>NC_083223.1:124544082-125191674 GCF_032191835.1 Heteronotia binoei
ATTGTACATATCTATCAAATGTAGTTTACTCAGAAATTAGGCCTTTGACCAAAAACATAGTAACTTTGCTTAAATTTTGATGAGTCAACAGGTCCTCCAGAAAGGCTATATTGATTTCAGCAGTTCTATTGATTCCTCTCATATAAAATCTGAGCTGCTAGCAAATTCACAGGTCAGTGATGTATTCCTCAATTGATCTATTCTGGGCTGGATTAAAAAATTGTTAAGAAGTGTTTGCAGTAACATCTGGTTAAGTCTTTTTTAAAATCCACTTAAAAATTCATTCAGAATATCTTGAATTTCTTTAGAGCTATTATAAAAGGTTATTCATCTCCTTAATCCCAAGGGCAGATGTAGACAGCATTAATTTAGGAAACCAAAGGTGTTTAAATTATTCTCATTCCTATAACAGAGGCGGATACACTTTCCTTGGGAAAGGAAGCAGTTAACCTTGCACACATGCAAATCCTATTTGGGTAATTTTATAGCTAATTGCATTTTCCCAGTCCTAAATAGTTGATTTCTGCACAAATTTTGTTTGTTGCAATGCACTTCTGTTCCTTCAATATGATGAACTGTTCATTGTAGTTAAAGTCCTGGGTTATTTTTAGTATTCCCAGAGGGAACCCCCATTTTTTGCAGGCTCTTGCTCTAATGGGGGAAATCCCACCTCAGCTGACCTTTTTGAGTCTACTTCTGGTTGAGGATGAGGCTCTGGTTTTGGGGCAAAACTCTATGGTTTGTAGCTGAATTTCTCATAGATTTTTGCCCCCAAACAAGAGTGTTATCTCCAACTAGAAGTAGACCCAAACCTGGAGTAAGCCCCAAAATGCCTAACATCACAACTGGTTTCCTGGAAAGACATTGAAGATCCTCGGCCAGGTAAATTGACCTGGCAACCTTAGTTATTTTCTTCATGTCTGTTTTATCCACAGAGCACTTATTATAATTCTTTGAGAAGATGAGAACAAAGGTTAATTACATAGTAAAGAGTCCAGTAGCACTTTTAACACTAACACATTTTATTGTAGCAAAAGCTGTCCAGAAACACAATTTTTTTTGTCAGATGCACCTTGCATCTTACGAAGAGAACTGTGTTTCTGTTGAAAATATATATCTGTTCTGTATGTCCTTTGCAATGTTCTAAAGTTCCAGTCATTATAGGGTTAGCACTGTGCATGATTCCCTATTGTCTGCATGACCTAGGAAGAAGACACTGACTGCTGTCAATCAAGGTCTAGAAGCGGGAAGACCTGTTTTGTCTGTTTGGTCAGTTAGTCAGATGACTTCCTTTGTTCAGGCAGAGAAGTCAAGAAGAAGGAGGAAGTAGCTTCCATTAAGCACATGATCTTCTAGTGTAAGCATGTAGTTCTTTAGCATTTTTTTTTATTTTCACCTCCTTTCCCTGTAGAAATAAATATGTTTTTGCTTTTTCATGTTAAATGCCTCTCAATGATTATTTCATCCAGTGATCTATTGCACTGTTTGAGATAAAGAAATAGAATTTCAAACAGAATTCCCTAACAGTTTCTTGAAAGCTCATGCTACAATAATGTCTGTTAGTCTTAAAGGTGCTACAGGACTCTTTACTATTTTGCAACAACAGATTAACGTGGCTAATTCTTCTGGATCTATGACATAATTACAAATACTTTTTAAAAAGAGAAATGGCATAATGCTTTCTTATATAAACCTGACCAAAATTGATTCATGAGCTGGTATGCCAACTCCATCCTTTCCACCAAATTTGGTTCATGCCAGTTGGGTTACATCAACATTGATCGATGCTTTGTTGTTCAGTCACACAGTCGAGTCCAACCGTTTGTGACCTCATGGACAAAGTCATGCCAGGCCCTCCTGTCTTCCACCATCCTCCGAAGTCTGCCCAAATTTGTGTTTGTTACATCAGTAACGCTGTCCAGCCATCTCATCTTTTGCTGTCCCCTTCTTCTTTAGCCTTCTGTCTTTCCCAGCATCAGGGTCTTCAGTGAGTGCTCCCTTCTCATTTGGTGACCAAAGTATTTGAGCTTCAGCATCTGACCTTCCAGGAACAGTTAGGGTTCATTTCCCTAACGACTGACTGATTTGATCTTCTTGCAGTCCAAGGGACTCTCAAGATTCTTCTCCAGCACCACATCTCAAAAGCATCTATTTTTCTGCACTCAGCCTTCCTTAGGGTCCAGCTCTCACAGCCATACATTACTACTGGGAATACCATCACTTTGACTTTTGTTGGCAGGCTGAAGTCTCTATTTTTTATTATACTGCCCAGGTTTACCATAGCTGTCCTTCCAAGGAGCAAACGTCTTTTAATTTCATGGCTACAGTCACCATCTGCAGTGATCTTGGACCAGCTTGAACTACTGGTAGTTCCCGATCTACATACTGCTGAAGCCTAGTTTGTAGGATCTTTAACACGACCTTGTTGGCATGTGAAATGAGTGCAATGGTGCAATAGTTTGAACATTCTTGGCATTACCCTTCTTTGGGACTGGAATATAAACTGACCTTTTCCAATCCTGTGGCCACTGTTGCATTTTCCAAATTTGTTGACATAATGTGTGCATCACATTAACAGCATCATCTTTTAGGACTTTGAATAGCTCAACTGGGATACCGTCATCGCCACTCTTTTTGTTGTTAGTAATGCTTTCTAAGGCCCATTTTACTTCACACTCCAGGATGTCTGGCTCAAGGTCAGTGATTTCACTGTCATGATTGTCAAGTACATTGAGATCCTTCTTGTATAATTCTTCTGTGTATTCTTGCCACCTCTTCCTGATCTCTTCTCCTTCTGTTAGGTCCCTACCGTTTTTGTCCTTTATCATGGCCATCTTTGCATGAAACATTCCCTTGATTTCTCCAATTTTCTTGAAGAGATCTCTTGTCCTTCCTGTTCTATTATTTTCCTCTATAGCTTTGCATTTTTCTGTGGTGGTTCTACTATTTTGAGTAGACTGCCATTTGAATCAGGGTGCCTGGCACCCAGCAGGAGCTTGGAACATGGGGATATCAGAAGTACACAATGTTGTGTGCACCATAATGTCACATGTGGGAAGACTCAGAAGTGATGTCATGTCATTCTAGGAATTGCCAGATAAAACCACAGATTTCGTTGCAATCCCTAGAGCTATGTGATGTCAGATTTTTTTTTAAAAAAAAATATCTTGCCACTGCTCAGAACAGTGGTAGGAAACAAGGGTTTCAAGAAGGAGGCATCATACCATAGTGGAGCCTTGTCAATTTTAAAGTGAAGCGAGGGCTATATCTTTAGTTTTCTTTAGGAGAGGCAATATTATTTTGCAGGGTATTCCATTTATTCTTGGATTTATTGTAGGTTATCCTGGTGTCATTGGGTTTATGGATATAGAGATATAATTTATTAATATTGATCTGTAATAAATTTAAATATGTTTTGGATTTAGTTGCATTTTCCATTCATGGAATGGCAGTTTAGAAATCTTCCTTTTCCTTTCTTTATACCCAGTAAAATATTCTATAAAGTACACTGGCTTGTTAGATGTTTCCAACCCATTCACCCAATAAATAAATATTGGAAGTATCCATTTGCTTCTGGCTCCAGCATGGATCTCGGTGTGGCATGGCTGTTCCCACACCACTAGTGATAACGTCTGAAGGAAATTGCTTAATGAACATCAACATGGTAACTTCCCTGTGAACCTTGGAGGTTGGTTTTCATGATCTGAGAAAGGGATCATGTCACCAACTCTGCTTCCTGTGATCTCAGTCACTGAAATTCCTGGGCTGCTGTCACACACACAAAATAATCCACTTTCAATCTACTTCCAATGCACTTTCCAACTGGATTTTGCTCATTCACACAGTAAAATCCAGTTCAAAAGTGAAGTATTTAGCATGTGTGACTGCAACCCTGCAGTAGTATTCAGAGAAATTTGACAATGCTGTTGGTCAGATTGCCCCATTCAGATATGTAATCATAAATTTATGTAGCATGCATTCATGATAAAACACAAATGTTTTTATTGGGGTGCAGGAATAGAAACAGTTCAAGCACTACAGTCATTGACCAAATACTACTTTTTACTACTTGTTACTACTTTTTACTACTTGTTACAGTTTTGCATCCGTGTAAGACTACTGAGACTAAGGAAATTCCCAAAGGAAAATGCATCTCCTATGTATACATTCCTTGTCTATATTTCTCACATATGCAGAAGATGTAAATCGCATGTCAGATTTACCAAGGTTAGAGATAAAGGAAGGAATTTTGTCCAAAACTATGGCATTTCAGTGCACTAATCTTTTTTGGTTTTTTTATCACTGAGCCCTTATCTAATAATCTCTCCCTATTTACTATAATCTAATTTCATTCAGTTTTAGCAGTCACTACTTTTCCGTTAAAGTGATCTGATTAGACCTTTAAATATTTCCATTTTTCAGCATATGGTAGATCTCTTTCAAGTCTCCATACTAGATATTCAGGTGAAATTTGATTAAACTGGACAATTTATTTATGATGCATGGCCCATTTAAGATCCTGAAGCAGGCAGGAAGGCGCCGGCACAATTCTGATCCAGTTAGCCTCTCTTTATCTCTATTATATATCCTTGATAAATAATAAAGGTTTTAGCCTACTGCAGAATTACCTCATATTTTCCTTGTATAAGAGCAAGCCTATACGCCTAAACAGTGATCAATAGCTAAATATTTTTCTCCTTTCTACTCTCAAGAAATGTACATTTTTCCTTGTGTATCTAGACTAGATTAGAGCCCAGGCCTCACTCATTGCATGTGCAATGAAGCTAGCAAATGCAAAGATTTTATGTCTTGTAATGTTGTTCATTGACAAAGTTTAATGGTTCAGGGATGTAGCTAATTTCCTCCCTATACCACAAAACACAACAACAACAAAAGTCTTCTCAGTGGTTGAGGACAGAATGGCTGCAAACAAATTGTTCCACATTGATGTTTGTAAAGAAGGTGATTCCTTAATGAAGAAATGTCCCTTAAAAACATGGTGAGTGGACAGTAAACATATGAACACAATGATAACAAGAAACTTAATTACTCTCTTTCATCCATTACACAGAATATATGGATGGCTACAATATGCATTTGCTAGCTTGTTAAATAATGGCTAAACATATATTCTGTAGCATGTCACCACATTATTTGTTTTCCTACATATGATTGTGGCTATGGACCATGAACAATATAATTAGTAATGGGAAAGCCAAGTCCTCACCAGCTGCTGCTGGGGGACTTTTTTTTGCATGCACAATGTGATGATGTCACTCAGAAGTGATGTCATTATGTCAGGCACATCATGCAGGGATGCTCTAGCAATTGGGGAAAACTCTATGGTTTTGAATAGGGATGCTCTAGCAATTTTGGGGGGGAACTCTATGGTACCATAGATTTCTCCCCCAAAATTGCTAGAGCATTCCCATGCAAAACTATAGAATTTCCCCCAAAATTTCTAGAGTGTCTCTGTGCAATGTGCCTGGCCTGATGATGTCACTTCCTGGTGATGTCATTGCCATGCATGACCGAGCTCCTTGAAAAAGAAGAAGAGGAGGAGGAGGAGGAGAAAGAAGATGATATTGGATTTATATCCCGCCCTCCACTCAGAATCTCAGAGTGGCTCATAATCTCCTTTATCTTCCTTCCCCACAACAGACACCCTGTGAGGTGATTGGGGCTGAGAGGACTCTCACAGCAGCTGCCCTTTCAAGGACAACCTCTGCCAGAGCTATGGCTGACCCAAGGCCATTCCAGCAGCTGCAAGTAGAGGAGTGGGGAATCAAACCCAGTTCTCCCAGATAAGAGTCCGCACACTTAACCACTACACCAAACTGGGGGCAGGGATCTCTCTGGCAGCCAGCTTCATACTGGCAGGTTGGGGGCCCCAAAACCAGGGGAACCCCCACCCCCAATGGGAGCTTGGAAAGTCTACCCTGCCATCAGTCTGTCTTCCTTCACAAGACTTGATTCCTACTTTTTCATAAGTCTTCATGGATCCCCCACTTTGTAATCAGCAATTGTTGAACAACATAAAAGTTACCAATTTATTAACAGTGTGCATAAAACAGTCCAAGGCCGGAGAATTGGGAAAAAAAATTCTCTTCTGCCCCTCTACCTAATCAAAATATAAATGCCATTAGTGGTTGATGGCATCCATTCTGTTTTCATATGCTCTCGGCAAAACACTAACTAATACCTATACAGAGATACAATCCTAGCAGTGGCATGATTCACTTTAGCATCATGGGCATTGATTTCCCACAGGTTCTTCCACCATTCCAGTACCCACTGGCCAATTCCACACTAGATCTTTAATCCTGGTTCAGCCCTGTCCACAAACTGATTTTCTGCAGTTGAATCATTCACTGTTACCGCTTATCAACACTCACACTTAGAGTTCTGAGGACAAATGTGTGATGGACAGAACCAAGCCCATTGCATTTTTCACATCCACTGATTCTCCTTTGTAACCTGATCGTTTGAAGGGAAAAGCAGCTATGGACAATTAGGGCCCTCAGGAACTTCGGAGAGTGAAGGGAGGGAGAGATGCAGAGGGACAAAGAACTGTTAAACAGATGTGTATGGAAATGGTGTTAGGCAGCTCTTTGGAGTGAGCCAGAAATCTGGCACAAACCTTTAAGTAGCCACAGCTGTGAGCAATAAACTCTGGGATTTTAAGTAGTAGCAAGCAAGACAGCAAAACACACAAGGAAAAGCACGCCCCTTTCCCCTCTTCTTTCTTTCGGAGAAGTCTGTTGGCGGGGGAGTGAGAGGAGACAGCAATTTTCATTCCTCGGACATTTGTTGACTGTTTGTGAGTTCCGCACGCTCCTGTTTGTTTCTGTTTGCTCCGGGGGCATTGTCCCGGCAGCCCGACTTAGCAAGAGACTTTGATTTTAATGAGTGCCTCTCCCTAATCACCATTTGCTGTGGAGTTTTAGCAACCAGACTATTTGCTTATAGGACTGGCCATCCATTGCAATGAGAGTTTTGTTTTTGTTTAAATATTATCTTCTTTGCAATAAATTGCTCTTGGATCTTAAGTGAAGACCCTGGTGTGGAACAGCATTATTTCCCAGTATGCCTTCCCCCTGGAATCGAACCCTAAATCAGAAAGGCATGACCTTGAAGGAGCAACCCCTTTGTAGTTAAAACAGACTGAATTTTGACTGCCTGGAATGCTGAGCAGCCTTAATTACTAGTGGGGGAGACTCTGAACTTGTACATGGTGGCATTGAAGCAGGAGTTTCCAGGAGATTTGTATAATATTTGCTGTATCCAGTTTTGAAGTCAAACAGTGAAGAAAGCTGCTTATGCTTTTTAAGTTAATATGAGTTTAAACCAAAGAGTTTTGTTATCTGGTAATGTGCCTAGCCAAATGATTTATGAAGCAGAGCTTGCTGTGCCGTTTATCTGCACTAGAAAAACTTCATCTGAGTCATCAGTGCAGCTACATTCTCATAATGAAGATTATCTACAGAATCCTGAAATGGACCAATCAAATCATAATGAATCATCTAGTGATTGCAAGATATAGGCACTGTATCTAGGAAAGGATCCATGCCTATGGCAAAAGGAATTACAATGTTGTTCAAAGGAAGAATATCCCGATGGCCTACCCCAAAGACTACAACCCTCAGACACTGCTCAGCCAATAGGCAATAGACCAACTCCTGTTGTAAATACTCAGCCAATGATCTCAACATATTCTGCAAACTCTCATGATCAGCAATCATCATCAACATCCTCAGTGGGACCAATGAGCCAGTTATGCACTCTGCTGACCCAGCTATTAGGACAAAATGGTCAACAGATAAATTTTCTTCAAAACCATCTTGTCCAAAATCAGAATGATAGATGGCCCAAGTTAAAGTTCCCAGAACTGAGGCATGGTGAAGATGTTGCCACTTTTTTTGTATTGTTTGAATCATCTGCACAAGATTACCATCTTCCTGAGACAGAGTATATGGGGGTAATCAGACGGTGTGTGCATGGGGAAGTTGCTGAATTATTATCTCAATTAGCCCCAGATCAAACTAAAGATTATCATTACTTTAAAAGTTTAGCACTTCAGCAATTTGGGCCTTCTGTAGAACAATTGAGAAGATGCTTTTGTGATGCCAGGGTGAGACCAGAAGAATCTTACAGTGCATTTGTAAGCAGGGACTCTGCATGAGATGGGTGGAGGATGCTCAAGTGCATACTTTCTATGATTTGGAATTAATAGTGAAAGAACAAATTTTTCAAGTCATCCCCCAAGAATTTGCATTTTTAGTCCACGCTCAAAGGCCCAGGAATATACACGTATTTGCAGAAATGTTAGATGAAATTGCTGTTGCAAATCAGTCTTCACAATCAAAGTGGTTTGGGCATGCCAAGCCGATGGGGGACAGATTACATCTGCATCCACAACAGCCATGGGATGAGCAGTACCAACAAAAGCCACCAGTTCCAACTCTTGGACAGCATCCCCCAGTTCAAGCAGGGATTCGTGCTCAAGATCGCAGGGGATCAAGTAATTCCACACCAGTGGTAGTGACCTGTTATTATTGCAAGCAACGGGGTCACATTCGGGCTCAATGCCCCTGGCTGATGGGGAAGAATACATCACAACAACCAAATATTCAACTGATTACAGGCCAAGCATCAACATTGGCAGTAGATAAAGATCAACAGGAAATGCAGTCTCAAGATAGTGTATTGACTGCCCCTACTGAAGAAGTATCTTGGACTCAGATGGTATGTATACAAAAGCCTGGGCGGATTATTAATCGACCTGCTAGAGAAGTACTGTTAAAAAAGGAACAGTCGAATCAGCCAGTGGGAGATGGAGTTTGGATGAACTGTATTAATTTGACTAATATTCCCAAAAGACCTATTTCATATATTAGCCAAGAACAAATTGATTGGTGTTCTCAAAAGAGAATAGTTTATGTGAAGGTACAGGAGGGCACTCATCTTAAGGCAATATGGGATAGTGGGGCTGACATGTCATCTATTTGTGAAACTTAGGCTTCCCAATCCCCCCGCTTTTCCGGGAGGCTCCTGGGTTCCCAGCTTCATCCCCCGGTCTCCAGAAATCAGGAAGCGGGGGGGTGGGGGGTGGAGGGGGGGGGGGAGAACATACCTGAAGCGTTCATGTTGGTGTAGAGCTCCTGAGTCCTGAGCAGTTTGTAAAATTTCTGCCCCTTTAAGGCTGGGCAGGAAGGAGGAAACAGGAAGGGCTTCGGAGAACGGCCCCGCCCTTTCTTTGCTTTCGTTTTCAGAGCAGGCAGAGGGAAGAAGACCAAGTGCGGTAAGTGTTTGTTTGTGTGTGTGAGAGAGGGAGGGGGCAGGGAGGGGGGAATTCCCTGGTATGGAGGCCCTCCCCCTTCCTTTAGAAAGCGTGGGGGGGGAGGGAAATGTCTACTAGGCACTCTATTATTCCCTATGGAGAACAATTCCCATAGGGAATAATAGGGAATTGATCCGTGGGTATTGAGGGCTCTGGGGGGGCTATTTTTTGAGGTAGAGGCACCAAATTTTTAGTATAGCATCTAGTGCCTCTCCCCAAAATACCCCCCAAGTTTCAAAACGATTGGACCAGAGGGTCCAATTCTATGAGCCCCAAAAGATGGTGCCCCTATCCTTAATTATTTCCTATGGAAGAAAGGCATTTAAAAAGGTGAGCTGTCCCTTTAAATGTGATGGCCAGAACTCCCTTGGAGTTCAATTATGCTTGTCACATCCTTGTTCCTGGCTCCACCCCCAAGGTCTCCTGGCTCCACCCCCAAAGTCTCCTGGCTCCGCCCCCAAAGTCCCCAGATTTTTCTTTAATTGGACTTGGCAACCCTAGTGAAACTACCTTTAATAAATTAGGGTTACAGCCAAATGGGAAGGTAGATATTTGGACATATGATGCCCAGCCCAAAGAACAACCGGTTACCTATGCTAAGGTTACTGTAGGAAATTGGTCTGACACCATCCCATTACTAGTGCATCAAGGGGATGAGCCTGTCTTTTTGCTTGGGATGGATGTCTATTTTAGAATGTCAAAAGCAAAAGACTATATCAGTCAGTTTCCAGTAACTACCAGAAGTAAAACCAGAGCTGCAGAAATATTACAACCAGTTCTGCAGGAAGAGAGCCCTGTATTTGAGCTTCAACAGGAAAGAGGAAGGGATCAAGAAAAGAGTGAAGACACCCTGCAATCCTTAGGTTATGGTAATCAGCCTGCATTTACAATTGATAGCAGTGTTCCATCCATGAAATTTGACCCAAAAATCTTTAGTCACCTGTTAAAGACATCTCCAGGTTTGCAATCCTGTTGTGAGGCTGCTGAGAAAACCGATGGCCTGTTGATTAAACCTGGAAATAGTAAGATTTATTGGCACAATGATCTTTTATATAGAGAATACCTATCTAAAGGAAAGGGAGCAATGTCACAACCAGAAAAGCAGTTAGTAGTCCCTGAACTCTTCAGAAGAGAAGTTCTAAGGTTTGCCCATGACCTTTCATTGTCTGGACATTTGGGTTTTAAAAGAACTCTTGCTAAGGTCACTGCAGCATTCTATTGGCCTGGAGTGAGCAAAGATACTACAGAGTACGTCAATTCTTGTGAAGTATGCCAAAAGGTAGGGCATTCTTATGATCATATTAAGGTACCACTGGGGAAGATTCCAATAGTGCAAGTACCATTCTCTGAAATACAAATTGATGATCAGGGCCCTTTCCCCCCTATCAAATCAGGAAAAAGATTTATTCTTGTCATTATAGACCGGGCAACTTGCTTTCCTGCAGCTGTTTCATTAAGAACTGTCACCACAACAACTGTTGCCAAAGCATTGTTAGAGTTTTTCGCTAATTTTGGATTTCCAAAAGTCATTGTTAGTGATAGATCATCAGTGTTTATAAGTAATTTAATGCAAAACTCTATGACTTGACAGGGGTGACTCAGCAACTTAGTGTAGCCTATCACCCACAGTCTCATGGACAAATAGAGAAACGGGGATGAACGCTGACACAAATGTTAAAAGCCTTTTGCCTAGAACACCATGGTAACTGGGATGAGGCTATTCCTCTTTTGGTTAGTGCATATTGAGATGCTGTGCATTCATCCCTTAGAGGCTTTTCACCCAATGAGTTAGTCTTCAGCAGAAAGCTGCCAGGAATTCTGGAATTATTGAAGGCAAATTGGGAAGGAGTCTGGGCTCCTGAATTACCACAGTCTGCATCAGAATATGTGGCTAATTTACAAGACACTTTGCAAAATATACAGCAGGTTGCTCATCAAGGCCTTATAGAGGCTAGAGAAAAACAAAAAATATACTTTGATAAAACAGCTAAACCAAGAACCCTACAAGTTGGAGATCAGGCCTTACTTTTGAGCCCTGGATGGGGTAGGAAAAGCTATATATACATTGGACTGGATTCTTTGAGGTTACACAGAACTTTGGAGATGGAAACTATGAGATCAGAAGCCCAGAGAGAGGGTCTTCATATTAATTGTTTAAAAGGATTTGTCCCTTGTCAAATTCAGCAAATGTCAATTGAAATCTGGCTAGAGGAGGACTTTGATATCCCAGACCTTCTTGAAGAGGCTGAAAGGCCCTCTGAGATATCTGAGATCCCTGTAAATGAGGCTCTGTCATGTGAACAGCAACAACAACCTGTTGCAAGAATTAAAAAAAGTATTTACTAATTGCCCTGGAAGAACCACTCTGATTACCCATGATATAGATACAGAAGATCATCCACCAGTTAGGTCCAACCCTTATCCTGTGCGTGGGCTTATGAGGGAAATAATTAAAACAGAAAGTGAAAAGATGCTACAAATGGAGGTGATAGAGCCATGCACGTCTGAGTGGTCTAGTAATCTTGTTGTTGTTACTAAAAAGAAACTGAATGAAGATGACCCAACTCAATATCATTTGTGTGTAGATTATAGAAAATTGAACAGGATAACTAAAATGGACCAGCACCCCTCTCCATACATTGAGGAAGTGATAGAAAGACTGGCAAAGGCAACATACATTTCCACCTTTGATCCCACCTCTGGGTATTAGCAGGTGTCACTTGCAGAGAGGGCCAAAGATCTTCCTTCTCCTGTTTCATGGGACAGTATCTGTCAAGTCTGATGTTTCAATAACGAGACCTTCTTGATAAAAAAGTTTCTAGTTTATTGTAACATGTTGCAAGACTGTAGAAGCAGATTGAGAGACTGGCGAGCATGCACAAAGAGCAAACATTTAAGGTATACATCAAAGGGATTCCTGAGGGAGGGGCACTCTATGCAGGGCACATTCACACATTGTTATTGTTTTATCGTTCTCAAGCACCGGCTGGCCTTGGGCGCTTTCTTAGCACCGGCCTTGGGCGCTTTCTTAGCACTGGCTATCTCTGAGAAGGCACCACAATCTTGTTCCCATATTCCCATTTCCAAACATTGCTACATAACAAAGGAGGGGAGGGGGGGAAGGAGAGTTTGAGCTAGCAGCATCTGAATACAGAGTGGTTTTACCCAGGATCCTTTTCCTGAACCAAAGTTTGGCACTAAACTACTCAGACATTATAGCAGACTTGACAGTATCGTTTCAATGTACTCCCATTTGGTGTTAAGTCAGCCACCAAAGTGTTTCAGAGATTGATGGACAAAGTACTCCAAGGATTAGATTATGCAGTAGCATATCAGGATGATATAGCTGTAATCAGCTTAATCTGGCAGGAACATCTGCAACATTTGAGTACAGTGCTTCAAAGAATCCAAAAAGCAGGGCCGACTATAAAACCATCTAAATGCCAGGTTGCCAACTCTTCAGTTATATATTGGGTCACCAGATTGGGGGTGGAAAAATCCTACCACATGCAGTGAAAGTAGATGCAATTGTCAACTGGCCAACTCCCATGACAAAACCCCCCTCATATTTTGGGTTTTCTAGGGGCATGTGGGTTTTACAGAAGATTTATCCCTAACTTCAGTGACTTAGCATCAGTTCTAACTGATCTTTGTAAAAAAATGTTCCTACTAGGGTACCATGGTCACCAGAGTGCCAGCGGGCTTTTGAACTTCTTAAAGAAAAACTTGCCCAAGCTCCAATTCTTCAGCCACCTGATTACACCAAACCTTTTTTAGTTCAAACTGATGCAAGTAGAACGGGCATAGGTGCTGTCTTGATGCAAGAAGATCCCAGGGTGTCTCCATCCTATTGTGTATTTGAGCTGCAAGTTATTCCCCAGAGAACAAAAATATAGAGCAAGAGGCTTTGGGGTAGTTTGGAGGCTAAGCAAATTGAAAACCTATCTTAGAGGAATACATTTCTATCTGGAAAAAGATCATAGCCCTTTAACATTCATTCACAGAATGAAAGAAACTAATTCCAGAATCCTGAGGTGGGCATTGTCTCTGCAAGACATGTCCTTTGAAGTTAGTCACATCAAAGGAAAAGATAATATTCTAGCAGATTCCCTTTCAAGGCCCTGTAGATCTAAGGTGTTGTCCCATAGGGACATTCTCCACCTGTCTAGAAAGTCTAGATTTATGCTCTAGTACCCAGGCCTTAACTGGTCTTGTAGTAGATCCCACATATTTTTTTTCTGGCAAACACAAATTGCTAAATAAATTACATTGGAAGTTTTACAGCTTGCAAAAAAATTTGCCTGTAGTCCTAAAGAGCTCATTGATTCAAAATTCATTAACTCATTAACTCAAGCCAGCTGCAGTGGGGTGTATGTGTGTGTGGAGTCAGTTGGGAAGGAGCTTGAGTGCCCCCTCAAAAATCCCAAGGCCCCCTGACTCCCCAAATCCTGCCTGCAGCCCTGACCTTGCCAGGCCGGGCTGGGTTGGGTCATGTGTGTACCTATTTAAGATTAAGTAGTAGAGTTTTAAACTATATAAAGGACACATTCAAACATAAAGTTTTTTAAAATAAAATAAAATAAAATAAAATATGCTTAAATATTTGGTCTTAAAGGTGTTTTCTTTGTATTTCTTCTGTGGAATCCAGGGAACTGGGCAAAGGAAGCTCTGGCTCTTTCCCTCCCTCCCCAGGGGACCAGGAGGGAGAGGAAGAGAAGCTTGCCTCCTAGCTCTCCTGTGCAATTAAGAGAGCCTAGCAAAGCAACCTCTGTTTTCCCACCTTCCTCCCCAAAGGAGGAGCCTCAGTCGATGGAGAAAATAAAAATTTTGCTCTGTAGTTTCTGTGCAATTGAGCAAGTCTGGCAAAGCAAGCAGTTATGAGGAAAAAAGCAAGAGAGAGGGAGAAGGAAACAGATGGCAGCCAGTTGTTTGGGAGCCTTATAGGAGCCCTCTGAGGGCCTAATTCAGCAACTGGATCACATGTTTGACACCCTGACTTAAAGCATTTTAGTGCCCACTCCTGCCACTGCAACTTGTCACAAGAAATTTTACACCTAGGGAAATAATGGAATCTATCTCTTTGTTTTCAGAGAGGAGAACATGAAACATGAAGAATGGTGCTAAGAAATGCTGGTGTAGATGTGTACATAAGAATATGTACATCTAATGCTTACAAGACTAGTGTCATATACATCGATTTATACTTACTTGTTTCAATGTATTTATTTCAATTTATTGTTTAAATTTTCCCTGACTGAAACCAGCATTACAAGAATTTGGGAAAAAAAGCCTGCTCTTTTCAAGTTTCAAATTTCTATGCATCTGCTCCAGAAGTTATTACTTTGTGCCTGTTAGCAATTTATTGAAGCCCCATTTCCTTTTTTGCTTTCATATTCTCTATTGGAAATTCTGGAATATTATCAGGACTGTGCTCCAATTGTCCTTAAATCAGTGGGGAAAATCCCATTCATATGAATGATCTCCATTAGGAACCATGACTCACAAAAGGCTCAGAGGTCTAAACTGCATAAGAATGAGAACTTTGACTGAACAAAGGGTAGGAATGGAGAGCTTTTGACCTCTGCTCACTCTTAACTCAGGGAATAGAAAGAGATGATCCAAACTCATCAGTGCTCCAGTTGAATTAAGACCTGAAGAGGCTGAAGGGAGGCTGGTTGCCAGGAGCAAAAAGTTGCCAGAATGGAAATGATTTACCTAAGGAGAGAACAGAGCTGCATCGTGCTTTGGGAATTTCAAAGGAATATAAGGAAAATAATGGTTCAGTCTTTAAACAAGTAACAGGTCTGGTCAAAGGACGATGAAGAAGCTGCTCAACTTCTCACTACAAGCAGCAATAATTCTTTGATAAATTTTCAGGAGAAATATGAAGCCAACCTCCTAAATTAAGGCAGAATAATTGTATTGGGCTATTAATACCATTAAAATTGATTGCCTGAAGATTTGTTGTTGTGCTGTTAGATTAAAAGATATATCAATGTCAGTTTTGCACTGAAGAGCCTCCCCCTTCAAATCAATCAGTGCCTAAATTACATGTCTTTTCCTCTTCAGTCTTTATTATTATTCTTTTCTTTAAAAAAACCTAGTTATCCATTGCCTAGTGCTCCTAAATTATATCTTTTTCTACCAGGTTAATATTTAGCAATATGACTGGGGATGATGTGGAAGAAAAGAACTGTGGAATCTTACTGTAGGTGCACAAAGCTGAAATGGAGATGGTTGTTGTGAGGGTGAAATGGAACAGGAGAACAATAGAAGTCACTTCTGGTCCTCACTGGAGAGAAAGGCAAGATATAAATGAAGTAAAATAAATAAATGGATAATGCCAGACAACAGCAAGGCCAGATACACAATATCACAAGTATGTGTTCCACATTAATCAAGAATAGCTGCAAGAATTACTACTATCAGAAGTGTCTAGTTCCCATATGACATTGGATTTCCCTCCCCCTTTTCTGCATGTGTTTTGCTTCCTCTAGTGGTTGCTTTAATATTTCATCATTTGAACCCATATGCTTCCATCAGGAATTGAACAAGAGAATGTGTGGAAGCCAGAATGGGGGAAGTGCCTTATTAAGTCCAGTTCATAGAAGATAGGAATGGCCATTTCTGTCAGGTTTCCTTCCCCTATGCAGGATTTTCTGCAGCTGCTGAACCACCTAAGCTCACCTGAATAATACAAGATTACTGGGTTGGCTTTCAGATCATATAGAAATCTGGGGCATTTCTAGGGTTGCCAGGCCTCCTGGTATGATGTGGTGCTGATTATCTCTGTTGCCTGCCACCACAGGAGAAAAAAATGCTGACAATCTCTGTGCTAGCATGTGACTTGCAGGTACAACCCAGAAGTGATAATGGGCAGCTCTAGGAATCAGTGGGAGCTTTATAGTTTTACCATGTAGTTTCTGATAATTCTTAGAGCTACCCATTAACACTTCCAGGTACAATGTAGAAGCAATGCAATGATGTCAGTAGAGTTGTCTCTGTTCCCCAACATCTTCCTCAAACTGAGGCCTGGTCAGGGCTAGGAGTCCCAACAGACCGCTCCCCTGCCATTCGCAGGTGAGAGAACCAGCCCCCAGCCAGAGCTTTGTGACACAGCTTCCGCCAGGCCAGCCCACCAGGGAGGCATGCCCCAGAGGGTCCAAACACCAGATGCACATCTCAATGGAAGGCACCGTCTAGCAGAGCCTCCAGGACAGTCTGCATTCTTTCCATCCCGGGTCATCAAACCCCAAGGTTGATCATGCCAGACCCCTAATTCTCCAAAAGGGGGATGCTTCATGGTCATCCCCTAGCTGCATAGTACCCTAAACCTAGGGAAACCTGCTAACTAAGGTGACCGCCTACTTAACAGCACCTCCCGATAGCCAAATCCACAATTTGCTGCTTGGCTATGTAGGGTAGGCAAAAAACATACCCCAGCATTTGCCAATCAGATGGGGAGTAAAAAATTCCTACCCGGCCCCCCAAAAATGGGATGACCAGCAATCACCTACATAACAAACAGGGTGGGTGGGAGGGCCGATCTCCACGAGGACTGCACAGGGAGTGGAGGTCTGGCCATTACAACAGCCTGGCCCTGCCCCCTAGATTGTGCTCCCAAATGGGCTGACTCTCCTCCCTTCCCTCCCAGGGGGGCAAAGCCTGCTTCTGCAGCCTAGCAGCTTCGCTGCAGGCTGCAAGCACTAATTGCCCCCCAAGTCGGAATGAAGAGTCGGACACAAATGCATTGGTATAAATAAGGGGGCATTTTATTAATCACCATAATAAATGGCAAGGGCACCCAAACTGCAGCCTGGACAGGGCTAGGGGTCTCAACAGACCGCTCCCCTGCCATTCACGGGCGAGAGACCCAGCCCCCAGCCGGAGCTGTGTGACACAGCTCCCGCCAGGCTGGCCCACCAGGGAGGCATGCCCCAGAGGGTCCAAACACCAGATTCACATCTCAATGGAAGGCACCATCTAGTCGAGCCTCCAGGACAGTATGCATTCTCCCACCCCGGGTCATCAAACCCCAAGGTTGATCATGCCAGACCCCTAATTCCTCCAAAGGGGGATGCTTTATGGTCCTCCCCTAGCCGCATAGTACCCTAAACCCAGGAAAACCTGCCACCACTAAGGCCAAGTCTCTACTTAGGGCTTAGCACCCATCGGCAAGCCCAAAGCTACCCGCAGCCCTTGCCGAAGATCCCTCAAGAAAAGCATATTACCCTTTTCTGAGAGATGCACCTCATCCCCTCTGTAGAGGTCCAGAAATTTCGTAGAAATATCTGGATGGGGCAGATAGTGACCCAACCCCCCTTCCAATGCCTTCCTAATTTCCTTGTTAGCTTTGTATCAGGCCCTCTCAATAGCAGCAGGGCCCCAAGCACTGCGACAAACAAGGCGGGGAACCATGGCTGACCAAATTATCGTGGTCCCAGGCCATCACTCCCTAATATACTGAAAATCCTCCTGGGCCTGCCAGACTAAAGCCTTGCCTTTAATTAACCCGAGATCATTACCTCCAAGGTGAACAATTAAAACCTGAGGAGGAGGACCCACACTACCTTGGAATAACAAAGACAGCAGGCCCCACCACTGAAGGCCCCGGCGCTCCTGCCACTCAATACAAACATATTGGCTGAGTCCCAGCTGAGAGCCGACCGAAGTTCTCTGCGCCTGATGAGCGGCCCAAAACACGTGGCTATGGCCACAGACGAGAACTCGGCTCCTCTGGCCAGGAACAACAGCATCTAAAAAGAAAAAAACAGTCAAACAAGAACATAACCAATAACATTTCAATCAACAAGCAAACCTAGGGACTGAGCAAAGGTCAAACGTAAGACTTGTAAGCCGATGAGCGCCAACGGCCCAAGCGTTGAATGGAGGAGGAAGGATACCCCAGGGCGGCAGCAGTCGAGGCTGCCCAATTCTAAAGGAATGGGTCCCAAACCGCACCCCAGACAACCCCAGCTCACTTAAAGCCCGTGACGTCACAGCCCAAAACTGATGCTTCGTCAACGGGCTACCATTATTGTAGCAAAACAAAACCCCCTCCTTGGGCCCCCGGACTGCCAGATAAGCCGCCAAAGCAGAAACTGGGCACAGCTCAAGCTCTGAACATTTACCCAGCTCAAGCGTGGTACTTTTTTGAAACTGGTTCCTCTTAGAGCGACGGACAGTAATCACCACATGACCCTCCAATAACCTCACATCACATAGCAGCAGAGCCTTACCAGAAACATCGTTTCTGGACCGTGCCACCAGCTCACTGACTCTAAGGGCCCCGAAAAAAGCAACTAAAGATGCGGCATGAAACAAAAATGCTTCAAAAGAAGAAGCACACACCGTGCCCCAAACCCCCTTCAGGCCCCTAAGAATCAAAGGAGACATAGGTTTCCGAGCATCCATCCTAGGTCCTGCTTCTCTGGCCCACCCCTCCAGCATCTTTCGAAGACGAAAATCAGCGGTTTCTTCCTTATAACCCAGCGCCTTACTGGAAAAAGCCAATGCAGACAGGCGCCCCCTAATGGATCACATGGCGAATCCCTTACCTCTAAGCGAAACACAGTAATGGAGCAACTGCTCCACCAGGAGGGCCAAACGATGTGATACTAAATTTACAAGCCACAACTAAATGCAGAGAAATAAAGCAATAAATGTAGCAATAAGGAGCAGGAAAACATTAACACGCAGAAGCAAAACAACCAGCCGGCGCGACCCCCCTCTTCACCGCGCAGGATCTGCGCGGATTTCGCACTAAATGCCGCGGAGCAGCCTTTTGCGCCGGAAACTCCCGGCGCAAAAGCCACTCAAACGCCAAACTGCTTTTTGGCGATTTACGTTTGAGCGGCTTTTGCGACAGGAGTTTCCGGCGCAAAAGGCTGCTCCGCGGCATTTAGTGCGAAATCTGCGCAGATCCTGCGCGGTGAAGAGGGGGGTCGCGCCGGCTGGAGGTGAGTGCGAAAACGACCCATGACTCTTGAGCTTACTGAGGATTCTTTGATGAAGAACTTTATCAAAAGCTTGCTGGAAGTCAAGATAAACAACATCTATTGGGTCCCCTTTGTCCACATGTTAGTTCACCCCCTCAAAGAACTCTAACAGGTTAATGAGACAAGATCTTCCCTTACAGAACCCATGCTGAGTCTTCCTCAATATCTTTGATTCATCAATGTGCCTCCTAATTCTCTCTTTGATAATGGTTTCCACCAACTTTCCCGGTATTGAAGTCAGACTGACTGGCCTATAATTTTCTGGATCTCCTCTGGAACCCTTTTTAAAGATGGTGGTAACATTTGCTACCTTCCAGTCCTCAGGAATGGAGGCAGATTTCAATGAAAGATTATATAGTTTTGTCAGGAGATCCGCAAGTTCACTTTTGAGTTCTTTTAGAACTCTTGGATGTATGCCATCCAGGCCTGATGACATATTTGTCTTTCAGTTGTAGAACCTCCTCTCTTGTCACCTCAATCTCTCAGGCCTTTCAACACCTCTTCCAAAATTAGTGGTTCTGGAGTGGGCAAAGACTTCTCATCTTCCACAGTGAAGACAGAGGCAAAAAATGCATTCAGCTTCTCAACCATTTCCCTATCGTCCTTCAATAATCCTTTTACTCCTTCGTCATCCAAGGGCCCCACTGCCTCCCTGGGTGGTTTCCTGGTTCTAATGTATTGAAAGACATTTTTATTGTTGGTGTTTATGTTTTTTGCAATATGCTCCTCATAGTTCCTTTTTGCCTGCCTGATCACAGTCTTGCATTTGATTTGCCACAGCTTGTGTTCTGTTTTATTAACCTCACTTGGACTAGCTTTTCACCACTTAAAGCAGTGGCCCCCAACCTTTTTTGCACCAGGGACCAGTTTTGTGGAATAAAATTTTTCCATGGACCGAGGTGGGGGGGGGGGCGCTGGGGTTTTTGCAACATCCCTGCCCTTCAGGCCAGCCCATGCAACATCCCTGCCTCACATGTCTTTAAATTGGGGGAGAGACTGGAGCTGTTTCTGCCTCCCTCTCCCATTTAAAGACCCCCGTTGATCAGCTGATTGATCTCTCGGCTTGGCTTCGCGAACGAAGATTTAAGAAGGGTGCAATAGTCCACGTTTGCTGCAGGCTCGCTGGTGGCTGACAAGACCAATGCGGGACAGGCAGGTCCGGCCACAGTGGCTGCAGGGAAAAGTCTGATTTGGGGTTGGTGCTGTAGCAGTGCGATTCTTCCTCAATCTCCTTTTGTCCTCAAGACCAGCTATGCGTGCGTTCTCAAAGGAAGAGACAGCCTGGTGGATGGTGTGCCTCCATGCTTTGCGATCTGAGGCTAGGTCAGACCACTGGTGATGGTTGATGTGACAGGTGCTAAGGGATTTCTTCAAGGAGTCCTTGTACCTCTTCTTTGGTGCCCCTCTATTTCGATGGCCGGTGGAGAGTTCGCCATACAGGGCAATCTTGGGAAGGCGGTGGTTTTCCATCCTAGAAATATGCCCTGCCCAGCGCAGCTGCGTCTTCAACAGCAGTGCCTCGATGCTGGTAACCTCTGCCCGCTTGAGGACTTCAGTGTTGGTCACAAAGTCACTCCAGTGGATGTTGAGGATGGTGCGAAGGCAGCGCTGATGAAAGCGCTCAAGGAGTCGCAGGTGATGACGGTATAAAACCCACGATTCGGAGCCATAGATGAGGGTTGTCATCACAACCGCTTTGTAAACATTGATCTTTGTGCCTTTTTTCAGATGCTTGTTGCTCCACACTCTTTTGTGCAATCGGCCAAATGCACGGTTTGCCTTTGCCAGCCTGTTGTCAATCTCCTTGTCGATCTTGGCATCTGAGGAGATGATGCACCCCAGGTAGCTGAACTGCTGGACTGTCTTCAGAACTGATTCACCCACAGTGATGCAGGGAGGGTGATAATCTTCCTGGGGTGCAGGCTGGTGGAGAACTTCTGTCTTCTTCAGACTAACTTCTAGGCCGAATAGCTTGGCAGCCTCTGCAAAGCAGGACGTCATATGCTGCAGAGCTGATACCGAGTGGGAGACGAGTGCAGCATCATCAGCAAACAGTAGCTCTCGGATGAGTTTTTCCATTGTCTTGGAGTGTGCCTTTAGTCGCCTCAGGTTGGACAGGCTGCCATCGGTGCGATAGCGGATGTAGACACCATCGTCCTCATCTAGATCTACTGCGGCTCTTTGAAGCATCATGCTAAAGAAGATCGTAAAGAGAGTTGGCGCAAGAACGCAGCCTTGCTTTACACCTGTGCCTATTGGGAAGGGCTCCGAGAGGTCGTTGCAGTGTCTGACTTGGCCTCGCTGGTCTTCGTGTAGCTGGATGATCATGCTGAGGAACCTTGGGGGACATCCTAAACGTTCCAAGATTTGCCACAGGCCTTTCCTGCTAACGGTATCGAAAGCTTTGGTAAGGTCGACAAAAGTCACATACAGACCCTTGTTCTGTTCCCTGCATTTCTCTTGGAGCTGCCTGAGAACAAATACCATGTCGGTGGTGCTCCTGTTAGCTCTGAAGCCGCACTGGCTCTCTGGGAGGAGTTCTTCTGCAATGGTGGGCACCAGTCTGTTCAGGAGTATTCTGGCAAGGATTTTGCCTGCGATGGAGAGCAGGGTTATCCCCCGGTAGTTGGAGCAGTCTGACTTTTCCCCTTTGTTCTTGTATAGGGTGATGATGATTGCATCGCGAAAGTCCTGTGGTAATTTGCCTTGTTCCCAGCAGGTGACAAGTACTTTGTGAAGTGAGCTATGTAGTACTGTGCCCCCATGCTTCCAGATCTCTGGTGGAATTCCATCAACTCCCGCTGCCTTGCCACTTTTCAGTTGCTTGATGGCTTTAACAGTCTCTTCTAGGGTGGGGATCTCATCCAACTCTGTTTTCACCGGTTGAAGTGGGGTGAGGTGGATTGCTGAATCTTGAACTACGCGGTTGGCACTGAAGAGAACCTGAAAATACTCCGACCACCGGTTCAGTATGGATGCCTTGTCTGTGAGGAGCACTTGGCCGTCTGCACTATGCAAGGGACTCTGAGCCTGATAAGATGGACCATATACTGCCTTCAGGGCTTCGTAGAACCCTCTTAAATCACCAGTGTCTGCACACAGCTGGGTTCTCTCTGCAAGCTTGGTCCACCACTCGTTCTGAATGTCTCGAAGCTTGCGCTGGAGGTTGCTACATGCAGCGCGAAATGTTGCTTTTTTCCCAGGACAGGAGGGCTGAGCAAGATGTGCTTGGTAGGCAGATCTCTTTTTTGCCAGTAATTCTTGGATCTCTTGATTGTTTTCATCAAACCAGTCCTTGTTCTTCCTTGTGGAGAACCCGAGGACTTCTTCAGAGATCTGCAGGACGGTAGTTTTTAGGTGTTCCCAGAGTGCTTCTGGAGAAGGGTCTGTGGGGCAACTGGGGTCCTCAATTCTTGACTGGAGTTTTGCCTGGAAGGCAGCTTTAACTTCGGCTGACTGGAGGCTGCCAACCTGAAACTTCCTCCGAGGGATACCTCCTCTCCTGGGTGTGGGTTTAAAGTGAAGACGGAGATTGCAGCGTACAAGACGATGATCCGTATGACATTCTGCGCTGGGCATTACTCGGGTGTGTAAGACATCTCGAAGGTCTCTCTGGCGCACCAGAATGTAGTCGATAAGGTGCCAATGCTTGGACCGTGGGTGCATCCAGGTTGTCTTCAGACTGTTCTTCTGCTGGAAGATAGTGTTGGTGATGGTGAGCTGGTGCTCCATGCAGAATTCTAGCAGGAGGCGCCCGTTGTCATTGCAGTTGCCAATGCCGTGTTTGCCAAGTACTCCTTTCCAGGCTTCCGAGTCTTTACCTACTCTGGCATTGAAGTCGCCAAGGATGATCACCTTGTCCTCTGTAGGGGTCTTCCGTACGAGGTTGCGTAGATCAGCATAGAACTTGTTCTTTTCTGCAGGATCTGCTTGAAGGGTTGGGGCATACACACTGAAGAGTGTTGCATGCTGCTTGTTTTGAAGTGGGAGGCGCATGGACATGATGCGATCTGAGTGACCTGTTGGCAGGTTTTCGAGTTTGGAGGCAATGGAGTTCCTGACCATGAAGCCAACGCCAGAAAGGCGGCTCTCAGCCTTTGACTTACCCGACCAGTAGAGGGTATAGCCAGCACCGTGTTCTTGAAGACTACCTTCCTCAGGGAAACGGACCTCACTGAGAGCTGCTATGTCGATATTCAACCTGAGAAGTTCGTGGGCAACTAGAGCAGAGCGTCGTTCAGGGCGACCACTGCCTACTGTGTCAAGCATGGTTCTGATGTTCCAACACGCAAGCTTTAGTCTTTGCACACTTTGTGAGGCAGGTGCATGCCTTTTCTTTGTTGTTATTTTTCGACCGCAAGTAAGGATGCCCGTTGACCGCAGCTAGCCAACTGGGGTGGGGGAGACGAGCTTTGTTTAGGCCACCTTTTCTAGGCCCCTCTCCGTGTGGAGCAAGCAGTGCTGTCCCTAGATAAGGCTGCTTGGTCGTTCAGGGTGCTGCCGAAAGATGCTTTCGTCTCCGGGTTAGCATCAGGCGACCAATATCCTGAACCGCCTACATGCAGGATCGGGACTGCGGCTTCCAGTGGCACCTTCCACCTGCCGTTTCGCCCCTTGCCTATCGCTGCAGGACTTGATGCGTTGTGGATATGCCCTTCAGGCCTGCGCAGAGGAATTTTTTAGGTGAAGCGCAGTGTGCGCGGTACTGGCTCCACCCTTTCACCTGGGGGTCATCTGCCATGGCCCAGTAAGCCGGGACGCCGGCAGTGAGTCCTCCAGGTGGTAGGTGTTACATTAACGAGCTCTATCTGCCCGGGTTTGATGTTAGAGTTTTCCTTCTCTTAGGCTGACGAAGTTGGTGGGCCCAGCCTGCCCATCCGGTTATACCGCCGGACAATTCGGTCGCACCATGACGTAGCAAACTCTGTGAAAACGGGGGGGACCAGCGAGAAGGTGTTGCTACGGATGCAGTAATGCAGGAGAGGCCATTGCAGTGACCATCTGCCAGGCATAGCCAGACAGTGACCACGCGGCATTCACTACACCGGGAGAGGAGAGGCTATATATTGCGCATGCACTTTCCCTGGGGGGGGGTAGGATTCCCAGAGGGAGCCCACCCCCCACCACCCCCCAGCTGATTGATAGAGGGGTATTGAAAGGTCAAAGCAGTGCTGCCCCTTCTGCCAGCCTGGGACCTAGGCAGACAAAAGAGGTGGTGTGGCCATGGAGCAAGGCTATGCCACCTCTTTAGCCTGGGACTGTTCTGTCTCGCTCTGTGGCCCAGTTGATACAAGCATAGACAGCTTCAAGAGGGGAATGGATAAGCATATGGAATAGAGGTCCATCAGTGGTTATTAACCACAGTTTATCATTGGAACTCTCTGTCTGGGACAGTGATGCTCTGTATTCTGGTGCTTGGGAGGGGCACAGTGGAAGGGCTTCTAGCCCCACTGGTGGACTTCTAGATGGCACTTTTTTTTGGCCACTGTGTGACACAGAGTGCTGGACTGAATAGGCCATTGACCTGATCCAACATGGCTTCTCTTATGTTCTTATGACCGTTACTGATCCATGGCCCAGTGTTTGGAGACTGCTGGCTTAAAGGAATCCTTCTTACTTTTTACAGCTTCCATTACTTTGTTTACTAACCATGCAGGCTTTTTTCATACCTATATGTGCCTTTCCTGACTTGTGGTATGTATTTTATCTGAGCTTCTAGGATTGCAGTTTTAAATAGTCTCCAAGCTTCCCCAAGGGTTTTGATCCTATTTATCTTTCCTTTCAGTTTCCTCTTCACATGCCTTCTCATCTCAACTTTACCCCTTTTAAAGTTAAAAGCGGTTGTGGTGGTCTTTTTGGGCAACTCCCTATTTATACAAACAGTGAAATCAATAACATTATGGTCACTGCTCCCAAGCGGCGCAATCACTTTTACATCTCTCACCAAGTCTTGGGCATTACTTAGGACCAAATCCAGGATCGCCGCACCCCTTGTAGGTTCTGTGACCATCTGCTCCATAGCAGTTATTGAGAGTGTCAAAAGCATCTATTCTTCTGCACTCAGCCTTCCTTATGGTCCAGCTCTCATAGCCATACATTATTACTGGGAATACCATCGTTTTGACTATACGGACCCTGCCACCAAAAGTCTGTATAGTCAAAGCGATCATATTCCCAGTAGTAATGTATGGCTGTGAGAGTTGGACCATAAAGAAGGCCAAGCGCAGAGGAATAGATGCTTTTGAGATGTAGTGCTGGAGAAGAATCTTGAGAGTCCCTTGGACTGCAAGAAGATCAAATCAGTCAGTCCTAAGGGAAATGAACCCTGACTGTTCCCTGGAAGGTCAGATGCTGAAGCTGAAGCTCAAATACTTTGGCCACCAAATGAGAAGGGAGCACTCACTGGAGAAGATTCTGATGCTGGGAAAGACAGAAGGCAAAAGAAGAAGGGCATGGCAAAAGATGAGATGGCTGGACAGTGTTACTGATGTAACAAACACGAATTTGAGCAGACTTCGGAGGATGGTGGAAAACAGGAGGGCCTGGCGTGACTTTGTCCATAGGGTTGCAAAGAGTCGGACTCGACTGTGCAACTGAACAACAACAACAAAAAGAAACTCAATCTCTTTCTCCTGACGAGAACACATATTGACCTAATCAATCTGCAGGTAGTTAAAATCACATATGACACAGTTTTTACATTTAGCCACTATCTTTCGTCATATTATAATCATCTTCTATCTTTTGATCTGGTGGGTGATAACAAACTCCCATAGTTAAATTTCCTTTTGCACCCACTATTTTGACACAAAACATTTCTAGAAGGGAATCTAATTCTCTGACGGTCTCGATCTTACTGGACTGTATACCCTCTCTGACATACAGAGCCACCCCATTTCCAACCCTTCCCTCCCTATCCTTCCAATATAATTTATATCCAGGAATCACTGTGTCCCGAAGATTCTCTTCATTCCACCAAGTTTCTGAAATACCCACAATGTCTGTTTCCCCCCAACATTAACCATTCCAACTCCCTAATTTTACCTTAGACACTTCTAGCATTTGTATACAAACATCTATAATTTCCCAGGCAAGTTAGGCCTGCAACCCTCCTCCTGCTGCCTTGAGACTTTGGCAGACAGACCATACTGTTTGTCACCATCTCAGCAGACAACTCTAATCCATTGCCTGGTAGAAAAGTAACAGCTAACCCTTCATCTTTTTGAGATGAGTCATCTCGAACCAGAGACGTTTCATCTCCTGTCGGCTTTCCCCCAAGATTCAGTTTAAAAACTGCTCCACCAGCTTTTTGATTTTAAGCACCAGCAGCCTGGTTCCTTCTGGGTACAAGTGGAGACCGTCTCTTTCGTACAACTGCCGCTTGTTTCAAAAAGCATCCAAGTGCCTAACAAACTTAAACCCTTCCTCCCTACACCATCGTCCTATCTGTGCATTGAGACTTCTAATTTGTGCCTGTCTCTCCAGCCCTGCGTGTGGAGCAGATAGCACTTCTGAGAAGGCTACCTTGGAGGTCCTGGCCTTGAGTCCCTTGCCTAGCAGCCTAAATTTTTCCTCCAAGATCTCATGACTGCATTTCCTCAAATCATTGGTGCCAACATGCACCATGGCCACTGGCTCTTCCCAGCACTGTCTATCAGCCTATCTACAACACCCATAATGTCTGCTACCTTCGCACCAGGCAGGCAAGTCACCATACGGTCAGTACACAGTTTTGCCACCCAGCTATCTACTTGTCTAAGGATCAAACCAGCTACCAAGACACACACACCCTCCCTGCACAGGGATGGTTCCTTGGCGCAAAAGGATACACGCTCACCAACTGAAGAAAAGGTCCCTTCTGAGGGCGCATTCCCCTTATCCTCAGCACGGTGACCTGTTCCCTCTTGACTCTCATGCTCCCTGGCAGCAACTGGGCTGCCATGTTTGGAGTGGGGCTCATCTAACAAGTCCCCAAGAGTCTTCTCTGAGTGCCTAACTGACTGTCTCAGCTTCTCCAGGACAGCCACCTCGGCCTCAAGGGTGCAAACTCGTTCCCTGTGGACCAGGAGCTTCTTGCATCGAGCACACACCCAAGACTTTTGTCCAATGGGCAGATAGTCATATAGGTTCAGATTCCCAGGAAAAAAATGGCTGCTTTGGAGTACCTTTCCTCCCCAAATTCTGCCCTCCCCAGGCTCCACCCACATAAATTCCATGTATTTTCCAACTCAGAAATGGCAGCCCTTCTTCTTTCTCACAAAATGGCTGCAGGTGAGTTTGAAATAAAACAAGTCATTCTGAATGAAATCAGACATTATTGATTATGTGTAATATATAATTAAATGAAACTAAATATTCATAGTAAATGATCAGAAACTCAATTTGATTGATGTACAAGGTACATGAATTACCGAGAAGGGCTAATCTAAATTTACCTGCATTATGAAGTGATGGGGTTCCATTAAAAGTGGATGATAGTGTTCAGTGTAACCTCCAGTTACATCTGTGTAGAGAATGAATAATGAATAGGTATCAGGATTACATAAAAACACAGGTTGGCTAGCCAGCTCTGGTTTGGGAAACTCCTGGAGATTTGAAGGCAGAGCCTGGAGAAGGTTGAATCTGGTGACAGAAAGGACCTCATTGGTGTATAATGGCATGGAGTCCATCTGCCAAAGCTGCCATTTCCTTCAGGGGAACTGCTTTCTGTTGCCTGGAGATCAGTTGTATTTTCAGGAACTCTCCAGCCACCACTTTGAGGTTGGCAACCCTACCGGTAGGGTTCACATCACATAAATGCCAGGAGATTTGGGCAGGGGATGCCTGTGGAGAACAGAGTTTGTGGGGAGGCTGTAATATCACTTCCAGATGATAATCTAGAATGCCTCCCCTAGTCTCGCTGGGTTTTTTTTTGTTTACCATAGGAAATACCTACAGTGTCACTATTGTGGAGGCCATTTTCCCTCCTGCTTCTCAATTCCTCATGAGCAGAAGATTGGTGTTGGATAAATGGGAGGCCTAGGAGGTGATGTTCAGGGGTAGCACACCCAGAGTGCAATGGGTGAGCCTCACCCTGGGAAAACCACCTTTGTGATCATGGTGTCCCCCCTGCCAAGTTGTTACACTATAACTTTGATGTTGTAGGTATTTTTTGGGTCAATTGCTAAGACTGTGAGCTAATGCAATAAAACTTATTACGTTTGTAAGTGCTCAGTTCAAGGGTAGATTATTCCCTTCCTCTTATGGTTGCAAAGTGAGTCTGACAAGCTGGTGGAGGACTTACCTGGAAGCTTAAGGAGGTGGGGACAGAAGTGTGATTGAACTTTGAAGTGATTTCCAGGTGAGCTGGCTGTTGCATTTAAAGGGATCTCGTTCCTGTTACATGACATCCTTCCTTTGGAATTAATGGACGATGGGGGCATCTTCTTTTAGAGCTCATAGAATTGGACCCCCTAGTCTAATCTTTTTTGAAATGTGTGTGTGTGTTTAAAGGAGAGGCACCAGTAGCTATGCTGAAAATTTAGTACCTCTACTTCAAAAACCAGCCCCACCTCGAGCCCCATGGCTTGATTCTCCTTTATACCCTATGGGGATCTGTTTCCATAGGGTATAATTGAATGTCCTGCTTTTGGATAGCCCTGAAGTACGGGGAGGGTCCCCAGTTTGTAGCCCCTACTTCCCTTCTTGGCAGCCCTACTTCCCCTTTACTGTTTCCCACTCCTATCCCTTCCACTCTTACCATCCCTTTCCTTCTGAATTCCTCTTTGCTTGTTCCTGTTCCATTGCACCTTGTACTGCCTCTTCCTGCTCCTCCTCATTACTCTTCAAGCAAGGCTTAAATGAGAGGTAAGGCACATGCTACTAAATTGCCAACCAACCCCTCCTGCTATGCATTCAATTCCATTTTAAAGCCATTTTCGAGTCTTCTGTTTTACTTCTTATGCCCTTGTTGGCAACAGTGCCAAAATGTGACAAAGGGATAAGATGTTGGGAACTGGGTATCAAATATCTTTATGTATAAACAAATCTTATGCCAATGGATAAATATTTGCAGCATGTAAACTGATGAATGCAGTCTGATAAAGCAATCCTATGTTCAGGTGCAACAGCCTGTACATATGTTTGGGACTGAAATGCCGCTGTTTCTAAACTAAGCCTATCAGAATTAATGCAGTGGGGGGGATTTTGGGACATGTGGAGGGTGACAGAAATGTGTGTGTGTGTGAGTGAGAGCCCTTGACAACCCTGCGATTTAATGAGGCACTGAACAGACATCTAGTCAAAAGATAACCTTTACAATGCCTTAATAAAGTATAAAGATGAATTAAGAAAATTAAAAAAAACCCTGCTCAGTTAAAAAAAAAAAAGTGGGAAAAGGTATTTCATGTTTCCTTGAGATGTATTCAGGCTGGTGACCTGGGGTGGTGGTGGAAAGCTTGGCATCTTATTACCATTCCCATGAGCCATTCAGTCTCTGGATTTGTGAACCTCTCTGGAGCAATTCCATGGTCTGTAGCAGTGCACCTATCAAGGGAACCAAGCTGATTAGCTGCTGCCTGCCTTGCACTGGAATTTAGATATCAAGCTTCTTGTGGGCTTGGAGGGGCTCTGCTTTGCATTCCTGGATTTATTACTAAATATAACCATCCTTTCAGCAGGCTTCCCTGACTCTTTTCTCTCTCTCTCTCTTTCTCTTTCTCTCTCTCTCTCTGTGTGTTTACTATCTTGCTTTTCTCAATGGAACTAGTTTTCCCCAGATAAGGTCTCAGAATTTAGTTCTGCTAATTAAAGCCCTGATCCCTTCCCAGTGCCTTTGCTCTATATCCCACCATGGTGAACCCAGGTGTTTACAACCTAGTGGGAAAGTTTTCAGTTTCTTATTGTTTTAAAAGAGTATAATTGTGTCCAAAAGTCTTGTTTCTTCCCACACCTAATAAAATGTGTCCATACATTTTAGTTATGACATTTTAAAAATAATCATGACTTGAGTTTGGTGACATTGAATCACTGGTACCTCGCACTGATGCAAAGTTTTAAACGGAAGTGAAGTTTCTTCAAACACAGGAAGATTTTGAATAATTAGATGATTTAAAAAGCATCTGGGTGGGTTTAGGACAACTTGAACATACAGTTTTCCACATCAGACTTCATGAGTGACTATGGTAATCTTATTTTCAAGATTGCTGCCAGAAATTACCAAAAAACATATTCTTCAGACATGCATTTTCATGAATGGTAGGGAATTTTACTCACACAGGAAACCACAGGTTCTGATGTGGTACATAAAAATCCAAAACCACCATTAAATCAACATATTTTTATTCTCCAAAGAGTATAATATAACTTCAATACATATAATAACTACTTCCCAGCATTCAATCTGTTTTTTCATGATACTAAGCCACCTTTCTGTCACTACATTTATAGCCATGGATGGAACAAGGGTGGTAGGGAGGCCGGTGGTAGGGAGGAGCCCCCAAAAGTGAGGAGACCCCACTCAGACTGGGAGGGGGGCTGGCAACCCTAGATGAGGAGAATGAACAAAGGCTTGGCTCCAATACAAGGACTGTGTTGGGGAGGATGGCATGCAGCAAAATTTCCCAGGATGCCCTGAGGATTCCCTTGCCAGGAAGCAGGTAAGACCTGGCAAGTCTATCCTCACCTTATTGCATTTTTCTACAGCTGTCACAATGCCTGCTGCTCCCTGATCTTCTGATAAGTGAAGAGTCACCATGTTGTACTCAAAGGGAACTCCAAGATGTCCTGGGCAGTGAACATGTGCTAATGTTTTTTTCTGGGAAATTCCAGGCAATTAGATCACTTCAGGGCCCCAATTCAGCTTGAGGCCTATTCTGTAGAGTATTTAGCACAAGGGAAAGGAGGTGTCAAAAACCATGGGGAAAATGTTCTCATGTTTTCACAGCTGAGAAGTTTTTCTGCCAAATGTTTTTCTGAGAAATTTTCCTGCCATTTTGCAATAGCAAATCTTTTCACATAGCCAAGTTAAGGCTTCTCTTTTGCTTGCATTGAAACCTGCATTGCATAATCTGACTTTGCCTGTGTTACATTTCACTTGCAAAAATTAACCCCCTCTTCCTTTACGCAATGGAAGCTTCTGTGGGGTATGTTCTTCTCCTGAATTAGACATGCAGCTTTGGTGTATTTTTATACCTAATTGGACCTAACCTGTCACACAGCAAATAGCTCTATCTATTGTGTGAGTTATAACATCTCTTTCTATACAACTGTAAATTATCTCCACAATTCAGATCCTTAAATGTATTTTAAGTAGAGAGATGTAAACAGCTTGTTTAACTTGACCTTCAAATGTCCTTTCCTGTTCAATCCTGAGCTGATTTCATTGGTATACAATATGCACTGTATTTTCAGTCTGTTACTATCGAATGGAGCTGTGAAATGGCATTCCCCCTTCCCGTTTCTGATGCCTGTCATGCTTTGTCAATGCTGACAAGCAATTATTAGCCTTTGTTTCTTTTATACTGTATATTGGCAAAACAATCATTGCAAGGAATTGTAGAGGTAGAAACCATTATCTTTGTACTGTAGTGGTAACATAGCTTTTAGGCTTACTGAAAATATCCATTAGGTTCTGTCCTCTTATCTCGAAATGCTTTCTGCTCCGCTTTTGTTGCTTCAGGAGTTAAATCACCAACTTCTGTGACACTAAGAAAGGACAGGATAACTTTATTCTCTCTCTAGCTGCTTTTTAAAAAAATTTTGGACTTGTCTTTGTGTGATGCTGAATATGCTGTTCGTTCAAATTCAAGCTGAGTTGTTAGATTACAGGAATGACTTTGAAACATTGTATTTTATTTGCAATGGACAATGAGGTCCCTTTATCATTGTTTGTATATTTGAAAGATTATGCAAAAGTGTGATGTAATATGTCCTGTGTTCTGTGAATGTCTTTGACCAGAGCAGGCATATGTACAAGCAAAAAAAAAAAAAGATCCACTACTGGATCTCATCTCTTGGGTATTATGCTATCCTTTAATCAAATAATCTATTTGCCTAGTATTACTAGACTAGAGTCTATGCTTTAATCTGCTTGAATTGAACTACTTGAGGACCCTGGTGAGATGTTAAAATTTAGCAAGGTTGGGCTGTTTGTATTAGTGAGTGTTCAGCAAGGAGCATTTTGTCATTTGAAAGTGAAAACTGAGTAAATGTTTCCTACTGAGCTCAGCCTATGAGCATCTCCTGTCCTCTGAGCTGTGTTAGTGGCAACTGCCCATTTACATTTTTTATGTTCTAGAGTCCCAGGCTTCCTAGCCAGTGAAGTTTGTTCAGTATTTTCTGGCATATCAAATGATGAGATCAATCCTTGTGTGTAGTAGAGTTTGGGCAATAACTAGTTAAAGAATTAAGGACTAGGAGGGAAGAATTAAGAGATACAATGCTAAAATTAGAAATGGGCATGAGAAGGATAATAATTTGGAGAAGAAAAAGATTGCTTGAAGAAGGCAATAAGCATGGGGAAAATGTCTGAGATCCTGCTTTACATTAGCATTTTTATTTGATCATCTCAAAGATGTGTTTAATGTGACCCTTTAAAAATAGCTAGAGGCCTTTGCAGTTTTTGTAATAGTAGTGACTGGTGGAGCCCTGACAGGCCTATGAAATCAGATGATCCACAGACACTCAGGGAGGTAATTTATACATTCTCTTTCCTTCTTTAAATGCCAAATGAAAATGCCTGTTAGAAATAGTAGAAACACAGTATAAGTGTCCACCATGGTTTGTACTTTTAAAAAAGTTGCACTTAAATACAGTATTTTATGAGACAAGTAATGGAAAAGTTGAAGAGGCATTGAACCCTTTGTGTGTGTTTTTTCTTTGCATTATCTTCTGCTCATAATGCAATTGTATGTCATAATTTTTCTGTCCGTGTGCCAAGTTACAGAACTCGGTGACTGCTCTCTGATTCACTGCACCTTGTTTAAGACTGAAGTACCCCTGATGTGAACACTGCTTGTTTTTACCGCATTCCCCATAATCACTGTTCAAAGAGAAGACGAGGAAGCAAGTAGGCTTCAATAACTACTGCAAACAACACCTCCACAGATACACAAAGGGAAACCCCCCCAAAACTATATGATAGAGGGAAAAAAAACACCGATGTAAAATCAAAAGTCTTTGTTTTATTCCATTTTGCAATTAATCGCCTAAACTAGGTCAATAACTTATTGTTGAAACACTGTTTTCCAGCTGCAATGTCCACTTGCCAAATATCAATCTAAAGCCATTTTTACAGCTTAATTGCAGCAGACTAGTAAATATGGGGTTGCTTTAAGAAAGGTTGACAGACTCTTGGTGTTGTGGTACTGCACAGGTGCTGTTTTAATAAATACCTTGAAATCTGTAATAACAACACAACTTGAAATTTAGAATCTGTTTTGTGTTAATTCTAATAGCCCACTGAACAAAAAGAAAGGCAATCACATGCACACTACAAGCTCTGTTGTCTGCAATTAAGAGGATTCTTGTCCAGTATTTGCATTTAGCCCAAATCCTATAATTTTATCCTTTCTTGTAGCCTTTAGTAAGATTGTGAAAATAACTTTTATGGTCAGATTTGGTTCTCAGCTAAACACCCTACAGTCACCCCTAATATCCTATCCTATCTTCCCTTACCCTACCCTGTCTTGGGGAAATGGAAATCTTTGGGAATAATGAAATAAGTCTTCTCATGTTTGTTAATGTATTTATTTAAATCATTTAAATTCCACCTTTCCTTGTGGCTCAAAGCAGCTAACAGAACACATAGGAGCAGCTGACACTGCATATTAGGCTCCTCTTATGTTATTTAAATACATTCTAAAATTCATCTTTAAATGTTCTGAAATGGATAGCCAGGAACAGCCCTAAACTGTCTGGCACCCTAGGCAAGGCTAAACTTCTGGCACCCCACCTCCCCACACTGATAATATCACCAAGTCATGTGGAGGTGCCCAATTTGGTGCCCTAGAAGGCCAGCACCGTGGGCAATTGCCTAGTTTACCTAGTGGCAGGGCTGGCCCTGTGGATAGTCCATCCTGACCTGGATAGCCCAGGCTAGCCTGATCTCATCAGATCTCAAAAACTAAGCAAGGTTGGCCCTGGCTAGTATTTGAATGCAAGACCTCCAAGGAATGCCAAGGACATGATGCATAGGTAAGCACTGGCAAACCACCTCCAAATGTCTCTTGCCTTGAAAAACCCTGAGGGTCACCATGGGTCAGCTGTGACTTGAAAGGACTTTCCACTGCCAAAACACCAAGGATTATGGGTTTAGAAGGGAAACAGTAATGGAAAGTGGGGTTTTGAATCGTGTCTACCTATGCTCTCTCCTGAACAGCACAGCTGCAACATTTAGCTTTTAAAAGCAGAGCAGTTTCTGTATGTGCAAGCTGACTGAGCTCTTAGGTGGAAGCAAGGAACTGTGCAGGTAAGCTCATAGTTGCTTCTGTACATGCAATGCCCTTGGAGGCATTGTGGTAAAGATGAACAGAAAGAAAATGGCCTGGGTAACTGTTGCTTTGGCATAAGCAGAATCAGGGCTTTTTTATAGCAGGAACTCCTTTGCATATTAGACCACACCCCACTGATGTAGCCAGTCCTCCTGGAGCTTATAGTTGGCTGTGCTAAAAGCCCTGTAAGCTTTTGGAGGATTGGCTACATTAGAGATGTGTGGTCTAATATGCAAAGGAGTTCCTGCTACAAAAAAAGCCCTGAGCCGAAAAGTTACTCTACATAAAATGAAGCTAGTGTGTGAAAGTTAGGGTTGTCAAGTAACCTTGGCCACTGATGGAGAGGTTGCCAGATCCAGGTTGGGAAACTCCTGGAGATTTGGGGGTGGAGCCTGGGGAGGATAGGGACCTCAGTGGGGTACAATGCCATAGCTTCCACCCTCCAAAGCATCCATTTTCTTCAGGGGAACTGATCTCTTTCATCAGGAGATGAGCTGTAATACTGGGGGATCCCCAGGTCCCACCTGGAGTCTGGCATCCCTAGGAAGATTAGTTGCATTAGCTTGCATCTAATACATGTGGACCTAAGGAATAATTAAACCATTACAAAGACCAACTGCATGATACTTTGTTATGTCTTGAAGTCTCAGTTGTTCTTGGTGGGTCCTCACTCCTTGGCTGTAGCTCCTGATTCCAGCCATGTGGGGAAAGCAATACAATATTTTTTTAATGCCATCCCTAAATACAAGAGGAAGAGATATTGAAACATAAATTTATCTATCTGTTTATTTGCTTTTGTGGAAATTCTTTAGTCAGCCTTGACAATAATCAACGTATGCTGACCACCAACATGCAGCTCTTTTTGATATCTAGAACTGGCCTTTATTCTGCCCATAATTGTCAGATATGTAGGTATCATGTTTCAGGAACAGAAAGTGTAATTTTTGCTTTGAGGTTTCAATGAAGAAACGTTTTTTTTTCTTTTTTAAAGAAGCCCTTCTCTGTTAACAGTATGTTTTTGCAAAGAATAGGCAGTACAAAGTATTAGTGTTCATGTGAGGATTTATAAAAACTAGTGATTCATGTAGAAAGATGTTAATGTTATTGCCTCTTGGGGCGGCAGACTTTCTTGATTTCCATCTAAAACAGGGGTGTCAAACATGTGACTCAGGGGCTGAATCAGGCCCCCAGAGGACTCCTATCTGCTCCTTTCTCCCTCTCTCTTACTTCCTTCTGTATCTCAGCTTGCTATCCACACCCCGAAAGTGATGAAGGTGGCGCAGATAGAGCCAACAGAGCAAACAGGACAAAATAAATAGGCTGCATTATGCAGCACAGTCTCACTGGAATCTCACTGGAATCTGACTGGCTTCTCAGCGTGGAACCCGTTCTCTCTAGTCTTCTCACTTTGAAAAAAGTAAAAAAATATTTTTATTTAACTTCATTTCCCCCTTTCCCTCTCTATAAATAATCTTGGTGTTTCCGGCGGTGATATTTGGGGGATTTTTGGGGACGTCACAGGAAGTGCTGTGAAGTCACTTCCGGTTTCCGGCAGTGGCATTTGGGGGAAATGATGTCATTTGGGGGAAATGATGTCACAGGAAGTGATGTCACTTCCTGCTTCCGGCAGGTGGCGCGGGGGAAATGATGTCACAGGAAGTGATGTCACTTCCTGCTTCCTGCAGGTGGCGCGGGGAAAATGATGTCACAGGAAGTGATGTCACTTTCTTTTTCCGGCGGTGGCATGACGTCACCGGAAGTGATGTCACTTTTTGTTTCCGGCGACGCACGATGCGCACGCGCACACACATTCCTTCCCCCCTCAAGGTGTCCCTGACTGGCCTGCAGATATTATGGCCACCCTACTGGGAATTGATGAGGAATGCAAACCACACTGTTATCTCCTCTGGAACTACCCCCAAGCCAGATGTGCTACAGCTGTTCACCAGCGTATTCAGTGCATTTTGGCATCCCAAGAGCCAGCTTTGGTCACTTGGATGGTAAAATGGGTCTGATGGGTGGCTTGCATAGGATGACACTGCAGGTATTTACAGTGTGGATTCACTCACACTGGATTTTATCTATTTTCTATCAAAATCCCAGACCCAGGAGGCAACATCAGTTGAATGCCTCAGCCTTTGTGCCTTGTTGGTGGCCATCCAGAGGAATTGGTTGGCCACTGTGTGAGACAGGATGCTGAATTAGATGGACCATTGGTCTACTCCAGGAGGGCTCTTCTTGTGTTCTGATTAATTTACCTAGTTATATCTCCCTTAGACCCTTCTCTGGGAGTTGATGTCCTAAAGGTAGTCAGAACTATAGCCTATACATTCCATGACTAATCTGCTTCTTCTCCCTCCAATCATATCTGCAATAATATTTCTCTTGAGATTTTTATGAAAAACACACAAACACAGAAAGAATTTCTTGAAAAGGCACAAGAGGATTGCATTTTGGGCTAGGCCCCCCCCCCCATCCCATGGCTGATGCTATGGAGAATCTTAGAGTTTAAAAGAACTAGATCCAAAATCATCCTGCCTTTTCCAAAGACAGCATATTTAGCACAGACTTCAGATAGAGTTCTAAGGTTATCACGTAATTATTCAGATACCAGCTCACCTTACCTTGCCACACCAACTGTATCTTTTGAAAGTTTCTGTGCTTAGTGCTTTGCTCTCTGCATGTGTTCTAAAATGCTGACAATGCTGAAATATTTTCTGCGCAATTTATTTGGTAAATGATTAGGAGTAATCATTGATGATTTCCTTTATATGCAAATTAATATACATGCAGGCCACGCTTGATGTAAGATGTTGCATATTATCTGGGAAACTTTTTATATAACACACTATCACAGAGCATCTTATAAAACTGTAAAAGATGCCAAAGCTCCTTGATTCTCAATGACATATCTTTAAAAGGTATGCAAAAACAACAGGGGCGCAGAGTGGTAAAGCTGCAGTACTGCAGTCTGAGCCCTCTGCTCACGACCTGAGTTTGATCCCAGAGGAAGCTGGTTCAGGTAGCCAGCTCATGTTGACTCAGCCTTCCATCCTTCCGAGGTCAGTGAAATGCGTACCCAGCTTACTGGGGGGAAAGTGTAGATGACTGGGGAAGGCAATGGCAAACCACCTCGTAAAAAGTCTGCCGTGAAAACACTAAGGGCGTTTTCGCACTCACCTTCAGCCGGCGCGACCCCCCTCTTCACCGCGCAGGATCTGCGCGGATTTCGCACTAAACGCCGCGGAGCAGCCGGAAGAGCCGGAAACTCCCAGCGCTTTTACAGCGCAAACGGAAACCGCCAAAAAGCAGTTTCCGTTTGCGCCGCTTTTGCACCGGGAGTTTCCGGCTCTTCCGGCTGCTCCGCGGCGTTTAGTGCGAAATCCGTGCAGATCCTGCGCGGTGAAGAGGGGGGTCGCGCCGGCTGAAGGTGAGTGCGAAAACGCCCATTAGCAACGTCACCCCAGAGTCGGAAACTACTGGTGCTTGCACAGGGGACTACCTTTACTTTAATCATTGCTGATTTCCTTTATATGCAAATTAACATACCTTATGCAGGCCATGCTTGATGTAGATGTTGCATATTATCTGGGAAACTGTTTTTATATAACACATTATCATAGAGCTTCTTACAAAACTGTAAAAGATGCCAAAGCTCCTTGATTCTCAATGACATATCTTTAAAAGATATGCAAAAACAACAGGCATTCATTTCTCTAGCTAAAGAGTGGAACATTTAAGATATACAATAAGACTGCCTGGCTGAAGATTCCACACCACTTTTCCTGGAGACATTTCACAGAAAGCCCATTCAAGTGAAAAAACCAACTCCAAGCAAATATCAGAAGAGGAGGTCTGAAAAGTACAGCCATATGAAAGTGACTATCACCTGCTATTATTGTTACAAAGGACAGGGGATTCACACATTGTCTTAAATTCTCTAAATTCAATTAAACACTCACTTCCATTTTCAAACTCTAGCCAACACTGAGCAAGTGTAGGTCTACAGAGCTGGCCAACTGGTTGGCCAAACTCTACAGGGGTTCACAGTCACAGCTGGAGTTCCCAGATGTCGTGCTAGGGCAGACAGTGTCCCTAGTGGTCAGAAGACTACTCTACACTTTTCATCAGTTTCTGGTGTGTTTTCAGTCTGCAACAGAAATAAATTTCTGAATGACTTGGTTGCTGAAGGCATAGAGTGCTGGGTAGACTAAATCAGGTCTCAGATATGCCAATGGAATGAGCATGTGCTTTACCAGGAAGAAGAGCAGCAACAACTGCTGCTAGTGCTGCTGCCAGCTGTGCAGATCTCTTGCCCATAGCCCACTAGCAAGCCTGCTACCTCTACCACTACAACTGTTGCTGCCAGAGTGGTATCATTATCTTTGCTGAGGCTATTGCCAGTTTGGTGTAGTGGTTAAGTGTGCAGACTCTTATCTGGGAGAACTCAGTTTGATTCTCCACTCCTCCACTTGCAGCTGCTGGAATGGTTTTGGGTCAGCCACAGCTCTCACAGAGTCGTCCTTGAAAGAGCAGATTCTGGGAGAGCTGTCTCAGCCCCACCCACCTCATAGGGTGTTTGTTGTGGGGGAGGAAGGTAAAGGAGATTGTGAGCCATTCTGAGACTCTGAGATTCAGAGTGGAGGGTGGGTATAAATCCATATCATCATCATCATCTTCTTCTTCTTCTTCCTTGCCACAACTAGGCTGTCTTTAAAAAAAAATTAAGGCCCAGGCTCCTACAACCAGAGATGTCACAGGCTTCAAAGTATGATTCATATTCATTCTCTCCATGATCAAATTGTTTAATACACATGCATTGACCTCATCAGATAGCCTCGATGTTTTTGTTCAAATTTATATCTAATTTTGCATCAAGCTGCTTTGTACCTATGTAGGATTTCCTGCATTCATTGTTTTGTATGTTAACATATGAAAGCATAATATCAGAACAGCTGTTTTTGTAACACAAGAGCCAGCAGTGGCCTAGGGAGTAAAGGTCACCTCTTGAAAAATAACCCCCACTCCTAAGAAGCAGTGTGAGAATGCATGCACATGAATGATTTCCAATCTGAAAAGTGGTTAGGGCAAGATGGGCTAAGAAGACTTTGAAAAACCAAGTTCTAAAATACATTTCTGGTCAGTCAAGAATCTGGTGAATGAGAACTCTACAATTCTGATGTAACGGTATGAGAATGTACATAATAAAATTTTATACATTATTATACATGTGAGACCAAACTAAACAGTTAACTTACTTTTGCCATTAAGGATCACTGAGTTATACAGGGATACAGAGAGATGTCTTGCAGCTTGTAAATCAGCGACTGTGAAATAATAATGTTCTATGCACTCAAGGAATGTGGCAAACAAGGAGATGGCAGCAGCAGTGAACTGGGTGAAAGTTGTATGCGTTCCATCATGGACAGTCATCTTTTCTGCATAAGGAAACATATGTGAACTATCCAAACAGGCAACAGGCTGTTGAACTTTGACTGTGCGGTTGGCAATGGCTAGACAAATTGTGAGTTAGAGTAGTGTCATTATTCTTCCTGGGGCTGTTGCTGTTCTCTTCAGATTGGCAGGTGATAGTGCATCCTGAATCCACCAGGTAGAAGGCATGGAGGAGAAAGAGTGTCTCCCAGCAGCGGCTTTCTTGAGGTGTCACAAGACCAAGAGGGAAAGGGTAAGATGCTGGTAGTCCTAGACCACTGAAAATCCAAGTTTAATCTGCGTATAAATATGGGGGATTTAAATATATTGGAGAATTACATATTCATTTACTTCAAGAATGGCATTATTGAAAACGGAGTTTCATCTGTGCTCAGTTCAGTTATTATTATTATGTGACTCTTTGGAAGTTCTTTATACAAAGTAATTCTAATTTAATGGCTTTGATTATGCTGGAGAAAATAATTCAAAATGAGCATAAAAGCAGAGGCCTGTTTGAAAAATAATGTGGAAATTTATGGATTGAAAAATAGATAATATAAAAACAGTTGAGAAATTGATACGGGTAGTGTAATTACTGAAAAGCAGTGGCGTTAAGCATATCGTTTTATTCATTCATTTACTCTGGCATTGGACCTGGGAGAAAAGCAAGATACACTTTTGCATGGATTGTATGTCACAAAGCATAGAAGTTATGAAATGAAGCAAGTTAACCATAGGGAGAATCAGACAATAGATGTAAACCTCCTTCCTGTGTAGGAGAAAGACCAAAACGTCAAATAATAAGTAATACATTATTATTATAGAACTTTTTACTTTGTCCTTCATGTACAGCAAAATCAGGTGTAGATAAACATGAGAACTTTGGTGAATATTTGATGGTACATTATAATTGCATAATTGTGCAGGGGGTTGGACTAGATGACCCTGGAGGTCCCTTCAAACTCTATGATTCTAAAACACTGGGAAACTGCAGCCAATTAAATATATCAGAATTGTTGGAATGAAACTTGCCTTTTACTCTGACAATGACAATGAAAAGGGAGATGAGTTGGGGGTGGGAGCACCAGAAATTATGGGAATGGGATATGGGTGGGACCTGGTTTCTACCCATTCTTGCACCACTTGCCTTTGCTGTCATGTTGGGGGTTTATATATATGTATGTAACCTGTATATGCAGGGAAGGGGTATCCTCATCACCATCTGAGTGTGTGGGATGAGATTTCTAAATGTAACTGCTGGCTATGAGGAAATCACTGTTCATTTCTTTGAAGTGCCACTTAACAAGGAAGGTCAGCTATTGGGCCTGCTGGCAGCTCATAGCTATGAACTATACTTAGCACTTGGATCTATATACTTGGACCACTTGGATCTATATACTTAGCAGAAAAATAGAAAATTCCAGAATGCAAATGTCACATTCTAGTTTAGAAGAAAAGAAACCTGAAGGACATATATAAATAGATAAATACTGTTCATCAGATACAAAAAATAGAAATTTACAGTTTGGAGGAATTTATATAATATCAGAAGCAATCTATTGCAATGTTTGGAAGATGTTTATTCCTGGTAGACAGTGGAAAAAGTGTTAATGTGGACATTGAGTTGTCAGTGCCAGAAGCTGAGAAACCCAGAAGTTTCATTACTGAATAGTCAATAGAGTGTTATGTTTGTTATATGCTGAATATTGACATTTTTAAAAAGTTTGTTCCCCCTTGAGTCCAGCATTAATATTTACCCAGAGAGAAATATTTATTTCATGAACATAGCTTTCCCCTCCTCTTCCTCCTTGTTTTTTCCTCTTCTAATGCTCTCAGTATATACCACAAGTAATCCTCAACTGGGGTCATATTGATAGTCCCATAACACAAAATATGAATGGTAGTCCTTCTTCAAATAGCTTAAATGTTTACCAATGATGCCTAGGTGAAAAAAGCAAACAATTCACTTCCAAATACAACAAAACAAGTTCAAGAGACCAGAGTGGATAAACAAGACAAGACAAAAATTTCCAGCTGCAGGTAGTTGAAAAGAGGTGCTTCTTTGAGGGATGAGTTATGCTAAACTTGGTTTATGGCCATGAAAGTAAATTCTGGGGATACAGGTGGTTTTCCTCTTCCTTTCCCTGACTCACATTGATTTCCCACTAATGATAACCCTAACCAATTTAGCAAACATGATCTCTTATCCATCTGAACATTTCTAGGAGATGTGAGGTTATATGCTTCTCATTTCCCTCCACTAACAAAATGGTGACATGGTGGAGCCCTGTTGCCACAAATATTGCAGAATAATTTTTGCCCACCATATGTCCTTGAATGGGAAACAGTATAGGTGGCAGCAGTGTAAATCGGACACTGGAAGAAGGGATGAATTCAGAAGGTTGTTTGACTGCTAGCTCTCCCACTTTAACCAAAAGCTCTTACCCTTCTTGTTGTGAAACTTTTGCCTGTATTTGAATCAATTTCATCTTTGTTAGGAATTTCCAATGCAAAGATGCTATCAGTTCAGAAAAACTGTCCCAAACCTGAGCTTTCTCTATCAAACTGAAAGCACAACTCAGATCTCCTGCAAAAATCTGTAAGCTTACCCGATAAATCGGAGCTCCTCAACAGCTCAGATCTAAGATTTGTAAATAATTCATTCAGCCTTTTAATGTTCTGCAGATTATGTGGATTTATCAATTTAAATGGCTTTTTTGCTGGCAAAATTAGCAGGATAGTGGTACCCATATCAGTCCCCATGTCAAACTGCAACATGAAGAGAGTTCCCTAAATGTGGAAATCTAGAGCATGAGATCCAGGGCACAAAGGGATTATTTAATCTGTTAAATACACATGTTCCTGTTTAGCACAATAAATCTTTGAGAAAATGGGAGACAAGCATTTAACTAGCAAGTAACTTTATTTCCCTTTGGAAGATACAGAAGAAAAAAACTGGAAATAAAGACGAATACATGAGACAGCAGGACTAATCTTCTCAGTTTGCAATAGTACCATGGCAATTTACACAGGGGAACCCAATAGAATATTACTATAGAGTGTTTACTATAGTTCACTAGGGTATAGTTGTGTTACTCATAATTGAATACACAGTTCTGAAATTATTTTAAATTGTGTGTTCTGCCATACAACTAGTCCACAGCAAAGCAATCTGAACAGAAGAGATGGGTGAAGGTGACCAGAAGCTGTGGGGGATAAATGGGGAAGGAATTTTGAGCAGGAAAGAAGAAAAGCCTGCACAGCCCACCCCCGCCAGCCTCTAAAGGCAGATTCTGAAGGACATAAAATAAGACATCCCCAGAGTTTCAGCAGGGACTCACCAAAGTAACCCCACGACAGCGTGGCAGGTACCCTAGCCCCATAAGACAAGTAAGATAAGCATGCCCATAGCTCTCACAGCCCCTGCTCAAGGGCTGGCAGTGACACACATAACTCCAGAGTACATCCAGCAACTGCAATACATTCTTCTACTCCGCAGAAAAATAAAATATATTTCGAGCTGGCTGAGTCACCCCCAAGTCTCCACAGGCAATTTTTGAATGACAGAAAGGCAGACATCCACAGAGTTCTAAGAGGGGTCTCCAAAGAAACCCCACAACAGCTTGGCAAACACTGAGACCTAGTGAGGTATGTCCATAATGCTCCCAGGCTCTCTGAGGCCCAAACACATAGATCCTCTGATCACAGCCCATCCTAGGTGAAATTTCTGGTTATTTATCATTGAATAAATTGTATCAATAAAGATCACATGTTGTGAATTGTACAAATTCAATGGAAAAGGATAGTCAAAAGGAGTAGTCAAACATGAACTACTATATTGGTAGAGCTGGCTTTTGGAGAACAGATCTACCCATCCCTGTCCACTACACTGGTAGACCTGGCCGCTGGAGAACAGATCTACCTGTCCCTTTCCACTGTAATGATAGGTTTGTCTACATCCCTTTCCACTATATTGGTAGACCTGGCCTCCAGAGAACAGGTTTACCAATATAGTGGAAAGGGACAAGTAGATCTGGCTTGGACCATCATCCTGTGCTGTGTCTAAAATGGCCTGCAATAAGGGCTAGAAATTGGTGCACCATTGCCCTCTAGAGCAGTTTAGTGGGAACACTGCTGGAAATGGGTCCCTAAGATAGGAGAAGGTGGGAAGAGGAATGGCAGCTTTCTGGCACTGGGCTGGAAGGGCCACAGCAGAGTGTACTAGAGGCAGGAGCAGCAGTAGGGAGTTGTAATGCAGAAGGTGAGGAAGCTTCCCCCTCCCCCCCCCCCCCTTTGAAACACTGCTAGTGTCCTCCTTTCCAAAGAGTGTTAGCAACTGCTATAGTCTGGACATTGCTATCAACTCTGTTACCTCTGTGGAGAGCCCCAGGAACAGATCAGGGAAAGGAGGTTCCAAGGCCCCTGGTGATTCCCTGCTAGGACCAAGCTTCAGTAAACTGGCAGGATGGGTTTGGTGCCTGGGGACAAGGGCCCATGGTACCAGGGGGGAGTTCTACCCCACCCATGACATGCACCCTTCGCATCCACTTTCACCCTCATGGCACAGAGGTAGTCAGAATCAGGATGGTATAAATATGGGCACCCAATAGCTCATCATGAGCAGAGACAGAACCAGGGCTTTTTTGTAGCAGGAGCTGCTTTGCATATTAGGCCAAACACCCCTGATGTAGCCAATCCTCCAAGAGCTTACAAGGCTCTTATTACAGGGCCTATTGTAAGCTCTCGGAGGATTGGCTACATCAGATGTATGTGGCCTGATATGGAAAGGAGTTCCTGCTACAAAAAAAGCCCTGGACAGTATCTCAAGTCCATTAACACCCAAACCCCAGCAGGGGACAAGGAGTTCACAATCAGGAGGGTATGGGTCTTCAGACGAAGCACCAAGTAGCTAAGCCCCTCTGCTTGAGGTGAGCAGAGACATGGTGTGGTTTAGAGTCCTACTGACAACCAAACCTCAGCAGAGGAGAGGAGTTCACAATCAGGAGGATTTGGGTCCTCAATTGATAAGCCCCCAGAGAGACGGGGTGGCTTAGAACCCTGAGTCCACCTAACACCCAAACCCTAGCAGTGCAGTGTTCACAATCAGGTTTGAACATAAGAGAAGCCATGTTGGATCAGGCCAATGGCCCATCCAGTCAAAAACTCTGTGTCACACAGTGGCCAAAAAAACCCAAGTGCCATCAGGAGGACCACCAGTGGGGCCAGGACACTAGAAGCCCTCCCACTGAGCCCCCCAAGCACCAAGAATACAGAGCATCACTGCCCCCAGACAGAGAGTTCCAACAATATGCTGTGGCTAATAGCCACTGATGGACCTTGCTCCATATGCTTATCTAATCCCCTCTTGAAGCTGACTATGCTTGTAGCCAGGCCCGTAGCCATCACCTCCCTCCCCCACGCAATTACAGCAGAGCCCTGGGGAGGGGAGGGAAGGAATGGGAAAGGAGGAGCGGGTGGCGGTAGCGGCCACGGCAAGCCAGCAAAGGAGGCACAGGCTGTGGCAGGCGAGCAGGGGGCACACTGGGGGGGTATGCACAAAGGAAAGAGAAAGGGTGGGCGGTGGTGGGGCGGCAGCGGAGGAGGCACAGACTGTGGTGGCGGGTGGGTGGATGGCACACTGGGAGAGGAGGGAAGGGAAGGAACGGTTTGACAGTGGCTGGCGGGTGGGCAGAGGAGGCAGGAAAACTCATGGAGTTTGTGCTAAGGGCTCCTCAAGAGAAGCCCTCTGTGCAAACGGGGCCATCTGGCCCAGTGGCCCCCCACCACCAAATTTCTTACCTTGGGGGCCCCTCCACCCCAAATTTTCTGGCTACGGGCCAGCTTGTAGCTGCCACCACCACCTGTGGCAGTGAATTTCATGTGTTAATCACCCTTTGGGTAAAGAAGTAGTTCCTTTTATCAGTTGTAACCCGACTGCTCAACAATTTCATTGAATATCCACAAGTTCTTATATTGTGGCCGTTTTCCCACTTACCTTACCCCGGAGCGACGTCCCTCTTCACCGCGCTGCGTCTGCGCGGATTTCGCACAAACTGCTGCGCAGCACCAGGAAGAGCCGCGTAGTCCCGGTGCTTTTGCGTCGCAAATGTAAACCGCCAAAAAGCAGGTTTACATTTGCGACGCAAAAGCCCCGGGACTACGCGGCTCTTCCTGGTGCTGCGCAGCAGTTTGTGCGAAATCCGCGCAGACGCAGCGCAGTGAAGAGGGACGTCGCTCCGGGGTAAGGTAAGTGGGAAAACACTCTGTGAGAAAGGGAGAAAAGTACTTCTTTCTCTACATTCTCTATCCCATACATAATTTTGTAAACTTCTGTCATGTCACCCCTCAGTCGATGCTTTTCCAAGCTAAAAAGCCCCAAGCACTTTAACGTTTCTTCATAGAGAAAGTGCTCCAACCCTTTAACCATTATAGTTGCCTTTTTCTGGACTTTTCTTGAGGTGTGGTGAGCAGAATTCCACATGAAGCCCCACAATTGATTTATACAGGGGCATTATGATACTGGCTGATTTGTTTTCAGTTCCCTTCCTAATAATTCCCAGCATGGCATTGGCCTTTTTTATTGCAATCAAACACTGTCTCGACATTTTCCGTGAGTTATCTACCACAACTCCAATATCTCTTTCTTGGTCAGTCTCTGCCAGTTCACACCCCATCAACTTGTATTTGTAGCTGGGATTTTTGGCCCCAATGTGCATTACTTTGCACTTGGCCATATTGAACCTCATCTGCCAAGTTGACGCCCACTCAACCAGCCTCGAGAGATCCCTTTGAAGTGCCTTACAATCCTCTCTGGTTCTCACCACCCTGAACAATTTAGTGTCATCCACAAACTTAGCCACTTCACTGCTTACTCTTAACTCCAAATCATTAACGAACCAGTTAAAAAGCATTGGACCTCGTACTGAGCCCTGCGGCACCCCACTGCTTACCATCCTTCGCTGAGAAAATTGCCCATTTATACTCACTCTCTGTTTCCTATTAATTAGCCGGTTTTTGATCCACAAGAGGACTTGTCCTTTCACTCCATGACTCTCAAGCTTACTAAGGAGCCTTTGATGAGGAACTTTATCAAAAGCTTTTTGGAAGTCAAAGTAAACAACATCTATTGGGTCCCCTTTGTCCACATGTTTGTTCACCCCCTCAAAGAACTCTAACAGGTTAGTGAGACAAGATACAGAACTCATGCTGAGTCTTCCTCAATAACTTTTGTTCATCCATGTGCCTCCTAATTCTCTCTGATAATGGTTTCCACCAACTTTCCCAGTATTGAAGTCAGACTGACTGGCCTGTAATTTCCCGGATCACCTCTGAAACCCTTTTTAAAGATGGGGGTGACATTTGCTACCTTCCAGTCCTCAGGAACGGAGGCAGATTTCAATAAAAGATTGCATATTTTTGTCAGGAGATCCACAATTTCACTTTTGAGTTCTTTCAGAACTCTTGGATGTTTGCCATCTGGGCCTGGTGACTTATCAGTTATTAATTTGTCTATCAGTTGTAGGACCTCCTCTCTTGTCACCCCAATCTGACTCAGGTCTTTCAACACCCCTCCCAAAATTAGCAGTTCTGGAGTGGGCAAACACTTCTCATCTTCCACAGTGAAGATGGAGGCAAAGAATGCATTCAGGTTCTCAGCCATTTCCCTATCATCCTTCAGTAATCCTTTTACCCCTTGGTCATCCAAGGACCCCACTGCCTCCCTGGCTGGTTTCCTGCTTCTAATGTATGTGAAGACATGTTTATTGTTGGTCTTTAAGTTTTTTGCAATAGTCCCTTTTTGTTGGTCTTTATGTTTTTTGAAATAGTCCCTTTTTGCCTGCCTGATCACAGACTTGTGTTTGATTTGCCACATCCTGTGTTCCCTTTTATTAATCTCACTTGGACTAGCTTTCCACCACTTAAAGGAATCCTTCTTACCTTTTACAGCTTCCATTACTTCGTTTGTTAACCATGCAGACTTTTTAAAAATACCAATTTGTGCTTTTCCTGACTTGTGATTTTTTTATATATATTGATATATATTTTATCTGAGCTTCTAGGACTGTAGTTTTAAATAGCCTCCAAGCTTCCCCAAGGATGGAATGAAAGCCTGCAGAGGAGAATGACAGTCGTATTCCACTTGGGGGGGGGGGCAATCCTAGAACACTTATTTTACTCCCAGCAGCAGCCATTCCGTTCTGTAACCTATAATTCCTGTCCCAAAACTGTTCTGCTACTCCCAGTGGCTGTCATTTCACTCTGGGAGCTCTTATTCCAGTCCCAGAACAACTTTATTACTCCCAGGATCTGTCATTCCACCCCAGAAACGCTTCTGCTACTCTTGGGGGCTGCTATTCCATTCTTTGACCTGTCATTCCACTTTCAGTAGACTTCTCCTATTCTAAGGGGGCCATTCCAATCTAGGAAATCTCATTCTAGTCCCAAGACACTTTTGCTACTTCCAGGGGCTGTCATTCCACTCTGAGGGCTCTTATTTCCTTCCCAGAACATTCTTGCTATTCTCAGTGGCTGTCATTCCAATCTGTAACCCATCATTCCTGTCCCAAAAAAGGTGTACTACTCCCTGAGGGTGTCATTCCAGCTCCAGAACACTTCTGCTACTCCCAGGGGCCATCATTTCAGTGTGTGTGTATGTGTGTGTGTGTGAGTGTGTGGAGGGGTGCTATCATTTCAGTCCCAGAATACTTCTGCTACTCCTAGGAGCTCTCATTCTACTCTGGGTGCTGTCTTTCCAGTTCCAGAACAATTTTGTTACTCCCAGGGGCTATCATTCCACTCTGACCTGTCATTCCAGGCCAATAGACTTCTAGTCTCAGGGCCACCCATTCCACTCTGGGAGCTTTCATTCTAGCCCCAGGACACTCACAGGGGCCATCATTCCAGAAACTTAATTCTCACATCTGTTTGTTAACTCTTTTATTCATATGCTAATAAGCTGCTATTCACAGGTCTCACCAATTGCCAATTTTAGCTATACATTGCTTAGCTACTTATGGATTGTGACTCTAACTAGCCCTTCCTGGCAACTATCCCCCCCATCTATATGCTTGAGGAAGTCTGATTCAATGTATCTGAAGAAGTGTGCATACACACAAAAGCTTATTCTCAGAATTAAACTGTTAGCCTTAGAGGTGCTCAAAACTCTGTTCTGCTGCTTCAGACCAACATGGCTACCCACCTGAATCACTCTGGGACTGTCATTCCACTCCCAGAACACTTCTACCACTCCTAGGGGCTATCTTTCCACTTGTGGGGTTATCATTCCAGTTCCAGGGCACAAATGCTAATTTTATTCCAGGGGACTGTTATTCCACTCTAGGGTCTGTTTGCAAACTGGGCATGCCACAAACTATGAACTGAACCGAACTGCATTTTCCAGGTTCATGCCCATCCCTAATCCAAATATTAAAACACCTACCAGTTTTCTGGTATTTAGCATCATTCTGAAAGAGACTGTATAACTAAGGAGATAGGAACTTCAAGTACCAAAAGCAGAACCCCATATCTTCCACATTTGCATTTCAGATACTGTCAATTAAAATAAATTATAATTATTAATTAATCAATTAATGTAGGTGCCAGCCACATGGTTGGCAATGCACAAATAACAAAACAAAACAGATCCTGATTCACAAATGCACAAAAAAGTCTTTATCTATGTAAAAGTTTACATTTGATGCTGGCCAGCTGACTCCATTCAAACACTGTTTTTTAAGTGAGTTGAGAAGAAAGATGTTAAATTTGTTATGATACATCTGTGATGTTAAATTTGTTATGATACATCTGTGCTTTGGTGTTAAGATCATTAAGTGATAATGTCAATGTTAACCAGTGTTTCCTCATTGGTAGCTGAGTATGTAAACTTGACTAAATTGCTCTCCTTTGATGGCAAATTGTGTATTTCCTGTTTTTTCCAGGCTGATGGAGTGATACATTCTCCAACTTCTTATCCAGTTGGCTCCATCAGTTAATATGAGCAATCTAGTGATTAGAAATTGTTTTGACAATGGCCTCTAGGCTATACCAGGCAGGCACAGTTTCTGTCATTATTAAATGGGTCTACAAAAAATCTTCAGGTGACTGGCAGCAACTTTTGTATGGTAGCCCAATGGAGCTTTATTACCACAGTTTAAAATACAAGTATTGGTAAGCTTGTATTTACCAAGTGAGCATGAATTGATGAATTTACTTTCTGATGTTATTAATTGGAATCCCCCTGAACATCTTTTTTTTTTAAACATATTTTTTTAAAGTAGACACTAACTGAAAGTTCATCCGCTCACATATGAGTGCCCAACCAAGAGGGGCTTAGGCCTGATTTGAATATCATGCTAGTAAGGCAAAGAGCTTATCCATGAAATTTTTTCTGGGGTCAACTTCTTGTTTAAATTGGTTGCTAGTCATACAAAGAATGTATGCATGGTAAGTGCACTTGTCAAGAGACTTGGAATCTTTGCAGGTATTGTGCTTATAGGGCTGCCAAGGCCCCAGTCCAGGCGGGGGTTCCCCACCTGAGAGGTTCCCAACCTGCTGGCCCACATTGGACCGGTGGGGGGAACCTCCCCCTACATCGCCAGTGCTATAACATCACTTGGAAGTGCCATCATTGAGCCAGTGACATTGTGTGGCGGCTGCTCTAGGCGTTTCCAGGAAAACTCTATGGTTTGCCCTGGATGCTCTAGCCATTTGGGAGGGAGAACTCATATGGTTTGCACTTTTGGGTGATGTCATTGCTGGAGAACACAGGGGACTTGGCAACCCTATGTGCTGAGTTGGTGACTAACTAAACATACAGAGCAGTTTTGCTTAGGTTGTGCACAGCTTAAATGAGGCAAAGTTACATAGGGAAGCCCCAGTGGCATAACTTTTAAATGAAGCATTTGAGTTTCAAAAGGACCTTGGAGACATGAGGAAGCTCCAATACTATGGGCATGGTTGTCAACAATGCCTTTCTGTTCTGAATTGGTACCTGGAAGGTCCTGCTAAGAGGCTGCTCTTAGATCCACAAAAATTGGACAGGCAGATTTTCATAAAGGCAAGCAGATTTTCAAAGCATGCAAGGAATGTGTGTGTGTGCATCAAACATAAATTAAAAAATCAAGAAAAAAAATAAGGCATAATGGTGTCGCAGATCATTTCCAGGATGCAGATCTTTCCATTAGATGTGTTTTAAGGAGAATTTTAATTTATATCAGTAAATTTAAGCATCCTTAACTATAGCTAGAGACCAGAAAAAAGAACAGTTACTGCTGCTTGATGTTCATTTTATATTGTTTTTATGCTTTGATTTGTTTTAAATGGTTGTGTCTTAATGGTTGTGTTTTATTATTTTAGTCATAAGCTGTTTCAAGTAGATATTTGGAGAGGTGGCATATACATTTTCCAGATAAGTAAATATTTATTTGGCTTCTAGCCTGTCCTCTCTCACAACCAGGCTCAGGGTGGGTTACAGCAACAATAAATAACATAAATCAACATTTAAAATATAACAATTATTAAAATCCAGTTACAATAAAACAATATCAACAGTAATAAAAGATGACACCATTCAACCAGTCCATCTCCATCTGCTCCCACATAGGTTCCCCATGTGCTTGCAGGTGGATGGCAACTGATACTGGGGGGAACAGGCGAATGAAAGACAGTGCCGATGACAACCATACAGGGGAGGCCAATGCAGATAAAACTTTGCTGACAACTGTATGCCTGGCAGAACATCTCCATTTTTCAGGCCCTGAGGAACTGCATTAAGTCCTACAGGGCCCAGATCTCAGTAGGGAGAGTGTTCCACCAGCCAGAACCAGAACTGAGAAGGCTCTGGCTGATGCTAAGCAAACATCTTTAAAGCTTGGGATCACCAGCAGATCTTGATCTATCAAGTATAGTGCTTTACAAGGGACATACTGGGAGAGGTGGTCCTGAAGGGATGTTGGTCTCAGACTACATAGGGCTTTAAAGATTAAAGTCAGTACCTTAAACTTGACCCAGTATTCAACATGACCTGGAAGCCTGTACATGGAGGAGCACTGGTTGTATACGTCCTCTTATTGGTAAGAACACGCACTGCTGCATTATGGACCAGTTGGAGTTTCTGGATCAGTCTCAAAGGTAGCCCTGCATAGAGTGAGTTATAGTAGTCCAGCCTGGAGGTGACCATTGCATGGATCACTGTGGCTAGGTTGGGGGGGGGGGGGATAGGGAGTCAGTTGCCTGATCCTGCAATGATGGGGAAATTCTGATCTGGAAGCATTTGTGATTTGGGCCTCTGTAGATAGCGAGACATCCAAAATCACACTCAAGCCGTTCACTGATGGTTCTGATGTTAATAAATAAATTTTCTGATCCACACCTACAGCCTTAGCCAGTGGTGGCTGTTCATCCTTCAGTTTTTTTATCCTTGACAAAGGTCTGGTTTAGGGTGTGTATTTACTTTTACTTTTATTTTATTTTTGCTTTTTTTTTTCCAATTCAAGTCTATTGGACCTGGAAAATACCAATATTCAAAATATTCCCAAATCCTAATATTGATATTGTAATGGGATTTGGGTAAATATTCAGGAAACCCAAATTTAGTTGGTTCCATTATACTCTATGAGGACTGTCCCCATGGGGTATAATGGAGAATCAATCCTAGGGTACTTGAGACTCGGGAGGAGGCTGTTTTTTTAAGGTACAGGTACCAAATTTGCTGTGGTTTCTCAGCTCTCCCCCAAGTTTTAAAAAGATTGGACCACGGTCAAATTTTACGGGCCTCCAAAGAAGGTGCCCCTATTTTCCATTTAAACCAATGGAGGAAAAAAGGACATTTAAAGAGACTGTGGTCTCTTGGCAAGTTCAGAAGGCATTTAAACTTTAAATGCCTTTTAGCTGTGCCAGAATAAAAGCTGAATAATATTAGCTTTTATTTGGTTGCAGCTATTTCTCTGATATGTATTTGGCTGAATAAATACTCAATACTAGTAAGGTATTTTGGGGTATTTATTTGGCTTGGAATACACCGAGTGCACACTCCTAGTCTGGTTGGTGTAAAAAAAAATGTTCAGAACTGGATTGAATACATGGTGTGCATATTAAGCTTCCCCATTCTCATCCTCATCTACCATCTTTGGTTTATGTTACAAAAATCAATATAAATCCTGCTTGGGGAGGGAAGCTCTGTAGCTTATTTCACTGTTTCAGACTTGTTCATTTTGTCCAGCTGATTCAATACGCGGACACCTGTCAGTTCAGTTCACATTGTGTTTGCTGGTCCCAAACAGAGAGCTGATTTTTTTTGATGATCAGCTTGATTGTTTATCAGCCTTTCAGTGCCTGTTCAGCAGGTCACTTCATTGTGTTAATGTGCAGGTACAAAAACAGCACATATAAGATAACTACACAGAATGTAAATTGTGCATGACCTACCCATAATTACTGCACATAAATAATTCAGCCAAATGACTAAATGGGAATGTGGGTCAACAGTGAATACTTGGCCAGTCATCATGGTGATTGCTGTCATTTCAAACAATGCAAGACTGCTCAAAATGCTGTTAATTATGAATTACAAGCAAACTATCAGGATGATCATTCACAATGTTCAGTGTAAACTGGCATGTTCAAATATCATAAGAATGTAAGAGGGACCCTGCTGGACCAAACTAGTGGTCCATCTAGTCCAGCATCCTCTGGAGGGCCAACAACAGGAAGTAGAGGCTAAGATCTTTCTCTATGGTCGTTTTCACACTTAGCGTTTGCTCCCCTTATTCCACGGCGCAATTATGTCCGGCTCATTTTCCTCGTTTTCGCACATGGACTCATTTGCGGAGTCGCTTTCCATGAAGCCCCGGCTCAAATCGTTTTCCCACTGGCATCGACTTGAGTTCGATGCCCTGTCAATCATTTTTTTTTTAAGCGCAAGTCTGGTTGCGTAAGGACATAATAACGTAACATCGAGCAGTCACAGCTGTTCCCTCCCCTTCTTTTCGTGGACAAACCGCATCACGTGTGCTGCTGCTGCTTATGGATTGGCTGCAGCTGTAGTATCCTCCACAGCCCTTTATGTATTAACAGAAGCATTCACAGTGGAGAATCCTAGCACTAGATTCCCCCCCCCCCCCAAATTCTGAAGTTGCGAAATATCGCAATAACGAAGAGAGAGAAATCGAGGGGTTTGTGTGTGTGTGTGTGTGTGTGTGTGTGGCAGCTTCTTCCTTTCCCAGCCTCGCTCCCTCCCGGGTGGCGAAGCTGGGATTTCCTCCGCGCTCTTTCCTCTCCCCGGCTGGCACTTGCAACGGGGACCTGATTCCTGCTGCCAGAGCTCCCTCCCCACCCCATTCTCTCCTTCCCCTTCTGTGGCGCGTGTGAAGAGTGAGCTCGCGTCTATTTTCTAACCGAGCGGAATGTAGCCAGGGAGAAGAATTCAGGACTCCAACTTCCCATTTTATACATGGCGATTTTGTGCAGGTCCAGAAATCCTGGTGGCACAGCTGAGGGAGGCATTGCCTTTTTAAAACACACACACATGAACGCTTTGGCCCGCGCCGGCACTAGATTCCCCCCCCCCCAACAATGTATAATGTAGTTGCGAGATAACGCAACAGCGAAATAACGCAACTAAAGTCAATAATAATAATAAAAAATTCTAACGAAACCAATTGAAGTGGCAATTGAGGCTATTCCAGGAGGGTTTTTTTTTCTATTTGTTAATTTCGAAATATCGCTATTACGCAAGAAAGATGAAGTTTAAAAAAAAAATGGCCCTGCGGGCACTTTTGGGAAGCGCCGCGAACGGCTGATGATTGGCCAAGGGGTGGATGGGGTGGGAGGACGGAAAGGGAGAGGGTGACGCCCACAAAGCAGTCGATCCGGCGTGGATGGATTTCCCACAGCAAACTCCGCAGAGTGGATCCGGTATGGATCCGGAGGTTTTCAAAAACTCTGGAAGGAGGTGGATCTAGATACTCCGGCGTGAAACCCCTGCAGCACCGGAGCAAGACGCAGCGCCGGAGCAACAGGTGCGAAAACCAGGAAAAGATCCGGAGGTAAATGGGGTGCTACGCCGGAGTAAACGCTAGTGCGAAAACGGCCTATGTTGTCTCCTGGCAACATAGGTTTAGTGCCTCTGAATGTGGAGGCTCCCCTCAGTCACCATATCTAGTATTTTATTTATTTATTTTGATTTATATCCTGCCCTACCCACCAGAGCAGGCTTAGTAGTAGCCACTGATAGACTTATCCTCCATCAATCACATTTTTCTATTTTTATTCTTTCACTTGGGCAAAATGATCCTGAGCTTTTTAAATTAGGAGTAAATCCCACACCCCAATCTGTATAGCCCAGGTTAGCCGGATCTTGTTAAATCTTGGAAGCTAAGTAGGATTTGCCCTGCTCAATATTTGGATTGGAGAGTGCCATGGAATACTAGGGTTACAATTCCAAGGGAGGCAATGAAAAACCACCTCTGAACATACCTTTCCTTGAAAACCCTATGCTACCATGTGTGTGTATGTAAAGTCACAACCAACTTATGGCAACACCAGCAAGGGGCTTTCAAGGCAAGTGAGAAGCTGAGATGGCCTACCATTGCCTTTTACTGCAGAAGCTTCCTTGCTGGTCTTCCTTCCAATTATTGACTCTGCTTAGCTTCCAAGATCTGACGAGATAGGGATATACCATGCCACCTTCCCTCCCAACATGCGACCATAGACAACTGCAAGTGCAATAATAGTGGTTACACCACAATTTTCATTTTATTTTTATCCATTTTCCTTTCCTCTGTCAAAGGTACAATTCAATAAGGGGATAAGAGCAGAGTTGAATCTATAATCACATGCATGCAAATGTACCTGAAAAATATCAGCTAGAAACTCAGAAATTGTTTTGATTGCTTGTTTTGCATTGTGCTTTGCCTATTTAATTACAATTACATTACACTTTGCCTATTTAATTACAATTACAATGTTGCTTCACTTCTTGTTGTGCATAGTTACATATGACTAGTTGTATAAACTGTGAGTTCCAATTTACATTTGAGTGTTCTATGCAATGCACATCCAAGTCCATGGCAACGCTGCCAAATAACAACATCTGAATGTGCATTTTTATACCAGGTCAACCTCTTCTCTTCCATCTCTTCTTCTTAGCTTGTACAAGAGTTTGTGCACCAAGCTAATTTTTGTTAACCATTGGAAAAGACATTAAAAAGATTTGGGGCAATAATATGCACTCACAGAACACCAATACCCACATCAAAAATTATACTAGAATTACCATGGAATAATTATAAAAGATTCTTCTGGCTTTTTTTTTTTTAGTTTAGCTCGATTGATTTCATAGAAGAACTGGGTTATCTTGATTATAGCTTGTAAGTGCAAATGGGAAGACCTGGAAGGATATTAGAATTTGAAATCTAACCCCTGTGAGCATTTTTTTTAGAAGTTTGATGTATCTCTACTGTATTCAATGAATAGCTATTGAATGGCATTTCTTGATGAAAATGAGGTGCTGTTCAGATGTTTTCCAGCTGCATGGGAACTAGGAATGCTTTCAAAATTTTCTTTGTCCCAATTCCTTCCTTTGTTTTGGAGTTTTGGAGTTATATAGTTTTCTTCCTGATGAGAAACCATTTAATTAGGACTATAAAAGGTGAACTATAAAATTAATTAATTAATTGAAGGTGCAATTAATCTCTTATTTAGGGTTGCCAAGTCCAATTCAAGAAATATCTGGGGATTTTGGGGGTGGAGCCAGGAGACATTGGGGGCGGAGCCGGGAACAAGGGTGTGACAAGCATAATTGAACTTCAAGGGAGTTCTGGCCATCACATTTAAAGGGACAGCACACCTTTTAAAATGTCTTCCTTCCATAGGAAATAATGAAGGATAGGGGCACCTTCTTTTGGGGTTCATAGAATTGGACCTCCTGGTCCAATCATTTTGAAACTTGGGGGTTACTTTGGGGAGTGGCACTAGATACTATACTAAAAATTCAGTGGCTCTACATCAAAAAACAGCTCCCCCAGAGACCCTGAAATCTCCAGATCAATTCCCCATTATACCCTATGAGGATCAATCTTCACACAGGGAAAAATGAAGTGCTCAGCAGACGTTCCTCCCTCCCCCCCCCCACTTTCTGGTGACTCTGAAGTGAGGAAGTGGCCTCTCTACTCTCGAGTTGCTGACAACTTCTTCCAAGTAACACAGACACCCCATCCCAAGAGGAAGCCTTTCCAATCGGAGAGTGGAGCCTCCAGAGGGGAAAAAAAAATCACATGGTGGCTTTGGGGGGGGGGGGGCTTATCCCCGCCGGCCAGCTGACTGGGGGCAGGAAGGAGACTGGGAAAGCGGAAGAACTCCCGCTGGGACCTGGGGATTGGCAAGCCTACTCTTATTGTAGTCAGTGGCCAAATTCCTACTGACTATAAGTAGTCAAACTTTTGCTCCCAATCTGCTAATATCACTTTGATGAAGTTTGGCATACAGATGCTGCTTTTATGCTCTGAATTGTAATTGACACTTTTCTTAAACTTAAAAAAAAAAAAAATTCCCATGCTTGGGCCATGTATGACATCTCTTATTATAGTACTTTGTACTTAATTTTCTAGTAACATAATGCACGCTGGATAATACAAATTAAAGTACTGAAGATTTTGCAAGAGTATTAATTGGATGTGATGATCTAGAATTCTTTTCCAGAATTACAGGTTTAAGAATCTCTATTCTGCTTTTTATCACAAAACTGTTTCTATGATGTTTTCCTCCTCCCAGGGATCTAAATTAATTAATTAAGATTTAAATAAACATCCAGATTAACCCTGATAGCTATTCTAGCAGATATTGAGATTGGAGTTCATGAAAGTGGGGGCAAAGAATAACAGACCAGTCAAAGCCATTAAAGGAAAATGATGAGCATACATATACAGGATTGCATTTACTGATAAAGTCAAGAAGAGTGAATGTTGACATTTCTGTGTTGCTGTCTGTTTCAATTGCATTTTAAAATTTGATATCTATGGAGATTTTGCTGTTTTGTCTACATCTGATATGCACAGTGGGGAAGCAGTGATCCAGTGGATCAATCAATTCCTCTAAGGTTATACATTTTGTTAGTGGTTTCAGGGTGGATAATTAAAAAAATATGCCTTACTGCAGGCTGGTGAAAGATATGTTTGCTGACAGGGGCTTGTGGGAAGAGGTGGACTTCAAAGTGGCTGCTTGTTCAGAGCATGGAAAATGTATCAGTGAAGACAAATATTGTCAAAGTACAGGGCTTGTGGTTTAAGCTCAGATGAATGAACACATCACTTCGGTAATGATGCAAAGGAGAAAAGATTGTATATCTAGCTTCTCTGGGAAAAGAGAACTTTGACTGAATTCTGAAGGCATTATTTCTACAGAAAGTGCTTTCAAATTTACATCAAAAGCAGCACACAAAGCTCCTTCTTCTTTTTCTCTTCCTGACTCCATCCACCCAGCTCAGCAAGTAAACATGGGAAGGCATTTTAATAGCCAGCAGTGCACTGTTTACCCACCACTTTATCAAACAGGATGGCTGCAGAAAGTAATCAAGGCTTCATATGGATTGCATTATTTTGATGCATATTGTCATATTTTCTTACTGGTTCTGATATGTCAGTGACTTTCAGTTTCTTATCTCAGTTTTGTGGTTTAAAAACTGTAATTGACTGTCCCTTGGGACACAGCAAACTATTTTTCCTTTTGCTGCATCATTTTTCCAAGCTGTTACAATATGCTAGTCTATTCCTCCTCTGGAATAATAATAAAAATTACAGGGCATATTCCACTTGTAAATTCTTGTGCATATTAATGCAGCTGGGGCTATTAACCTGAGCTCTAGTCCACTGATTTACAAGTTCTGTGTTCTGACATTGAGCAACTCTAAGGAACTGTTTCTACTAATTCATGGGAAGTTATAATGAAAGTCCCTGGAAAGAACAGTCAGGGACCAGCTCCCGTCATTTTTTTGGCACTGGCATCATCATTCTGTGGTTAGTGCCCAGTTTTCAAACATAGCATTATTTTCTGAGTTATGCCTGCCACAGAGACCCTTAGCTTCAGTTGCAAATAGCATGGTGTGGTTGTTGTTTGTCTCACCTGGGCCAGAAATTTTCTCTCCTGTCCATTTTGGCCCTGGAATTCCCACGGTCATCCTGAAACTGGTGGCCAATTCAAAAGTCTCCTAGTTTTCTTCTCTGATGAGTTATGCCTGCCAATGTGGTGTAGTGGTTAATGTGTCGGACAAGGATCTGGGACATCCATGTCTGAATCCCCCCACTGGATGATCATGAGCCAGTCACTCACTCTCAGCCTAGCCTACCTCGCAGGGATGTTGTGAAGATAAAACTGGGGAGAGGATAATTATGTAAGCCACTTTGGGCCCTGCTGAGGAGGAAGGTAGGATATAAATCAAGTACCGTATTTTTCGGACCATAAGGCGCTCCAGTCCATAGGACGCACCTTCCTCCTGGGGGGCGATCCGCTGCCTCTGCCTCTGATCCTGGTGCTTTCCCCGCGCCTTCCTGCCTGGCTCCAGCTTCTTCCAGCAAGTGCTGGGATCGCTCCACGCTGCCCCCACCGCAAACCCAGCGCTTCGCGAGTGCCGGCTGTGGAGGGGGCAGCATGCTTCCTCCGTGCCTGTCTGCCTGGCTCCAGCTCTGATGCTTAAAGCAAGCGTTGGGATCGGAGGGCGGAGGGAGCGATCCTGGTGCTTGCTGTAAGCATCAGAGCTGGAGCCAGGCAGACAGGCACGGAGGAAGCATACTGCCCCCTCCACAGCCGGCGCTCGTGAAGCTCTGGGTTTGCGGAGGGGGCGGGTGCTTCCTCCGTGCCTGTCTGCCTGGCTCCAGCTCTGATGCTTAAAGCAAGCGCTGGGATCGGAGGGCGGAGGGAGCGATCCTGGCGCTTGCTGTAAGCATCAGAGCTGGAGTCAGGCAGACAGGCACGGAGGAAGCACGCTGCCCTCTCCGCAGCCGGCGCTCGCGAAGCGCTGGGTTTGCAGTGGGGGCAGCGTGGAGCGATCCCAGCGCTTGCTGGAAGAAGCTGGAGCCAGGCAGGCAGGCGCGGGGGAAGCACTGGGATCAAGGCAGAGGCAATGGATCCCCCCCCCCCAGGAAGGTACCTTCGCTCTATAAGATGCACACACTTTCCCCCCCACTTTTTTTTGGGGGGGAAGTGCATCTTATGGTCCGAAAAATACGGTAAATAAACAACTGCCCGGACCAGCCTGATCTCATCAGGGTTGGGCCTGGCTAGTATTTTTTTTTTAAAGTATTTCACTTTTTTAAATAGAAAAAAGGGCAGGGGTAAAAGGAATAAAGGTGATTTATGTAGTTTTATTAATCCAATTTTAAATATTTATTTAATATTTGTAATAGATCAATCAATATTTGTATAAATCATTATAATATTATAAAATTACCAATAACACTTTTTGGTATGTTTTCACAATTCCCAATCTGAAAACAAAAATTATAAAAAGGATATATAAGCAAATTCTTCAAAACATTATGTAATTTGAAATACATTGCCATTTAAAATAGTTTATAATAATGAGGAAATAAATATATAAAATTCCATATAACAGTTGAGAATCATCACACATTCATAGTTTAACTATATAATTATGAAAAATTAGTTAACAGAATAATCAAGGACAATATTGTATCCAAGTTTTTCTGAATTTCAGCATGTATTTCCTTCCAATATTTAGTAGTCTATTTAGTGTCAAGCATTGGTATTTTGAATAATCGAACTATTGTTTAAATCAAAGACTCGTTTTATTGATAATCCAATACGTGCGCCAAGGAACGATACCTTGGAAGTGATACAGAATGTTACATAGCATGGCATCTTAAAGGCTACTTCAAAGGCAAAGTTCAGATAACTTCAAAACATAACATACAGATGTGAATTGCATAGAAGGTTCAAAGCATACTATCAACTACTCATTTGAATACTATAACATCTCTTGTTTCCCACACATTCCTGACTTGCTGATATGTATGGGAACTCGTGGGAACTCGTGGGAGAGGCATTTCTGCTTTACAATAGGAAGATTACTTGCATATCCTGCATCCTTGAGAGTCAACAGGTGGGGAGGAACTTTGAAGAGAGATCTTTATTCAGAAAGGAGGGGTAATAAAAAGTAGGGTGGAAGTACGAGCACAGAATGCATACTAAATTAATACTCAGAAATATCATACTTGACATTTAGTAGGACAATATTTAGTAGGACATATGATAAAATGTACCATCAATCTCTTTATATTTCTAGCATTTTCCAACATAAATTTTGTCCATTCTCTCTATATCTTTTGGGGTAATGGACCATAAAAAAAAATCTTATACCCATTTTCTCTAAGTGCCTAACTGGTTGTAAATGTTATATCTTTCTTCCACAAATTTTCCCATTGTTGAAATGAGATCTCTTTGTTGAAGTTCTGCATCAATTTTATTTCACCATGGTGAAATAGGCCTGGCTAGTATTTGTATGGGAGACCACCACATCCTGTGTCATGATCCAGAGGCAGGCAATGGCAAACCAGTTCTAAACATCTCTTGCCTTGAAAACCCCTTGGGGTTGCCATTAGCCAGCTGTTTCTTTCTGGCAATTCAATTTACCCGCTGCTGACTCAGCGGGTAAACAGTGACCACTTTGAATTTTGTAACCTTAACCCAGTACCTCAGGGAACCAGAATTAAACTTTGTCAGAAAATAATGAAGCACTGACAGCATTTCAAAGTAAAAAACCAAATAGTAAATTTATTAAGTACAGAAGGCAAGGAAGGGTGGAAATAATAACTGTTGGATGTTTATGAAAATCAGTTGACAGGCAGGAATTCAATAACAATGATTTTAGAATGCTAGAGATGTTGGCAGGCTGAAGTTGTAATATATATATATACACTGTTCGATTGTGTATATATATATATATATATATATATATATATATATATATATATATATATATATATATATATATATATATATATATATATATATATATATATAAACAATCGAACAGTGTTTCCCGGACTCTGGATAACACTCTTAGTTAGAGAAAGGTTTATAAAGTATGTTCAGGCTTTTCATGTATAAATCCACACACTATCTTATTCACTCAGAGAACTGACTGAACTTCTGACAGATATTTCCCCTCACAGACCCTTTCCTCTAGCAATCAGGTACACTCCAGACTGCAGAGCAATAGCGAGGAACTAATACCCTTGAGGGCTATTCTTACCAGCACTTCAATCCCCTTGTGTTAAGTCCCACACAGCTAGGATCCCTGTCTGACTTCTGGGATTTCCACACAGCCACAAGAACCATTTTGTCCCTCTCCCAGTGTGTTTGTGTTCTGTGTTAGAACCAGGAGTCTGTCCTTTGGCACTGACAGAACTCCTCAGCAGAGCCTTAAAGTTTCCCTCTGCCTTGTGACACACTGTGCCACAGCTTTTTTCCCCTCAGAAAGAGTTTTGGGTTTGCCCCTTCTCAAAAATAACTATCTTCCAGACATAAGCTATAAATAACCAGTTTTGTCTCAGAAACTCTGAACAGCCTGTTCAGTCTCCTCTCAGCTCCAATCTCCGGTCAGACTTCAACTAAACTAAACACTGGTCGTTTTCGCACTCACCTTCCGCCGGCGCGACCCCCCTCTTCACCGCGCAGGATCTGCGCGGATTTCACACTAAACGCTGCGGAGCAGCCAGAAGCTCCCGGCGCAAAAGCCGCTCAAACTGAAACCGCCAAAAAGCAGTTTGGCGTTTGCGCGGCTTTTGCGACGGGAGCTTCCGGCTTTTCTGGCTGCTCCGCAGCGTTTAGTGCGAAATCCGCGCAGATCCTGCGCGGTGAAGAGGGGGGTCGCGCCGGCGGAAGGTGAGTGCGAAAACGACCACTGAGATTTACCCCCTTTGCCAGCCTCCTTCCACTAGATACATTCATTTCCATGGAAGTGGCTCAGCCAATCAGTTTTTCACCCAGATAGACTGCTTTAAGTCCATCACAGTTTCATGGAAGGAAAAAGAGTTCACACTCTGTCTAATTTTAGCATAGTTCTAAATGCACTTTCGATGGGATTTTTCTGCGTTTGTATTGATGTAAATGCAAATGAGTAAAGGATAAAGCTGGATAATTTTTAAAAATCAACTCAGACCTTTTATTTTCACTAAAGAAATATCCATAAAAATGTCTGAATGAAGAAAATATGGTTATGTTGATTCAGTGGTCTAGGGAAATTGGAGAGGATTTAACAAGCACTGGAGCAAACATGTCAGCAGCATCCTTGGTGTTGGTTATGACGGTGATTACTATTGCTTTTGCATTTCCATGCCCTCAGATTAAGTGATATGCAGAGGCTACCACTCATTCAATGGCCTTATCACAGATCATACAAATGTCCATAGCGTGTATTCCTAGTGTATATTCCTATAGCTTTCCTATGCCTGTGAAGGAGGCCTTTGCTAGCACTAGACTAGAGACCCTTTTTATCAAGGGGCTGAATTTGGAATCATATATACATATACACAGAATAAGTTGATTGCCACTAAGATATTATAAAAGGTGGCTCATCAGACTCCCTGGCTGCTGCCTTTTACAATAATATATCTGACAATGGCCACATAGGAAGAAAACTAGGTCATACAAAGGAGCATGTACAGAACAGATGCGGTGGTGCTCACAGAGACCCTTTTAAATGCTAAAATTCTATTAAGCAGTAGGGAGGAATATTCTATGCATATTCTCCTGAAATATGAACTGGTACTATTCTAGCTTTTTAAAGATGGGCTTATACATAAAGTATTGGCTGCTGGATCATCCAGGGGAACCATGTACATGTATATAGTTCAGAATGAGATTCTCATCCATCTAAGAACAGGGACATGGTAGTCTGCTTTGATTATGCTTCTGAGTGGTTTTAAAAAAAAACAACAATCCACGAACACATGAAGCTATGTTCTATCCAGAGTCAGTAGTAATGGAACTCACCCTGAATCTGCTTGCAGGAAGGGCGGAATACAAATTCAATAAAATAAAAATAAAATAAATAAAAATAGTGTTTAGTCCAGGGGTGCCCAGCCTTTTTGAGCCTATGGGCACCATTGGAATTCTAATGCAACATGGTGGGCAAAGCCAAAAAAATGGCTGCCACAAAATAGCTGCCACAGGTTACCTTAAGCTATACAGTGACAATCCTTGTGCTGTGGTAGCAGCTGATGCCAAAGCAGTATTTTAAAAAGCCAAACAAATCTCCAGTGGCTGATCCTAGAAGCCTTGTTTGACCCTGCCCACTTTTTAAAAGCACTTAATGGGCACCAGGAAAGGTATTGGCAGGCATCATATAGCCCACAGACACCCAGGGCCAGCGCTAAGGGTTCTGCCACTAGAGTCAGACCCCTGCACCGCGCCCCCCACCCTCTCAGCTCTCTCATTTTTTTATGTTTTTTTGCGCACACTATGCACGCACCACAATGATGTCACTATGTGATGTCATCGTGAGGCCACTTTCCCCTTCCACTACACTACTTGGAGGCTTCCTTGGAAGTAAGTAAAGTAAGTAAATTTATTTTTATATCCCGCCCTCCCCCGCCAAAGGCGGGCTCAGGGCGGCTCACAGACATGGAGTACCATGATTTGAATAAAATACAATGTAAACAACAGTTTTAAAATACAATTCAGTTACATAAGTTAATTAAAATAGATAAAACAGGTGCTATAAGGTGCTGTAAATCACAATCATGCATAAGATGGCTGGATGGCTACAGGTCAGTTTAGCCAGGTTCTGTCTTAAAAGCAAGCTGAAAGAGAAAGGTTTTGCAAGCCCTGAGGAACTGATTCAGGTCCCGCAGGGCTCGCACCATCTCTGGAAGTTGATTCCACCATCGAGGGGCCATTGCTGAAAAGGCTTGCTCCCTGGTTGTCTTCAATCTAGCCTCTCTTGGCCCAGGGATTTTTAAAAGATTTTCAGAGCTAGATCTCAGTGCTCTCTGGGGAATGTATGGGGAGAGGCGGTCCCTAAGGTAGGCAGGTCCTCGGCCATATAAGGCTTTAAAGGTAATAACCAGCACCTTATAGCGAACACGGTACACAACCGGTAGCCAATGCAGGTCCCGCAGCCCAGGCTGTACGTGTTCCCACCGAGGTAGTCCCACCACCAGCCTGGCCGCCGCGTTCTGCACTACCTGAAGCTTCCGTGTTCGGTATAAGGGCAGCCCCATGTAGAGGGCATTGCAGTAGTCTAGTCTCGAGGTGACCGTTGCGTGGATCACAGTTGCTAGGTCGCTGCGTTCCAAGAAGGGAGCCAACTGCCTCGCCCTCTTGAGGTGGAAGAAGGCGGATCTAGCAGTGGCAGCTATCTGGGCCTCCATTGATAAAGAGGATTCCAGTAGCACTCCCAGGCTCTTGACCCTGCGCACTGGTATCAGTGGTGCACCGTCAAAAGCCGGTAGGGTAATCTCCCCTCCTGGTCCGCTGCGTCCCACGCAAAGGACCTCAGTCTTCGCCGGATTCAACTTCAGCCCACTCAGCCTGAGCCATTCAGCCACGGCTTGTAACGCCCGGTCCAGATTTATAGGGACATCGCCAGTCCGGCCGTCCATCAATAGATAGAGCTGGGTATCATCAGCATACTGATGACAGCCATGCCCGTACCTCCGTGCAATCTGGGCAAGGGGGCGCATGTAGATGTTGAACAACATCGGGGAGAGAACTGCCCCCTGAGGCACCCCACAATGGAGTGGGTGTCTCTGAGACAGTTCCCCCCCAATTGCCACCCTTTGTCCCCGACCTTCAAGGAAGGAGGAGAGCCACTGTAAGGCTAGCCCCCGAATTCCTGCGTCGGCGAGGCGGCGGGTCAGCAGCCGATGATCGACCATATCAAACGCAGCCGATAGGTCAAGCAGCAGCAATACTGCCGAGCCACCTTGGTCCAGTTGCCGCCAGAGGTCATCCATGAGGGCGACCAAGACTGTTTCTGTCCCATGGCCCGGGCGGAAGCCGGACTGGCATGGGTCCAGGGTGGAAGCGTCCTCCGAAAAGTCCTGTAACTGCAACGCCACAGCCCTCTCAATAATTTTGCCCAAAAAGGGCAAATTTGAGACCGGTCGGTAATGTGCCAATTCGGCTGGGTCTGATGTAGCTTTTTTCAGGAGAGGGCGGACCATTGCCTCCTTCAGGGGTGTTGGAAAAGCACCCTCTGAAAGGGATCAATTTATGATGTCCCGTATAGGACATCTTAGTTCCTCCTGGCAAGCCTTAATTAGCCAGAAGGGGCATGGGTCCAGATCGCAAGTTGTGGATCGTGCAGTGCCAAGAATTCTGTCGACTTCCTCCAAGCTGAGCGGGTCGAAGCAATCCAGAGTTAAATCAGAAGACACGCATTGGGCCTCGAGTTCACTTACTGCATCTAAATTGGCAGGGCAGTCGTGGCGGAGCGATTGGACCTTATCTGCAAAAAATTTCTCAAAGGCCTCACAGCCTATCTCCAATTTCTTAGCCTTTGAACTGCCCTGTGGCAATGTGGTTAGATTCCAAATTATTCTAAATAGTTGGGCCGGGCGCGAACTTGCAGATGCAATCTTAGCCGCAAAGTATGTTTTCTTTGCGGTCTTGATTGCCATCTCATAGGACTTCATAAACTTCCTATAAGATGTTCTAGTCGCTTCGTCACGGGTACGCCGCCATTGCCTCTCTAGCCGTCTAAGACCTTGTTTCAGCTGGCGTAATTCCGGGGTATACCACGGAGCCAGCCTAGTCCGAGGTCGCAGAGGGCATCAAGGTGCGATCTTATAAAAGACCCGGCTATTCCAGGTCTCAACCAGGCCATCGAGAGAATTGCCAGAGGGCCAGGGGTCCCGTAGGGCCATTTGGAACCGTTTCGGGTCCATTTGCCTCCGCGGGCGAGCCATAATAGGCTCCTCGCCTAAACAGGTTTGGGGAGGCATATCTATACGGGCCTTGAGGGCGAAGTGATCCGACCATGGCACCGCCTCTGCGGTTATATCGCTCCCTGCAAAGAGTCCAAAGAGTCTAGTTTTTTAAAGGCACCTGGATCCGGCCCCATTTGCACACTGGGCTCCTCTCAGGGAACCCGGCAAGCAAATGCCCTACGCTGCTCCACCTCCCCGCATGCAGGGGAGCCAGCCCAAGAGCGAAGCTGAGCCTCTTTCTTCTGCCTGAATATCGGGCGAGGGAAAGAGCTTGGCGCGGGATGTCCTCTTCACTCTTGGGCTGCCTCTCCTGCAGGGGAGCCAGCCCAAGAGTGAAGCCAAGCCTCTTTCCTCCGCCCGAGTCTTGGGCGGGGGAAAGAGCTGGCGCAGGGGCTCATCCTCACTCTCAGGCTGGCTCCCCTGTAGGAGAGGCAGCCTGGAAGCGAGGCTGAACTGCCTCTTTCCTCCATCCGAATTTCAGGCAGGGGAAAGAGGCAGAGCTGCGCCAGCTGGCGTGTGAGGAGGGGCACCTTGAGGCATCCTGAAGGCCATGTGGTGCTCGAGGCAGCCACCTACATGGTCTGTTCCCACACATCTGGCCTGCAGGCACCCCATTGGGGACCTCTGGTCTAGTCTTACTGGTAGCTGCTCTTCAGGGGTCTCAAGCAGAGGTCTTTCACATGACCTACTATCTTATCCTTTTAACTGCAGATGAGACCTTCTGTGTGAAAATCAGATGCTCTACTGTTGAGACACAGCCAATTCCTAAATATGTATGTGGATACATATAAATTTGAGAGCCAGTATGATGTAGTGGGTAGAAATCCAGCCTTAAATTACCACTGACCAATGAAGATCAATGGGATCTTTGGGTCAGTCACCCTCTCAGCCCTACATGCCTTTCAAGGTTATCATGCATGTGGTCATGGGGGAAAAACAAGATTAAAATGTGATAGATAAAAGCACAAGGAAATACTAGAGGTTTCTAGAACATGGAATTAAATGGAAATTTCATATTTTCTCCCTTTTCACCTTTCTTCTTTGCCCCTTCCTAACATGAAGTGCAGATATACTACATCTAGTCTTGCAAAGTTACATAAATATCAGCTCCAAAGATTATTTGAGCACAGAGCAAATATTTCAGAAGATTAGTTCCTGGTGTTCCTTATCTCATCTGAAAAGTGGCCATTTCACAAATAACAATTGCATCCATAAACTATTTAAATGGAAGGGATTAATTTAAGGAGATACTATTCCACTGTAGTCTAGAATAATGGCATCCTGATCTTAAGTGTGTTGTATGAAACATTCTATGTAAATCAATGAGAATTTCTTAAGGTGACTCCAATTCAGAAAGTCACATGGTTAGTTTCACATGTGCTATAGAACTTATTACTTTCCTTTTTCAGAAGCAGCCCCATTCTACCTTAAAATGACAAACTGGCTATGAATCTCCTGGTAACTCAGGTGCAAAAAAGCTGTTGCTTGGAATCTGGGAGAGCCTCTGCTATGTGCATAAAAGGCTGTATACTGCGGATGGCAGTCTGTATCTTTGATCCAAATATGATTTAAATTAAATTCTATTGAAATTACCCATTCTATTGAAATTACCACAATGGTCACGCTTGGATACATGCTGGATGACAGTAGAAATGGCAAAAAATTTAGAACATATAGAAATTCTACCAAGAACTTTCACAGACCATAGCCCATTTGTGACGGAATCCAAAAGGTTAATGGAGAAGCTGAGGACTCAGAGAGCCCTGAGTCATGTGACCTGAAGTTGGATGTAGGTAGCATAGTTAAACTATCCCTTCCTCCCATCCTGAGAAGGTACATTATTGCTGTGTAGATCGATGCCTGGGTACTTATCTTGGGATGGTTGCTGGAGGCGGAATACCCTGAAACAACCTTTTCCTGAGAATGCTCATCTGCCATTTTGGTTTATAGAGTACTCACCACCACTTCTGATTAGGAGATGGTTAATTGACAGGCTGTTTAAATGTTTGAAAGCAGGGCTTTTTTGTAGCAGGAACTCCTCTGCATATTAGGCCACACACCCCTGATGTGGCCAATCCTCCAAGAGCTTACAGCGCTCTTAATTGTGGGCCTACTGTAAGCTCCAGGAGGATTGGCTACATTAGGGGTGTGTGGCCTAATATGCAAATAAGTTACTACTACAAAAAAAGCCCTGTTCGCAAGTAGTTTTGTGCTGCTCAGCATGGGGTTGCCAATCCCCAGGTGGGGGCACAGGATCCCCCAGTTTGGAGGCTCTCCTCTCACTTCAGGGTCATCATAAAGCAGGGGGGAGGGAAATGTCTGCTGGGCACTCCATTATTCCCTATGGAGACCGATTCCCATAGGTTATAATGGAGAATTTATCTGTGGGTATCTGGGGCTCAGGGGGAGGGACTATTTTTGAGGTAGAGGCACCAAATTTGCAGCATAGCATCTGATGCCTCTCCTCAAACACCTCCCAAGTTTCAAAAGGATTGAACCAGAGGTTCCAATTCTATGCGCCCCCAAAGAAGGTGACCCTTCATTATTTCCAATGGAGGGAAGCCATTTAAAAGGTGTGCGGTTCTGTTAAATGTAATGGCCAGAACTCCCTTTGGAATTCAATTATGCTTGTTGTAACCTTGCTCCTGGCTCTACCCCCAGTGTCTCCTGGCTCCCCCTCTCCCCCCCAAAGTCCCCAGATATTTATTGAATTAGACTTGGCAACCCTAGCTCAGCACCAACAAGCTAGTTGCAGCAGCGGTTCTGAAACTCACTCCAAGCTAATCCCCATCTGCTGGGAGTCAGCTTTTGATCTCCTACTGGGGAAACTTCTCTAGGTCACAGAGTTACTGCAACCCAGCAAAGTGTGTGTGTGTGGGGGGGGGGAGGCAGGGGTTGGAATCAGAAGCCAGATTGCAAGCATCTGCTTAGAGTCAGATTCTGAAGTCTAAGCCCTTGCAGCCTATCAACATAATTCTGATACACAGCAAGGCATGCTTTTTTGGAATGAGGGAATCAGAAGTTGACTCATAACTTAGTCATGAGTCACTTCTGAAATTCTCCCTGGAATAAATGCTGTTTGTGGACAGCTAAAGCACAGCCAAGTTAGAAATCTTACCCCTTTTCCCTCACAGAAATGAGAGGAGGTTTCTAATCCAACTCTCACAAATTTTTGTGTTGGGCACGGTTGAAACACAGCTGATTTAGAGATCTGGTTTTCAGCTATTTTCATTATTCTGCTGTCTGATTGTGAATCTTGAGCACAGTATGTTTGGCTACCAAAGAGGCACATTGTGAAATGTACAGTACTCATGCCTTTCACATGAGTAGAGAAGGAGATCCATGTTTTGTTTTTTAAATGTATATCTTTGAGGATAGTCCTTTGTAGAATGTGGACTTCAGACAGTAAGTGTTATAAAAGCAAACAAACTGAAAATATTTTACTCAAATTAAAATACCTCAGGAAATTAATCCAGATTCATTGTTGGTCATCCTGAGCATATAAAGGACAAGATGGGTACAAATGTTACTGCTGCTCCTCCTCATAATAATAATAATCCAAAGGGAGAAGAGCCATTCCACGCTGATTCTTCTTCCATAGTTTCCACCTGAAAAGAACATGTATGAATGAATTATTACTCCCTTATTTCAGCAGGAGTTATTTTCACATAATGTGTTTAGGATCAAGGTGTTAGATTGAAAAATGCTGACATAATCTGAAATACAGCAGTAGAAATGCCTCTCCAGAGATCTACAGGAAAGAAACTTTTTGGCACATCCACAATTAACTCTGCAAAGAAAGTGAAGTGACATTGGTGAATGGTGATTGCAGTTTTTCCTATATATATATATATATATATATATATATATGAAATATATATATATATATATTTAAAATTTCTTTTTGCTGTTATGTATTTGTGCAGCATAAAAAAGTCCCTGTGAAATTATCATTCTAAGAGAGAAAAAGGGTTCAAGGACGTTAAATAAACCTTGCCCTTTATGTTCACGTTTTGATTTCTGTTCACAATTGAAACCTACAATTCATTCCTATTTTAAACATTTAGAAAACATGAACAACTGGAGATGGTTTCTGTGTTTACCACAATTTAACTATTAATTAGAAACATGTAACATGGCTATAAGTGATAATTTTGTCAGCTATGTGGAGGCATTGCATTGCATCCACATTATCTATTTATTTGTTAGATTTCTAGGCTGTCCTTCCCTGCATTCAGGGCTGAGGGTGGTTTACATCAAGATAAAACAGTCTAAAAACAATAGGCAATCAAAATCAGTTAAATCAAATAACATCAAAATATTATAACATTCTAGTTAAAATAGTTCAGATGGTGAACAAATTTGATAGCATTACCTCTCCCCATTTTTGAGGGTAGGTAAGGGAGGGGGGGCTGGGGAATCTGAGAGTGCCAGATTATTTACTGTCCCATAGCTGTCCTCAATTTATGTAGATACTACCTTTTCTATGTTTCAATGTGAAACAGGAAAGTATTGAGAAGCTCAAAATAGATGCAGGTGTCATTCCCATACTCAACACCTCTAGAGAAGGAGCAGTAGACAAAAGGTTTATTCAATAATCCCCATTGTTTCCTAGAACCTACTTGCTTCTTTCCCAAAGTATCTCATCCTCAGGTAAAGAACCCAGTCCTGGCTTTCATCAACTTCATTGGAGTAGAAAGTTCTTTAGAAAATACATCATGTTTCTGTCTGTAAGGAACACCATTCAGGAGCAATTGGCTTCACCACTTGGCTTCGGATCTTTCAAGATTTTGTGATTGACTAAGTCTCCCATAACAGCATCCTGCTTCTTTACTCAATGAATAATTAAGTTGTGGAATTCACTGCGGTGGATATAGATTTGACCACAAGCAAGGATGACTTTCAAAGGGAGATAGACAGATGCATGGAAGATATATTCATTAATGGCTACTAGTTATGGTGACTAAAGGGAACCTTCATATTCAAAGGTAGCTGTGATGAACTGAACTTTAAAAGCAAGTTTCAGGCAGGGTCCAGAGTGCCAGCTTGGGGTCAGTAAGCTGGCACAAACAGAAGCAGCCTTGGGTGTCCAGACAGCATGCAGCTCACCACCGGAACAGGAATGGGCTGCAGGCACCTCGGGGGAGTGTCCATAGTGCTCATGCACCTTACTGCCACTTCCCAGGCACTTCCTGGTCATCCAGATGGCCACAGGGGCCATCCCTGTGTCGGATTAAATTGCCAGTCTGGACGCAGCCTCATAGTGCAGCTAAATCAGATAACTGGGAGATAAAGAGTTAATTTTTCCCTGGAAAGGAGAGCTTGAGTGACAGGATTCTCCTCTTCTCTGATTGGCCAATGCCAGCAGAGGAAAATATATGATCAGCTGAGTGCTGAGGTCAGTTGTCAGTCTGGAATTAAAGTTTAAAGTTGGAACAATTCTGAAGACAGTCAGCTGGCTTCTGATGGAATTTTGGAGTCCATGAGTCTGACAAGAAAAGTCAGACCATTTCAACTTAGAGTGAAAGTAAAAGACTCCTTAAGAGCTCCGTGGCGCAGAGTGGTAAAGCTGCAGTACTGCAGTCTGAACTCTCTGCTCATAACCTGAGTTCGATCCTGGCAGAAGCTGGTTTCAGGTAGCCAGCTTAGGTTGACTCAGCCTTCCATCCTTCTGAGGTCGGTAAAATGAGTACCCAGCTTGCTGGGGGAAAAGTGTAGACGACTGGGGAAGGCAATGGCAAACCACCCCGTAAAAAGTCTGCCGTGAAAACGTTGTGGAAGCAACATCACCCCAGAGTCAGAAACGACTGGTGCTTGCACAGGGGGCTACTTTTTTTTTTTTTTAAGACTCCATGTCTTAACTGTAGTTTTCCTTACCTGAGTAAGAATTAACTATAATAATTTAAGTCTAAGACCAATTTTTCACTAGGCTTGTTCCAGTCTCAGCACCCTTCCCCCCCCCGCCCCCAGCGCTTCTGTCTGATTTCACATAAGCTGCTGCAGGGCTGCACCACCTTGCCCTACCTCTTTGACCTCAGCACTCAGCAAGCAAGATCCTCTGAAAACCAGTTTCTGCTTGCCACGGGAAAGAAGCAGGACAAGTCGCAGCCTTCACAGCAGCTTGTGCAAATCGACCAGAAGTGCTGGTGGGGTGGGGTGGGGGGAAGGGCTCTGAGACTGGAACAAGCCTAGTGAGAAATTGGTCTAAGTGTCAATAAAAGCTGACGTCTGCTTTATACAGACACCAGAACTGGGAGATTTGACAAGAGTAGAAAATGAGCCCCAAGTAAATTGCTTCCCTATTCCCCCCCCCCCCCCACCTTCCTTTAGCAGCTTAGCTTTTCTGGTTGTAGGCAGAACATACATTTCAGTTTGCAATTATTTTAATTTCTTTTTATTTTGGTTTTTGGAGTGTCATACCACTTTCCTCAGGGCCCCCTGACTGAATATTTCCTGGTTACGGTCCTGCAACAAGTTCCTTGGGCTGGGCTAAAAGCCGAAGTATATTCTGTGGTATAGGGTTAGCCAGAAATTCTTTCACATACCTCTATTATTTACTTGCTACCAAGGGCTGCTCAGTCACAGCAGGGAACCAAAGGATTCTGATGGGGAAATTTGCCTCAGTGTAGGGAAGTGCCAGGGGTCCATCCTAGCAGCAAACCTGTGTTAGGAAGCAACATCAGGGGAAGGCCTGATATCAGAAAGGTTAATAAATGAGACTATGTACTGGTTGACTGAAATGTGATCTGGAAGGCTGACCTTACGGATAGAATATAGTGTTTTTTCCTCACTTTTTTTGAATTCAATGAAACACCATGTGCAACAGGGGCAGCAAAACTGTGGTTCACGAGCCGCATGTGGCTCTTTGACTTTTCTTGTGTAGCTTCTGACACTCTTGACCTTCCCATGTTCACCCCACTTCGAAAGCAAGGGTGGATTTTTTTCTTTTGTCATTGAGTTGGACAGGTGGGCAGGCATCTAGGGAGGCCCTGCTCACTGGCCTCCAGTGTTCCACCTCTTCTCATAACTCAGAGGGGATTCTCAGGAAGGGATTCTCCTCATCTAGCACTAAAGCATACTCTGCACAGCAGCAGCAGCCTGCAATCCCCCCCACTGCACCATGGGTGGGTGGCTTGGGCTCCTTTGCCCCCACCCAGGGCATGGGCCAGAGGAACCTCCCAGCTTGCTCATAGGGCTGGGGTTGGGGGCAAAGGTAGGTGGACAGGGGAGCATGGCCTAGCAGCCCTCAGTCAGTTCAGGATGAGCAGAGGGCTGCAGGTGCTGTGGCTGCTGCTATGAGCCAGAAGAGAAAGACAGGGTTTCAGCCTGGGCTGCTCCAGGAGAGAGGGGGTGGTGGTGAGTTGTTTTGGAAGGGGGGGGCAAGAGCAGGGTTTTCCACTAACATGGGCCAACCTACACTGGCACACAGCTTTTCCCTGCCCAGCTTTGTTGAGGGGGGATGCGTCTCTGTGTGTGTGTGTGTATGTATGATTGCATGAATGAGTGCAAGGTTTGGGGTGGAGGACATCAGGTAGGCCACATGGGTCCGCTTCCTTCCCTCACAAGGCAGCCTGGTGCTCCTCTGAGCTTTCTTCAGCCAGCCTTGTGAGGGTATGATGTGTGCACATGTGTGTGTGTGGTTGCGTGCGTGAGTGAAAGGTTTGGGGTGAAGGAGGTTGGGGAGGCCACGTGGGTCCCCTTCCTTCCCTCACAAGGCAACCCAGTGCTCCTCTGAGCTTTCCTGACCAGTCTTGTGTGTGGGGGGGGAATGTGTATGTGTGCATATGTTTGACTGTGCACATGAGTGCAAGGTTTGGGGATGGAGGAGGTTGGGGGGAGGCAGCGTGGGTCTGCTTCCTTCCCTTGCAAGGCAGCCTGGTGTTCCTCTGTGCTTGCCTAGCCAGTCTTGTGGGGGAAATGTGTGTGTGCGCATATGTGTGACTGTATAAGTAAGTGCAATGTATGAGGATGGAGGAGGTCAGGGGAGGTCATGTGAGTCCCCTTCCTTCCCTCGCAAGGCAATCCGGTGCTCCTCTGACCTTGTCCAGCCAGTGGGGGGGGAGGGATGTGTGTGTGTGATCATATGAGTGAGCTTTCCGCTGCCAGCTTTGTTGGGGATGTGTGTGACTGTATGAGAGCCAGGGGGGTGGAGGTGACCCAGCTGATCCCTTGGTGTCTTTTGAAGCTAGGGTTCCCAAGTCCAACCCCAGAAATATCTGGGGACTTTGGGGGTGGAGCCAAGAGACACTGGGGTGGAGCTAGGGGGGAGGGGGAAAACAGCGCCGGGGAGCGTAGTGAGCTGCCCCGTCTTGGAGCGGGCGAGGCCGCCGCGCCCCTGCCGCCTCTTCTCCGCTCGCCGTGGCTGCTCCTCCGAGATGGGCTCAGGCTGAGCCCATCTCGGAGGAGCAGCCACAGCGAGCAGAGAAGAGGCGGCAGCGGTGCGGCGGCCTCGCCCGCTCCGCTCCGCCTCTGGGGTGGAATCGGAGGGGGGGTGGAGGCGGGCCGGGGGCATGGCGAGCCGTGAGTCCCAGTCCTAGAAGGGCCTGGATTCGCGGCTCGCCATGCTCCTGGCCTGCCTTGCCCTCCCCTGCGCTACTGCTGCCTTTTGGCTGCTCCTCCGAGATGGGCTCAGCCTGGGCTCATCTCGAAGGAGCAGCTGCGGTGGGCGGGGAGGGGGCGGCAGCAGCACGGCGGCCTCGCCTGCTCCGGGATGTGGCGGCTCACCATGCTCCCTGGCGCCGTTTCCCCCCTCCCCCCGCTTCCATTTTTTGGGGGGGGAGCGGGGGAAGAGGGTGGAAATCTGGGGGTCCCCCGCCAGGGTGGGAGGGTTGGGAGGCCTATTTGAAGCCCAAGGAACAGATGGGTGTCAAACTAAAGCTGGTGGAGAAAGTGTAGCCGAGGAAAGAGAGAGAGTTTGGATTGTAAGGAGGGGAAAATGATCTTGTACCGGGCATTTTCCCTGCATGCTTTACTTCCTTCTGTGTCTTGCTGCTGTACATATGTATATCATGGTATTTAAAATGTTGGAGTTGGAAACTTGGAACTAAACAATTGTGAAGGGAAAGAGAGAGCTTTTCTAGTTTCTGATGTTTTATATAATTTTGTCTTAATGGCTGTTCCCCCCTCCTTCCAATAATCCTATGTTTAATTAATTACCCCTGACTGAGTGGGCAGCTTCATGTGTTCCCTCACTAACAGAACTACTCTGTATGTGGAAAGAAAAAAATGCAAACCATGCATGATGAATGCAGCTCTCTGTGCGTATATGATGCTAGGAAGCTGTATGCAATTATATGCATTTGTCACATGTGATTAATTATATGGGAAATTTCAGTTGCTTATTTCTCTGACTACACAAGTATGTGGCAGAGAGCAGCAATGGAAGAACAGGTTCCTTTTGGCCAGGGTTTGGGAATCTTTAAGAGCTGCATGGAAGGCAGAATTTCAAGAGGTGTTGCTTTCTAAGCACAGAGCTGCCATGAGTGGAAGAGGCTTCAGTCTCTTCCTGTTACGGCAGCAATGGTAAGTGTAAGAGCTTTCTGGAAGTTTAAAAAAGGCAAATTCAAATAAAATCAGAAATTTAGGTAGATTGTAGTCATATACATGGTGTGCAAACATGCAATGTTGGGGATGACATGGAGCTTGAACCTCTAAAACAGATGGCAGTATATTTGGGTTGGAACCCCTGCAGCAGGTGTTAACTGGTGAACCTTTCTAGTGTGGAGTGCTCTGTGGGAGGGCTGGGTAAAATCCTGCCTTTGCTAACAACAAACCATGGGGGGCTTTTAGAAAAGCCATTTTGTCAGCTCCCTTTCTGGATTTGTAAAAAGATAGTGTTAATCCCTTAATTGGTCATTTGGCAGGGTTGTTTTGTGGATGAAGGAAATCTTTAAGTGCGGTTATCAAAAGGCCTGCAGAAAAATGTCTTGTCCCTTAAATAGAGGCTTAATGTGTGAAAACAGACAGCTGAAGCTTTTCATGATATGGCAATCTAAAATATAACCTGGTAAATAGTGTCCCACTGAATTTCTGTTAAAGGGGCAGGACATTTTTTTCTCTCCAGGCTTGTTGGCAACTCTACATATAAGGCACCTGCCTATGAAACTAGTGGTTGTTCTGCATAGGTTTGGACAAGTGTGATCAAACAAAGCTGGTTTGTTTGTGTCATTGAAGATCCAGGAATGCATGCTGCTTTTGTTATTGGTTCTGGGGGCAAAAACAGAGCCTGCCTGTATCTGATTCAGGATTTCCTTGATTGTTGCCTCCAGTCTTACGCACAGAAGCACTCATTTTACCCAGGGTGGTTACCTCAATTGCACAAGGCTAGGTACTAAAATTCTGTTTGGAGTCCAGTGGCACCTTTAAGACCAACAAAGATTTATTCAGCATGTAAGCTTTCATGTGCATGCACACTTCATCAGACAATGAAATAGGGTACAGAAAGCTGGTGGGCAGTGGTTAAGTATGCAAAATAGCACAAAGTTCGAATCCAATGGCAAAATAGAGAAATTAAAAAATGTAAAGAATAGCAAGTTTGGTCTGGATAGCATCAGTTGTGTGGGAAAACAGCAAAGACAATAAACATGTCAGAAATGGGGAATGATGAGTTCACCATCCCAAGGCAATAAATGTAGAGTCTGTTAATTGCTCTATTTCTCCTCAAGTATGGGTTAAACCAACTTGGTCGACCAAGCTTGCAGAGAGAACCCAGCTGTGTGCAGACACTGGTGATTTAAGAGGGTTCTACGAAGCCCTGAAGGCAGTATATGATCCATCATATCAGGCTCAGAGTCCCTTGCGTAGTGCAGACGACCAAGTGCTCCTCATAGACAAGGCATCCATACTGAACCAGTGGTCAGAGTATTTTCAGGTTCTCTTCAGTGCCAATCGCGTAGTTCAAGATTCAGCAATCCACCTCACTCCACTTCAGCCAGTGAAAACAGAGTTGGATGAGATCCCCAGCCTAGAAGAGACTGTTAAAGCCATCAAGCAATTGAAAAGTGGCAAGGCAGCGGGAGTTGATGGAATCCCACCAGAGATCTGGAAGCATGGGGGCATAGTACTACATAGCATACTTCACAAAGTACTTGTCACTTGCTGGGAACAAGGCAAACTACCACAGGACTTTCGTGATGCAATCATCATTACTCTACATAAGAACAAAGGGGAAAAGTCAGACTGCTCCAACTACCAGGGGATAACCCTGCTTTCCATTGCAGGCAAAATCCTTGCTAGAATACTCCTGAACAGACTGGTGCCCACCATTGCAGAAGAACTCCTCCCAGAGAGCCAGTGTGGCTTCAGAGCTAACAGGAGCACCACCGACATGGCATTTGTTCTCAGACAGCTCCAAGAGAAATGCAGGGAACAGAACAAGGGTCTATATGTGACTTTTGTTGACCTTACCAAAGCTTTTGATACCATTAGCAGGAACGGCCTGTGGCAAATCTTAGAACGTTTAGGATGTCCCCCAAGGTTCCTCAGTATGGTCATCCAGCTACATGAAGACCAGCGAGGCCAAGTCAGACACTGCAACGATCTCTCGGAGCCCTTCCCAGTAGGCACAGGTGTAAAGCAAGGCTGCGTTCTCACGCCAACTCTCTTTACGATCTTCTTTAGCATGATGCTTCAAAGAGCCGCAGTAGATTTAGATGATCACGATGGTGTCTATGTTCGCTATCACACCGATGGCAGCCTGTTCAACCTGAGGCAACTAAAGGCCCACTCTAAGACAATGGAAAAACTTATCCGAGAGCTACTGTTTGCTGATGATGCTGCACTTGTCTCCCACTCGGTATCAGCTCTGCAGCATATGACGTCCTGCTTTGCAGAGGCTGCCAAGCTATTCGGCCTAGAAGTTAGTCTGAAGAAGACAGAAGTTCTCCACCAGCCTGCACCTCAGGAAGATTATCACCCTCCTTGCATCACTGTGGGTAAATCAGTTTTGAAGACAGTCCAGCAGTTCAGCTACCTGGGGTGCATCATCTCCTCAGACGCCAAGATCGACAAGGAGATTGACAATAGACTGGCAAAGGAAAACCGTGCATTCGGCCGACTGCATAAAAGAGTATGGAGCAACAAGCATCTGAAAAAAGGCACAAAGATCAATGTTTACAAAGCGGTTGTGATGATAACCCTCATCTACGGCTCCGACTCGTGGGTTTTATACCGTCATCACCTGCGACTCCTTGAGCGCTTTCATCAGCGCAGCCTTCGCACCATCCTCAACATCCACTGGAGTGACTTTGTGACCAACACTGAAGTCCTCAAGCGGGCGGAGGTTACAAGCATCGAGGCATTGCTGTTGAAGATGCAGCTGCGCTGGGCAGGGCATATCTCCAGGATGGAAAACCACCGCCTTCCCAAGATTGCCCTGTATGGCGAACTTTCCACCGGCCATCGAAATAGAGGGGCACCAAAGAAGAGGTACAAGGACTCCTTGAAGAAATCCCTTGGTACCTGTTGATTAACCATCACCAGTGGTCTGACCTAGCCTCAGATCACAAAGCATGGAGGCACTTTATACCCTTGTATGTTTGCCTTTATTTTATAATAACCCCCTTTTATTATATTATATTATATTATATTATATTATATTATATTATATTATATTATATTATATTATATTATATTATATTATATTATATTATATTATATTATATTATATTATATTGTTATCGGGTAACTTCTGAAGCAGACACCTTCTGTATAAATAGGTTTTTGATTTCGCTAAAAGGCAGATTGCCCTCCACTCTAAATTCCCCCAAATCCTATTTTTAGGGCAATTTGCTTAACAATATGGAACAACTGACTGGTTTAGAATAGGAAAAGGAGTTCGACAAGGATGTATATTGTCATCCTGCTTATTTAATTTATATGCAGAGTACATCATGCGGAATGCTGGCCTGGGTAAAGCACAAACCGGAATTAAGATTGCTGGGAAAAACATCAGCAACCTCAGATATGCAGATGATACCACTCTAATGGCAGAAAGTGAGGAGGACCTAAAAAACCTCTTGTTGAGGGTGAAAGAGGAGAGCACAAAAGTAGGCTTGAAACTCAACATGAAAAAAACTAAGATCATGGCATCTGGCCCCATCATACCGTGGCAAAAAGAAGGGGAAGACATGGAAGCAGTGACAGACTTCACATTTCTGGGATCCAAGATCACTGCAGATGGTGACTGTAGCCAGGAAATTAAAAGATTTTTGCTCCTTGGGAGGACAGCTATGGTGAACCTGGGCAGTATAATAAAAAGTAGAGACAGAACCCTGCCAACAAAAGTCCGTATAGTCAAACCGATGGTATTCCCAGTAGTAATGTATGGCTGTGAGAGCTGGACCATAAGGAAGGCCGAGCGCAGAAGAATAGATGCTTTTGAGATGTGATGCTGGAGAAGACTCTCAAGAGTCTCTTGGACTGCAAGAAGATCAAATCAAGGGAAATGAACCCTTACTGTTCCCTGGAAGGTCAGGTGCTGAAGCTGAAGCTCAAATACTTTGGCCACCAAATGAGAAGGGATCACTTCCTGGAGAAAATCCTGATGGTGGGAAAGACAGAAGGCAAAAGAAGGAGGAGACGGCAAAAGATGAGATGGCTAGACAGTGTTACTTATTTAACAAACACGAATTTGAGCAAACTTCGGAGGATGGTGGAAGACAGGAGGGCCTGATGTGACTTTGTCCATGGGGTCGCAAAAAGTTGGACTTCACTGTGCGACTGAGCAACAAAAAAAATTCTGTACACCGAAATTACTTTTTAACATGTAGCATAGCATTACAAACAGCCTCATTCCCGTTGGCCAATACAAAAAATAATACATTAGAATACAATGGAAGATCAGTTTAGCATATGTAATGAGATAAACAACCAATATCCCTTATTCCAGTTTGTCTATACAAAAAATACATTATTCTGATACACTATTCTAAAAGGGAAATACAATGGATGTATAGCTCTACTTGGAGAGAATGGGTTTAGCATATGTAATGAGTTAAGAAACCAAAATCCCCATTCAATCCTGGGGAAGTGTTTGTTCCAAGTTTCATAATAACTTGTAATTCAGCATTTTCCCTTTCTATTCTGTTTTTGATGTTCCTTTGCAGTAAAACAGCTACTCTGAAGTAACCCACTGAATGTCCGGGAAGGTTGAAGTGTTCTCCTACAGGTTTCTCAGTTTTGTAATTCCTACCCAGCCACATGCCTCCACTGCTCTACCTACCCAGCCAACTCGTTGGCTCACAATCACTGGTCAATAATATCAACTAAAACTGTGGAAAAATAAAAAAAAACTAACAAGATTTAAACTACTGAAAAATCCCTTCCTATTTCATTACAAGACGCTGAGGTATTTATCATACATACATATTCACAGCTATCAAAGTGCAATTTACAATATCTCTCAATTATTAAAATGCATAAATATATTAATTCCAATTGATTTCAAAGTTCATCAATAGAAGAAATTTCAAAATTCATCATTAGAAGACTATAAACTTTCCAGGCATCATTGACATCATCTCACCACTCAGACGAGCTGGTTTATAGTATTAGTGCCGGTCCTATTGTAATAAAGAATTCTCCATTGCCCCCCCAATTCCGAAATAACGAGACAGACAACAATATGGATAAAGAGCCACTTTATTTAAACTTAACGGCAATGGGGAAAAAATGGGGCCAGGTCAAGCCAGGAGTCATAATCAGACCACCTCCTTGACCCGAAAACTGAGCGAGCCCCAAGCCCTGGGTGTGAGCCGTCCAAACGGCTCAGACCTGGCTGGCCAGGCACTCGATCCCGTTCACAAAGCTCCACCCTCGCCCGCGCCATGCAGCCTGGGTTGTGGACAACTCAAAAGTGACGGGATCCTGAGGCTCCCTGGAGCCAACCTTGAGCCGTACAGCTTAGGTCACCCCAGGGACGCCCAACACCCAAATGGTGCGTTGCCATGGGAGCTCACCAATACCCCAAAAGAACATGTTCCCAACAGTAAAACCGCCAGTGACCAAACTATCAACAGCACCGCCTGAGCCAATACCCAATGCACCATCCACAGTGCAAGGTAGGCGAAAACACTCCCAAACAAGGCCAATGTGCTTGAAAGTGAAAAATTCCTACCTAGCCCCTGTAATCAGGTGCCCAGCCTATGCCTACACTGCATGACGGGCGGGTGGGCTGACGACCCTCCCAATCTGAACTGCGACACAAGGGGCTGGGCCAGCCTATATAAGGCCACCCAGCCCCCGCAGCTCTGGACTAATCCATTGTCTCTCCTCCAGCAGGGGAGGCAATGGACGGCCCCCAGCCTAAGGCGGCCGCTCGGCTGGGTGGGGCCGAAATACTTGTAGAAGTCATTTCTTATGGCTTCTTATTGCAAACTTATAGGGGATCATTCCAGCCTTCTCAATTTCCAAAGTACAAAGTTTCACTTGGTCTCAATATGGATCTCAGATAGCCTCTGACGGAAACACCAACCTATGATACTGTTTCTCTGTAATCTCTTTATCAAAGATACATAAACCATAACAGTGCATAATTATACAATCTCAAACTCACCACATTCCAATGAACCACTTACAAGCACAATTCACTGAGAAGTTTCCCAGGCAACATAGCGTATCTAATCTATATGCATCTAATCAACCTCAGCTGTGGAGTTTCTTAAAGGTACATTTCTTAAATAACCCAGCAGAACATTGCCAAAATCATATACAACAAAGTCTCTTCTATTGATAATTTGAAAGATCCAATACAGAGTTCAAACCCAATGATGCTAGGGAATTCAGCTTAAAAATCCAGAAAGTCTCTTCCTGAATTAGAATTTTCTGGACATCATTGTATATGCCGGGGTCCCTTGGTATTTAAATAGAACACAGAACCTCATATTATCCTCTGTATTTAAACCTTGTTAGTATTTTTTTTGTTATTTTTCCACAGTTTTGTTTAGTATTATTGATCTTGTTCTGTGGAACTCTTGGGTTTGCTGGTGGCAGCAGCTGCCATGGCAGTGGGTCTGTCAGACTGGCGGCAGAGGATAAGGTGCAGGGGAGGCTCCCTTCTCTCAGCATGGCCCCAATCCACCAATTTAAGTATCCACAGGTGGAACTATTGATGATGGTTAGGTGATAGGGGGGTTCACAAAGCCAATCAGAAGGAAGGTGAGGTCATGCTTAAAATCTAGATCATAATATGAGATTCTGAAATGATGTTTCCCCCAAGCAGTTTCTCCTATATTTTTCCAGAATCAACTCCCTTTAAATGTGCTTGCACTTAACATTTTAATACCTTTGCTCTCCTCCACCTTCATGGGGACAGTGCTAAATGGGGAAAGCAACTTTAGATTTTAAGACCAGAGTTACATCCAAGTTAATTGAAGTTGTTAAGCTTAAAAGGGTGTAACTTTGGTTAAGACTCCACTGCGAATGAGTTAACCTTGGACAGGGAGTATCTCCTATGATTACTGAAGTGATGAGGGTGGTAAGGATTATTGAGCAAAATCAGGGCTTTTTTTGAGCAGGAACACACAGCAACACAGTTCCAGCTGCCTTGGTGTCTGGGGGTGTGGCTTAATATAAAAATGAGTTCCTGCTGGGCTTTTCCTACAAAAAAAGCAATGTGTGAAGCAGTGGTGATGTTGAGGTATACGGTCTAATATGCAAATGAGTTCCTGCTGGGCTTTGCCTACAAAAAAAGCCCTGGATCAGGTCAAGCAAACTGGCATGGATGGAGGGGAAGGGGATATTGTTTTTTCTAGGAAATTTAAGAATCCCTTTCCTCTTCATTCCTGAAACTTCTACTCCCAATCAGCTGATTTGAAAATATGAAAAAAAATTGCCATTTTTACCCAAAAGGGCAATGTGAAAACTTCCCAAAATCTGTCACGCATGCACAAAAGCTACCCAGTACTGGATGTGATGCAATAAGAATGAATTTACTGAACACACATGCACAAAAGCTACCCAGTACTGGAAGTGATGCAATAAGAATGAATTTACTGAACCTTAACTGGGAGTTCCTATGTCAGGTTATGATATTGTAACCTTCCACAGATGGCTTTTGCTGTATTTAGATCTCTAAAAAGAATGTTATCCTATTATGAAAGCATTAAATATTAGGTCACACTCCTAATCTATAAGAAAGTAAAGAAGCATCAAAGAATGATGGCCACATGAAGTTGCTTACACAAAGTCCTATAGTATTGCCTCCTGTTCCTTCTACAAGCAGCTGATATAGGCCCAAATCAATATTGTAAGAATTCTAAGTTGTGTTGACTGTTGCTTGTATTGTTGCAGTCTAGAATATTGTAGAAGTGAGGACAGAAAATTCCAAGATACCTCTCCTGTACAAGATTCTTAGTAAACCAGACTCATAGTTCATAGTTCCCTTTTTTCTGAAACCAATGCTAAGAGACAATTGGACTAATTTTTTTTCCAAGTCAGGGCTTCTCTCTACCTTTATATCTAGCAGTCTGTACTGCAGATAAACCAAAGAATGAATAATGCTTATGTGGATAAAGTATATCTCTTGTGATCTTTCATCAGTGTGGATATATTACTATCAACAATTTTAAAATGGAAACAATTAAGTCTGCAATTCTAAGCACACATACTACAGAGAAAGTCCCACTGAATTTCTGCATGTACATGCATAGGACTACACTGCTAGTCTGTTCCTACAAACTTGGTTATAAGAAGGAACCTAAACGTTCTGACTCACTGTGCAATTCAATAATATAGACTAGTTATTCCAATATAAGAAGGGCTACAAAATGAGGTCTACATTGCTATCAAAAAGTATGGATCTTTTCTTAATACTTTGTGGTTAAGATCAGCCCCAGCCATCCTTAGATAGTCCTAGTGGTTAGTAGAAATGATACTGCTGTCCCACCCTTGGTCACTTCAGGCATGAAAAATGAGCTGCAAAGCACCCAAAGAAGAAGAAGAATTGGATTTATATCCTGCCTTTCACTCAGAGTCTCAAAGCACTTTGCAATCTCAAAGCAGTATTACTTCAAGTTTACTTTAATTGATTGATCGAGGGGGGGGGGAGTATTTTTCAAGTGCCCCAGTTATTTGAAATTTTGGATGTAGTCTCACTCATAAACTGCCTTAATTCCATTAATACCTCTGTGTTCAAGTTTGGAGTTCTCCGCTCCCACTTGTAAAAATGCCATGGTCCTGATGTTTGTACAAGACCTATTGTTTTCCCTTGAGCATAACAATGTTAAGATTCTACATATGGCAAGGTCTTGGATCCTGGAATCTTTTAAAGCTATTTGTCTTATGTATATTTTTTTTAAATGCAGCTGTGGTGTGTCACTTTTATACTTGCATTGGTCTTCTGAAACGTTTTTTAAAAAACCTCCAAAGCACTTCTGCTTAAAATCATATGACAGGTTATTATTTTACTTAAGGTGAAATATTTATATGACAAGCTTATTGAACTTGAGTTGTGTGCAGAACAGCCCTAGAAATTGACAGTCTATCTGATTTTTCTTTACCCTAAATTTGACATCAACCATTGTGGCACATTGAGAAGAAAGGAATGAAAGGAAGAGGGGTTTTTTTTTAAGTAAAGGCAGAGGGGAAAAACACACCTGGAATATTAAAGTAATTTAACCAGTTTGATTTACGTTAATGGTACACAAGAGAATATTTTTGGTACTCAAAATATAACAGGCAATTGATGTGCCATATTGCTGTATGGGTTTAGCTATCAACATGTCAAAATTTAGTCTTGCTGTTAACATTTTACAATTTAGAAGGCTGTATGAATATGTGCAGTGTAGCAACAACTCAGCCATCATTCCCTTGACACTATTTAGTAGGCTTTCTCCCCCTCCCTTTATAAAACAAATTGAAAAAGAAAGTGAATGGGTGAGATAGGCAGTCTCTCATTTTGTTCAATGTGGCAAGTTATGAGAATAAAGATACAGATAAGCCACTTTGAATACTCTCTTTTTCAACTAAAGTGGATCCAAGGCAGGGGAATCCAAATATATAGCTTATTGGCTTTACCGGTGACAGCTACAGATAGCCTAAGCAGCATGTGTGAGATGTAGTTTGACATCTGCTATTCAAAGCTAGCTGGATGTTTGCTTTGCAGCAAGGAAGATATTCTATGCATGCTAGTCACTTGTTAAAACTGGGGAAAATAGATTTAATGCCAAAAGGGCTGGCATTACAGCAATAGATCCCAAAGGAAACAGGTGCCATTCACTTGACTTCAACCTATGCTCCATGTATGTTTTTTTAGAGTTGTGGAAGGCTGACATTTGACTTTGGTAGGAAAGAAGTATGGGTGATCATACTTACAGGCAGAAGAACCAGCAGGGAGACGAAGGAAGACTTATCCCTGCTGAGTTTCATTTAGGCTAAATTTGCTGCATTCTTCCTACAGTATACCTCGGGTAAAGCCTGAGACTTGAGCTCTTGGACACAAGCCAAGTGCAAGAGTCAAAGAATTCTTGGCCTATGGCTTGCAGTTGATCACAGGGATGAACCAACAACTGCATCTTAACCAGTCAAAGATATATTGATTTGGCTTGTTTATAAAGTAATTTGTTGTTGTGGTTGGCCACTTTGGGTCCCTTCAGGAATAAAAGTAGAATATAAATACTCAAGGAAACATATAATTTTTTGTAAAATTATATTTTTTCACTGCAAAATGCCAGGATGTAGAAATAATAATCTCCAATATTTGGTGGAAGGGGAATCCAAACGAATCATTGTCCTGGCTCTATTAAAAACTGTGATACATCTAAGTCTGACCTTCATTTACAAAGAGAACTCTTTGGGAGCAGTTACAAAATTCAGATAAGTCTATTAAGATCCATGTATATGTCAACATTGACCAATATTTATAATTAGAGATAGATGAAGTGAAAAGTAGGAGGAAAAGATAGTAAAAACCAGAAAAAAGACCACATACTTATCAAATGTAAAATTTAGTTGCATTATTAGTCAAGGACTAAAAACCAGTTTTCAGCTAAAGGCTCTGTGGTAAAATGATCCCTCAAGCTTTCATTTTTACCATAGAGAATGAAGAATTTCCTCAGCTGGCCCTGGTCTTAGGTTGTTAGACCCAAACAAAGAGTTGACTTCTTCGAGTGCCACCAACCAGCCTTTAAGAGAATAGTCTGAAAGCCAGCCAGCAGGTTCTTGGTACAGTGAGTGTTCCCCACTGAATTTTCAGTCAGCATGAAGGAAGGGAAAAAATTCTTGAAACATTATTTCTTGGAGATATTTACCAACTGAGCAGGCATCCCCTGGTTCTTGCTTATACTTAGGCAAGTGTCAAGAGCATTTTTCTGGTTGCAAAAACCCAAGCAACTCCAGTTTTTTTGTTTTTAAATGTTTAACAAATGTGGGCAACCAATAATACAGTTGGACATCAAAAACTACAACATTTGCATAAAGAAAAATCAAATAAATGTACACACAGACTCCCCTTTCTCTAAATCTAAAGTTTTTTTCTCTGGTACTGAAGTGACAGGCAGACATTTCTTACTGATACCAGAGGTTTTTTGTGCAGGTTCTGTTCATATCAGATTGATCTTTCCTATCTCTGATATATTTATCCCTAAAACATTTCTGTGTCCCCAGTGGCCACTCCCTCCCACCCTTTTTGTTTGTTTTGTAGTTTTTGTATGTGTTTTCACCTGGAAAGCCACGTCAACTTTTGGCTACTGACCCCTACTGGAGGCCTGGAGAATATTCAGAGATAGGGAAGAGGATCCCCTGGTTTGGAGGTCCTTCCCCCACTTCAGGGTTATCAGAAAATGGGGGAGGGGGGTTGAGTCTCTGCTGGGCATTCCATTCTAGTCTGTGGTTCCATAGGGTATAATGGAGAATCATCCACTGGTATCTGGGGCTTGAGAGATTGTACCGGGGGTCCAATTCTATGAGCCTCTTTTATTTCCAATGAAGGGATGGCCTTTAAAAGAAGTGTGGTCCCTTTAAATGTGATTACCAGAACTCCCTTCAGAGTTCAATCATGCATATCATTGCCTTGGTCCTAGGTTGCCAAGTCTAACTCTGACAATACCTGGGGACTTTGGGGTGGAGCCAGGAGACTTTCATATTCCCTAAAATAAATAAATAAAAATACAGCAGTGCATCTTCCAGCACCTGCAGGGCCTCTCTCTCTCTCTCTCTCTCTCTCTCTCTCTCACACACACACACACACACACACAGCAGCCAAAATAAACAGTTTTCAATTCCACACTTTTATGATCTTACTGGGGCAAGAGCTGTTGAGTGTAGCCATCTGCTGTATATTCAGCCATGTTCTTCAGACTAACATAGGGAAAACAAAGGCTCTAGTTTACTCTTTATTCTCTATTTTACTAGAGGGTAGGCAGAAGCATGCCTATGAGTAGATACAGGGGCTTGCATCCCGCAGGATTCCTTCTGTCCCTCTGATTGGATGGCAGAGTTTTGGAGGGAAAACTAGCTGGGGGGGGGGGTGAGACCTGGCAGGAAAGCATAAAAGGCCTGGCTGAAAGGAAGTTTGTTCTCTCTAGAGATGCTGCAGACAGAGGAGGAGAGCTGTCTGGAACAGCTGCAGCAGGAAGGTTTTCTCACTTAGGGACGGTGAGTCTTCGGTATTAGAAAAATGTATAGATAGTCACGTTAGGGCTGTTTATTTATTTGCACCAACCTTTACTGTTGTGCTAACATTTTACTACCCACTTGTTGTTCTAAAGCACTTATATTTAACTTCTTGTTGTTAAACTGCCTGGGTCCTCATGTCTCTTCAGTCACAGTTAACAGGGTCAGAAGCAGTTCGCTTCGTCAAAGCAGAGTCCCTCCATTTGTTTTTGCTTTCGTCACAGAGGAAGTAAGTGTGTGTTAGGGTTGCCAATCCCCAGGTGGGTGCAAACCAAGAAAAATATGTTCTTTGAACATTAATCACAACACTTAAAGAACACTTTCAATTCTCCATTATTTCCTATGGGATTAAGTCTCCATAGGGAATAATGAAGTGCCGAGCAGACATTTCCCTCCCCCCCATTTCTGATGACCCTGAAGTGGGGGGAGGGCCTCCAAACTGGGGATCGCCTGTCCCCACCTGGGGATTTGTAAACTACAAGAGAAGAACACAGGAAGTTGCAAACCAAGAAAAATATGTTCTTTGAAAATGAATCACACTTAAAGAAGGCGTTCATATTCACTAATCTTATTTATAAAGTGAAAATTACTTAGAGAACTAAACCACTCTTTCAATAGAGCACTTAGAGTCATTCACAAATCAAAGTATGTTTCCTTTTGCAACAAGAAGGTCATGGGGGCTCCAATAGTGAGTCACATGGTTGAGTCTGATCATGACCCTAAGTTGCTTAGGGGTGGCATGTGTATAAGATACAGCAGAATGATTCACACGATGTAAAAGATGTGCACAAATTATTGTTGCAAAAGGAAACATACTTTATTCAGAAGTTCAACACAGTTATTCCCTTTGAACTATATGCGGCTCTTGATTTCACTCCTTTTCTATGATACTTTAGTATGTTTGACATCTTACAAGTGTAAAATTCTGTACTGGTGCAACTCAGTACAACTCAGATTATCACCTGACTGCATATAAGGTTGAGGCTGTGTGTCTCTTCCTTTGAGAACTGCTAATGCCACTGTAAGAAATTGATTTACTGCATGTACATTACCTCTGAGCATTGGGTGAGTGTATTTGTTGATATAAATTTAGCTTTGCTTTTATTTTTGTTTCTTGATTCTTTTCAGCAATGCATTATCTTTGCATAAATATGTTTTAGTTCCAGATTATCAAAGTATATTGATCAGAAGAAGTTATTAATGAAAACACGAAATTTTACCTGGGAATCATGTTATCAATAGTACTTCTCTTCAATATCTGAATCCCGCTACAGAACATTCATAGCATCATTGAATATCCTATCTATTTTTGCAAGGAGAAGTCTGCGTGTCAACAAAAAACTACTTTTGAGTAGTTCATCCTTATGGACTCTTATGTGATGGACTTTTCTACCTTATACTGAAATCTTTATTGTTGTTTTGTTTATGTAAATATATTTGCTTTGTGAATGACTCTAAGTGCTCTATTGAAAGAGTGGTTTAGTTCTCTAAGTAATTTTCACTTTATAAATAAGATTAGTGAATTTGAAAGTCTTTAAGTGTTGTGATTAATTTTCAAAGAACACATTTTTCTTGGTTTGCAACTTCCTGTGTTCTTCCCTTGTGGTTTACAAATCCCCAGGTGGGGGCAGGGGATCCCCAGTTTGGAGGCCCTCCCCCCAATTCAGGGTCATCGGAAATGGGGGGGAGGGAAATGTCTGCTTGGCACTTCATTATTCCCTATGGAGACTTATTCGCATAGGAAATAATGGAGAATTGATTTGTGGGTATCTGGGGCTTTGGAGGGGCTGTTATTTGAGGTAGAGGCACCAAATTTTTAGTATAGCATCCAGTGCTACTCCCTTGGAGTTCGATTATGCTTGCACCCCCAATGTCTCCTGGCTCCACCCCCAAAGTCCCCAGATATTTCTTAAATTGTACTTGGCAACCCTATCACCATTGTGAAAATATCCCAAGACAGGAAAAGAAGATAATATGACCATTATTGCCTCTGTAACCAGACCAGAGTCCTTTCTCTCCTTTGTGTTCTCAGGTTTCATTAATTGCCCTGCTGCCAGTTTTATGATCTCTTCAGTTTAAAAACTAAAAGTAAATGAGAAGGGATGTGGAGGGAATTAGCTTTGTAAAAATCAAACTACCTGTAGGGTAGTATGAACTTAATCCCTGAGCATTCACAGCATGTAAACTCTATATCCACAAAGTTATGTAGAAAATTCTCACACTGATATTTGGGTGAAGTGTCGCATCATCACAGGCTCTGTCAATTATTCTTCCCAAAACTTGTATTATCTTTTTGCCATTTCATATCTGGTTGCATCTTCATATCCATCTTTATTTTCTTTATGATGCATTTCATCTCTCACATGCTTTACAGTTTTCTTCTTCTTTATATATTATTTTAAAGCCAAGACCCTGATCTAGTTACATAGCCTACCTATCCAAGTGGGCAGCCATATTGGTCTGAAGCAGTAGAACAAAGCAGGAATCAAGTGCACCTTTAAGACCAACCAATTTTTATTCAGAACGTAAGCTTTTGTGCGCTCAAGCACACTTCGTCAGACGAGGGGATCAGGTATTGTGAGCTGAAATACAAGCAGTCTGGCAAACTAACTGGTCACATGGTCACATAAAACAGTGTAACTAGGCCATTTGGTCTGGATAGCCATAAAAGGTAATAAAATTATCTGCCAAATGGTATTGCTGCAAATCTAGGTGAATTACAAAAGGATATGTATATCCAACTTGTAGTCCACCCAATCAACTTATCAACATCAATCTATACATATTAAACATCATTCTAGTCTGCCATTAGAAAACAAGAATACATAAAATGAAAATGGGTTAAGTATATGTAATGAGATAAATAGCCAATATCCCTTATTTGAGTATGTCAATATAAAACATTATTCTGATACACTATTATAAAAGAGAAATACATTGGAATACTGTGGATGTATAGCTATACTCACTGAGAGTGGGTTTAGCATATGTAATGAGAAAAAACCAATGTCCCTGTTCAGTCCTGGAGAGGTGTTTGTTCCAAGTTTCATAATTATTTGTAATTCAGCAATTTCTTTCTCCATTCTGTTCTTGAAGTTCCTTTGCAGTAAAACAGCTACCTTGAGGTCACCCATTGAATGCTTTAGAAGGTTAAAGTGTTCTCCCACAGATTTCTCAGTTCTGTAATTCCTAATATCAGATTTGTGTCCATTTATCCTTTGACGTAGGGTTTGTCCTGTTTGCCGTATGTAGAGAACTGAAGGGCATTGTTGGCATTTAATGGCATATATAATGTTGGAAGATGAACAACATTACATAAAATTGGTTGGTCTTAAAGGTACACTTGATTCCTGCTTTGTTCTACAGCCTACTTATGATCTAGGTAGGCTGCCTTTTCCCTTCCTGCATAGCACCAATCTGATTCTCACATGCATGGTTTATCTGTATAAATCGATGGTGCGGTCTCATTTGGAGTACTGTGTGCAGTTCTGGTCGCCGCACCTCAAAAAGGATATTATAGCATTGGAGAAAGTTCAGAAAAGGGCGACTAAAATGATTAAAGGGCTGGAACACCTTCCCTATGAAGAAAGGTTGAAACGCTTAGGGCTCTTTAGCTTGGAGAAACGTCGACTGAGGGGTGACATGATAGAAGTTTACAAGATAATGCATGGGATGGAGAAAGTAGAGAAAGAAGTACTTTTCTCCCTTTCTCACAATACAAGAACTCGTGAGCATTTGATGAAATTGCTGAGCAGACAGGTTAAAACGGATAAAAGGAAGTACTTCTTCAACCAAAGGGTGATTAACATGTGGAATTCACTGCCACAGGAGGTGGTGGCGTCCACAAGCATAGCCACCTTCAAGAAGGGGTTAGATAAAAATATGGAGCAGAGGTCCATCAGTGGCTATTAGCCACAGTGTGTGTGTGTGTGTGTGTGTGTGTATATATATATATATATATATATATATATATATATATATTTGGCCGCTGTGTGACACAGAATGTTGGACTGGATGGGCCATTGGCCTGATCTAACATGGCTTCTCTTATGTTATGTTCTTTTTCAGCTAACAGATTCACATCTGCTTCACCCCCAATTTGCACATCCAGATGCCATAAAACTACATTTATGTTGCTGCATGAAATCTGCAGTCTTGTCCTTCTACCAGGCCTGTTTTTTTTTCACCCTTTATGAATGGAATGCCACTCCCTGCAACCCCCCCCCCCGCTTGCTCATCCTCTCTAACCTTCTCTCCAGGTGCAGATTTGGGTCAGGCAGAGGGCAGCACAGGTGGTTTGCTTCCTGCATGCCCCCCCTCCCCGGGCATGATCTCTGTTCTCTAGCCTTGTCTCCTTTTCCAGAGGTAGAAAGAATAGATGGCCTTGTTGGCCTTTTCCAGAGGGCCTGGTTGCTCAGAAGATGGAGTGGAGGTTCGCACCTTTGATGGGTATGGGGGTACCTCCACCTGGGGCTGGAGTGGGGTTGCGCACAGCAGGGCTCAGGTTTGCAGGAGCCATCTGCTGGTTGGAGAAGTCCAGACAGTTGGGTATATTTAGCCATCCCATAAGTTAAGCTGTCCCAAAACCATCTAAATCTTTAAAGGTCAAAATCAGCACATTGAATTGGACTTGGAAACAATTTGGAAGCCAGTATACATGGGCCAAGGTGGGAGGGATGTAGACCCTATAACCCCACTCCAGTCAACATCCTGGCTGCATCATTCTCTATCAATTGAAGCTTCCAAACTCTTTTCAAGGGCATTCCTATGTAGAGCACATTATTGTAATCTCATTTAGCTATTGCCAGGGAATGCATCACAGTGACCAGATCCTTTCTGATCAGGAAGGACCACAGCAGGCTAACCAGATGAAGGAGATTAAAAGGCACCACTGACACCTGCTTATTTAGCAGTAGGCTGGGTCTAGCTGTACCCATTTTGGCTAAATTGCCCTCAAATGAGGTAGGGGAATTAGTTTAGGTGGGCAAAGATGGCACAATTAGCGGGGTCAATAACCTGTGTATACAGGAGTTGGTCTTCCTAGGAGCCCAAACACAATAAGGAGAACATTGTTGGATAAAATAGATGTTTCATTGGAAAAATAGTTTAAGCATACAAAGAATCAAAATAATTCATCTATCATACAGTTCCTAAGAAAATAGAGGTGAAGGATTTGATAGAGAAACACAAAGGGAAAACACAATGGCAATACTATACCTCTCAAAGTCTTCAGAAAGGATGGCTTCCAGAAGCAATAATGATATAGGGAAGGGGAAGCAAGCAACGACCAGCGTAGCTTGCAATAATGGGCCCAAAACTGATCAGGTTTATGGGGGTGGCTCAAACAGCAGTTAGGAGTACTGAAAAAGAAACACCTGAATGGCCAAAACCTGGCCTTGAAATAGCCAATTTAATGTCCCCAGGTGATGGTATCAGGTGACCCATGACACTACTGCATGTGATCTGTGACACAGATGCATATGACCCCTGACATCATCTAGGGTGTGGCTCCCAGGAGGTGTGGAAAAAGGATTAATGGGCGCTGATGGGTTTACCTATTATAAACCCCTGCTAAGACAAAGAAATATAAATGGGTAATTTAGCACCAGATTGCTATATATTGTAACACCATAGCAAACACAATGGGGATGGTCTGCATGACCAGATTAAGACCTCAGCAACAATTTCTCTTTTGGGCTTCTTTGTGTTCAGCGTTTTCCTAAATGGTTGACAGGAACAGTCTTTTGTTTGGTGTGAAGATGTAACAGCAACTCTATTGTTAATCATTCACTTCTCCATTTGCATCTCCATAGCTCGTCTGGAGTACGTGGTGCTCCCGCTTTGCCCTCATGGCATTGGGCAGTAACAAGAGTTGTAGTCTGAGGATCTCCAGGAAACATGACTTTTATGGAAGGCTGCTGTTGACACTATCTTCTGATGGCAGAAACACAGTTTCAATCTGCTGGGTTTGGCAGCTCCTCAGGGAAGCATGATCTGGAGTCCTTTTTTGCAGGAGAAGTGCACACAGTCACACCAATAGAAGAAACAGGCAAGGGATCCTTTGTAGCCTGGCTGGAAAGCTTGCTGTTTGATTTCACACTGGTAAATTGTCCATATTGGGTAAGCTCTTGGACCCAGTGCTTTTGCACTTAATACTGAAATGTCCATTGAGGCAGATTGGCTGTGCTTACAGTGATACAAGTCCATATCATCAGCCCATAACTATAAATCCTGTATGTCTGGCACAGGGCCAGAGTGAACAGAGTCCATGAAAGGGTGGTGATAATCCAGCCCAAATCTCTGGATGCTCTCATCCAGAGGCTTCATATACATAAAGACCATGGGGAATAAAAGGACTCCATAGGCCAAATACCGAGAAACAAAGCAGCATTCACCCATCAGCATCTTCTTAGGCCTTTCCTTAAGGTAGGACTGAAATCACAGATAAATGGTACATCCAAATTACAACTCTAAAAGGTGATCCAAAAGGGTACTGTATCACCCAAAACCTCAAAATTCATAATATACACTGCAAAGTCTATGAGATCCAGTTTGAAATATATATGGTATAGTCTTCACCAACAGGCACAGTTTGAATGTAATCTTCATTTATAAATACAAATGTAGTATATTTTAACAATGTGTTTTGTTGGATCACCATAACATTTTTATAGTCCTTAGGTATTTGCCTGTATGCCCCTCCCCACCTGCTTTCATCACTGGTAGTTTCTTACAAAGTAAAAACATATGAAGCATTGTAAAGAAAGGAACCAGTATTTTCTCTGGCAGGGCTGCTGACAGGGGGAGAAAGGGCCAGGCAAAGTGACACTTGTGTGGTTTAAGTTCTTTGCGAGAAAAGGCATGGGGTTCATACCGTCTCTTCTAGTGGTGTTCCTAAATTAGGGTTGCCAACCTCAGAGTGATTTATCCTGAAATTAAAAAATGATCAGTTTCCATGGAGGAAAAGGCAGCTTTGAAGGGCATCATATTCTTGCTGAGCTATCTGCCCTCCTTAAAATTCTCTCCCTCTACTCAGCATTTCTAAATCTCTAGGAATTTTTAAAGCCAAAGATGGCAATTCTATCTTACAATGATGTCTATAAAGATATAACTATAAAATACAGTAGTAGCTATAGCTATTTTTTAAGACAGAGTTATGTACACAGTTTGCTAGATGTGTAGCCTGGTAGAACAGGAAGCAAGAAGCTGAAGGGAAGATTGGCTTGGGTTTAGTCTATCTTACTAAGTAATGAAGCAGTTACTATGCCTGTAATTTACACAGTCCCTCTCATGGATTGCTGCCTTGATGTGGTGAGAGGGCTTGCGCGGTTCAGTGAGGCTGTGGGCTATGCCATACAGGGCCACCCAAGATGGACAGGCCACAGCTGAGAACCCAGACAAAATGCGATCCACTGGAGAAGGAAATGGCAAACCACTCCAGTATCCTTGCCAAGAAAACCCCATGGACAGTAACAAAAGGCTAAAAGATATGGCGCTGGAAGGTCAGGTCAGAAGGTTCTCAATATGCTACTGGGCAAGAGCGGAGGGCAAGTCCAAGTACCACAGAAAGAGTGAAGCGGCTGAGCCAAAGCCGAAAGGACGCTCAGCTATAAATGTGTCTGATGGTGAAAGGAAAGTCCAATGCTGCAAAGAATAGTACTGCATTGGAACGTGGAATGTAAGATCTATGAATCAAGGTAAGCTGGATGTAGCCAAACAAGAGATGGCAAGACTGAACATTGACATCTTGGGAATCAGTGAACTAAAATGGACGGGAATGGGTGAATTTAACTCAGAAGATCACTACATCTGTTATTATGGGCAAGAGTCCCGTAGAAGAAATGGTGTGGTGGTGTGGCCTTTATAGTTAACAAGAGAGTGAGGAAGGCAGTAATGGAATACAATCTCAATAATGACAGAACGATCTTGGTCCGTATCTAAGGCAAACCATTCAATATCACAGTGCTCAAGTCTATGCCCCAATCACTGATGCAGAAGAGGCTGAAGTGGACCAGTTCTATGAAGATCTACAACACTTTCTAGAATTAACACCAAAAAAAGATGTCCTCCTCATCATAGGGGACTGGAATGCCAAAGCAGGAAGTTAAAAGGTAACTGGAACAACTGACAAGTTTGGCCTTGGAGAACAAAATGAAGCCAGGCAAAGGGTAATTGAGTTCTGTCAAGAGAGCAAGCTGGTCATAGCGAACACCAGGGCTTTTTTGGTAGAAAAGACCCAGCAGGAACTCATTTGCATATTAGGCTATACCCCCTGATGTCACCATTGTTTCACATAGGGCTTCTTTGTAGAAAAAGCCCAACAGGAATTCATTTGCATATTAGGCCACATCCTCTGGCACCAAGCCACCCAAAACTGTATTCCTGAGCGTTCCTGCTAAAAAAAAAAGCCCTGGAGAACACCCTCTTCCACATGGACATCACCTGATGTGCAACACAGAAATCAGATTGATTAAAGATGGAGAAGCTCCTTATAGTCAGCAAAAACAAGACCTGGAGCTGACTGCGGCTCAGATCATGAACTACTCATTGCAAAATTCAGGCTTAAACTGAAGAAAACTGGGGAAGCCATTAGGCCATTCAGGTTTGACCTTGATCACATCCCTTATGAATATACAGTGGAGGTGAAGAATAGGTTTAAGGAACTAGAGTTGATAGAGTGCCTGAAGAACTATGGATGGAGGTTCGTGACATTGTACAGAAGGCAGCAATCAGCACCATCCCAAAGAAAAAGAAATGCAAGAAAGCAAAGTGGCTGTCTGATGAGGCTTTAGAAATAGCTGAGGAAAGAATGAAAGTGAAAGGCAAAGGTGAAAAGGAAAAATTCACCCAACTGAATGCAAATTTTCAGAGAACAGCAAGGAGAGATAAGGAGGCCTTCCTGAAGGAACAATGCAAAGCAATAGAGGAAAATAATAGAATGGGAAGGACAAGAGATCTCTTCAAGAAAATTGGAGAAATCAAGGGAACATTTCGTGCAAAGATGGCCATGATAAAGAACAAAAACAGTAGGGACCTAACAGAAGCAGAAGAGATCAGGAAGAGGTGGCAAGAATACACAGATGAATTATGCAAGAAGGATCTCAATGTCCTTGACAACCATGACAGTGAAATTGCTGACCTTGAGCCAGACATTATGGAGTGTGAAGTCAAATGGGCCTTAGAAAGCATTACCAACAACAAAGCGAGCGGAGATGACTGTATCCCAGTTGAGCTATTCAAAGTCCTAAAAGACGATGATGTTAAAGTGATGCACACATTATGTCAACAGATGTGGAAAATGCAACAGTGGCCACAGGATTGGAAAAGATAAGTTTATATTCCAATCCCAAAGAAGGGTAATGCCAAAGAATGTTCAAACTATTGCACCATTTCACATGACAGCAAGATCATGTTAAAGATCCTACAAACTAGGCTTCAGCAGTATGTAGATCGGGAACTACCAGAAGTTCAATATGGGTTTCGGAGAGGTAGAGGAACTAGAGATCAAATTGCCAACATTTGCTGGACTATGGAGAAAGCACAGGAGTATCAGAAAAAACATCTATTTCTGTTTCATTGGCTATGCTAAAGCCTTTGATTGTGTAGATCACAACAAACTATGGCAAGTCCTTAAAGAGATGGGAGTACCAGCCCACCTCACTGAGACTCCTGAGAAACCTGTATAATGGTCAAGAAGCAATGGTCAGAACGGAATATGGAACTACTGATTGGTTTAGAATAGGAAAAGGAGTTCAACAAGGATGTATATTGTCACCCTGCTTATTTAATTTATATGCAGAGTACATCATGCGGAATGCTGGCCTGGATGAAGCAGAAGCCAGAATTAAGATTGCCGGGAAAAGCATCAAAGCCTCAGATATGCAGATGATACCACTCTAATGGCAGAAAGTGAGGAGGACCTAAAAAACTTCTTGTTGAGGGTGAAAGAGGAGAGTACAAAAGTAGGCTTGAAACGCAATATCAAAAAAACTAAGATCATGGCATCCCGCCCAATCATACCTTGGCAAATAGAAGGGGGAGACATGGAAGTAGTGACAGACTTCACATTTCTGGGATCCAAGATCACTGCAGATGGTAACTATAGACAGGAAATTAAAAGACGTTTGCTCCTTGGAAGGACAACTATGGTGAACCTGAGTAGTATAATAAAAAGTAGGGACATCACCCTGCCAACAAATGTCCATATAGTCAAAGCGATGGTATTCCCAGTAGTAATGTATGGCTGTGAGAGCTGGACCATAAGGAAGGCTGAGCACAGAAGAATAGATGCTTTTGAGATGTGGTGCTGGAGAAGAATCTTAAGAGTCCCTTGGACTGCAAGAAGATCAAATCAGTCAGTCCTAAGGGAAATGAACCCTGACTGTTCCCTGGAAGGTCTGATGCTGAAGCTGAGGCTCAAATACTTTGGCCACCAAATGAGAAGGGAGCACTCACTGGAGAAGATCCTGATGCTGGGAAAGACGGAAGACAAAAGAAGGGTATGGCAAAAGATGAGATGGCTGGATAGTGTTACTGATGTAACAAACACGAATTTGAGCAGACTTCAGAGGATGGTGGAAGACAGGAGGGCCTGTCATGACATTGTCCATGGGGTCACAAAGAGTCGGATTCGACTGTGCAACTGAACAACAAAAGTTTACACAGTAAACCTACTTTTGAAAAACTGTACTCAATTTCATGTTTGAGACACTGTGTTGACAAAGATGGCTCTGCTTCTGAAACTATCCACACCCTTTCTTCAAAGCCCAAGTGAGTCTACAACTGCATTCACTTCTTGGGTTCAGGTAAGTACCTGCTAGCAATAAATGATACAGAGGTCTCTGAACTGAGTTTACTCAGAAGTTAGTCCCACTTGTTTGAGTAGATTTTGTTTTAAAATACTCACCCTTGGGTTCTTGAAAGCCTTGGTTTTGGGATACTGGGGTGTTAACTGTGGGAAGACAGCATTCTTATTAAGCTGACATAACATCATAGATAAGTAAAGTCTGACATACCAAAAAGGCCAGCTTCCCAGCCAAGTAAGCCAGGTAGCTAACTAAGGCATCATTCTGCTAAGGGCTGACATTTTTAAACTTGATATCAATGATCATATGGGAAGAGGCAACAGGATGTATGCTATCACTCCACTAAGCAAAACTTGATGCTTGAAGTCTAAGGATTCCTCCTCCAACTTAAATGGCTTTCTTTTAGTGGAAAATCCACAATAAGGCTCCTCAGTCTGGAGGAACTTCTCTAGTGATGCTGCTCAATGTAAGTGGCTTACATTTGTCACCTGCCAGATCCACACCCAGCACCGGCCCAAGGGCATGTGGTGCCCTAGGCAGGCACCCCGCCCCCCACAGCGATGCAATGCAGCACCGCACTCCATTGCACTCCCTCTCCCCAGTATACTGCCTTTGCCTCCTCCACTGGCCTGTCACTACCACCGCTGCCCGTCCCTCCTTTCCCTTCCTGTCGCCTCCCCCCTCACGATCACATCGCAAGTTGCACCGTGGCTGGCAGGACCCAGGTGGTGCACTGTGATTGTGGGAGGGGGGAGGTGACAGGAAGGAAGGGAAGGGAAAGGAGGGGCAGACAGTGGCAGTAGCGGGCCAGTGAAGGAGGCATGGGTGGCGGGCGACATTATGGGGGGAGGTGCAAAGAGAAGGGAAAGGAGGGGTGGGCGGCAGTAATGGCAGCTGGTGGCAGGCCAGCGGAGGAGGCACAGGCAGTGGGTGGCACACTGGGGGGGGGGGGTGCGAAGGGAAGGAGCAGGTGGGTGGGCACTGCTCCTGGGAGGTGATGGGAAGAGAAAGGAGGGTTCCACGGTGGCAGTGGGCAGAGGAGGCAGGCAAACTAGGCACTTGCCTGGGGCACTGGGAGGGGAGGGAGCCCAATTTGGCTCACCCATCCTCCCAGTGCTCTAGGCAACTGCCTAGTTTGCCTAGTGGGCGAGCCGGCCCTGTCCACACCACTTCTGCTCAAGTTAAGGTCCAGAGGCATTGGGAAGATCTCTGGAGCTTGTCTTGGACCTGGTTGAGGGTGGCATAGGATGAGGCAGGAAAATACCTTGGAGTGCTTGACATGTTGAAATAATGTGAATCTGCCCTGCTTATTGTGAACCCGCCCTGAGTCTGCCTTCGGCGGGGGAGGGCGGGATACAAAAATAAATTTACTTACTTACTTACTTATCAATGGTGTATTCAAAGAAAGTATCATAATTTTGTTGAAGTGGATTGCACCAAGGAACATCAGTATTGGTTTAGCTGTAGGCTATGGACACAATGCAGGCAGGAGAGATTTTTTTATTTTTTCAGGCCAGATTTTTTTCTTGACAGCAGTTTTTTACATCCAAAGCAACTTCTGAAAACTCTCTCCAGAATTAGGAGTGCTTTCTGAAGTGACATGAGTACTATGTAATGATAAAGGGATCAAGAATACCCTACTATATATGCATATATCACATGGAAACCCTTTGTACTGAACTAGTTTGTTTTAGAAAGCTCTCCCAGTTATTAAACAATCATACTCAGTATTCATGGGCTGATGGATAACATAATTGAGATTCCAGCATTTGGATGTCAGACTCGAATAACCTGATTTTTTTTTTACTTGCCTTCAGCTTTATTTGTTCCTAAGCAAGAGAACAACATGAAATAATTCATAAGAGTTCACATTAAGGAAATATGTTGTTTGTATTCTCTATGGAAATTAGATTGTGTGTTTTTACTTTATGCATCAAACTTAGACCCCCTCCAGGTAACCCAGAGGGAGGGGGTGCAGATGATTTCTTCATTTGCAAGCCAGAAACCTGACAGCCCCAGATGTGAGCCAGTCCAGCTTTAGGTGTAAAAGCTGCTTTTGCAAGCCAGAATCCAGGCAATTAAGCAGATTCCCCTTGTTGTGAGCTGTTGTTTAACCAGACTGTCAGTACTATAGGTGGTGTTCCAAACAGAGCCAGAATGAGCAAGACAGACAGAACCACCTGGAGCCTCTCCTGAGAGAGGAAAAAAGCATAAGGACAGAGGGAAGAAAAGAAATGGCCACCTACTGTAACATTTCTGGACAAAACTGGCATGAAACTAACTAATGAGGAAATGCATAATGAGGAAATAAATAACCAATGGCTGGAGATTAGGGCAAAAGCTCTGTTTACCACGTACAAAAATACTCTACATTGAAGCTGTTGATAAACTGGGGAGATGTTTACTCAACAATACATTATTAATGCAATGTAGCCACATTCTGACATAATAAATAAAGAATGCTTGTTTGATTCACTCAGAGAAAGAGAGTTTTATAGTTTGTGTGAAATAAATATGACACATGGTAATTTATTCAAATGACTAAAATCATCCCAAATGAATATCTATCCTTGATTATCAATGAATTGTGAATGGGAAACACATTTTGATTGATATTGAAGGTGAAAGGCTAGCAATACTGTTTCCACCTCCTGATTTCCCCCCACAAAAGTGAGGCACAGGCCAAGGGCTTTATAACCCTCTTGTTTCCTGCATGAACAACAATTGAGGCTTCGACAGAGTTTCCCCATTTTACACTTTACCTGGTCTCTGATTCCATTGCCCCAGAAAGCTTATCAGGAGGGAAAGGGAGTCTTCAGGAAGCATATGAAGCAATGACATCTTTTTATGGCAGTTTCCTATCTTTTCTGGAGCCAACTGTGAAGAAGTGGACAGAGCTGAAAGCTCTCTTTATCTTCAAGAAGGATAGAATAATGGGGCAGCTAATGCCTATCCATGGGTTAAATTTAGTCTGCATGTAGCTTATTGTCTACTTCACTGACACAGGGTAATATTGAAATTCTGTATGCATAACATTCAGATAATGAATGCAGTGCATAAAAATTACAGAAAATGTCCAAAATATGAAAACTTTTGACAACTGCAAGAGAAGTTAACAGCTTTGATTATGTCTGGTGAGTTTACAAAACAAACAGAAGTAGACCTGTAAATGTGGACAACTGGCCATAGTCAATACTTACTAGGTGGTCTAGGGTTGCCAGTTTCCAAGTGAGGTTAATAAAAGGGAACACAGTGAGGTTAATAAAAGGGAACACAGGCTGTGGCAAATCAAATGCAAGACTGTGATCAGGCAGGCAAAAAGGGACTATGAGGAGCATATTGCAAAAAACATAAAGACTAACAATAAAAATTTCTTCAAATATATTAGAAGCAGGAAACCAGCCAGGGAGGCAGTAGGGTCCTTGGATGACCAAGAGGTTAAAGAGAGAGAGAGTGAATGCATTTTTTGCCTCCGTCTTCACTGTGGAAGATGAGAAGTGTTTGCCCGCTCCAGAACCACTAATTTTGGAAGGGGTGTTAAAAGACCTGAGTCAGATTGAGGTGACAAAAGAGGAGGTCCTACAACTGATTGACAAGTTAAAAACTAATAAGTCACCAGGTCTGGATGGCATAAATCCAAGAGTTCTGAAAGAACTCAAATTTGAACTTGTGAATCTCCTGACAAAAATATGTAATCTTTCATTGAAATCTGCCTCCGTTCCTGAGGACTGGAAGGTAGCAAATGTCACCCCCATCTTTAAAAAGGGTTCCAGAGGAGATCCAGGAAATTACAGGCCAGTTAGTCTGACTTCAATAACGGGAAAGTTGGTAGAAACCATAATCAAGGACAGAATGAGTAGGCATATTGATGAACACAAGTTATTGAGGAAGACTCAGCATGGGTTCTGTAAGGGAAGATCTTGTCTCACTAACCTGTTAGAGTTCTTTGAGGGGGGTGAACAAACATGTGGACAAAGGGGACCCAATAGATGTTGTTTACCTTGACGTCCAGAAAGCTTTTGATAAAGTTCCTCATCAAAGGCTCCTTAGTAAGCTCGAGAGGCATGGAGTAAAAGGACAGGTCCTCTTATGGATCAAAAACTGGCTAATTAATAGAAAGCAGAGAGTGAGTATAAATGGGCAGTCTTCGCAGTGGAGGATGGTAAGCAGTGGGGTGCCACAGGGCTCAGTACTGGGTCCCATGCTCTTTAACTTGTTCATAAATGATTTGGAGTTGGGAGTAAGCAGTGAAGTGACCAGGTTTGCAGATGACACTAAATTGTTCAGGGTGGTGAGAACCAGAGAGGATTATGAGGCACTCCAAAGGGATCTGTTGAGGCTGATTGAGTGGGTGTCAACGTGGCAGATGAGGTTCAATGTGGCCAAGTGCAAAGTAATGCACATTGGGGCCAAGAATCCCAGCTACAAATACAAGTTGATGGGTTGTGAACTGGCAGAGACTGACCAAGAGAGAGATCTTGGGGTCGTGGTAGATAACTCACTGAAAATGTCAAGACAGTGTGTGATTGCAATAAAATTCGGCCCCGCACAGGCTGTGCCGCAAAGCAGCTGCGCGCCATGGGGCCGCTTTTGCCTCCCTGGAAGGAGGGGAGGCTGCGATCGAGCTTCCCTTCCATCCGGGAATGCAGGCGGGCGGAGCGGCGGGGCTATTTGTAGCCTCGACCCCGCCCTCCCAGTTCAGGCTCCTTGCTGCTCTCGGCCAGGCCGGAGGTTTCCCGGTGTCTGGGCCGAGAGCGGAGAAGGGCCGCGTCGGGCCAACGGGCCCTGCGGCCGAACGTGTCATGGTCGGGGCGGCGAGCTCCCGGGGTGAGCAGACGGCGAGGTGTCTGGCCTGAGGGCCGGGGGCCTCTGAGGGAGCACGACGGAGCCGCGCAGCGGCCAGCGTACAGGGGGGCCGGGCGAGGACTTTTTATCCGCTCTCGCCCCCCCACCTTTCGAAGCAGGCAAGTAGCCGCAGTCCTGGGGCCGCGACTCGTCGGGGACTGCCCCCCACCTCCCTCCTTCAGGAGGGTGGGGTGGTGGGGTATGTGGAATTTGTGCTTCTGAGTGGCGCAGAGTGTTGGATTGGGCGGGCTGTTGGCCTGGGCAGGTATGGCTCCTCTTGTGTGCTTTTGTTACATGGAATGTTGGACTTGGTGGGCCGTTGGCCTGGTCCGGCAGGGTTTCTCTTGTGTTCTTATGTGACACAGAGTGGTGGACTGGATGGGCCATTGGCCTGATCCAACATGGCTTTTCTTATGTTCTTCTGTGACTCGGAGTGGATGGGCTATTTGCCGATCCAACATGGCTTCTCTTATGTTCTTCTGTGACTCAGAGTGGATGGGCCATAGGCCTGATCCAGCATGGCTTATCTTGTGTTTTTCTGAGACTCGGAGTGTTGGACTGGATGGGCCGTTGACCTGGTCCTGCATGGCTTCTCTGGTGTGCTTCTGTGACACAGAGTGATGGACTGGATGGGCCATTGGCCTGATCCAACATGACTTCTCTTGTATTCTTCTGTGCCACTGAGTGGATGGGCCATTTGCCGATCCAACATGGCTTCTCTTATGTTCTTCTGTGACGCAGAGTGGATGGGCCATAGGCCTGATCCAGCATGGCTTCTCTCGTGTTTTTCTGTGACACGGAGTGTTAGACTGGATGGGCCGTTGACCTGGTCCTGCTTGGCTTCTCTTGTGTTCTTCTGTGACACAGAGTAATGGACTGGATGGGCCATTGGCCCGATCCAACATGGCTTCTCTTGCGTTCTTCTGTGCCACAGAGTGGATGGGCCATTTACTGATCTAACATGGCCTCTCTTATGTTCTTCTGTGGCACGGAGTGGATGGGCCATTGGCCTGAATCAGCATGTTTTCTATTGTGTTCTCCTGTGTCACGGAGCGTTGGGACTGGATGGGCCGTTGACCTGGTCCTGCATGGCTTCTCGTGAGTTCTTATGTGATACGGAGTGGTGGACTGGATGGGCCATTGGCCTGATCCAACATGGCTTCTCTTGTGTTCGCATGTGACTCAGAGTGGATGAGCCGTTTGCCGGCCAACTTGGCTCCTCTTATGTTCTTTTGTGACACAGAGTGGATGGGCCATTGGCCTGATCCAGATGGCTTCTCTTATGTTCTTATGTGACACAAAGTGTTGGACTGGATGGGCCATTGTCCCGATCCAACGTGGCTTCTCTTAGGTTCTGGTGGGTCGTTTGCTGGGGGGAAATACATTAGGAAAGGCAGGGCTTCCCCAGCCGTGACAAAGTTCCCCTGAGCCGGTTAGTCCGGGCTGGCTTAGTCCTGTCAGTCCCGGTGGCTCGACGGGTCATCCACGGTTAGTATTGAGGTTGCCAGGCAGGGCTTATCACGGTCATTTCTTGGAATGGGAGGCCTCTTAGGAAGACAGAGTTCATGTTTAGGTGGTAGGCAGTGGAGACCTCTTCGGGGGTTCTGCGGAACGTTCAGCCAGGGGTGCGCTAGGGTTTGTGGATGTGGTCCCCGGCCCACCCAAGTAAAGGGCGTCATTGCCAGGCTGGCCGTTCCTTGCGACTGGAGAGGGGGATGCTGCAGGCCTTACGCCTGGCTTACGCTTTCTTATTCGCTAACCGTCCCGCCTTTTTGCAGTCAGTTCTCAATGGCTGTGTGGCTGCTTGGTGTGCAGGGTCCCAGCTTCGATTTATGGCGTACCCTACTAAAGAGGGTCCGGGTAGGCATACCTTTTACAGGGCGTTGGGCACCTTGGTGGGTTCACAGCCTCTGGCCTAATGTAGGACCCGATCAGGTCATTCGGCAGATAATGGAAGATGGTAAAAGAGGTTTGTGGGGACGAGTTACCTGACCTTTCATGACCCCCCTCTTAATTTTATGTTTACGAGTTTCCCCTCTTGGCGGGTTCCTGGGTACATAGCAGGTGAATAGAGGCTTTCGAACATCTGGGTCAGTTGGGACCCTTCCGTGATCATGCGGTCGAGGCGACGCGTGCGCTAGGGCCGGGGCAAAGAAAGGGAAAAGCTGGCAGTAAGTTGGCGTTTCGCCTCTCATTCGTACACCTGTAAGTCTATGAGCTGTGCTTCTGTTTTACGAAATTTGATACGGATTGAGCTCTAGCCAGAGCTCGCTTGGTTTCTGCGCAGCCTTTTGTGAGATTCAGTTCTTTCGGAACGGCATGTGCCTTTGGCATACGGCTAGACGGGGGGGTCTGGGACTTGCCTGTCAGTGGGGAATTGAACTGGACTCGGTAGAGTTGGTTTCGCGAATCCCGACGGGAGGACATCAGCTCGGTAGCGACTCGCAGCCATTTTACTAGATTGCATGGAGTGCGGTGTTGGTTTCTTAAGCTTGTTGGGAGCCCAATTTTACCGTTAGAAGGGTGGCCTCAGGGAGACTTGGTTGGTGGCGTCTTTCAGCGCCTTACAGTCCCTCGGGTCCCATTCCCACCATGGTGCACGTTAACAGCTAGTTGGCGCAGTGAATCGAGGTTGAGTCACCTTTTTGCAGTTGGTGGACGCCGTTCCGTTTGGGGCAAGGGCATAAAGCGGAGTGTCCTTCTGATATCCTCTGGAGCGGCTGGGTCATCCGGTTTCAGGTTCTTTGCCGGCGGCACCGGAGTGCTGGTCGGTAGCACCGGCATTAGCGGTACAGGGGATTTTGCGGGAACCCAGCATTTTGTGTTTCCTATTGTTGTGATAGTAGGGATCGGGGGGTGCGTATGGCTAATAAGGCGTACGGCTGGTTGCGTCAATTGGCCGGTAGCACCCATTGTTAAATCATTGATATCTCAGTCCATGCCAGTAATGAACGCGGTAATGGCTTTACTGTACAGTGCCTCGATAAAGGTGTTGTTTTTCAGGATAAGCATACTGCGGGATCGTAACTGGTGACGGACACATTGTCTAGAGAAGGGACGAGCATTACGCCGGTGGCGGAGGCAGATTTTCTGTGGTAACCAATTCTCTGGGAGTCATTGTAGCTCGTCAGGCGATAGGGGCAGGGCAATTGTGTTACCTGGTCCCCAGGTACACGGAAAGTGCCGAGCTTGTCACTCGATAATGTAGGACGGGTAGACATATGCACTTTTGGGATAGTTGGCCCAATGTTGCGGTGGTTTATATGTCATTCTGTGCGCAGCAGAGTTATATGGGGTCTAAAGGTGAGGCCTATCTGCCGCAGTTGGCCGTAGCAAGACGATTAGCGTAGCAAGACGATTAGCGTTTCAAATCCAGTCGGGGATCTAGAGTCCTAAGTGGTTGAAAGGGTGGTTGCGCGAGCTGGGTGCGCAGGATGTGCGTTGCAAGCCTCCTCGCCGTACATACTAGGAGGTTTGACTGGGTTCGCCTGAGACGGCTCAGGCCAGGAGACGGCACAATTTTTCTGCAGTCGCACTGACTTCTGTTTTCGGCATCCTTTGGGAAGAGGCTGATTTGGCTGCCAGGAACGATTGGTAGGTCTGGGTGTCACATGGCGACGTCAAATTTTGGAAGAGTTGTGCTGCAGGTATGGTGATCCACCGGATCAGTGGTCATGGGCACTTGTTGCTTATTCGTCCCTGAGCAGGGCCGGTGGGTGACGCTGTAAGTGTCAACGCTATGGGGTGGAGGGGGGAGTGTACAGAGTCACCCCCCCCTCATTAAGTCATTTCGGACGGTTGTGGGTATGGCCCAGGTTAAGCGGTGTGGGACTTGGTATAAGATCGGCAACCATTTTGCCAAATGGGGGCCGCGTCCACTGCTGCACCAGCGGGCTTTCCAGGTCTGACCATCAAAAGGTGGATGTCCCGCCAAGGGAGGCTGATTCGTTCGCGGTCTGTATGATTTTGGGGTGGCCCATTATGCAAGGAGATCACCAGCAGCAGCCTCAGTGCTGAGTGTGAGGGCTGTGGCGGAACGCAGGGGCGCCTGGGGGATGAGTGGGCCGCGGCCCACCGTTATTGAAAGCGGTAGCTGAGCTCTGGGCTATCGTGCAGGGCTGGCCTGGAGTCCAACCCCTCTGGCTGTCAATTATCGGTAGGTCTGGCTGGCTGCTTGGGCCTGGTTGGGTCGAGCGGGCCAGACGGAAGCGTTTTCTGGCCCTGTGGTGGCCTTGGTGGTTGGTCTGGGTACTTTCCTTTGTCAGCATTCACCCTGGGGGGAATGCTTGGGGTGGGAGGGACAACCCCCCCTTTTTTGCCTGAGGCCGGTGGTGGAGCTCCGGCCCATTGTGTGGGGGTGGCCTGGACTCCGACTCATCTGGCCGCCACTTTATCGGCAGAGTCTGGCTGTCTGCTTGGGCCTGGTTGGGTCGAGCGGGCCAGATGGTAGGCTTACCGGCCCTGTGGTGGCCTCATTTGGATGGTCTGGGTACCTTCCTCTGTTGCATTCCCCTTGTGGGAATGATCGGGGTTGGAGGGGCAGCTCCCCCCCCTTTTGTCTTTGTCAGCAAAGCCGGTGGTGGAGGTCCGGGCCATCGTGTGGGGGTGGCCTGGAGTCCGACTAACCGGGCGCCTATTATACTGGTCTGGCTGGACGCTCGGGACCCGGCTGGGTCGAGCAGGCCTGACGGCAGGCGAATCTGGCCCTGTGGCGGCCTTGGCGATGATCTGGGAACCTTCCTTCTTCTCCTGGCGGGAAGGGCATGGGGGTGCAGTGCCGGCCAGATGTGATTCATCTGCCGATGTGGGTAATCGGGCCTTCTTTCGCGACATTCGGCAAGGGCTCGGGTGGCCTTGGCTGCTCGGTGGGGTGCCATTGCCTAAGCAGAGGCTTGGCATTGGCGGTGGCAGAAGGTGCAAGGGGTTTATACCTTGCAGGTGAGCACCCAGGTAGCTGCACCTGTTCGTGCAGTCGATACGCAGGAGCGGCAGATGGGCTTTACGGCTCAATGCTGTATAATGCGGATCGTATTCATGCCTCCTCCTAAATTCGCCTCCTTCTGGGTATCGGGGCAGAAGTTTAGGGGAGGGTTTTGGCCTGGCCAGCCTGGCATTAGCCAGAATCTTATGGCTCGTGCTGGGGGCAGGGTGACTTGCCCTTCGTGGGACTTGGCGGGGTCTGAGGAAGACCCCAGGGCTTGTCCCACCGCAGGTTGCCCTTGCCGTGTTAATTGTGTTAATTAAATGAAGTGGCCCGTTTCCCCAACATTCTGTGTCAGCCTCTTTATTCCGACTAGGGGGGCAAAAGGTCAACGCCATGCTAGGAATTATTAGGAAGGGAAATGAAAACAAATCAGCCAGTATCATAATGCCCCTGTATAAATCGATGGTGCGGTCTCATTTGTAATAATGTGTACAATTCTGGTCACCGCACCTCAAAAAGGATATTATAGCATTGGAAAAAGTGCAGAAAAGGGCAACTAGAATGATTAAAGGTTTGGAACATTTTCCTTATGAAGAAAGGTTAAAACGCTTGGGGCTCTTTAGCTTGGAAAAACGTCGACTGTGGGGTGACATGATAGAGGTTTACAAGATTATGCATGGGATGGAGAGGGTAGAGAGAGAAGTATGTTTCTCCTTTTCTCACAAAACAAGAACTTGTGGGCATTCAATGAAATTGCTAAGCAGACAGGTTAAAACGGATAAAAGGAAGTACTTCTTCACCCAAAGAGTGATTAACATGTGAAATTCACTGCCACAGGAGGTGATGGCAGCTACAAGCATAGCCAGCTTCAAGAGGGGATTGGATAAAAATAAGGAGCAGAGGTCCATCAGTGGCTATTAGCTGCAGTGTGTGTGTGTGTGTATAAAAAAAAATTGGCCACTATGTGACACAGAGTGTTGGACTGGATGGGCCATTGGCCTGATCCAACATGGCTTCTCTTATGTTCTTATGGCACCTGGAGATCTCCAGTAATTACACTTGATCTCCAGATGACCAAGATTGGTTGTCCTGGAGAAAATGGCTGCTTTGGATAGTGGATTCTATGGCAAGATACCCTCCCCATACCCCATCCTCCCTAGATTATACCTCCAAAATCTCCAGGTGATTTCCAACCCAGAGCTGGCAACACTAACTAGGCTATAAACCCACCAACCAAAAGAATGATTATCAGGGCTACTGTATCACTTACAATGAATCTAAAATGTTACGAAGCTTGAGATTTTATACTGCTGCCCACATTGTTATTCTTTCTAGAAACATTCTGTGAAAGATAATATCTTCAGTAAAGAAGCAGATCAAGTCTTAAATGTAATAATACCAGTCAGGCTCTAAAGCTTCATGAAATCATCACATTACTTATTCATTGATGAAAGGCTGTAATGCTTAAGGGATTCTAGTATTTAGCAAAATCGCCTGAAACATTATATAGTCGTGTATTTGCTGCCACATTATTGTGAACAGGTCTATCACTATGTTTATCTTTAAAGTGATGCCTGATTAGGTTTTGGAATTTGAGATAAGAATGTTAATGCCTTGAAACCTAACCTCTTTTTCTGCTTGTGGAAGGCTTTTCTGCCCTCCCAATGGAGACCCCTCTTCATTCCCATGCTGTTTCTAGGGATCTACTGACTCCTTCAGAGAGTGGTGGTAGGGCAACAGCAAGCTGCAGCAGGAGGAAAAGGATAAAGGTAACCCTTCATTGAGCACAGCTCTAGATATGATCATCTCCCCTCCCCCACCCTGCCCTGAATGGCTATGGATTGCAAATTCACCTGTAGGGGTCACCTAACTTTGGGACTTTGTTTACTTTGATAGTTGTGAAGCTGGGCCAAGTTCCAGTAGGTCAAGGATTCTTTCCCAGTAATGCTGCCAGAGAAGGAAAACATCAGCAGAAATCTCACTTCAGGCATCTGTAAAAGTTCCTTCTGAAATTAATACTTAATAGGGTAAAGTCACTACAACATAACTTTTATTCCTAAATGTTTCATAGTAAACCTCCCCTGCTCCCCCAATTGGCGTTTTCCTCCTTGAGATAAAAAAAGCCAAACAGATTACATGGAATTTATTATGCTGTAAAACTAATCACAATTCAACCTGAAGAAAACTTTGTCTGTCTTAAAGGTGCCACTGGTCTCAAATTTTGTTCTTCAGACCAACATGGCTACCCACCTGGATTCATATTCACCTATGTGAGGATATCACTGAGCAAATGAAGATAATGCAGCTCCCAACTGGAGATAGGCTGCACAGTCTTGTCTCCGGGGGCCGTTTTGCCCCTTCATAAGGAGGAGGAGCGGGCAGGGCATTATGGGAGGTGAGGGCAGAGCAGGCACGCCTTAATGGCTGTCTCCGCTTCTGCCTCCCAGTCTTCTCCTTGTGCTTGGCCCACCCTCCCGCCCTTGAGGCAGTGTGGGCGATAACTGGTTGCTCTTAATTTATAGGGGACCGGGTAGGAATTTTTTCATCTCTTCCTGTTTGGTTGTTGGAAGTGGTGTTTTTCGCCTACCTCACACTGCTTGTAGAAGGGATTGCGGAATTGGCTAGGGTGTGGTTGGTTTAAGTAGGCTGGTCACTTTCAGGTTGGCTGGGTTTTTTTGCCTAACTTCCATTATGCAGCTCGGTGAGCACCAATAGCACCCCAGTTTTGGGGCACAGGGTCTAGCTAAATCATTCCTGGCCCGTACGGACTAGTTGAGTGATGAAGCGGACTGCCTCAGGTTTGCATGGATTGATCCATCCTTCAGCCGTGCGGATGGGGGCTGGAAGTCCAGGGCATAATCTTTTCTAGGCTGGCCAGGTACGAGCTATACATTTTGGCTATAACTAGGGCAGGGTGGCTCGCCCGTCATGCGGCAGGGGAGGGGTATTTCGTTCCCTGGCCCTGCTGTGCTGCCTGTTATGTTTATAGCCCTTGTTGTTAATTTAATAATAAAGAAAGTGGCCCTTAGTTACCCAAACCATTGTGTCCGTCTCTTCCTTCTGTCTGTGGGGGCAATGTAAATGAATGTTTGAATGCTTTCAAAGATCACTACAAAGGTAGAATTTTTCACTACATCAAAAACTGTTTATGACTATGAATAGTTTCAGCTCAGCATTAATTTCTATGACTTGTTAAAAACCTTTTGAAAACTGATACATTTCAGTGACCTTTAAAAGTGCCATTTGAAAACACTCTTGCTGACGCTTTGGAAATTATTTTTATTCATTGTATACAATGTAGCTTCCACAGCCTCTGTGCTAAGCACAAAGCTAAAGGGATTATAAAGGAGTGGATGGATTACCTAACCACTAAAGTAAAAGATAGATGTGCATTTCCCAAACCACTGTTTCTGTCTCCCAAATGTCACGTTAGGTCAGTCCAGTAAGATTCTTTCCTACACTAGTCCCACTGAAACCAAGTATTAGAAGTTACCAGTGGATTGTATTTAGTGGCTGGTTGAGTATCATCTTTACACAGAACTATGGATGGGAAAGTTAGAATAACAATAGAAGCCTTCTGGAGAAAAGTAGTTTGAATGTCACTGTTGGTATATTAGCAGAGAGAGGCCTTGGTACCCAAAATGATTGTACCACAACACTAGCCTTGACCAACAGCAAATTAACTTTAAAAACAAAAGTGAAATGAGACCCATACACACAACCAGCATTTGGAAATGGAAAGGAAAATGTATAGGTCTGTAAACTGTAGAGATCTCTTTTCCCTTTTATTTGAGTTTATAATCCCACCTGTAAACATTTTGTCAGAGGATAGGGATTAGACATTTTTCCATGTTCCATTTTTCCTCAGTTTTTCTCTTCCTCTCTGACTTATTTATTGGTTGTCTTCTTTTAATTTTAATTTTTGATTTATACACCACCCTATCCCACAAGTGAGCTCTGGAGAACTATGGCTGTCCCACCCTGACTCAATACTAAATTTTACTGCTGGTTTTGTACAGGAATCTGAGGGAAGGGTCAAGATCCCCCTTTGCCTCCCAAGTCAGAATGAAGAGTCGGACACAAGGTTATATATTTAAGGGCCGCTGTATTAAGTATAATAATAAATGGCAAGGGCAACAAGAACTGCGGCCTGGTCAGGGCCAAGGGTCTCAACAGACCGCTTCCCTGCCATTAGCAGGTGAGAGACCCAGCCCCCAGCCAGAGCTGTGTGACACAGCTCCCACCAGGCTGGCCCAGCAAGGTGGCAAGCCCCAGAGGGCCAGACCACCAGACACACATCTCAATGGAAGGCACCCTCTAGTCGAGCCTCCAGGACGGTCTGCATTCTCACACCCCAGGTCATCAAACCCTAAGGTTGATCCTGCCAAACCCCTAACTCCCCAAAAGGGGGATGCTTTCTATATTATTTCCAATATAGAGATTCTTTTTATTTGCAAGTGTCTGAGGTAGCTATGGGGTCAAGTTGTGCCCCTAGCATAGCAAATCTCTTTATGCACAAACTTGAGGTGGAAAATTTTTTCATTGAAAATTGCAATCCTCTTTTGAAAGAGATAATTTTTTACACCAGATTTATAGGTGATTGTTTCTTTGTGATAAGCCACACAAAATATGTGGCAGAGCATATGAACTGGATGAACACAATGCATGACAGGGTGGAATTTACTTACCAGGAAAGCACTAATGATGTACCTTTTTTAGATACAGTTGTGTATAAAACTACTGAGAATAAGTTGGCAACTAAAACCTACAAGCATTGGCACCTTACCGACTACATTCTGGTGCGCCAGAGAGACCTTCGAGATGTCTTACACACCCGAGTAATGCCCAGCGTAGAATGTCATACGGATCATCGTCTTGTACGCTGCAATCTCCGTCTTCACTTTAAACCCACACCCAGGAGAGGAGGTATCCCTCGGAGGAAGTTTCAGGTTGGAAGCCTCCAGTCAGCCGAAGTTAAAGCTGCCTTCCAGGCAAAACTCCAGTCAAGAATTGAGGACCCCAGTTGCCCCACAGACCCTTCTCCAGAAGCACTCTGGGAACACCTAAAAACTACCGTCCTGCAGATCTCTGAAGAAGTCCTCGGGTTCTCCACAAGGAAGAACAAGGACTGGTTTGATGAGAACAATCAAGAGATCCAAGAATTACTGGCAAAAAAGAGATCTGCCTACCAAGCACATCTTGCTCAGCCCTCCTGTCCTGGGAAAAAAGCAACCTTTCGCGCTGCATGTAGCAACCTCCAGCGCAAGCTTCGAGACATTCAGAACGAGTGGTGGACCAAGCTTGCAGAGAGAACCCAGCTGTGTGCAGACACTGGTGATTTAAGAGGGTTCTACGAAGCCCTGAAGGCAGTATATGGTCCATCATATCAGGCTCAGAGTCCCTTGCATAGTGCAGACGGCCAAGTGCTCCTCACAGACAAGGCATCCATACTGAACCGGTGGTCGGAGTATTTTCAGGTTCTCTTCAGTGCCAACCGCGTAGTTCAAGATTCAGCAATCCACCTCACCTCACTTCAACCGGTGAAAACAGAGTTGGATGAGATCCCCACCCTAGAAGAGACTGTTAAAGCCATCAAGCAACTGAAAAGTGGCAAGGCAGCGGGAGTTGATGGAATTCTACCAGAGATCTGGAAGCATGGGGGCACAGTACTACATAGCTCACTTCACAAAGTACTTGTCACCTGCTGGGAACAAGGCAAATTACCACAGGACTTTCGCGATGCAATCATCATCACCCTATACAAGAACAAAGGGGAAAAATCAGACTGCTCCAACTACCGGGGGATAACCCTGCTCTCCATCGCAGGCAAAATCCTTGCCAGAATACTCCTGAACAGACTGGTGCCCGCCATTGCAGAAGAACTCCTCCCAGAGAGCCAGTGCGGCTTCAGAGCTAACAGGAGCACCACCGACATGGTATTTGTTCTCAGGCAGCTCCAAGAGAAATGCAGGGAACAGAACAAGGCTCTGTATGTGACTTTTGTCGACCTTACCAAAGCTTTCGATACCGTTAGCAGGAAAGGCCTGTGGCAAATCTTGGAACGTTTAGGATGTCCCCCAAGGTTCCTCAGCATGATCATCCAGCTACACGAAGACCAGCGAGGCCAAGTCAGACACTGCAACGACCTCTCGGAGCCCTTCCCAATAGGCACAGGTGTAAAGCAAGGCTGCGTTCTCGCGCCAACTCTCTTTACGATCTTCTTTAGCATGATGCTTCAAAGAGCCGCAGTAGATCTAGATGATGACGATGGTGTATACATCCGCTATCACACCGATGGCAGCCTGTTCAACCTGAGGCGACTAAAGGCACACTCCAATACAATGGAAAAACTCATCCGAGAGCTACTGTTTGCTGATGATGCTGCACTCGTCTCCCACTCAGTATCAGCTCTGCAGCATATGACGTCCTGCTTTGAAGAGGCTGCCAAGCTATTCGGCCTAGAAGTTAGTCTGAAGAAGACAGAAGTTCTCCACCAGCCTGCACCCCAGGAAGATTATCACCCTCCCTGCATCACTGTGGGTGAATCAGTTCTGAAGACAGTCCAGCAGTTCAGCTACCTGGGGTGCATCATCTCCTCAGATGCCAAGATCGACAAGGAGATTGACAACAGGCTGGCAAAGGCAAACCGTGCATTTGGCCGACTGCACAAAAGAGTGTGGAGCAACAAGCATCTGAAAAAAGGCACAAAGATCAATGTTTACAAAGCGGTTGTGATGACAACCCTCATCTACGGCTCCGAATCATGGGTTTTATACCGTCATCACCTGCGACTCCTTGAGCGCTTTCATCAGCGCTGCCTTCGCACCATCCTCAACATCCACTGGAGTGACTTTGTGACCAACACTGAAGTCCTCAAGCGGGCGGAGGTTACCAGCATTGAGGCACTGCTGTTGAAGACGCAGCTGCACTGGGCAGGGCATATTTCTAGGATGGAAAACCACCGCCTTCCCAAGATTGCCCTGTATGGCGAACTCTCCACCGGCCATCGAAATAGAGGGGCACCAAAGAAGAGGTACAAGGACTCCTTGAAGAAATCCCTTAGCACCTGTCACATCAACCATCACCAGTGGTCTGACCTAGCCTTAGATCGCAAAGCATGGAGGCACACCATCCACCAGGCTGTCTCTTCCTTTGAGAACGCACGCATAGCTGGTCTTGAGGACAAAAGGAGATTGAGGAAGAATCGCACTGCTACAGGACCAACCCTAAATCAGACTTTTCCCTGCAGCCGCTGTGGCCGGACCTGCCTGTCCCACATTGGTCTTGTCAGCCACCAGCGAGCCTGCAGCAAACGTGGACTATTGCACCCTTCTTAAATCTTCGTTCACGAAGCCAAGCCGAGAGCGAGAGAAAACCTACAGAAAGCCAACAGATAGGAATGTTTTTTTACAGTATTCATCATTCCATCCACGTGCCTTGAAAAAGAATATACCATATGGGCAGTTTGTAAGGTTGAGAAGAAATAGTACCCTAATGTCTGATTATTTTGAGGATAGTGATAAGTTGGCATCTCATTTTGTTGGTAGAGGCTATCCAGAGAAAGATGTTAGGATGTCCAGAAAAAGGGCTGCTACTCTAGATAGAACACAGGTACTAAAACAGAATCCCATGATGAGAAGTACTAGATTACAATGGGGACTAGAATTTAGCAGATTGTCTAGCAGAATTTGTAATGTGGTAAGGAAGCATTGGCACATTGTAAGTGCTATTGGAGGTTGTGAACCACATTACTTTGGGACTTGAATATACATGTTTTGGACATTTGGACTGATTTCTATATACTTCTTGGTCACTAGCTTGCATTTTTTGTTGTGTTATCCATTATAGTGACCTCTCTCAGATTGTACTCTACATAACAAACAGGGCAGGAGGGAGGGCCAATCTCAGCCTGGAGACTGAGGTAGGGGGCAGATGGTGCTGCTGTTATAACGGCAAGCCCCACCCTTTCAAAAGCACGTCCAAATGGGCCGCGAAAGTTCTCCCAGGGAGGCAAAGACGTTCCGGCAGCCTAGCAGCATTGCTGCTGGCTGCTAGAAACTGATTAATTTAAATCACTGAAATGGCACTTGAGGATTTTTAAAGTCCAAAAATAACAAAATATTTTATTCAATATAGAGGGGAAAAGTCAGGTAAAATCAGAGGTAAATTTTCTCAGGAAAATCAAAATAGGCACAGGCTACAATCCATACGTTTCAAGCAGTTTAGAGTTTCTTAAGCTTTACACAGAATCTTTATAATAATAATAATAATAATAATAATAATAATAATAATAATAATAATATTTTATTTTTATATCCCGCCCTCCCCGCCAGGCGGGCTCAGGGCGGCTAACAGACATGGGAGTCCCATGATTCACATAAACAGCATAACAGACATGGGAGTCCCATGATTCACATAAAACAACATAACAGTTTAAATATAAGTTACAAATAAGTTATTTAAAATAGATAAAACATATAAAATAGGTGCTAAAATGTTGTAATCCTGATGTACATAAGATGGCTAAGTGTCAGCTCGTTAGTTAATCAGGTTCTGTCTCGAATGCCAACTGAAAAAGAAATGTTTTGCAAGCCCTGCGGAATTGGTTCAGGTCCCGCAGGGCTCGCACCATCTCTGGAAGGTCATTCCACCAACGAGGGGCTATCACCGAGAAGGCCTGCTCCCTAGTAGCCCTCAACTTAGCTTCTCTTGGCCCAGGGATTGTTAGTAAGTTCTGGGAACCAGACCTCAGTGCTCTCCGGGGTACATATGGGGAGAGGCGGTCCTTTAGGTAGGCAGGTCCTCGGCCATATAGGGCTTTAAAGGTAATAACCAGCACCTTATAGCGAACACGGTAGACAACCGGCAGCCAATGCAGATTCCGCAGCCCAGGCCGTGCAGGTTCCCACCGTGGTAGTCCCTCCAACAGCCTGGCCGCCGCGTTCTGGACTACCTGGAGTCTCCGTGTCCGGTACAAGGGCAGCCCCATGTAGAAGGCATTGCAGTAGTCTAACCTCGAAGTGACCGTTGCGTGGATCACAGTTGCTAGGTTGGTGCGCTCCAAGAAGGGAGCCAACTGCCTCGCCCTCTTAAGATGGAAGAAGGCGGATCTAGCAGTGGCAGCTACCTGGGCCTCCATTGATAGGGAGGACTCCAGTAGCACTCCCAGGCTCTTGACTTTGCACACCGGTACCAGTGGCGCACCGTCAAAGGCCGGTAAAGTAATCTCCCCTCCCGGTCCGCCGCGGCCCTCGCAAAGGACCTCAGTCTTCGCCGGATTCAACTTCAGCCCGCTCAGCCTGAGCCAGTCAGCCACGGCTTGTAGTGCCCGGTCCAGATTTGCAGGGACATCACCAGCCCGGTCGCCCATCAATAGATAGAGCTGGGTGTCATCTGCATATTGATGGCAACCCAGCCCATACCTCCGTGCAATCTGGGCAAGGGGGCGCATAAAGATGTTAAACAGCATCGGGGAGAGGACTGCTCCCTGAGGCACTCCACAATGAAGTGGGTACCTCTGAGACAGTTCCCCCCCAATTGCCACCCTTTGTCCCCGACCCTCAAGAAAGGAGGAGAGCCACTGTAAGGCTAGCCCCCGAATTCCTGCGTCGGCGAGGCGACGGGTCAGCAGCCGGTGGTCGACCATATCGAACGCAGCCGATAGGTCTAACAACAGCAATACCGCCGAGCCGCCTCGATCCAGTTGTCGTCGGAGGTCATCCATGAGGGCGACCAGGACTGTTTCTGTCCCATGGCCCGGGCGAAAGCCGGACTGGCATGGGTCTAGGACGGAAGCGTCCTCCAGAAATTCCTGTAACTGCACCGCCACGGCCCTCTCGATAATTTTGCCTAAAAGGGCAAATTTGAGACCGGCCGGTAGTGTGCCAATTCGGCCGGGTCTGATGACGGTTTTTTCAAGAGAGGGCGGACCAATGCCTCTTTCAGGGGTGTTGGAAAAACACCTTCTGAAAGGGATCGATTTATAATATCCCGTATAGGATATCTTAGTTCCTCCTGGCAGGCCTTAATTAGCCAGGAGGGGCATGGGTCCAGATCGCAAGTCGTGGAACGTGCAGTGGCAAGAATTCTGTCGACTTCCTCCAAGCTGAGCGGGTCGAAGCAATCCAGAGTTAAATCAGAAGACACGCATTGGGCTTCGAGTCCACTTACTGCCTCCAAATTGGCGGGGCAGTCCTGGCGGAGCGACTGGACCTTGTCCGCAAAGAATTTCGCAAAAGCCTCACAGCCAATTTCCAATTCCTTAGCTTTTGAATTGCCTTGAGGCAATGTAGTCAGGTTCCGAATTATTCTAAATAATTGGGCTGGGCGCGAATTTGCAGATGCAATCCTGGCCGCAAAGTATGTTTTCTTTGCGGCCTTGATTGCCATCTCATAGGACTTCATAAACTTCCTATAAGATGTTCTAGTCGCCTCGTCACGAGTACGTCGCCATTGCCGCTCTAGCCGTCTAAGGCCTTGTTTCAGCTGGCGTAATTCCGGGGTGTACCACGGAGCCAGCTTAGTCCGAGGTCGCAGAGGGCACCGAGGTGCGATCTCCTCGATGGCCCTAGAGAGCCGGCTATTCCAGGTCTCGATCAGGTCACCGAGGGAATCGCCAGAGGGCCAGGGGTCCCGCAGAGCCATCTGGAACCGTTCCGGGTCCATTTGGCTCCGCGGGCGAGCCATAATCGGCTCCTCGCCTCTAGACAGGTTCGGGGAGAGGCTTTTGTTTCAGTGCTTTAAGATGAGAGGCTTTTGTTTCAGTGCTTCCTAAACACTCCAGAATACTTTCTTGGGTGTATTTGGCTCTTTTGGTTTCCAGAAGGGATATTCTGTCTAGTGCACAAATTCCTTCACTAAACCCACCAGTACTCTTGAGGTTTACTGACTTTTTCAGTTTCAAAAGGCTGTTTCTAAACACATCCTATAAGGGATCACTCCACTCCTCAGAGCTATTTCCCTTTTCTAATGGGGTAGGGAAATTCTTCCTCTCTAGATCGTATCCCCTTTTCTAGCCTGAATAGGAGTCTTCACTTAACTACCCCCTACTCTTGCCAACCTTCCCAGTATCTATCTGTGCTAAACTGCTCTCAGTAAGGGTTAAGCACAAACCATGTCAGCTCTAAACCCTTCTCTGTAAGGTCTAGACTCAAATTCCTCAGTACTAGACTGAATTCAGGGCTGCCCTCTCCTCAGCATTCACTTCTCAAGTTTTCTCTGTTCAACTCAAGCTAACTAATCAAATTCCTTGGAGCAGCCTGTCACTCAAGGCTCTCTGGCCTGTTAAGGGATTAACCCTTCACAGTCCATTATCTGTTTATATAGCACTTATAAGATTTTAAAGTACAGTCAGTTTCACATGAATATTAGTAAAATAGTGTGCAAAATTGGGATGCAGTTAGATACATTTGGGTTTTTTGGAAATTTATTTCATTAATTTATTTGCTCTGAACATAGACTTCAATTCTAATGCTTATTTGGTTTTTAAAAAATTGTTTATTTAATTCATTTATACCTTTCCTGTCTCCATGATGAGGGCCAAAACAGTTGGCATCATTCTCCTCTCCTTCATTTTATCCACACAACAGTCCTGAGAGATAGATTAGGCAGATGTTATATATTCTAGTCCTGGGAAGTGGTTGGTTTATCCCTCCCTCAAGATTTGCTGCTGAGATATCCAGCCTTACATCAGATGTGTTCAGTGCAAACTGTTATATGGACTGGAACTAAGGTTGCTAGGTCCCCTTATTGTACCAGTGGAAGGATTTGGGGGGTGTTCCGGGATATCACATGATATACTGACATCACCTGTAAGTGATTTCATCATGATGGCAATGTCACGGCTGACACTCTGGTTTTTGGAGAAAAATCTATGGTAAAACTGGTGTCAAACCACAGAGTTTTGCCCTCAAATAAGATCACTGCTATGTGACATCCTTGAGGTGATGATGTCACTTCTAGGTGATGTCATCACATCAAGGACATCACACAGTGACATCACTGTTTGGGGTGGGGTTTTCCTCCACTCTACCACCTGGTTGTGCTTCCTAGATACCACTGAGATAGAAAGCTCTTTTTCAACATTAAACTTGAAATAACCACAAAGGGTTGTTAGTTTTTTAAAAAATTAATTGTATCTTTCAATGTATGTGCCTTTTTTAGTTCTTTATAGAAGATTTAAGAGAAGGAAGTACCTAAAATCTAACTATAATGTTATACTAGAAAGCATTATGAACTACTGGCTGTTCTTTGTCACCCACTTTTTCATGAAAGTATCCAAAATGTCCTGAAGTCTGAGGATTCATGAGTGATGTGGAAAGTAGGAAAACCATTTAATTGAATTATTAGATTCACAAAACATATTTAGTAAATTTCAGTCTCTCTTTGATAGAGACTTGGGGTCTCTCCAATTAACAGACATATATTGGGCACTTCTAGACCCCCCCCCCCAATTTTTGCAGTGCCAGCCAGGATGCTTTTTGACATGCTGATACATTATCACATGTAATCCCCCCCCCCCCCCCCAAATTTCTGCTGCAGGCATATTTTGTCAAAAATCCTGGTCAGACACAGGACTTTGACTGAATGAGAATCAAGTGCATACATAGGGACTTTGAAAGTTATTAATCTGGTTACTTGCCACCCTAGAAGACTAGCCTAGCTTCCACTGATATGAGGATGCCTAAAACCTAAAATAAAAACCTTCTTGTTAAGAGCAGGGCTTTTTTTCTGGAACTCTCAAGAGAGAAATGAAAGAGAAACTCAGGGGTGCTCCACATGAACTTTTAAACAGTTTCTGAGAATTTTGTTTCCATTAAGAGGTTCTGAAACTCCATTCCACTGTGTTCTCCCAGAAAAAAAGCCCTGGTTGAGAGAGAGAGAGAGAGAGAGAGAGAGAGAGAGAGAGAGAGAGAGAGAGAGAGAGAGAGGAAATCTAAAAGGAAAACCTGACATCTAAAATAAATGACTTCTAGTTAAGAGAGAGAAAAAAATCTGGGTAGTCTCTAGAATGTACTTGACCTAAGACTGAAAGGAGACTTATAACGAGAAAAAAAGGATTCCTGCATGCTATAGTGGTTAAAAAGGTCAGACTAGCATCTGGGAGACCAAGGTTTGAATCCCTATTTTGCAAAAAAAGCTCAGTAGGTGACCCTGGGCCAATCAAAAGCTCTCAGCCTAATTTACCTCACAGGTAGGGTTGCCAATCCCCAGGTGAGGGCAGGGGATCCCCTGGTTTGGAGACCCTCCCCCTGCTTCAGGGTCATCAGAAAGTGGGGGAGGGGAGGGCTGGGAACTCTATTATTCCCTATGGAGATTTATTTCCATAGAAAATCATGGAGAATTGATCTGCGGGTATCTGGGGCTCTGCGGGGGCTGTTTTTTGGGGTAAAGGCACCAAAATTTCAGTATATCATCTAGTGCCTCTCCTCAAAATACCCCCCAAGTTTCAAAAGGATTGGACTAGGGGGTCCAATTCTATGAGCCCCAAAGAAGGTGCCGCTATCCTTCATTATTTCCTATGGAAGGAAGGAATTGAAAAGGTGTGCTGTCCCTTTAAAGGCCAGAACTCCCTTTGGAGTTCAATTATGCTTGTCACAGTCTTGATCTTGGCTCCACTCCTAATGTCTCCTGGCTCCACCCCCAAAGTCTCCTGGCTCCACCCCCAAATTCCCCAGATATTTCTTGAATTGGACTTGGCAACCCTACTCACAGGTTGTTGTGAGGATAAAATGGAGAAGGAGATAATGTTGTAAACCACTTTGGGTCCCCTCTGGGAAGAAAAGTGGAGTTTAACTGAAGTTGTATGTCTGTGTGTGTGTGTTGTCTCCCTATAGAATCTGATAACTTTCTAAGCAGAAAAAGAGCACTCTATTCTTTTACAAATGAAAGTCTCAGGCAGCTGAATCTAGAACTCATTTAAAATGTAGTCCTTGGAGAGAGCTCCATATTGCTTTTGGAGGCCTTAACTGTTCTGTAATGGGAAACCATAGACTTTCACTTAAACCTTAAAAAAAAAAAAGACAGTGAAGCAGCAAATGTCCAAGGGAACATGATCTTCTTTTTCTTTTTGATTTGGGAAATAATTACCCTGGTTTCATGAGTAAGACCCAGGTATTGGTAGGTTACAACTATTTTATTGCATTAAAGAAATGCTAGAATCACAGCTGGTTTTCCCAAAGCAACAGAGCTGTCATTCACAGGGAATCTCATTGAAGTGCAAATGCTGTCAATCCCTGCTTCAGTCCATTCATTTTGGAAGAAAATGTATTTGATGCCTGAGGGACATGGACAAATTAAGAGAGATTTTTCTTTATGTGATGGACCCGGAAAGGCCTTGCGTGTGCAGCAGCAAACGGCACTACCTGCAGGGTGCTCATCTACCATGAAAGTCTTCTATTATCTCATTCTTTACATGAATGAAATGTGAATACAGTTCCTTGTTCTCAAAAACCATTACACTGATTGGATTTTGTCTGGAAGCCACAGAATGAGTTTTTCCACACAATTATTTTCAACAGATTGAAAATGTGTGTCTCTCTCCTGTCAGGTGGTGATGGAAGCCGCTCCTGTGTTAAGAATCTGAAAAACAGCAATGTTTGGTAACCTTTTTGAAGTCTTCAACCTGCAGGAGATGGGAAAATCAACAATCTGACAAATTCCCATTGTGTGTGTGTGTGTGTGTGCACGCAAGCTAAAATATTTTCTTCTGGAGTACTTACTGGCTTTATTGCTCTAGATGATTGGAATTGATTTCAACACAAACATCTGTTTTGAAGACATTCATTCATAAAGACTAAAGAAAGAATACTATATAAGTTGTGCAATGTAGTAAATAGAGAATTAGCCGTGTACCAGGGAAGCTATGCCTAAATCTTTGCATTTGTAATAAAGTTCCTGCGATGAGTTTAGACTATTTACCCTCTTAGTATAGCCAACCTTACAGTGTTGGTGTGATTTGGCTAAACTGCTGAGCTGAGCTAAGTGGAAGTGGATTAAAACTTACATTGATACTAAGAAGCCTGCACCTTTTTGTCCTTAATAATGTACATATTTACAGATCCACATATTTGAATGGCCTGAATCTTACCATTCTCCTCAGCAATGTTTTTTAAAATATATATTTATAGTGTGTGTATAATTTTTAGAAGGCAAATAGATAATATAAAGAGAATACAGAAAAAAGGCAATTATATGTCATAAATAAAGAATTAAAATATTTCATCTCAGCAGCCCTTCATGACATTTTTGAACACTATCTAAAGGCACAAGGATATATTTATATTCAACATATAATGTTTAAAACTACTTCTTGTACTACATCTCCATTATACTACATTTAAATCCATCATTTTAGACATTTAAATCCAGCATTTGCATTCTAGATTTTAATCCTGCTTTCATCTCTCCTCAAATTTCATAACTGATTTGTTTCTCAAGTAAGTTGTTAGTTTCACCATTATTGCATACTCAGCAATGTTAAGTTGTTACTGCATACTCAGCAAGTTTGTTTTTCCACTCTTCTAATCATGCGCAAATGTCTGCTTTCAATTTGCTGTATAAATAGTTCTAGCCACTGTCATCATATCTCTGAATATCTCTATTTGACAAATTGTTGGACAGTATACCTAATAACGTATTCTGAACTTCCATGGAGAATATAATCTTTAAAATATTCTGCATTTCTCTGTGTATTTCTTTTCAGTATTTTTGTGCTTTTTCACACGTCTACGACATATGAAAAAAGTTCCATCATGTCTTGTTATTTCCAACATTTTTCTTTGTAGTTTTTGTTTGCTTTCTCTATATCCTTTGGAGTTATCCAAAACATTTTGTACCAGTTTTCTATTAATATCCGACTGGCTGTAAACTTAATATCTCTTTCCTGTGATTGTTCCAGTTGAAGCATAGATATCTGTTTTTTTTAAAAAAATTCTGCATCCATTTAATCATACATGTTTTCACTGGTTCTCTTTCTGTTTTGAGTTGAAGTAGTAACTTATAAATCCATCATGATAGGTGTTCTTATTGTTTCATGATCAGTTGTTCAAGCTCAGTCATCTCTCTTAAAGCTCCACTTTAAGTGTTGATAACATTCTTTAATCTTGAAGTGATTGATGACATAACAATCGTTAAACATTTATTCCTTCATCCCTAATGTATTGCCATGACTTGATTTTCCCCTGAGAATTTATCATGATACTGTATATTAGAAAATCATTTTTATTTCATTTAAGGTGGTAGACCTCTGCTGGGCATATAAATAGAGAATTTGGAGGGAACAATAAATTCCAGCATGCAAGCCATATTCTCAACAGTCCATCTCTGATTATATTGCTTCTTTCTTGTGTCACAATTACCTTCATCTAGAGTCACTGATTCGAGTTTTACTATTCTTTGGCATGGGTCTTTAATCCAATCAGCAATTCAAACCAAGCCCACCACTTGATAGTATAATTTTACCTTTGGAACTGCTAATCCTTCTCTCTTTTTCTCATCTTGTAATACTTCAAAACTTACTATTGGTTTCTTGCCATTCCAGATACATTTGTATATCTGTCTCTGCCATTCTTTCAGTGTTCTTTCTTCTGTATGTATAGGTAACATTTGAAACAGAAAGTTTTGACAATGCATTCATTTTGATTGCAGAAATTCTTTCCAACCAGAAGATTAATTTTTTCCATCTGAATAAATCTGCTTGTATCAATTTCCAAAACTTCTGGTAGTTATTTTTTTAAAGGTTACATTTTGCCCAGTCACATTTATTCCCATATATTTAATGGGACTGGTAGCAAAACTGCACATTCTGTGCTCTTTATGATATCCTCTTTTTGTTACTATGTTAAAAATTTCATTATTATTTGAGTCTTCTTTCTGTTAATTATGTAGCCAGAGAAGGATCCAAATTCTTCAATATGTTCCATTACACAATGTCATGATTTTTGGGCATTCAACATTGTCAAAACCACACTATTTTCCTTTCTTTCCTACCCCTCCCAGAAGTCCCCCCACCATATGCACTAAAGAACACAATTAGCAAGATGTCATTGGGCTCTTTGAAATGTATTGTTTTAATTTGTATTGATGTGCTGTTTTTAACCCATGTATTGTTTTTATCTGATGTACATTGCCCAGGGCCTCACTTAGGCTAAGATGGAGCAATTAAACAAAATGAAACAACAACACATGTCTTTTCATTTTAAACTCTGCACCATCCACTTTTATTCTTAATCCTCACATCTTGGGATGGTGGCTCAGTGATAGAGCATCTGCTTGGGAAGCAGAAGGTCCCAGGTTCAATCCCTGGCATCTCCAAAAAAGGGTCCAGGAAAATAGGTGTGAAAAACCTCAGCTTGAGACCCTGGAGAGCCGCTGCCAGTCTGAGAAGACAATACTGACTTTGATGGACCAAAGGTCTGATTCAGTATAAGGCAGCTTCATATGTTCATATATGTTGTCTGATCATTATAACTAGAATCTCCATTGCAATTATAAATAATAATGGTGTCAAAAGACATCCCTGGCACATGCCTTTTTGATTGCAATCGCTTCATTTAAGAACATAAGAGAAGCCATGTTGGATCAGGTCAATGGCCCATCCAGTCCAACACTCTGTGTCACACAGTGGCTAAAAAAATCAGGTGCCATCAGGAGGTCTATCAATGGGGCCAGGACACTAGAAGCCCTCCCACTGCCCCCCCCAAGCACCAAGAACTGTAAGCCAAAATGCCTTCAAAAGAGGTTGGGGAATTGACAGGTGGGCACCTTTGGCTTAAAAAGGATCTAGAATCTATGTATACAGGATTCCACCTCCAGAAATTATTGCTAAATATACCAAGGACACTAATTAAGTAAAATAATCATAAATTTATTACAGAAAAATATAGAACACACATACAAGGTAATGAATACATACAATACACATACAGTCCTAATAAAAAATAGAGATAAATGCATATAGGTAACATAAGGATGGACAAACAAGGTGATAATTACCGATCGTAGTCTTCAAGGAAGGCTCCAGTGGCGACAAACGAGGACTAGGGGGAAGGGACCCTCAACTGATCAGGAATCGGGGATGTATCTAAACAGCGGGAATGGGGTACTGCTAGATGCACACCTGTGGGGAACTGGATCACAGGTTATAAGGACTACCTTGAGCCCTTAGGGGATGGGAGGTACAGGGGCAGATGACAGGTGGTCAACTGGTATATGACCTTATAAAAGGGGAGGCTCTGCAATGACCATAAGGGCTGGACTTATGCAGTAGCCAATAGCCAGTTTATTTGGGGCACTTGATTGGATGTTCGTACCTGGCCAATGAGCAGACTTGGCCCTGGTTACCTGATTGGACTTCCAGGTAACAATGGGCCAAAGGGGGAGGCTCCAGGATAACCATTAAGGGAAAGAATGGGAGAAATTATTGGGGTGGGGTGATTAAAGCTATCAAAACTTATCTAAAAAAGGGGACAATAGATTTATTTATTTATTTTATTTCATTCGATTTATATCCCGCCCTACCCCACCAAAGCGGGCTCAGGGTGGCTCACAACATAAAACTCTAACAGTAAATCAGGTTAAATACATTAATAATTAATACAGTAAAATACATAAAAACACAATAGATGGCCAAATTGCTACCTAAGGTAACACCTGATCTATACAAAGACACTTGGCTCTAGGTGAAGATGTTCTTCCTCTTTTTCATTCCTCTACTGGCACCAGCCTTTGTCTTGGGTTCCGTTGGACAAAGGCTTAGGCAGTCTGACAGGATCCACGCCTAAGATAAGCTTGATGGCCTTATGCATAGGTGATATCTGTTGAGTATGTGAGCCTCCCGCTTCGCTGTAATGGAGTCTGGCACTGCAGGAAGATAGCTGCTGGTGATGTTAGCCTTCCCATATGGATTCTATGGTCAAGGCTGGAAACCGCTTGCCTGGACAGTTCCTAGCGGCACACCTTCTTCCGCTGCAACGGCCGAGATGGTGATCTCACGGAGCGACTGGAAACGCATCTGTTCTCCTGGTTAGCACTCTTTCGGAGACACGGAGTGCTGCTGCAATGCGTTCTCCTGGCAGATGTGTGTGAGTTGAATCTCCAGGCACCCTGGCAACCAAATGGGTGACTACGATGTTCTGAAATTAGGTGTCTTTTTCTCACAGAACACAGAGCATCACTGCCCCAGAATATCAGAATCTTTTCATTTCCTTAACATGATTATTGGTAGATCCTGAATGATCTGCACTTCCTTTTTTAGCTACTTTTTTGCTACTCCAACCTCAGGGAGCTTTCATCAGAGAAAATATAGTGTTGCCAACTTTTAAACCAGTTCCTCTATTTATCCCATTAATATCATTTTGTATCCACAAGCAATTATTTATTATGTAGTTATTTAACTACATGCCATAAAGAGCTTCAGCTGCCTAATTCTATCCACTGAACTTCTATCAAATGGACAGAACATTTTGTTCCCCTTTCCAAGTGGCAACTTCAGAGGAAGAGTCAGTTAAATACAGGAAGATTCTGAATTTAGAGGAGGCTTTAAACATTAGTGGGTGGAGTGGAAAGAAACAGGACAGTTTGTTATGTAAACATTGGCTTATTTTACACTAGGCAAAAGATCCAGTAATGCTGTGCTTCCAAAAGTGACCATCTACATTATAATCCACCTTCACTTCTGTTTTGCTCTGGTGTTTTGACTGTCATTTACATTTAAAACCCTGAATTGGCTCTGAAAATGTTTTCGCCACTGAGTTGTTGCTGACTTTCCAAGACTACTTTTGAATGAGGGTTTTCAAGGAAGCTTCAGATCTAAGGCCATTAAGTGTAAATGTTTTCTTCTGTTTGGCACATTGTTTGGTTAACAACAGCAGATGTCCTTTTGAGCATCACTTGCTACTGGCTGTTGGTACCTGTGATGTTTCTCAGACCTTTAGATCAGCTATGATAATCTGATTTGTATCAATAAAATTGTTATAAGTAGTTATAAGTAGTAGTGCATATGGCTAAAGTTGAAGATAATATAGGATAGAATGCTCAGGCAAAAGAAAGCATTAAAAGAAAGCATTTGTTTTGAATCTTACCCTGACTAGAGAAATTGCTAGTGCATTCCACAGGACAAAAGGTGATGAGGCCATAAAGATCATATCTTTCCTGGGAAACAGGGCAATAAACTAATTTCTCAAGAAAGAACAAAGGAACTCTTAAACTTGCCCCCCTCCATGGTTTCAAGCAGCTTTTAAGCTTGGCATACATATCCTGCAGAAACGTATATAAATCAATGACAAGAATCACAGTAAAGCAAGTAAGTGTAGCCGAGAAAGTCCAGGAGCAAAATTTTGAGTGTAGATGAAAAAATATACTCTGGATTTCTAGAAGGTGATTTCAGTGCTCAGAAAATCAGACCCAAACATGAATGTAGAATCAGCCATTTTAGAAGCTAAGTGAAAATGAACTTTAAAAATCCTATTTGTTAGCTCAAGTATCAAAATCATGTATGATTATTTTATTTGAATGTGTTTTTGGAACTCTCAATAAAAATTGCTAATAGTAAAAAAATATTTTAGTCAGTCTGGATGAGAACATCCTTCCTAGTAGCTGAAACAGACTGTAATTTTTAAAAGATGCTCCATCTGCAGTCTAGCAATCTAATCATCCTTATGGAACCACCGTGTAAGTGTTTAGGCAACAGGCTGCTGCCTTCCTGGCCCATGGTATACACTGCATTTCCCATACAATATTGTGAAAATGCCCACATACCAAAATGTTGCAAGAAAATTTAGAACTGGGGGGTGGGGGGAGGAATAATATTTTCCCCCCAGTTCTAAGAGGAATCTTGGAATTCCTAGCCCAAATACAGTTTGCCTACCACTATGGGAAAAGCATTATGGTGTTATTTTTTCTATTTGAGAAAATGCCCATTATAATAAAGAGTGTGAATGTGTGTGCGCAATGAACATATGTTTATAATCTGAAACACATGTAATTAAACAGCTAAACTGGGAGAAGGAGAGAAAGAAGATATAATTAAACTCGAAGGTTGTTCATGCTAGTTGTTCCTCCTCCTTACTTATCTGATCAGCCTGTTAATCATATGCCCCCCTCTGTTTCAAGATATTTGAAACTCTCCTAATTTGAGCTGGCAGCTCTTCTCATAATGTTATTTTAATAGACCTTGTCTTGCTTTCAGAGAGCAATGAAAGCAAAGACTTCATCAAAAAAGAAAATTGCTTTATTCCTGCTGAGTTGTTGCTCAGTTGTAGCTATTGATGACTAACAGAAGTTTTAAAAATTCTTCAAATATGGTTCTTTGGAGGCCATCAGAGGTCATCTAGTTGGCACTCCTTCCTTAGACCAATACTCATCGCTGTGAGTTTGCCAGCTTTCATTTACTGGACATGAGTGATCAGACACCTAATCAAATATGTCAATGTTTCTTAATGCTGGTGGATAGTTTCCTGAATGGGCAAGTGACCTGTAGATGTGGAGTCTGAGATGAGTGTTCTATAGATGTCTGTGCAGTTCTGATTTTGAATAACAGAAACCAAGTGATAAAAGAGCAGAGAGAAATGTTTCACAGGTTGTAGCTGGAGTTAGATGAATCTAAGAGATACAGATTTGGAAAAGGTTGCACAAGTTGCTATTTTGGGATTTCCTGCCTGTTTTATGAGTATAGTTGGTTCCAATGGACTTTGCCTGTATATTTGTAAATAAAGGAAATACCATGTCATCCACAAGAAACTGTTAACATTGGTTCTAGGACTTGTCACCACTGGGAAAATGGGAAGCACATAATATATATCTTACAACTAAGATAAAATAATGACTTGTCCCTTGTTCCTCCAAGTACTTTAATGTTATCTGAGGACCATCTGTGGAGTTTCTGACTACATGCAATTTAGTGGATAGTTGTGAGATGCAAAGCTCTAGTAATACCCTTTCTGTGGAATTCCTTTCTAAAGAAGGTCAGACTTTCAAAAAAAAATTGTAAGCTGATGAAGTCCTATTTCTATTTACATAAAATCATAAAAAGAATGATTGCATGTTAAATGGCTTTTACAAGTTAATTGTATGTTAATGAGTTAAAAGGTGAAAGTATAAATGATAAAAGACAAACATAAAGTATCTATTCCCACTTTTTGAAACTGTGGTGCCAAACTAAGGCACCTCTTTGTTGCATCCCACTTTCCTGTTGTAACTGTGATGAAACAGTGTCACCAACTCTGGAGTGCCCAGCTAGCAGGAAAATTAGCAGGGAGGGCAGCTATAACATGATGAGATTGACAGAATCTTACAGTTCAGATCAAAGGACAATTTAACAAGTCTTACCTCACCTTTTCATTGGTCTAGGTACCTACATATGACAAGGTAAAATAGAATGAGCCTCAATTTCTACCATTGAGTCAATAGGGAAACTTGAATCCTAGTTTCAGTTTTTTCTGTAAAGCCCAAATCCTGTTTGCTCTTCTGATTCTGATCGTTGTGATGACACATGGAGTGTAGAAACCTAGTCTTCACTCTGGAAATAAGGATAGTAATAGCTAGTGGTTGTATGTTATGATTTCTCCATTTTGCCTTTGAAGATTAGATTAGAGATTATTGATTCTCAAAATGAGATTAGAATTTATTCCAATCCCTATCCCTTTTACAACCTCTTTTTCCTTGTGCTGACGTAATTTTATTATTTTACGTGGAGTAAGTGTGGTTGGTTTTCCCAGGGCTTTTTTTGAGCAGGAATGCACAGGAACGCAGTTCCAGCTGCCTGGACATCAGGGTGTGTGTCTTAATATGCAAATGAGTTCTTGCTGGGCTTTTTCAACAAATAAGCCCTGTGTGAAACAATGGTGACATCAGGGTGTGTATCCTAATATGCAAATGAGTTCTTGCTGGGCTTTTTCAACAAATAAGCCCTGTGTGAAACAATGGTGACATCAGGGTGTGTATCCTAATATGCAAATGAGTGCCTGTTCGGCTTTTTCTACAAAAAAAGCCCTGGGTTTTCCTTTAATGTTGGACTCTGACTCACATCCAGAAATCTGGACAGGCTACTCAGAACAGAAAAAGAATGGTTTTCTTTTCCTCCTGTCAGAAAGTTGATTTCTTCTTTATCCTCCCTCATGCCCTGACCTGGATGGCCTAGGCTAGCCTCATCTTGTCAAATCTCAGAAGGTGAGCATGATCAGACCTGGTTAATACTTGAATGGGAGACCCCCCCCCCCCCACAAGGAAGTCCAAGGTTGCTATGCAGAGCCAGGCAATGGCAAACCACCTCTGAATTTCTCTTGTCTTGAAAACCCTATGGGATTTCCGTAAATCAGCTGTCACTTGATGGCACTTTCCACCACCATCTTCACTAACAGGATTTTAGCAACATATTGTTCTGGAGTTTAGTTTTAGTTTAGTTTATTTGTAATTTGTATCCCGCCCTTCCCACCAGGTGGCTCAGGGCGGCTTACAGCATATAAAATCTAACATAAGAATATAAAAATTTAAACATTCCACACAGTTTACATAGTTAAAATTAAACATTTCACATAATTTACATAGTTAAAACATTAAAACAGTGAATCAGCAGGTGACAAAGCAAATATTTACATAAGAACATAAGAGAAGCCATGTTGGATCAGGCCAACGGCCCATCCAGTCCAACACTCTGTGTCACACAGTGGCAAAAAATGTTATATACACACACACACTGTGGCTAATAGCCACTGATGGACCTCTGCTCCATATTTTTATCTAAACCCCTCTTGAAGGTGGCTATACTTGTGGCCGCCACCACCTCCTGTGGCAGTGAATTCCACATGTTAATCACCCTTTGGGTGAAGAAATACTTCCTTTTATCTGTTTTAACCTGTCTGCTCAGCAATTTCATCGAATGCCCACGAGTTCTTGTATTGTGAGAAAGGGAGAAAAGTACTTCTTTCTCTACTTTCTCCATCCCATGCATTATCTTGTAAACCTCTATCATGTCACCCCGCAGTCGACGTTTCTCCAAGCTAAAGAGTCCCAAGCGTTTCAACCTTTCTTCATAGGGAAAGTGCTCCAGCCCTTTAATCATTCTAGTTGCCCTTTTCTGGACTTTCTCCAATGCTATAATATCCTTTTTGAGGTGCAGCGACCAGAACTGCACACAGTACTCCAAATGAGACCGCACCATTGATTTATACAGGGGCATTATGATACTGGCTGATTTGTTTTCAATTCCCTTCCTAATAATTCCCAGCATGGCATTGGCCTTTTTTATTACAAACACACACTGTCTTGACATTTTCAGTGAGTTATCTACCACGACCCCAAGATCTCTCTCTTGGTCAGTCTCTGCCAGTTCACACCCCATCAACTTGTATTTGTAGCTGGGATTCTTGGCCCCAATGTGCATTACTTTGCACTTGGCCACATTGAACCGCATCTGCCACGTCGACGCCCACTCACCCAGCCTCAACAGATCCCTTTGGAGTTCCTCACAATCCTCTCTGGTTCTCACCACCCTGAACAATTTAGTGTCATCCGCAAACTTGGCCACTTCACTGCTCACTCCCAACTCTAAATCATTTATGAACAAGTTAAAGAGCATGGGACCCAGTACCAAGCCCTGCGGCACCCCACTGCTTAACGTCCTCCACTGCGAAGACTGCCCATTTATACTCACACTCTGCTTCCTATTACTCAGCCAGTTTTTGATCCACAAGAGGACCTGTCCTTTTACTCCATGACTCTTCAGTTAACCCCTTCTATAACCCGTGGCAACTGATAAACCCAGTTTTTTCCCAACTTTTTAACACTTTGGTCTGAATGGAGGAAATACTGCTCCCAATGAATACAAAAATCTTCAGAGAGGAAGCTACATATATTTATTTAATGTTACTCAAGAAGTAGCTTTTTCAGGTGGGTAGCTGTGCTGGTCTGCAACAGAAGAGCAATATTTGAATCTAGTAACTCTAATAGTTAAAGACCAACATGTTTTTGCAAGTCAAAGCTCCCTTCATCAAAAGTGTCTGCTGTCAGAACTTGGTTCTGCTGTAACTACCAAGCTGAATTTGTTGTTAGTGAATAACTGGTCAATTGTTCATTGATATTATTTTTTCCTGTAAGCAAGAAAAATGAGAAAGTTCTATACCTCGTTCGCCTCAGGCAGAAACAAAGGGGGGTTAATGTACCCAGTTTCTTCTCATGTTTATGAGATACTTTCTGACTGATAGGCTTCCCAGTCCCCAGGTCCCAGCGGGGGATCCCCCGGTTTTACAGGCTTCTTCCCGCCCCCAGTCAGCTGGCCAGTGGGGAAGCCCCACACCCATAGCCACCACTTACCTCTAGATCTCCAGTAGGTTTAGAAACTTGGAAACAGGTCCCCTTTCAAAATGCCTGTGTGTGTGTGTGTGCCTTTAAAGTTGAGCAGGAAGTACTTCATGGGGAAGGGTCAATAGCAGAAGCTTTTCAAAGCACAGCCCCTTTCTTTGTTTTGCTTTCGTTTAAGAGCAAGTAAATGGTGGGTATGAGTTTGTGTGTGTGTGAGAGAGAGAGCAGCATAGCTAGAGCTGCCAATCCCCAGGTGGGGGCAGGGGATCCCCCGGTTTGGAGGCCCTCCCCCCTTCAGGGTCATCAGAAAGTGGGGGAGGGGAGGGAAATGTCTGCTGAGAACTCTATTATTCCATATGGGGTATTATTCCCATAGGAAATAATGGTGCAATTGGTCCACGGATATCTGGGACTCTGGGGGGACTATTTTTTGAGTTAGAGGCACCACATTTTCAGTATAGCATCCAGTGACTCTCCCCAAACTACCCCCCAAGTTTCAAAAAGATTGGATCAGGGGGTCCAATTCTATGAACCCCAAAAGAAGGTGCTCCTATCCTTAAGTATTTCCTATGGAAGGAAGGCATTTTAAAAGGTGTACTGTCTCTTTAAATATGATGGCCAGAACTCCCTTAGAGTTCAATTATGCTTGTCACACCCTTGCTCCTGGCTCCACCCCCAACGTCTCCTGGCTCCACCCCCCAAATCCCCAGATATTTCTTGAATTGGACTTTGCAACCCTACTGACTGATAAAACTCACCATGCTCCTTTCACCTTTAGTTTCCCCTTCCTCATTTATATCTGTTGCTCTGTAGCCACAGTCACTTTCTGGCACCTTTTCTGGCCCATGAGTAAGCCTTTATTCCATGGAGACAGGGTTTTTTTGGAGTATGAACTTCTTTGCATATTAGGCCACACACCCTGATGTAGCCAATTCTCCTGGAGTTTACAGTAGTCCCTGTACTAAGAGCCCTGTAAATCTTGGAGGATTGGGTACCTCAGGGGTGTGTGGCCTCATATGCAAAGGAATGACTGCTACAAAAAGTTCTGCATGGAGGTCTTTACTCATGAGTAGGATGCTTATCAGGATGACATCCTCCTATTTGAGAATAAGAACTGGTTATTCTAAAGCACAACAGTATTACGACCTCCCACAGTGGAGAAGCCTGCAGATACTTAATTCAAGCAGAAACAATGGCAATTACCTGAGTAGAGAAACTACTAATAATCCTCTTTTTTGGGGGGGAGGCATCACCCATCAAAATACTAACCTTGGGATCTTTGGACACCTGCCCATTTGGCTCATGGTCTGTTTGTCACTGGTGAACAAGGAGCCAGTTTTTCATTGCACAGTTTGAATGTTTGAGAACAGCTTGAGCCTGTTTGTCAGGTTATTTTTCACATCTTCAAACAGTGGAACTGACATTTTCTCACAGCTCAATGAGAGTTCCACTCCTTCCCACCACAGACTGCTTGTTGCTAAATGCTGCTGGCAGCCAATTGTATAAGCAAGAAATAGAAATAAAAAGTCATACTGTTTGGTATTTAAGTCCACATTATTGGCATTATCTCTCTTGGAGGGACTTTTTACAACGCTTCTTAAAGAGGCTGTGGTCCGCCCCCTCCTGAAAAAGGTTTAATCAGATCCAACCAAATTGGCACATTACTGGCCAGTCTCAAATTTGCCCTTTTTGGGCAAAATTATTGAGAGGGCAGTGGCATTACAATTGCAGACTTTCCTGGATGACGCTTCCATCCTAGATCCCCTCCAGTCTGGCTTCTGCCCGGGCCATGGGACAGAGACAGTGCTGGTTGCCCTGGTGGATGCTCTCCAGCGGCATCCGGATCAAGGCGGTTTGGCAGTGCTGATGTTGTTAGTCCTATCAGCTGCGTTCGATACGGTCGACCATCAGTTACTGACCCGTCGCCCCGCCGACGCTGGGATTCAGGGGCTGGCCTTGCTCTTTCCTCAATGCTCGGTGACAAAGGGTGGCGATTGGGGGAGAACTGTCCCAGAGGCGTCCACTTAATTGTGGGGTGCCTCAGGGGGCAGTCCTCTCCCCAATGTTGTTCAACATCTATATGCACCCCCTTGCCCAAATTGCCCGGAGGTCTGTGAGCCGCCCTGAGCCCGCCATTGGCGGGGGAGGGCGGGATATAAAAATAAATTTATCTTCTCTTATCTTATCTGATGACACCCAGCTCTATCTACTGATGGACAACCGGCTTGGCAGTGTCCCAGAAAATCTGGACCTAGCACAGCAAGCCGTGGCAGGTTGGCTCAGGCTGAGTAGGTTGAAGTTGAATCCAGCGAAGACAGAGGTCCTTTGCCTGAGCTGCAGTGGCCTGGGAAGGGAAATCCCCCTACCAGTTTTTGATGGTGTGCCATTGGAAACGGCGCACAAGGTCAGGAGCTTGGGGGTGCTACTGGAGCCTTCCTTGTCAATGGAGACCCAGATAGCAGCCACTGCTAAATATGCCTTTTTTTCATCTTAGACGGGCGAGGCAGTTGGCTCCCTTCCTGGAGCGTGACGACCTGGCAACAGTGATCCATGCAATGGTCACCTTGAGGTTAGACTACTGTAATGCCCTCTACATGGGGCTGCCCCTGTGCCAAACCAGGAAACTACAGCTAGTGCAGAACATGGCAGCCAGACTGTTATTGGGACTCCCTAAGTGGAAGCACATACAGTCAAGGCTACAGGAACTGCACTGGCTGCCAATTGTGTACCAGATTCGTTACAAGGTGCTGGTTATTACCTTTAAAGCCCTATATGGCCGAGGACCTGCCTACCTTAGGGACTGTCTCTCCCCATATGTTCCCCAGAGGGTACTGAGATCTGGCTTGCAAAATCTACTGACAATCCCTGGGCCGAAGGAGGCCAAACTGAAAGTTACGAGAGAAAGGGTCTTTTTGATCACAGCTCCCCACTGGTGGAACCAATTACCAGAAGAGATGCGGGCCTTGCGGAGCCTTAACCAGTTCTGCAGGCCCTGCAAGACTACCCTCTTTCAGCTGGCTTTTTCATAATGTGGAATTTATTGTACCGTTGTCACGTAAAATTGTGTTAAGATGAGTAACATCGAGAATGTAGCACCAAATTAATTTGTTCGTTTTAAATTTGATGGTTTTAATGTAACAGTACATTTAATTGAGTAATATATAATTGCTATGTAATTAGTGTATTTTTATTATTGTACTATTGTAATGTCTGCATTTTATGCCATGTAAGCCGCCCTGAGCCTGCTTCGGCGGGGAGGGCGGGATATAAATTAAAAATTATTATTAATTATTATTATTATTATTATTTTATGCATCTGCTCTTTCACACTACCTAAAACCTAGAGAGGTATTGTTCTTCTCCCATATTGTTTAATTGGCTGCCCCAGTCACCCACAACCATGGGTAAAATTATCGCACCATACAAGATGACAAAACTACACCACCACAAGGAATCAAAGTCCCATCACCACAGCTCTTGTACAGCTGCAGAGCTGCTCTAACACCATTTGAGGCAGACAGAGGACAGGTGATAGACCAGATAGTCAGATCATGGCTAACAGCTAATTGTGGCAAACATGGTAAATTTGTATGTGTTTGTTGCCAAATTTGTAGCATCCCTAATAATCCCCACTCTGAGGACTGGAGCTACCTTGTGGGCACATATGAGTATCAGCAGTATCACAGGTATAAGGGTCACAGGTAATTAAGGGCTTTAAGAGTTAACACCAATGCTTTTAACTGATCAACTGATTAACAGCTGCAAACTACCACCCAATGCAGTGATTGTAAAATGAAAATAATATGTTCACAATGCTTAACCCTGTCAACAGTGTATTGGCTACATTTTGCACCAATTTTAGTTTCTGTATTACTTCAGGCTCAAGCTTACCATTGCATGGGTCTGCATGGCTTGGTCTGCTGACTCTAAAAGAGTGGACAGTATCATAAGTAGTGAACAGACAATGAACAACCAGCAGATAATTGAGGGCCCTTGTTCATAAGCACATGAAAGTCAAGAAGTTCTTGCTCCAGCCAGTTTGTTTGAAATGTGACTATAGCATTTAGAAGAAGAAGATACTGGATTTATATCCCGCCCTCCACTCCGAAGCGTCTCAGAGCGGCTCACAATCTCCTTTACCTTCCTCCCCCACAACAGACACCCTGTGAGGTGGGTGAGGCTGGAGAGGGCTCTCACAGCAGCTGCCCTTTCAAGGACAACCTCTGCCAGAGCTATGGCTGACCCAAGGCCATGCCAGCAGGTGCAAGTGGAGGAGTGGGGAATCAAACCTGGTTCTCCCAGATAAAGAGTCTGCATACTTAACCACTACACCAAACTGGCTCTCCAGTTTATACTGGCCGGAACAATTATTTGCTTCATAAATTATTTGCTTCATAAATGTTCTTCTCTCTTAACAGTGACCAGACTTCCACATTAAAAAACCTTCCATGAGAGGTTTATGGTGATTTAAACCTCACATAGAAATATCCTATTACTCTAGATTTCTAATCTAATCAGATTTATCTATGTAACTGTTCATTGTGTAAAAGTGATGTATAAAATTTAAAATTAGCAAATAAAATGCAACCAAGGTGCTGACTTTTCCCGAGTGATCCTCTTAAATGGTAGTTTGTTTCTATTACCCTTTCATCTTATAAAAAAAATTACATTCTTCATCTTATTCTTCCATATAATAAACCTGTGGCATTGGGAAAAATTCCCATTTCCTATATAGCAACTGTATTTAGAGTGACTGTTCAATGAGTACTTACTTGCAAGGGAAAAAACACTCAAGTTACTGTGACTTACTCTTGGGTAAACATGCTTAGAGGTATGTTATGCAGGAAAGAATGTGCTTAACCCACATTCAGGAAGCCCATGAATCTGAACCCAAATTTCACTCACCCAGATTCTTGCCTCATTCTCACACAGGAAATTACAGTATAATATGTTATTGCTGGAGTTAAAAGAAACATATTGATTATCATCTTGACTTAAAAAAAACCCCTTTAAAGTGGATTCAGCACCCTGATCTCATTGGAATTCACTGGGAGTTGGTTCTCCTGCTCCCTTGAGCTGCTTCTGAAAGCCCTACTTCATAACAAAATAACACAAGCCAGTGCATCCTTGTTTTTACTGCATTTTGGCAGCTTGTTCATGACTAGAATATTGATTGTGAGATTATATCTGCAATTGCCAAGCACTCACCTCCCATCAGTCTAGTTCTCCTTTTCCATTATGGCATAAATAGATTGCCCAGCACAATAGACTGCACAAATATGCTATATCAGTCAAGTTGCATAAGCCTGTTACTTCTTTTTGTTAAAAGGCGGGGTGGGGGTGGGCGGGTTTAAGTCTGTCAGACCCAAGAACAAATTCTGTGTAAGGACTGTGATATTATAAATAATAAAAGCAATGATTAACCCAAAGATCGACAAAACTTAAATCCCAATCTTAAACACATTATTTGGAAATAAGGCTCACTCATTACAAAGAAATAGATTCCATGTAAATGGGTAGAGGGTCATGGTGTTAGCCAAAAAATACACACTTCTAAATAAGCTCTATTGGCCTGAACATGTTCAAAATAACTTTAAGCATGTGTCCTTCAAGTGTGTAGACTACTCTGTGCATTTTAATGAAGGCAATGAATTTGTTTCAGGTTTGCTCTTTTTAAATTTTGGGTTTAACTGAAAATTTGGTTCCCACCTAAATAGGATGGGGCCAGCATTTGAATGATAATACGTGGGAGTAGCAGGCAAATAGGGTCAGAGCCATAAGGTTTTTCCAAGGCAGCACCAAACCACACCTATGCTGTGCCAGGGCCCCAGGAGCTCTTCTCTTTCCTTCTTGGATATTCAGATTGATTTGTCAGGGAACTTTGTGTGTTGCTCCAGAACAAGGTGGTAGAATTCAGAGCTCTAGTAAAACAGCCTGTGAGTCAAAAGAGCCTCACACTTAAGGAGCGGCAGGTTTTGTTGGGATATCTGAACTTTGTATGTAGGGCTGTGGCACCAGGCCACACCTTCTTGTGCGGAATCTGTGGTGGTTTGAAAGGAGTACACAGTCTGCATCTTAGAATTTGGGTTTCTGGTGAGATTAGGGCTGACCTTCATGTTTGGTTAGAGTTTTTGCAGTATTTCAATAGGATGTCTTTCTGGTGGAAGGTTGTTTTATTGGAGGCATCCCTGCAGATCTCTTTGGACACCTCTGACAGTTGGGGTTTCAGTGTGTGTTTTTTTCAGAGCTGTTGCGCTCAACCTTCACTGTGACCCTGAGACTCTGCTATTCTATTGGGTATTGGGCATGACAGAGGGCAAGCTGCTCCAGAATTGGTTCTCAGCCAGGCATCATCTTTGCTGCATGAAATCCTTTATGAACTTAAAGTTATTAAGCAGTTGTTTCATGGCATTGTGTTAGTTTGGTCCAATTTGTTATCCTGGAGGGTTTGGAGGGGTGTCTCCTGGCCTGCCAAAATTGAAAAAGCTAGGAAGTGTTTGAACAATGTCATTGGCAGGTTGGTGGCCACTGGAGGTAGAATAGTCATTCCACACCCTGGGACCAAATTCTTGGATGGTCATTTATCTGGGTACCTCTTAGCTATACAGTCTGGGTGGCTTGGGAATGACCTCCTCAGGGTTGAAAGGGGACACATGGCAAGTCCTAAAACCACGGCAGCCTGTGCTCCTCTTTCCCCTCTAGGATTGCCAAGTCCCATGTGGCTTCCAGTGGGGGACTGTTTTCGCACATGCTATGTGTGCGCAGCATGATATCACTCGCAAGTGATGTCATCATGATGGCGACATCGTACACCGGCCACTCTAGGAGCTTCCACAAAAACTCTATGGTTTTCTCAGATCCTCTAGCAATTTGGGAGGGGAAAACCTCTATAGTACCATAGAGTTTTCCTCCTAAATTGCTAGAGCATCCGGGAAAATCATAGAGTTTTCCTGGAAGCTCCTAGAGCAGCTGGTGTGCGACATCATTGGTGCAATGATGTCACTTGCAAGTGACATCATCATGCAGTGATGTTGGGGGAGGATCCCCGTGCTGGCCCAATGTGGGCAGGCTAGTTGGGAACCTCCCAAGCGGGAGAACCCCCGCCTGGGTTGGGAGCTTGGCAGCCCTATTCCCCTCTACACACAGGCTTGGGAAATACCCAAACCTGGATCTGAGTCATGGTGGGGTTGCCCAGTTTGCTAGTACAGGAAGAAAGTACTAGCCTCCAGTAAGCTAAGTTAGTTAAATGAACCTTTATGAAGACACATTTTTGTTGCAAAGAAATCTCTTCCTATTAAAAACTGAACATTATGAAAATATGCATCAACAAATACTCTGTATGTTAAAAATATTATAACCTGTAAATACAACCAAATCTACCTCAACTTTCTCATACCCTTCCTATCCCTAAACAAGCTATGCCTGTTAAATAAAACTGTTATTTCAGAATGAACTTTACTATGGGCCTTTCTGCATTCTGTTTTTACTCCACAGTATCTCAGTAGCGAAGTTGCTATGCCTTTGATTTGGATCACCCTCTGCAGATTATGCTTTCTGTATTTGCACAGTGGAAATTCCACCCCATGGTGGGGGGTCTGCAGCTGGTTAGTCTGGATGGAAAACTCCCTGCTGCTGTGGCAGCAAATAGAAAGCCAAGACCACAGAAAGAGAATTTTTAAAACCCATCAATAAAACTATTAATAAGGGAGGGGAGAGCTGAAGAGGATCTTGATTGAACGTTGATGTCATTTTTCTCTGACAGGGCATGAAAAAAGAATAGGACAGTGTGCCTTTAATAGAAACCAAAGCAGAAATTCTCACTCTGATGCCCTGAGAAAGCATCTTTCAGCCCTCCCCCCCAAAGATTCTGCAAAAAGAACAGGAAGGGAGGGAAAAATCCTCTAGTCTTTTATATTTACTGATTTGTTCTTATGCTCTCTCTGGCTATTTTAAAGTTTGCCTGTCTGGAAGGACACATCTTTCTCTTTTGTCTTTGGAGGAGGGAAAGAAAAAAGAATGGAGAGGGAGCATAAACCTAAACAGAGAAAGGACTTTACAAGGGAGGGCAATGGGCAGGTCTCGAAGATCCACCAGAGACATTCTATTTCTAAAAAGAGACTCAGATCAAACACGGAGCTAGCAAAACATCTGTCCCAAAAGGAGTTTTGAAACCACATTGTGAAAGGAAGCTGAAATTGGTGTGAGGTCTAGCTGCACAAAATGAATGTGGAAGCTACAAGAAACTGCGAAGCAAGACAGAACTGAAGGCACTAGTTAATGTAGAAAGTCACTTTGAAATGCACACTAAGAGAAGATTAAATGGCTAGTGTAGAAAGCGCCAGTGTCTCAAGTGCCATTTTCAACCAAGTGATTAACAAAAGTTGCCTGCTTATCCTCAACAAATCTCTGATATAGGCAAAAGCCAAATAACTTCCTGATAAAAAGGGTAGGGCATACAGAAATTTAAAAATATTTTATTAACACACACACACTACTGGGGGCTGCTCAGTCAAAGTGGGTAACAGCTTTTTGCATTTTTGGTGGGGAAATCTGCCTCACAATACATGAAGAAGCAGGGGTCCTTCATAGGAGCTAATTCCTTCCATGCTGCTGGATCCATCCCTCATTACATCAGCACACTCAAAGATAGTGCCTAGTCCCTATGGGTCCCCCTCCCCAACTGCACTGCTTTGTTATTTTTATTGTTATTTATGAATTGGAACTATGTGAGCAGCCTTCCAGTTAGGGTCATTTGTATGTGTGAATTCAATTATTTCTATTAGCGCTGAGCTGGGCCAGTGTTTTGTAACGTTTTCATTTTTGTTGCTGTTAAAAAATCCCTGGTTTTAGTATTATTGACAGCTGCTTGCATTTTTTTTTGTCCTTTGGTGAATACAAGAAAGAAATCTATCAAACCCCCCCCCCCCCATAGTCTAATTTCTGAGGCTCCAGGAAATAAAGCAGCACATAGCATAGTAGCCATGGTACAATACCATGTGCGACCTGGACTTTGACAGTATGGAAGTTCTGTAATTGCTGAGCTTATTTTGCTGAGATCGAACTCCAAGAAGTTTACAAATCTCACTGGACTAACTGCCATCTAAAATAGAGTTACACTCTTCTAAGCATATTGATTTCAGTTAATATAAAAGAGTGCAAATATTCAGGATTGCACTGCAAAGCTTACGTTAAGTCCCCTTATAGGTTCTCTTTCACCCCCAAGCTCATGTGATTCATAAATAGCTGCACCACAGCTCTGGTCAAATAGGTTGGGACATAGCTTGGACACTGTCCCATAAGATACAGAGAGGACCCTCTCTAGGTTTTAGTCAGTCTCAAGCATAAGAACATAAAAGAAGCCATGTTAGATCAGGCCAATGGCCCGTCCAGTCCAACATTCTGTGTCACACAGCGGCCAAATATATATATATATATATATATATATATATATATATATATATATATATATATATATATATATATATATATATATATATACACACACACACATACACACTGTGGCTAATAGCCACTGATGGACCTCTGCTCCATATTTTTATCTAACCCCCTCTTGAAGGTGGCCATGCTTGTGGCCTCCACCACCTCCTGTGGCAGTGAATTCCACATGTTAATCACCCTTTGGGTGAAGAAGTACTTCCTTTTATCCGTTTTAACCTGTCTGCTCAGCAATCTGAGCATCTCCTTTACATCTCCTTTACATACATAAAGCATCTCCTTTACATACAAGGATCCCTTGCTCCAAACTTAAGGAATTTTCCTAAACAACCTGTGCCCTGAGGACTGGTGGGGGTGGAAAGTGCTGTCAAGTTACAGCTGACTTATGATGACCCCTCTGGGTTTTCAAGGTAAGAGACATTCAGAGGTGGTTTGCCATTGCTTGTCTCCTTATTACTCCCCCTATTATTCCTTGGAAGTCTCCCATCCAAATAATAATAATAATAATAATAATAATAATAAAACATTTTATTTGTATCCCGCCCTTCCCACCTACACAGGCTCAGGGCGGCTAACAGCATTTCATAAAACATACAATAATAGATATAAACTTTAAATTTAACAATATAAAACTTTAAAATTTAACATCATTAAAAACCAGTCAGTATAATTAAGATTTTATAGCTTAGTCTGACAGTGACGATGGTATTTTGACGCTAGTTCTGTCAGTTTATACAATTTACACAGCGGTATAAGTCTTTGATTAGGACCGCATTAGCGGATCCTTAATTAAACAGCCTTGTTCAGCAGTCCGTATATGCTAGCCTGAAGAGGGTGGTCTTGCAGGCCCTGCGGAACTGATCAAGGTTCCGCAGGGCCCGCACCTCCTCAGGGAGCTGATTCCATAGGGAAGGGCCGTGACTGAAAAGGCCCGTGCTCGGGTGTTCTGAAGTTTGATCTCTTTCGGCCCAGGGATAGTCATTATATTTTTCCCGGCTGACCTCAGTGCTCTCTGGGGTTCATACGGGGAAAGACAGTCCCTCAGGTAGGCTGGACCTCGGCCATATAAGGCTTTAAAGGTAATGACCAACACTTTGTACTGGACCCGGTATGTAATCGGCAGCCAGTGCAGTCTACGTAGCCCCGGCTGTATGTGCTCCCACCTCGGGAGTCCCAACAACAGCCTGGCCACCGCGTTCTGCACTAGCTGCATCCTCCAAGTCCGGCACAAAGGTAGCCCCAAGTAGAGAGCATTACAGTAGTCTAGTCTTGAGGTGACCGTTGCATGGATCACTGTTGCGAGGTCCTGACGCTCTAGGAAAGGGGCCAACTGCCTTGCCCGCCTCAGACGGAAGAATGCTGACTTGGCAGTGGCTGCTATCTGGGCCTCCATCGATAATGAAGGCTCCAGTAAAACACCCAGGCTCTTTACCTGGTGTGCTGCTTTCAATGGCACGCCATCGAAGGCCGGGAGAGCTATTTCCCCTCCCAGAGCGCCGCGACCCACACAAAGGACCTCTGTCTTCGCTGGGTTTAGCTTCAGCCCACTCAGCCTAAGCCACGTTGCAACAGCCCATAAAGCCCGGTCGAGATTCCCTGGGGCGGAGCCGGGCCGGCCGTCCATTAGTAGATAGAGCTGGGTGTCATCAGCATATTGATGGCAGCCCAGCCCAAACCTCCGGGCAATCTGGGCAAGGGGGCGCATATAGATGTTAAACAACATCGGGGAGAGAACTGCTCCCTGAGGCACCCCACAATCCAGTGTGCGCCTCTGGGACCGCTCACCCCCAATAGCCACCCTTTGTCCCCGGCCTAAGAGGAAGGAGGAGAGCCATTGCAAGGCGAACCCCCCAACCCCAATGTCAGCGAGGCGGTGCATCAGTAGCTGATGGTCGACTGTATCAAATGCCGCCGACAGGTCTAACAATATCAGCACTGCAACGCCGCCTTGATCCAGTTGCCGCTGGAGGACATCCACAAAGGCGACCAACACCGTCTCCGTCCCATGGCCCGGCCGGAAACCAGACTGGCACAGGTCTAGGATGGAAGCATCATCCAGGAACCTCTGCAGCTGTAACGCCACTGCCCTCTCAATAATTTTACCTAGAAACGGTAAATTAGACACTGGACGATAATTTGCCAATTCGGCCGGGTCTGCTGTACATTTTTTCAAGAGAGGGCGGACCAAAGCCTCTTTCAGAAGTGTTGGAAAATGCCCCTCTAAGAGGGATCTATTTCTGATGTCCCGTAAAGGACATCTGAGCTCCCTCTGGCAAGATTTAATCAGCCAAGAGGGGCAGGGGTCCAGATCACATGTTGTTGGGCGAGCAGCAGAGAGGATTCTCTCGACTTCCTCCAGGCTGAGTGGGTCGAAGTGGTCCAGCACTAAATACATGCCAGGGCTGACCCCGCTTAGCTTCTGAAATTTGACAAGATCTGGCTAGCATGGGCTAGCCAAGTCAGGGAGCCATGAGGATTAACTCAGGATTTGTATAGTTCCCTTGAGTTTTAAAAATTAATTCATGGGCTTATTTTTCTGAATGCTGGAAATCTTTTCATGATCTTTGGAGGGGGGAAGCTACAACAGTCTATTAATGTATATAATTGTGAAAATTTTTAATAACATGTTGATCCATTTTGACTTTGTGGATTAGTTTATAATTGTATAGGTATTTGGAAGATGATATAGCTGGGGACTTTGTCAGTACTCAGTAAATACTCATCATCATCATCATCATCTCTTTATTAGTTACTAAATATATTATCTGAATGAAAAGATTAAAAAATAACTTGTGGGAGTTTTAGCACAGCTCTGTCTAACTTGTCTAGAGTGTAAATGACAAGCAGAGAACCTTTTCATATGATTTGTCTAGGGACATGATGCAAGGTTTTCATTCAAAAATCACTAAAATCCAAACTCACAAAATTTTGGCTCAGCTCTAGTTTTAACTATGCCAGAAAAACCACCCTGAAATGATGGGCACCGAAGAATCAGCAACAGTGAGTTAAAAGAAACATATGTGAGTAGCATGGGAATTCATACCATTGCCAGCTTGTCATAAAAATGAACAGCTCACACATACTGGAGATTTTAGTAGACAAAAGAGATTCCCTCCCTCTCCTTCCTGCTACAGCCCAAATAATGTCTCTCCCCAATGATGTTTCTGGGGGGGAATGGATCTCTATAGCTAATGTGGGTGTTGGAGATATGCAACAAAAAGAGGGGAATTAGCAAAAATTGCCTTATTTTCCAACCATGGACATTAAACTGGCAGAACCAGCGCCAGAATATCTTATTGCTGCCAGATACATTTAACTTAACTTGAATTATGTATTTTAATTCTATTAACTGGTTTTTACATGCTTAATTTTTAATTGTTAAATTTAAAGTTTTTATTTATCTATGTAAATGTATAAAAGGTTGTTAGCCGCCCTGAGCCACCTAGGCGGGGAGGGCGGGATACAAATAAAATCTATTATTATTATTATTATTATTATTATTATTATTATTATTATTATTATTATTATTATTATCATCATCATCATCATCATCATCATCCATGGAAACCAAACTAAAATCTTTTTCCAGCAGAAGATAAAGGGTCATGGGTTTGGGAGTGTCAGGGAATTATGTGTGAGTAGTTTCTAGCCTTGGCCAGAATCTACACCCCATTGGTAGTAATGGAATTTAGAATGCAGAGACATTTCCCTATATATTTTTTCAGTTTTATGGAATTATTAATTTTTGCATGTACCCTAAAACTATACAACTTTAGTTTGTCCTGGAACTTTGCTGTACACAATATTTTTGTTGTTCTTCATACTGAAATTGTTTTAAACCATTACTCATTCTGGTAGTCTTTATTTGTGGACCCAATGAAATTACGCTCTCTTGGATTCATTCCACTAAACCCTAGAAATCCACATTTCATACATAGTCCTATAATAAATACTAGAATGAGGTCCAGACAAGAAACAAAAAATGTAAACTGCTGTTCCTTTCTTCAAAGACCTATAATGTTTTGCATGTCATAAGAAAGTGGCAATAAGATATAAGACCTTACAGTAAAAATCCGGAAGGGAAAAAATAAATAAAATGGAATGAGAAATATGTAGCATCCTTTTAAGCCTGGTCAAAGAAGCACAACTGAACTGAAGGAAGTGAGCTGTCAACATAAAATACATCCAGCACTAGCTGAGTAAAAATTTAAAGGCTTGAGCTTATATTCTTGTTTACAGGTTTTTCCAGCAAAGCCCTGACAAAATGCCACAAAAATTAATAAAAATATTGAAATAAAGTGTGTTGATATTGCATTTTGCAGAGAGTATCCTCAAACGAATATCTAGCATAATAAGTGAGCTTATGTTTCCAATCTTTGCTTCTCCTACTCAGAAATGGAGTCTGTTTCCTAAAACCAGTAGGAAGAAACCAGGACAAATTAGGATAATTAGAGATGCACTTTTTCCTATTTCCTAAAACCAGTAGGAAGAAACCAGGACAAATTAGGATAATTAGAGATGCACTTTGTGCTTCATTCTCATTTGTGTTTATTCCTTTTTATTACAATTTTTCTTAATTGTGTTCTGCAGTAATTCCACCAAATGCTAACAGGCTGGCCTTACCTCCAGGCAACCATAGGCAGCCAACTAAAGTATCACATTGCAAGGGCAGCACTTCTGGCATGGCAGCAGCAGCAAACAGGAGGGAAGAAGACTTTCTTTTCTCCCAGTGCCAGCTTCTTGCATATGCTTTTATCGCTCAAAGTCATTTTTGTTTGTCTGATTCAGGAGATTGTATGTATGGGATGTAATCATGTATGCATGTGGGGGAATGGGGCAATTGCAAGTTTATTCTGGGCCCAAAAATTGTTGTTTGATCCCTGTGGGAGGTGTGGTGTGATTAGCAACCCCATGCCCAGTTTCTCACCCCTGAAGAACTGACTAGTGGGAAAAATCATGATGCTCTAGGAATTTCCCCTTGTCTCTATGGTTCAGACCATATAGACAAAGGGAGGCAGCCTACAACATCATCTGGAAATTACTTCACATCCTCCCCACAGTTTGCCCTGTCAGTTACTAGTGACTAGTCCCAGTAGTCAGTTCCATGGCAGGGAAGAGCATGTGAGGATGTGAAGGGGTAATTCCTAGAGCATATTCAAATGGAGGCCATTTTCCCCACTAGTCATAAATCTCTGTGTTTGCCAAGGCAGTGCTGGGAACCCTAGTCTGCACCAGTACCTTTTTGAAATACAAATAAGAGGAAGTTAGGTAAAGAGAGAGGCTCTAAATTACCACTGTTGTGTATATGAACTGAGGTTGTTGTATTGTAATGGGGTTCCTGCCTGACTCATTGGAGCCTTTAGGCCTGAGTTTGAGGACTCAGGAACAATGGACAGTAGGATCCAAATCCCTGCTGTCCTGCTCCAATCACAGGCCCTCTGCTGGTTTGAATGATCCAATGGCACGCTTGTGCAGGAACCTGGATGTGTATATAGTTGGCCCCATTGGCCCAGTTCTTCAGTCTTTAGTGCAGTCCTATACTATGCTGTACTTAATAAAGAGCTATGATCACTACTACCTTGCTTCTTCCTTGTGTTGAACCCACTATATTATAACCACTAATGTTAAAAGTTCAAAATCCAATAAGTATGGTGGAAAGTGGGAAGGGACCATTTTCATATTTAGACTAGTATCAGACTGCCTGCAAAGCTGGTGGTGCCTATCCTGCAAGAACCAACACATCTCAGGTTGTTTGGACCAAAGGGTACAATGCAGTGAGCTTCTGAACAGGATGCCCCCAGCCCTTAACAAACATAATGCATAAAGGGTCAGCTGGGTCCAGAGAACGCCAATTGAACATGAATGAGGTTATTGGCATTGAGGCTGCACTGAAGAGGAACAGGTCAGTTCAGGAGACAGTTGTGGTTATGCATCAGATCAAATAGAAGGGGCTATGTAAAGCACAAAAAGATCTCTGAAATGTTGTCCAACCCTGACTACTGTATTTCATTTGCCTGGGGGTTAAGCAGTGGTGAAGCCCATGGGAAATGACTTCCCAACATTTTTTTCCTGAAAGTTGACTGTCTTGTAGCTGCAAAATGCAAGGCTGGTCAATTTGGAAGGGTCTGGCCCTGTGAAGGCCTGGGGGTGCCAATGGGTTCCTAGCAATCTCAGGCCCATTTAAGTTTGCTAATCAAGGGAAAGAACAAGAAAAAGCTATGGAGTTTGGCCTGTTTAGGAGAAAGTAAAGTTTGTGCCCATCCCTATACTGCTCATGGCAATTTCATGTGATGACCATAATAGGGTTGCCAAGTCTAATTTAAGAAATATCTGGGGACTTTGGGGGTGGAGCCAGGAGACATTAGGGGTGGAGCCAAGATCAAGGCTGTGACAAGCATAATTGAACTCCAAAGGGAGTTCTGGCCATCACATTTCAGTGCCTTCCTTCCATAGGAAATAATGAAGGATAGGGGCACTTTCTTTTGGGGTTCGGGGGGAGGCACTAGATGCTGTCTGAACTGGGTGCTAGAGCTCCCTTGGGTGCTAGAGCTTGGGTGCTAGAGCTCCCTTGAAATACCCCAGAAACAACTCAGAAACAACTTGATTTGCACTTAGCTGGGCTCAAAACATCAAGTGCAAGAAATAAGATATCCCACCTCAGAGCATGAGAGACTGGTATGGTGCCGAAGGGTCCCGCGGAGCTGCCAGAGCTGTTACTGGCTTGCGGGGCGAGGTGGGGCCTGGGAGCGAGTACGGAGGAGGCTGAGACGCCAGGCTGGGCTGCGCCGCTAGCCGCGCCGCTGGCCGGATAGGGTTGACCGGCGAGAAGAGTAGCCGACGGGCGGAGAGAGTGTGGAACGGAGTGGAGCTGCTGGGATAGCTGGGACGCCCACGCCCAGTGCAGACGAGCGGCGTGTGGCGGGCGAGCAGAGAGACCGAGCGGAAAGACCGGGCGAGTGAGTGTATAGAGGCGGGCGAGCGACTGGAGACCTGTAATCACGCAACATGGGAAAGGCCGGGCCGACTGGCGGGAGGGAGGGAGGGAGGGAAGGGCAGCTGCGGCTTTGGCTGGGATGACTGGTGCAGCCGCGGCGGCAGGAGGAGGAGGGGGTGCGGGCCGGGCAGCGCTGGACAAGACCAGCCCGCAGGAGGAGCAGGGGGCAGCAGCGGCGGGGCGGCCTCGCCCGCCCCGGGATGGGGCGGCTCGCCATTTCCCCCCCTCCCCCCGCTTCTGTTTTTATGGGGAGCGGGGGAAGAGGGTGGAAATCCTGGAGTCCCCCGCCAGGGCGGGAGGGTTGGGAAGCCTAGACCATAATGACACATATACAACCTGTGCTGGGCCAGCCGCACTGGCTCCCAGTGGAGTACAGAGTCCTCCTGGCTCTGATCTGGTGGAACTCTCTGCCAAACACCACCAGGGCCCTGAGGGACTTAATATGTAGGGCCTGTAAGAAAGAGATGTTCTACCAGGCTTTTGGCTGAGGACAGCAATGGTTTTCATCATGGCTGGCACCCTCCTCTTTTCTTCCATCTTTTTTTCATTTCTGCCTCCTCTTTACCCTGCCAGTGTTATGGCAACACAGTCCGGAACAGGCTTAAGATCAAACTAGTGACCATTTTGAGATTATTTCAAGAATGTAATGTATAATTTATTAATTTTAACAAATGTATATTTTTGATGTTTTTAACTTCTGTTGTACACCATCAAGACCCTTGTGTACTTGGGGACTGGGTGATCCATAAATTTAAAGAATAAATAAATAATGCAAAACACAGGTGGCTGCTGTTTGTCCCAGGGCCTAGGGCTCTCAGAACTAGGAGTGCCCACCCTTCAAGAGCTGAGTGCCCAGGATTACCACTATTGAGAGATCACTCATTCTTACAGATGTGCAGTTCCTTCCATGACTGGGTTTCTTAATCAGGTGGCTAAACACAGAGAAAATATTCTGGAGAATATGACCCATTATCTTGGGTACTACATGGGGTCAGGTATGCTAGTTGCTGCAGATTCCAAGAGAGCAGTGTAAGCAGAAGGAGTTCTTCTAATCTTGTGGCTGATGGATCATCCTCTCCAAGGCTGCCAGAGGGGAAAGCACCCAAAACGCAGACTGGGTGTCAGTGCATCTCCTGTACCATATGTGTTCTTCTACCTGCTTGCACTCAATGTGTTCTCTGACATCCTGCCTCAACACAGCCTCCTCTGACTGTGTGTTGTTCTGACCCCCCAACCCAGGTACCCTTCAGAAAGTCCAATGAGGGGTAGCAGCAGCCATTGGCAGATGGCAACATTTTGAAGCATAGTACAGATGGCAAAGAACTTGGCAACTGCCAAGGGCTACATGGCCCCCTGTATAGTGAAGGAAATGGAACTGCATCTTAAGCTGGCCAAATGCCCACCTGATGACTGTGTGTCTGGCAGTGGGTTTGCTTGGTCTTGGAGGATCATCTTCAGGATACAGAGTCAGCAAATAAGGGGAGAAAGGTTTTCACAGTCACTTAGCAAGGATGGCATGGCATGCATAAAGGTTGTGGGTGCCTGCCTGGGGCCTCAGCTCCCCTTCCCAGACTATTGACCCAGCAGCCCTCTGGCCATCTGGCCAATAGGTGGTTGAGGCTAGATGCTACAAAAATGTACATGTCATGGATGCTGCCCAGAAACTTGGCCATGAGATCCTTGAAAAATGCCTGGTCATTGTAGGATGGCTGGACGTTCAGTCTGTAGAAGTGAAGGCAGTTTGGGTAAACCTGCAGCTCTTTCAAAGGGGCAATTAAGGCAATGTGGGTGCAGTCCACAGCACCCACCATGTTAGGAAGCATGCAACTGGAGGGAACCCTGACTGGATGGGTGCCAACTCTGTCGCTTCTGTAGCATGGCATCCAGGGAGCTATGCAGACAGCAGCTTGACAAGGACTGGGGCACCTCCAGGACCTCAGCCAAAACCCCTTGGGAGGATCCAGTTACCAGGAATATGAGGAATAGCAAGACTTTCTGTAGGATGGGGATGGCATGGGGGGTAAACACATTTACTAGCATAGCCAACAATGATCAGTTGATAGAGTCAGTTGAAAGAGCCAATAGTTCCTTGCCATAGACTATCTCAGTTCTAGAATTCATTTATTCCACAGGTATATTTCCAACAGGGAACTGATTTCTGTGTGTGCTTGTATGCGTGCGTGTGTGCGCAGGTGTGTGTGTGCCTGCACACATCATTTCCTTAGGTTAAGAACCCCCTCCCCCCAGTGCTGATGTACAAAATACCATCTATAATTTACTTATGCATCCAGAAGTGCTAAAATATCATTTCAAAACTACAATCCTATGGTTCTGCATATAAGTACCTGTTCTTAATATAAAGCCAAATGTCCAATCATATAAATACAGATTAAAAGGTACAAATTATATCCATATACAAGAACCAATACCAAACACATTTTGACTAAAAGCCTTCCTCAGTGGTAAAATTCAAACTGAGCACTCCATAAATTTAACAAAAGTATACATAAAACTAATCATAGACAGAATGGACCTAAAATGAAAGGGGGGGGGGGAAGGGAGGAGAAAATTAATTATCTAAATGTGTGTTAAGCAACACTTTAATTTTTTAAAAAAATATATGGAACTAGGATAACAGAGATGTTCACCGATGGAGTACGTAGGGATAAATATTCTTGAGATGCAACATGAGCAACTAATCAAGATGTACAATATTTCATATACCCATGGAGCTAAAATATACATAAAGCATATGACTAAACAACTTGCTGCTTTTTTCAAGGATAGAAATGAGGTTGATAAATGTAGTTGATTAAGCCTCACTTAATAATACATTTACACCCAAATCTACTTTTAACACACCCACCCCCCTCAATCCTAGAGTATTGGTCTTTCAGGAGCTTGTAGAGGAAGAAATGAAAGAACATGAATGTTCAGGGTTGCCCCTCTGGCACAAACTAATCAGACTGGAACAAAGTGTGTTGAAAAAACCCTCTGCACTCGCAGTGAAGATATTTTTAAACCAGCAGATAAGAGGGGTGCAGTAGTGATATGGGATAGAAATTACTGTATTACGGAGGCATTCAGACAGCTGAACAATACTAATCACTACAAAAGGATCACAGACAACCCATCTATAATCAGGAAAAACATGGTTAGTATTTTAGAGGAAGCAGTACTGGAGGGTTATATTAATAAATCCACATATGACTTCTTATTGGACACTGAGGGTAGAGTGCCACAGTTCTATCTCCTGCCTAAAATCCATAAAGATACCTTCCTGACTCCTGCAAAGCTATTTGAAGTACCTGTATCATTCCTTTCTGGAAGGCTCATCTACTTCCACCCTAAGCTTTTGTTCTATTGCAGCATTGTGAGGTCTGACATCACAAACACTTCTATTTTAGCCACAGAGGAATGGGATTTTAGGGAAAAGGGATGGACACCATCTATACTCTTTCTTTATGTGAACTGTTGGGGGCATATTCTGTCTTTTCTCTACATACATAAGGCTTACAATTAAATATTTAACTAAAGCTGGCTGAGGATTTTTATTATCACATGTTTTTTTTTAAAAAAAATAGTATTATAATAACTTTGTTAAAGAATGGGATGTATTCAGCTGAGATATTAATTAATTAGATGTTTTTCAGACTGCAGGCACCTTTTGTATTTTCACATGTGTCATGCCAATTCTGATGGGATCAGTTCAAACTTCCTGTCAGAGTTCTATCTGTTTTGGTTGGTTGGTTGGTTGGTTTTTTTTGGAAGGGAAGAGTTTGCATATGTGCTAAACCATTTCAGCAGCCTCTTCACTATGTCTATCTTCCTTGGAACACAAGAGCAGGGTGTGTTACACAAAAGAAGCCCCATTGACTTCAACACATTTACTCTTGTGTAACGCCAGGGGCTCTCGAACAGCAGCTCTGAGGCAAAAAATATAAGACCTTTTTCACACACAGCTTACCACGTGGTCACATTCCTGTTCTCTCCGCAGCGTCTGTCAGATTTCCCATTATCTGCGCCGGAGTTACAGGATGTGCCGTGGCTTTTGCGTAGCAAATGTAAACTGGGTTTTAGCGGTTTAGCCGTGGCACTTCCTGTAACTTCGGCGCAGATAATGGGAAATCCGATGGACACTGCGGAGAGAACAGGAATGTGACCCCGTGGTAAGCTGTGTGCGAAAACGGTCATAATTTATTTGCTCAGTCACTTGGCCCCTGAAAACAAGAACACTGAAAACATGAAAAGAATGTAACAAAAAGAAGAGGGGTTTTCCTCACTGGGGAGAAAGGAGTGAAGGGTCAAGAGATGTTCTGGTGGATGGTTGCAACTGGAGACCCCCTTATAGAAGCACCATGGGCTTTGGTACATGTACTCTTGTTCAAAGTGAGAGGAGGGCAAGATCCTGGGCATCTTCTCTCCCCCCTCCCAGACTTATGATTAATATTAGCAGTAAAGCCTGTTGTAGGAAGACATACAGCGGGCCCTAGAAAGGTAGGCAGCCATTAGAATCCTGCTTTTCACCCTCTCCCACTTGCAGGTGGGGGTGAGCAAGCAAAAGCCTTCAAATGACTTCTTGCCTCTTAAAGCAAGCAGCCCACGTAGCCTAATTTGAATAGAAAGTGTGAAGACTATTTGCAGATGGAAAGGGGGCTTGAGTATAAAGAGTATAGACTATAGTCTGTTTCTCTGCTGCTGAACTTCTCCCTTCCCCCATTGTGATGGAACATTCCTTTTCTGCCTGTTGTAGAGATTTAATTTTTCTGTCAGAGTTTGCTTCAGTGTATATCATTATTAAATGATGTTCAATGTTACTTAAGCAAGTATGTCTGCCACATGATAATAGTTCACACTGATTCAACCACAGACTGTGCTCTAAATGAAAAGGTGGAATATTGCCCCATAAAGAGGAGTGTCTGGCATATTTATAGATAGAATCAGGCCTCGGATTCAATGGGAGCTCACAGGAACGCAGCTCCTGAACCTTTCTGAGAGTTCCACCTCCTCCTTCCCACCTTGTCCATTGAATAGTAGGTGCAGCTGTATAACAATCCCTAGATGAGCTCCACCACCTATTTTTCTACAAAACGACCACTGAAAATATATATATATATATATATATATATATATATATATATATATATATATATATACACACACACACCGCACCTCCTGAACAGTAGGGGCAAGTGCTGGGTGAGTGCAACTTTGGTGGGGAGTGTTAGTTAGAGGTGGCAAAATGGTGGCAGTATTGGTGTTTTTTTTGGGGGGGCGGGGAGGTGGACTGTGGAAAGACAGTAGTAATCAATATGGCTCCAGGAGAACCTCTCAGCAGAGAACTATCTCGCTTAAAGGTCAGTGGGCTTCTGATGGAGTTCTGGCCTGACAGTTCTGGCAGTTTGTGGGTCACAGAGAGGCTACCCAATTACAGGAGGGAGTGGTGACAGACAGAGTGCAAAGCCACTGTGGTGGCAGCCACATCTTCCAATAAAAATTAAGGATCGAGCCAACACATTCAGCTTTTATTATATCTACGATGTGTATCTTCTTCAGTCTCTATCTGCATTGTTCTGGTAAACATCTCAAGAATTGTTTTTAAAGAACTGGAGTTGCAGAGTTGACTTCCCTCAAGATCCCAGCAGAGAGGACATGGCAGCAAGTGAGCTCCAGGCTTTCTTTGGCTGCGGAGGGAAAGATAGAGGCAGAGAGAGGAGAGCAGACCAGACACATGCCCATGCACACTATGGCCTTTTCCGCACAGTCTCCTACTCCATATCAGGTCAGGATTGTGTGCCGGATTTAGTGAAGAGTTCCACACATTCTGTTCCTGATCAAATATTTGGTCCTTCTTTTCTGCCTTTAACATGGGTTTTCTGGACTTCTGATTTTTGCGGTGTCCAGAAAACCCGCATTAAAGGCAGGAAAGAAGGACCAAAATTTTGATCAGGAGCAGAATGTGTGGAACTCTTCACTAAATTCTGTTTGATATGGAGTAGGAGACTGCGTGGAAAAGGCCAATCGCAAAGTAGAGCAAAGTGGAAGGTACCCCCAATGAAAATGACTGCTTGTTTCAACTAGCAAGGAAACTTTTCACTGCTGGAATGCACTTTTTTTTTTTAAACTTCCCAAACTTGCTTCTTCTGAGCTTTGGGCAGCAATCCTCAAGGCAGGGGAAAATGTTGAGATCCCCAGGAAGAGGCTTTCTTGCAAATTTATTTCACAATAAAAATAAAAAGTATGGAAAAAACCAGTTTTATAGGGAAAGTGGAAAAATGAGGAAGAAATGGGAAAGCACTGGGATGTTTACAAAGTTGTCTGAACACAAGAAAAAAACAGTAATGAAATTACAGGTAATGAAAACAGAATTTTAAGGCAGTCTGAAAAGCACCTTAATGTCCAACTACTGTGCATCTCTGCTAAATACTTTAGCACTTTCTCTATGAAGTACCTCTGTGTGACACTTCCCATTTCAGTTTGGTGCTTCCACTGAAAGGAATGTAACTGGCTCAAAAGAAGCTCCCTACTGTCAAATAAGGAAAGAAGGCTGCATGGTATAGCTTGACCTTGCCCAATTTTGGACTCTGTTCAGGGTCAGTTCTTGAATAGGAGACCACCATAGAAGGCTCTGCAGAGAAAGACACTGGAGTAGTAGATAGGGGCCCCCTATCATCATCAAGCCGCATTCCAAAGTGATAGCTGCCCCGCCCATACATGCTCGCGCACACAAAAAATGAATGCTGTATGTTTCCTTATGGGGGAGTGATGCAACAGTCCCCAATGGTGGTTAGGGATCTGCCCACCCCAAGGAATGCCAGATGTTTCCTAAGGGGGGGGAAGGAGTGTCAGCCACAGGTGTAGCAGGCTCATATTGTTTGGGGAAAGCGTGTTTTGCAACACAGACATTATTTAGAGAATTGTGGAGATGCAACGGTTCTAAGCGGACATAGTTTGGAGAGGAGACATACCCAACGGATAAAATGATGGTGTTAAAACTGAACACGGCTAACCTTATACGTGTAACACGACCCTTTAATATCAGGTTGCATGTCGATACAACTCATATTTTCATCTAACCCCCCCCCCCCCTTGAAGCTGGCTATGCTTGTAGCCTCCACCACCTCCTGTGAATTCCACATGTTAATCACCCTTTGGGTGAAGAAGTACTTCCTTTTATTTGTTTTAACCTGACTGATCAGCAATTTCATTGAATGCACATGAGTTCTTGTATTGTGAGAAAGGGAGAAAAGTACTTCTTTCTCTGCTTTCTCCATCCCATGCATAATCTTGTAAACCTCTATCGTGTCACCCCGCAGTCGACGTTTCTCTGAGCTAAAGAGCCCCAAGCATTTTAACCTTTCTTCATAGGGAAAGTGTCCCAAACCTTTACTCATTCCAGTTGCCCTTTAATACCCTTTTTGAGGTGCGGTGACCAGAACTGTACACAGTATTCCAAATGAGCCCGCACCATCGATTTAGACAGGGGGGGGGGCATTATGATACCGGCTGCTTTGTTTTCAATCTTCCTAATAATTCCCAGCATGGCGTTGGCCTTTTTTATTGCAATCGCACAGACTTGACATTTTTTCAGTGAGTTATCTACCACGACCCCAAGATCTCTCTCTTGGTCAGTCTCTACCGGTTCACACCCCATCAACTTGTATTTGTAGCCGGGATTCTTGGCCCCGATGTGCATTATTTTGTACTTGGCCACATTGAACCTCATCTACCACGTTGTCGCCCACTCACCCAGCCTCAACAGACCCTTTTGGAGTGCCTCGCAATCCTCTCTGGTTCTCACCATCCTGAACAATTTAGTGTCATCTGCAAACTTGGCCACTTTGCTGCTTACTCCCGACTCCGGATCATTAATGAACAAGTTAAAGAGCATGAGTTGTATCGACACGCAACCTGATGCAACCTGATATTAAAGGGTCGTGTTACACACCATCATTTTATCTGTTGGGTATGTCTCCTCTCCAAACTATGTCCACTTAGAACCGTTGCATCTCCACAATTCTCTAAATAACATCTGTGTTGCAAAACACACTTTCCTCAAACAATATGAAGCCTGCTACACCTGTGGCTGACCCTCCTTCCCCCCCCCCTTAGGAAACATCTGGCATTTCTTGGGGTGGGTGGATCCCTAGCCACCATTGGGGACTGTTGAATCACTCCCCCATAAGGAAACATATGTCGTTTGTTTTTTGTGTGCGCGTGCATGTGTGGGCGGGGCAGCTGTCACTTTGGAATACAGCTTGATGATGATGATAGGGGCTCCCTATCTACTACTCACTGGCAAACCAACTCTGTTTCTCCGTTGCCATGCAGCCCATTTCTGGGGCCATTGTATGCTGATTGAGACTTGGAGGCTTATGTAATACTGCCAAATATGTTTAGATTATTATTATTTGGGTTTATTTCCACTGAGAATCAGTTTCTATGTTCTGGAGATGTGTGTGTGTGTTTCAGCATTTATAACTGTCTAACTGGTGGCTGGTAACACTTGGATTTCCTTTTAGGTGAAAATGATTGGCCTAGTAAAGAAAGATACCTGCATGGCTTCACCCCACCCCACACTTCCCACTGCAGTAGCATATTTGTTCTGGCCAAATTTTAAATCCTTCGACAAAGACTTAGTCTTTGTGTGAGCATCAGCTAGACTCAGCTTCTGAGAACAGTTAAAAGAACCAACTATGCCAATTTGCCAGATCAGGTTTTTTTTATTTATCTTTTATTAAATTTTATATATGTTACAATGAACAAATAATTAATTTACATACATCAAAACAGACCACTCATCAAACACCCAGTAACCATCACCATAGTCACCTCTACTAATCTGTCTCTGCCTATTACTTGCCTAATCTCCAATGTTGCTCTCTGGTTGCCACCAGCCCCCACAGTACGAGAGTAATTTCATTTGCACTGTGATGCCCTTTATGTCCTTCCACCCTAATCCAGTGCGCCCTAGACAGCCGTCAAAAAGGATGACCAAATTTCATCAAACTGCTGGGATTGCATCAGATGTTGATAAACTATCCTTTCCTCTACCGCCAGTGCGAGCAATTCTTCTAACCAGAGAGCTACAGTGCCTGAAAAATCTGTTCTTTACATCTGCATAATAATCCTCTTAGCCGTCATCAGTGCCCGATACCCCCACTGTCGCTGCGGACGAGACAGAGTCCAAACTGACGGAAAATAGTTCAGCAAAATTTGAACGGCGGTGAACTTATATTGTGTCCCAATCATACAATTCATCTAGGCCAATACTCCTCCCCAAAATTCCACCAACGCCGGGCATGTCCAAAGCATATGACACAAACCCGCTTCAGCTGTTTGACACCGCCAGCACAACAATGAAGAGGAAAGGTTGTGTTTGTACAAACGGGCTGGGGTCCAATAAATTCAAAAATGATTTTTTTTCTGGATTAGTATCAGACGCTGATCCTTGGAAACCTTCTGAATCGTCCTGCTAATCATACTCCACTGAAATGGCAGAATGTTAACTTTTAGGTCATCAGCCCATTTTATCCGCAATTCCTCAATTAGCTGTTGTTGTTTCATTCCGGACCGAAAGATCGCATATAAGGCTTGTACCGGTTTGTCATGTTGTAAAGCACGCCTTATTCTTACTAAAAGGGACGGGGGATCCAGAGCAGCCAAAGCATCCGGTCCCAATAGCAGTGTTAAAGCTGTCTTCATTTGAATTTGCCAGATCAGTAATGGAGTACAAGCCTTGCTATTTGATTCCTAATAGATTATAAAAAAAAGAGAAAAGAAAGTATTTCTTCATATGGTGAATAATTACCTTGTGAAATATATTGTAGTTAGCTGGGATGGGTTTATGAAAGCAATAGGCAAATTCACAGAGGACTGGCCGATCAATGGCTATTCACTATGATAGCTAAATAGAACTTCCTTGTTCAGAGGTGCAGTTTCTCTGATTTTCAGATTATGGGGACATACAGAGGATTACTATCATCATTATGCCCTGAAGAAGGTATACTGTGGCTTTTCCTCAGGGGACACCTATGTGTGAGCCAGAAAGATCCCTCTTTGTATCTTGGTTCATTCCAATACAGTGATTTAAATGGAACTTGCAAATTAATGTGCTTAGGATCATAGCTACAAATCCTCCCGTGCTGAATAAAATTTACATTTCTAGCCTTTTATCTCTTACAAACTGAAACTGTCTGCTTTCAAAACTGTATGGATTAAAAATATAAATCAATTCATTATCTAATTCAACCTAACAACACAGCAATTCTGACAACTCATTTTGCCACTGCATAGTGAATTTTCTGTCTGAAAATTCATCAGGAATCACATACATTCCTTGTTAATGACCTGTTTCTCTGAGAAAGTCGTCATTATTCATGTAAAATTCTGATATAATATTCATTAATTAGATATCTTAATTTTAATACATTTATTAGCATGATGCCACATTTTTGTGTTGTTTCAACTGGGCTTTTTTTTTTTACATTTTGGTTTGAGCAGCCATGAGTTATTAGTATTTAAATCTCCTAACAGGATATGGAAATCAGATAATATGGTTTTGTTGGTGGCAAAATCATTAGTGCAGTTCAATGCAGATCAAAAGTGAATATTCAGTAAAATATGGACAAATAATGGAACATACAGTTAATATAACTTTCATCTGAAAGGGAGGACAATGAAAATAAATGATAAAATGAACAGTAGAAGACAGAGGAGATTGTTAGCTAGTACAAAAGGCTGAAGCAATGACATAATGATCTATACTCCCAGAAATTAGAATATTTCCTGGGACTGAAACAAATTTCTGTGTAAAATTCCTTAAAGTACACTGCCTTGGGTCCCAATTGGGGATAAAGGCAGGGTTTAAGTGAAATAAATATATTTTTGTCTTTTCCCCCCATGCAGCAAATAATAGCTTTGATTTGATTAACAAGTGGGCTCAGGGTGGCTTATAAACAAGACCCATCAAAGGATAAAAACAATAAAACAGTAAAGCAATGGATGGCACAATAAATCAGTAACAAAAACCTGTACCTCATGTCAGGCAAAGATGGGTACCTTGCAAAGCTCTAGTGTCCAATCCATATCCAGCAGGGCATTTGAACAGGCAAGGCCAGAAAAATTCAACTAAAAGCCTAGTGCAACAGCTCCATTTTATAGGCCTGTGGAACTGTAGTAAGACCTGCAGGGCCCTGATCTCGAGTGGAAGATGTTCCACCAGGATAGGGCAAGGGCTGAAAAAGTGGCTGTCCCTCAGGCTGGGGACCACCAGGAGATGCTGATTGGAAGAGCATAAAGCTCTCTGGTGCTCATATGTGGAGAGGCGGTCCCACATGTACAATGGACCCAGGCTGCATAGGGCTTAAAAGGTGAAGACCATGACCTTGAACTAGATCTGGTATTCAGTCAACAGCTAGCACAACACTGACTGAATGCAGGCCCACAGAGGCAATGACGTCAGCAGGCATGCTGCCATATTCTGCACTAGCTGCAATTTCTGGATCAGGCTTAAGGATAGCCCCACATAGAGCAAGTTAAAGTAATCCAACTTGGAAGTGACCATTGGATGTGTATGAATTTGTCACAATTGTAGACTAGTGCAAACTAGTGCCTATTTTAACATTTTGTGCAAACTAGTGCTTATTTTAACGTTTTTAAAAGAGGAGAGGAGAGATTCTGCATGTAATCCTAAAGCCATCCAGTAAATACTTTAGGATAGCAACTAAATCCTATACCAGCAGATATATTCTGGCATAGTACACCACCAACATCTGCACCATTATAGAGCCAGAAACCAGGGTGTGCCAGGGAGGAGCACATCTTAGTATCCTGAACACCCCTAGCTTAGTTCCTGTTTTTGACACTGAAGCAGGGGTCCCCAACATGGTGCCCATGGGTATTATAGCACCCACCAACACATTTCCTGGTGCCTCCTGCCAAGTGTTTTCAGAAAGTGGGAAGGGCCAGGTGGATTTTTCTCTTTTTTTTGCTCAGTAGGACTTCTAATTGGCCATGGGAGATTTGATTTGACTGTGCAGATTTTTAAAAGGTTACTTCAGCAAAGAAACATTTAAAACAATACAATAAATGCAGCTGCCCACCTGGATATTTAAACAATATGTATATTTTAAAAGGCATCCTATTAAACAGAGATTTTTCTTGATATGTTGAAGAAAATGTTATGCTTAATTATACTGAATCTTAGAGTTACACTTAATCTGACTCCTTGATATTCTGTGATTGGCTCAACTTCCTGTGGCAAGCTTCTTTCCTATCCCCTGGGTTTAAAAACCCCTTTCTTGAAATCTCCAGTAAGATATAATCTAGACCCACAAGACCCACAAGTCTATGTGTCCCTTATAGGTGTCAGATTCCACAAGATGAGAGCTAGCTATTTGATTGTTTTATTGTATCCTGTGGTTTTAACTTGGAGTTTTAATTGTTTTAACTTTTGTTGTTAATTAATTAATGTCTATGATCAGGATGGCCATAAGCATTTCCAAAGCTTTTATGGTTGGTACTCAGACAAAATTTGGGAGCAGAACAGAGAAAACTTTTAAAACTGAATTTGGGGGAGGGGTTAAGCTCAGGACCTGAAATAAAAGGGATTTCTCCACACAGACATTTTTGTCCACCTCCCATGGCATCCATTTTGTTGTTGCATGTTCTGCCCTGTGTAAGAATTCCAGAGATGCTCACAGGTTCAAAAATGTTGTGGACTCCTGCAATCTAATAAGGTTGTCAGTAGGGACGGACCTGAATCAAAATGTGAACATAAATTCATCACAAACCAGGCTTGTTTCATGGTTTGTGTCTATCCTTATACGCCGCCCCCCTCCCCAGGACCATCAACATGATTTTGGAGGTCCATGGCATTCATGGTTCATGATGGGAAACAGAGGGATTACTGAAATGGCTTTGCATCTATTTCAGCCTAACATCTGCAAGCAATTTCAGTGATCCCTCTGGTTCCCCCTCCCCTCACTTCCGAGTATTCCTTTTAAATAGGTTTTGACAGCAGGTGCTACATGGGAGTGGAGGCCAAGGGAATGTTCTCTTTAAATGGGTTTTAGAAGATCTTGCTGTCCTTCAGTTTTGCTAGCCTCAGTGAGCCTCCACCAGCATAAAGAAGGGAGGGAAGATCTACAAACCTCATGGACCTAAACTGTTTTATGAAGAGGGAGAGGTTTGTCCCAGTTTGTGGTTCATCATTCGTTGGGCCTCACAAACCATGAACCAGGGGGAACCTTCATTTTTCCATTTGCACCCATCCCTAGTTGTCAGCACTTTTGCTGGCATAAATGTAGACAGTCTCATCAAGTTGAAAGGAGTATTAAAAACTGCTGCAATTGCTTTCTACCATCTCTACACAGCCATGGTTCACTTTAGGACATGGACTAAAATGTGGAGTCAGTCACAGAGCCAGTAAACATTGTATAAATTCCAGCAAGAATACTCAAATCACAGATGATAGGGCATGTGGCATGTAGTTACATCTCTTGAGTCTTACTTCAGGCCAGCTGAGAACATACATGGGGAAACTTTGGTGAAGGGCATTTTCTACAGAAAGGGCACTTTGCATAAAACGGAGTGGTTTGCACAAATGACCCTGGATAAAAACGTTATTATATCACACTGCTGTTCTGCTCAGAGCCCTTAAAGATACTTTTCTTCCAACACAAACACTAATCTGGATTCTCCAGCTCCAACTGGGGATGTAAAAGATACATAGGTGAGAAATGGAGGAGAATCCCTTAATTCAATTTTTGACAGCTGCAAATGCCTTCTATCCTCAATGTGTACCTGTATATTGGCTCAAAAACCCTTCACCCTTCAACAGTTTCTAGCAGTATGTCTCGCAGAGGCCACAGAATAAGAATGCAAAGTGAAGAAAGGAGGACACCCTTGAAGATATGTCAGTGTAGCATCACAAGCATGTTGGTATGTGATGTTGTGCTAGTTAGGGATGGGCACAAGCTGGCTCGCAAACTAAAGTTCATGATGAATTTTGGCTGGTTCATGGTTCGCAAACTGAATTTTGTGGGAGGTCAACCATCAAGAACTTTCCACAAATTTTCAAGCTTTTCATGGAGGTTTGTGGAGGTTCATCAATGGATACATTTCCAGATAGACTGTCTCCGCTTGAACAAAAATGTTTACCAAACTTAAAAACAATAGGGGAGGAGGGAAATTCTCCAGTCTCAGAAACGCCAATAGGTTTCCCGCACATTTGACTTGTGTAGCTTACATTTTTGAACCTGCACCTGACATTTTCCCCAAAAGCATTTTCCTGGGGGCATCTTCTTTGGGAGGCTATAACACAGACCCTCGAAGTACAATACTCACCAAACTTTAAGGTCATGTAGAGGAGTATCAGGGAAAGACCCCTGTACATTTGATGTCTCTAGCTTGCACAAGGTCTGTTTTATATGCTTCTGAACCTCCTGAACCCACACCTATCATTTCCTCAGAAACGCATTCCTGGGTGCACCTTCTTTGCGGGGTTGTAATTTGGATCCTGTAAACCTAATCCTCACCAGACTTGGAGGGCAGGTAGAGGAGAGTCAGTCAAAGATCCCCTGAGAGATTGGTGTCTCTAGCACTTGGGGAGGAGGTTACCACATCACAAAACAAACCAGTTCATTGGGTGGCTAAAAGTTCTTAATGGTCCGTGCTTCACAAACCATGAATCAAACCACATTTTCCCAATTTGTGCCCATCCTTGATGCTGGTATATGATGTCATGCAAATGTAATGAAACAAGTAACACAGCCATATTGCTGTGTGAATACCAGCCACCCTTGTCTTTTCACTTCAAAAGTCCATGTGATACTAGTCACACCAGCATTGTACTGGTAAAAACATGTTAAAATGGTCAGTATTGCCATTGTGCTCCTGTGCCCAAGAGGTTTAGGTATTGAATTTTATGAAGAAAATTCTTTGCTAATCCCAAATCCAGGCAAATGATGGGCCTGTGGAGATTTGAGTCATTCACATGCCCAGAGTTCATTAGTTGCTTTGCATCTGGATGCATTTTCTTATTCCACAACAGCACTGTACAACTGCAGAGATTGATAATGGAAACAAAGTTCTGCAATATGGGCATTTCTATGTTCATTGCATTTGTACATTGAAATACTTGAAAGTACAAGAACTGGGAGAGCAGTATGTGTAATGCTTATGGGGCAAAGTCCCTATGCCTTGCATAGTCCTGCCCCCCCACCCCTGTACCATGGATAGTTGAAGCAAAGAATTCCTGCAAAATACTCAAGCCAATTCAAATAAGACACAGGTAAAGGTGAAGATAGTCTCCTGTGCAAGCACCAGGTCATTACAGACCCATGGGGCGACATCACATAAGGACGTTTTCTTGGCAGACTTTTATGGGGTGGTTTGCCATTGCCTTCCCCAGTCATCTACACTTTACTCCCAGGAAGCTTGGTACTCATTTTACCAACCTCAGAAGGATGGAAAAAACTCCAAAGCCTTCATTGTTCCCCCCCACCCCATCCAGTGAAGTCAGAGGCTTGAAAGTCACTAATGAGATAATGTGCTGAAATGTTACTGGAGAGTCATTATTGCTCTCAATATGCATCTTTAGCTGAAGATTTTTTCTGTGGTCAAAAGTTTTTTTTGGTAAGATTTTGCAGTGCATCAAAACTCACAAGTGACCAGAGAATACACCTGAGAAGTGATACTTCTGTTGTGTCTTTAAGATCAGACTTTTAACTTTCTGCTACCTCCAGTCTTAATGGAAAGCATAACCAGCCCTGTATAAATTCTTATATTCATATTCCTAGTGATTTTGCCTTTTCTCCTCCATATTCTTTCTTAGGCACGTGCACATTTCCTGCCTTCTCCCTTAACTGCTATCTCTAAGGCCCTATCTGAAACGAGTTGATGAATGGGAATTTGATGAATTGTAATCCAACAAGGTGTGATTTGCATGGACCCAATTCCCTCCTGGCAGTGTAACACTTGGCTTGCCCTTATTATGTATGATGATCAAGGATGCTGCATCCTGAATGGCTCACATTTTGTTCAAAATAGCTGCTGCAATGAGTTGTTTACAGCAGAGACAGATTTCCCGTGCTGAACTGCTGCAATGTACCAGCTAAGTGGTATTTCTGGATGGTTCATTGTGTCTTGTTCTTTGTTGATTTTTCTTGTTCAGTGTTCTTGAACTGCTGTTGCTGGAAGTACTTAGCTGAGAGATTCACAGAAAAAGAACATAGCATGGGGTGGATGACCTATGAAGTCAGACATGAAAGGCTTCTGTTTCACTCTCTTTTTTCAAATGCTGTTTCACTTGATTCTGAAGCATTAGTAGCTGTGACACTACACAGCAGTCATTTTGCTCCCTAGAGTAGCCAGTTAGATTTGTCAATCTCTCTTCCTCTCTTTCTCCTCTTCTCTCTCTCTCACTCTCCTTTTAAAGGATCAGTCATACGCCTAAAGACAAATTCATTATCCTATTTCATTTGCAGCTTGTAATACTCAAGGGGGGGGGGAACCACACAGTGCATGAATAATTGAAATTAGGAGTTACAGACCTCAATAAATTTTAGTGGCCAATGGAAACTCAGTCTCTTTTTTTGCCGAGGGAAAAAAACATGTGGGTTTGAAGGTCAGAACCTACCCACCACTTGCATTTCAATTCACTATTTGATGCCAGATATTCACAAATACAGAATCCCTGACAGACGGATGTCTAGTCTCTGCTTGAAGACCTCCAGCCTATGCCCATCACCTACGCCATTGTTCCACTGTCAAACTGCTATAACTGTTGCGAAGTTTTCCTTATGTCTGACCAAAACCTACCATTCTGTAAATTAAGGCCGTTAGATCTAACCTTGCCCTCTGAAGCAGCATGAATTAGTCTTTTCCCTCTTGTATATGAAACCTCTTCAAGAATTTGAAGAAAATAGTAATGTCTGTTAATTCTTCTTTGTTGCTTCCCTCTGAACCCATCCCAATTTGTCTGCTTCCATCTTCAGGCACAATGAGGTGGAATACAGCTCCATTTAGAAATAGCTGAGGGCTACCAGGTTACTTCACAACATGATTGCATGGAAGCTGAACACTCATCAGACTGTTCTGTTCAGATAGCCAGTTTAGTGTAGAGGTTAAGTGCACAGACTCTTATCTGGGAGAACTGGGTTTGATTCCTCACTCCTCCACATGCAACTGTGGGAGTGACCTTGGGCCAGTCATAGCTCTGTCAGAAGCTGTTCTGGAAAGAGTAGTTTCTGTCAGAATTCTCAGCCCCAACTACCTCGCAGGGTGTCTGTTGTGGGAAGAGGGAGGGGAAGGAGATTGTAAGCCACTCTGAGACACTTTTGGGTTGTGAAGGGCATGGTATAAATCCAATTTCTTCTCTTCTTCTTCTTGTGGAAACATCTCATATCTGTCCAGTTGGTAACTGCCACTTCTGTATGCAGAAATGCAATAATTCTTCTCACTGCTAGATGCTGCCACCATTTGTTTAAATTGATTATTATAAAGACCACATTTGAAAGAAATAATTTTGTTTGGAAGGGGAGGTTTTGACAATTACTGGTTGAATGATTATCTGATTTTATATCTGACTGCTTGAACATTAATGCTGCTGGAACTGTCTGAATCCAGAAAAGTTTACACATGTACATTCTTGAAATCCACATGGAAACTCTAGTCCTCCCATGCGTCAGGGTTTTTTAAAAAAAGGCATTTAGCTCTTCTTTAAATTGTAAAAGCAATCAGTAGGTCAGGAATCCCATGGGGCTCTCTGCGAGGATTGCCAAGTGCCCTGCGACCTCTGGTGGGGAACTTTTTTTGCATGTGCATAGTGATGTCATGTGCTGGTCACTCTAGGAGCGTCCAGGGAAACTCTATGGTTTTCCCAGATGCTCTAGCAACTTGGGAGGAAAACTCTATGGTACCATAGAGTTTCCCTCCCAAATTGCTAGTGTCCAGGAAAACCATAGCATTTTTCCAGAAGCTCCTAGAGCAGCTGCTGTGTGATGTCACAATAATGCCACTTGCGAGTGATATCATCGTGCCAGCGACATCAGGAGGAGATCCCCTTGCCGGCCCACTGCAGGCCAGCAGGTTGGGGATCTCCAGAACAGGAGAACCTTTGCCTGGCCCAGGAGCTTGGGAGCCCTACTCTCTGTTCTAGATTGTTAGAACATTGCAGCTATATGTGACATTACTTCTGCTTTCAGTGCCCCAGCAGCACTTTTTATTTTGTATATTTCTCCTGCTGTTGCACCAGGTAGTGGCAGAGGGGCAGTAAGTATCCAACTATAGTGGGGGGGCTGGCCCCCATAACCCACAGCAACTACCTCACTGTCCTTCTCATCAGGCAGGAGTCAAGGCCTTAAGCAACCACAGAATTCCACTGGGTTCTTGACAGAGCAGAATCAGCAGTGAGGCCCAAAGGCCACAAAGTTCAAGCCACTGGCAGGATTATCAGCTAAGTTTTAGACAAATTGATCCCACACTGACTCCAGTCTCGCTGCAGGCTTATATAGGGAGTTTCCTTGCAGATGATGCTTGGTCCAGTTTTAGGCTCATCTCGCAAGCTGAGTCAGCTCCTCTACTCACAAGAAGAAGCAGGGCCCAGACGTATTGATTTCTTTAGATGCTTCTTTGGTAGAAGGGAGGCTTTGGGCTGCCAGAGATGCACTCCTGCATCTGGCCCGGGCATTGGTCCTAGCTCTTTGAAGTTGATGCTCCTGGGGTTCCAGAGGAGCTTGTGGCAGGCCTGATAGCAAGCAAGTCCATTCTGGGACCTCCTAGTGGCCCTGCTGGCTCAAGTGGCAGTGCAAATATGGTGAAGGTTCCCTTAGGGGAGACAATGAGGCATCCGCCTTGCAGGGAGCATCTGCCAGGGTAGAGCCCAAGGGCAGATCCTACTGATGAAGATTCATCCTCCCATGAATATTCAGGTGGTCCATGACACTTGCTGAGCAATGCCGGGCATAGGGTTGTCAATCCCAGGTTCAGAAATAGCTGGAGATTTGAGTTTAGAGAGGGAAGGGACCTTGGAAGGGTATAATTCCATGTAGTACACCTTCCAAAGCAGTCATTTTCTCCAGGAGAGGTGGAATAAATGTTTTAAATAAATAAATAAATAATGACTAAATAGATGATTTATGTAGTCTGGAGATCAGTTGTAATTTCATGAGAGCTCCAGACCCCACTTGTAGTTTGGCTATCCTAAATCCAGACAATGCACACTGAGCTCTTAGTAAAAACCATTTTATAATTTTCTCCCCTCAGGCTTCTGCCCTCTTCCTTAATACTGCTGGAAACTCCAGAATGAACAAGCCAATCCCGAATCCTGAATTTCCCCTAGGAGCACTAGGCAGAAAGAAAAGAACTAGGCCTTCCTATCCATATGGAGTAATTCTCTGTTAATGACATGGTCCCTATTAAACAGCCTAAATGAAAACTAAGCTGCTCTGAGAGCCTAGGAAGGCCACAGGTACCAGAAATCCTGGCAAAACAGGCAGAATTGTAATCAACCTATGGCTCATGGTTCATGACAGATCTCAAGTATCAGGGAAGAGAAAAAAATCCTAGCTGACACCTTGAAGAGCAGCTGTCAGAATAGCTAATGCTTGGCTTGATGGATATATAGTTTGTCTAAGCAGATTGCAACAGACTCAGGCAAGTTAGTCTGGAATCTGGGAACAACCTTGCAATGATTGGCTGGGCCACAGCTATGGAAATGAGAATGTAGCAAATTGAAGGGGCTTGAAGAAATTGAAGAAAACAAAAAGCCTCAGAGTTTTAGTCTGGAGTTGGAGCTTGAGTACTGAACAGTGGGAAGACTGGTACTTAAGCTGGTCAGCTGTGGTGTGAAGCAACTGGACAAGGAGCTGAAAACAGCCAATGGGGCTGAGTTCCTTGGTAGACAGAACTGGGCTAAGCTTCTGTCTGAGAGAGGTTTTTGGTCAGAAGAGGGGCACAGCCAGGCACCTTCTGTGAGGAGAAACTCTCTGTGGGGAGTTCTGTCAGCACAAGGCAGACTCCTAGTTAAACTGAGAACACTCAACCACTCTGAAGGGAGGACTGGATTCTTGTGGCTAGAAAGGGATTCCAAGAGTCAGACTAGGAATCTAGCTGGGACTGAGACACACCAGGAGTTGAGGGGCTAGTTGGAGTACTCAAAAGCGTGTGAGTCCGGTGAGCTAGTGTGTATGTCTGTGACGGAAAAGTTATCTAGCACAAGTCAGGAGTCCTCAGTGTGTGTAGAAGAGTGAATGTCAGTTTATTATTTTCATGATTTGAGAAGCCAGAGCATAGGGCGATACCATCATCTCTGCAAAGCGTTTCTAGTGACCAGTAGGCACTGCCTGCCTTTCATATATTTCTAAACTCTCTCAGCCTGATAAATCTCTGGTGATCAGAGATTGTTTATTTTGAATTGCCTGCCAATTAATTCGTTATTGATCAACTAATTCATATTATTTGACCCTATAGCAGGGCTAAAATAAAATAGGCTTGAGCTTGGTTTATATGATATCAAAGATGTGGAAACCTTCTGCTAGTTAGGCTAGAAAAAGGGAAGTAACTTTCCCTGTTCACCCCCACTCATAGTCTTGGCTATGCAGTGAAGAAACAAAAAAAGGGAAGTTAGAAGAACACTTGTTTGTGAGCATGTAGCTTCAGCAGAAAGAGGAAACATTTGCAAGCGTTTGCTGGAACAGACTATTATGTAAATGCACCCCAGAATCTCCCGGAGAAGCCCAAAGATGCAGAGAAAACATGTTTACCTTGCAGGAAATTGCATTAGAAGCTTGCAAATAATAGTGCCAAATATGCCTATATATATTATGGAAGGGAGAAGATGGATGGATTTTTCTCACATCATTATATAAGAAGAAACTTGTTGAATACTTGGAAAAAATATAACAAATATGGTGACAAGAGAAAACCACTATGGATTGTGCCAACAGAAGTTATAAAGTTGTCTTCAGATCCACAGGAAGATAAATTGCTATCATATAAACAACTGCTAAAAATACAGGGAGGCAAGGTGGAACTAAAACCGGTAGAAGAATTGCAGGATAAATTTAATTGGTATCAATTGCGACAAATTAAAAGCTTGGTGGAGCATGATATTAGAAATACAGGGATAAGGCAAGATCAAACAGAACTGGAAAAAATGCTGTTGGGCGAGGATGAAAAATTGATTTCGAGGATATATAAGTAACTATTGAAATGTTCTACAGAAGATGAAGTAGTGAAACCTCAAATGATAAAATGGGCGATAAATATGAATAAAGAAATACAAACAGAGACATGGAAACACCTATGGAAGAACTCTATGAAAATATCGACGTGTTACAATATAAAAGAGAATTGTTTAAAAATGCTGTATAGGTAGTACATGACACCTAAGAAATTAGCAAAAATGAATAATCAAGTATCAGACAGGTGTTGAAAGTGTAAAAAACACGAAGTTCTTTCTACCATATGTGGTGGACTTGCGAAAAAGCAAAGCAATTCTGGCAAATGATTCAACAAGAGATTTCGAAAATCTTGGGTTATAACATCAAGAGAGCACCAGAGGCCTTTCTGGTGGGATTACAAATGGAAAGTTTTCTGAAGCGTGATAGAACATTGGTATGGTATTTGCTTTCAGCTGCGAGGACATTATACGCACAAATGTGGAAGCAAGATAAAATGCCAGAGAAATGAAGCTGGATCTTAAAAGTACTACACTGGAGTGAAATGAATAAGCTTACTAGAATCTTAAAAGACTGTAATTCAGAAAAATTTAAAGGTGACTGGGAGAAATTTCAAAAATATATTGAAAAACAATGGAAGAGACACTTAGTGATTTTTGATAACATTAACTGAATTTTTACTGAGAAGATAAAGCTGCAAATATTGACTTTTGTTTTAATATGTAATTTAGCAGGTTAGATTATGAGATAAATAGAGAGTTAATTATAATAATAATTATTACATAGTCTTGGTTCATCTTGTGTTAAGGTAATTGTAATTTTTAGTGAAGATTCTATAATTGTGAATTTTACCTTTATTTTCTTTTTTAATTGTTTTGAACACCGGCGGAGGTCATGAAATAGAGGAGGGGGGGGGAGGAGGGAATTTTGTAGTGTATTGGTTAATACCTTTAAGTATATGTTTGATGAATACTTTTCAGTATATTGCAAAACAATAAAATTGGTTTTACACAAATAATACTGCCAAATATGGAATATGCTAGTCTGCCCATGCCATATTCCTGTAGTCAAATGATGCTTATGATGATGTACGGGAAGAAGGTTTGTCTATGTGGAATCATTTACTGCAATCAATAATGTTGAAGTATAAAAGCTTATGTCCTTCCTTGGATCGGGGCTCAGACTCTTTGGGGCATTAGCCTGTCTAAACCCGTGCACGTGAATTCAATAAACTGCTGTTTTTCTTGATACTGCCTGTGGCCTAGTCTGTCCATTGCTCAACCACCAATTGCGGGGGTCTCCTGCTACAACCCCTCTCCCTTGCCTTTTGTGAACCAATAAATATTCTTTGTGGTTTTGAAAACTGTCTGGTGCCTAGTTTACTTTAGTTCTGACAGGATTTCTGTATGTGTGCCTGAGGGAAGGTGACTGGGGAAAAAATTATAGTGGTCACCCTCCCAAGCTGACCTTAACCGGTTCCTCATGCAGACCTTTAAGAAAGGAAAGGTACCTTGGTATAGGCCAGTCTTGTCAGATCTCAGAAGATAAGCAGGGTTGGTATTTGGAAGGGAGCCCACCAAGGAAGTCCCTGAAGAGAAGAGTAATGGTAAACCACCTCTGCTTCTCACTTGCCTTGAAAGCCCCTTGCTGGGGTCACCTTAAGTCGGCTGTGAGTTGATAGCACACAAGTAGATCTTTTCAGATGCTACAATAACAGGTACTGAGACCCTATTAACTGCATATAACAGGATTGTATACTACCTAATATCCTCTTGATACATGTGGTCACTGGGGGCAATGTATTGTTTACCACACCTGTATAGTCTTAGTATACATGAAAACACACCCTGAAAAATCCAGTGATCAATCTATATGTACCAAAGCTGTACATTGCCCTGATCACACAGCATGGAAACCTTACCTAATGGGAAGTGTATGGGTAGCATGCACTATCATTACATATGGTTTGGTAGACTCTCAGTATGTGTCATTGGAACATCTGAAAAATTCCAATCTAAGACAGTTGCATATAACAGAACAATAAAAGTTATGGTATTTATAATATACTTAGAAGACACCAACTATATTTCTCATGTGAGTAGTACCTGTATGATCTTGCGAACCTTCAGGAACTGGCTACATTAATTAAATGCTGTTAGTTAAACCAGAGCAGCAAAGCAGTGTTCTTAGAACTTGGAGTTGGTAATCGCTGTTTGTTGGAACTACTGCACAGGCATAGATTAAAAGGTAACAAAGTAGTTACCATTAGTTCATTTTTGCCTATTGCAATATTCAGTTAGGAAGATATAATATATAAAGAAATGTAAGCTACACCATCTAACTGGCCTCCCAACACTGACTACCATCTGGACTGGAGGAAAAATTGGGCTGATATAGTTGACATCTTTTGGACACCTAAACTGTGAATTTAAGTGTCCACACTATCCACGCTGCCTTAAATTAAATCCGAGCTACCGGCTTAACTGTTTTAACTGCTTAATATGTTCTAATTGTTTGACTGTTTGACTGCTTATTTATTGATTGTTGTAGTGTAATTGCTGGTTTTAATTGTTTGACATGTTGGAATCCACCCTGAGCCCATTGTGGGAAAGGGCGGAATATAAATTCACAGAAATAAATAAATAATAAGTTTCCCCCTTGTTCTCCCAGTGATAATATGAGGGTACCAAGAGATCTAAATACAGCTGGTAAATATACGTATGGCTTTAAGGCATGACAAATCTTTCCAAAATAACCAAGAATAATTGTGATTGTTATTAATTGATTAATAAATAAATGCAAAAGACTTATATCCAGTTTCATAATTTATATTTCCAAGGCAGTCTTTCAAACATAATTTAAACAATATAAAATACCAACAATAAAGCAAATTAAACAAGGTAACAAATTAAATAAAACATTCTCAGGAAACCATATTGTACATACCCTTACTGGTAAATGTTCTACCACATTAAGATATTTATAGTATTTGAGGACTAAATAATTGTTTGAGATTTTTGGTAAATCCTTTTATACCTTCTAAAAATTACATTTTACTTATGAAGCATTGTTATGTTCAACACACTTTAAACAACTCATATTTCATTGGAAAAGAGTCTTATGCAATTACTTACCATTTCCTTTGTACTACACCCACATTATTTTACATAATTTTAATAACTATATAGATTTCATAGATCATATTTAATGAGAGTATGTTCTAAAAACTGAGCAAGCTAATTACTTGTAGGTTAATAATTGACTTGCTTAAATTTAACTATCTTTCCGGGCTTGCCTGTGATTAAAATCATTTTGTTAATTTGTATTTTCAGTAAAATTTTCAGTTGCTAATGAATTAAAATGAATAGCAGTTACTTTCGAGATTCTACATGAAAGCTAACATGGTAGAAATAATCTGTTATTGCCTGTGGCTTTTTTTCATGCTCTTCTAAATGGCATGCATTTTAAAACTGTAGCAATATCCATTTAAATAATTGAGACTGCAATCTGACACAAGGAACTACCAACAGCCATTTATGCAGTCCTTTTGAAGATTTTTACCCGATAATCTTTAACCACACAAATCAGTTGTTTCTAGATTAGCAAAAGAAGGTTGGGTTTATTGAAATATATGGTTGACCAGAATCAGAAAGTATCTGTAAACTTCCTAATTGATTTCATCTCTCATTTCCTTTCCCTCCTGCCATTCCCATCTTCATCACTGGCATTACAATAACTATATAAAAGTCTATATTTTGTGGTAATTGTGGATATGAATAGCAATTTACAAACTGTAAACCTGTCTCCAGGTAAAAGGATCAGGTAGTAGGTTATGGCATGTACCACTACATATGGACAGCTACTGTGAGGCTAAGTAGACAGCTATGACTTCAATACACCAAAGGTTTGATTCAGTATATAGCAGTTTAAGAACATAATAAAAGCCCTGCTGAACCAGACCAGTGATTTATCTAACCCAGCATCCTGTCTCACACAGGGGCCAACCAGGTCCTCCAGAGGGCTAGCAACAGGACATAAAGACCAATACCTTCTCCCAGTGTTTCCTACTGACACTAGGATTCAGAGGTTGACTGCCTCTGAACATGGAGGTTCCTCTTAGTTACTGTGGGTAGTAGCTACTGATAGACCTATCACCTCCCCGCTTTAAAGCTGTTTATCCTCGTGACCATAACTACATCCTCTGACAGTGAATTCTTAATCACGTTTTGTCTAAAGGACTATTTCTTTTTTTTTGGTGCTGAATTTACTGCCCCTCAGCATCATTGGATGCCCTTGAGTTCTAGTATTTTAGAAGAGGGAGAAAAAATTATTTTTGTCATCTCTTTCCACCCCATGCATAATTTTATAAACCTGTATCATACCCCTCCTTAGTCATCTCTTTTCTAAACTGAAAAGTCCCAGGCTCTTCAGCCTTTCCTCATAGGGAAAATGCTCCAATCCACTAATCACCCTGATCACCATCCTCTGCACTTTTTCCAGCTGTGTGATAAGAAGCGTCATGTGTTCAAAGAATGACTTTGAAGATTCCAGGATCCGGGAGCAAGCTGAGAGAAGCTGCAGAGCCTTTGAGAAAACAACAGAAATAACAGCAACAAAAATAACAGTAACCCTAACTATAATCCATGGAGAGAGTAGCTTAGCTCTATATAAACTGCAATTAGTTCTGTCATTGCAATCTCCAGTGAAACACCCTTGAGTATCATGATATACACCTATGAGTTTCCTTGTGCCTGCTTGCTACCCTACTTCCTGAATTCTTCTATCCTACAATTTATCCTTCCTTTCCTGCTTTTTCTTTTGCCACATTTAACATGCCCAGTTGAATTTAAATATTAGAATTTGGCCAAGAAAAAAGTGTTCAAGCACCACATTGAATGTGAAAGGGCATAGTTTGGGGCTCCTCTCCCCCTTGTGCTCTATTTTCTTCCACCTAAAACAGACACTCCTACATCTAACTTTATTTACACATTAACAGGAGATTAGTTGTAAGTCTCCCGTATTAAGTCTAAGAGTGGTTGAGAGAAAATATTTACACTGGGAGAAATTACAGACATGGGAAAATCTCAGATACTGAATCAGCAGTCAGAATAATTATCAGATCCACTAGTTTCATATGATTCCCCAATACTGCAATTTACTTCATTTAAACTGAGCATATGAGCTCTATATTAATTACAAAGCCAGTGAGCTGTCTATACCTGTTGCACAGTGCTGTCTGTCTGCCACCCAGGACAAATCTAAGAATTTATCTGTGTTATCCCCTGTGCAGGGGTCCTCTCCCTCTATCTCCTAGAGTGGGGAAAAACTTGATCTTATGATCTGTCCTCTCATTCAGTGCAGGCCTACTGCCTACTAGTCAGAACAAGTAATATGTTTGTTTCTGTCATCTCCTGTAGAGCAACTGCACCATCATGGAGGTGTCAGAGAAGCCTGTACTTCTTCCTCTGTTTTTCACAAGATGCACAGTGCAAGCAAAACTGTAACCCAAATCAGTCCCCATGTCAGGTACCTCCTCCAGATACTCCAGATAGTGTCCTCTTTTGTTGTTTCTTTCTGGGCATACTAGATATTCTAACTGCTAGATGTGCCTCCTGTGCCTGCCTGAATAAATGTCAGATGTTTGAGAGTTGCAAGACATGAACAAATATTACACACAAGTCTTCAGTAAAACTCTTAATACTTTCTTTGCACAGAAAGATAAAATACATATGTATGCACTTTATAACACAACTGTGTTAGAAGGAGACAAAAAAAAAGCTGGAAATAACAATCCCCATAAGATCAGCATAGGGAAAGCTTAGGGAATTATGTTTTGGCACCAGTGAGAGAAGGAAACACTCATTTACCATATAAATCACTGGCCAACATTTGCATTATTATGCATCTCTCTTTGCCTTGACACCAAGGTTAGTAAATACAGCTCCTACAAGAGCTATGAAACTAAGGGAGAACCCTGCACCACCCTCTTTAATTCTGTCACTCCTTCCAGTGACTCCATTGACTTTTGTGCTCTCTTTCCCATTTTAGGTCACTGGGCGATCTCTGGGATGGAGAAGAGCTTGCAAGCTTGCCTATTTTCCCCTCCTTCCTCACTTCACACATGATGGAGATAGTTGCCTACTTGTGGCTTACTGAGGTCCTGATGCTAAGCATGCTTACTTGAGAGTAAGTCTGCATTAAGTTTCTCCTCAATCTCTGGGAGCTGCACAAATATGTGTGAAAGAGCTGCATGTGGCTCTCAAGCTGCAGTTTGGCTGCCCTGTATGAGCAAAATAGGAGTCAAGTTGCACCTTTAAGACCAACTTAGTTTTATTCAGAACATAAGCTTTCGTGTACTCTTTAAGCACACTTCATCAGATGAGGAATCCGGTACAGTGAGCAAAACCACATGTAGCTGGTAGTCAGTGGCTCAGAATGCAAACTGGTACAAATTTAAGAACCAATGATAATATAGTAGAATTATCTGGTAGGGAGTGGTTTAGAATGCAAAATGGTAAAAAAAAAATTAAGATTCAATGACAGAATAGTAAAATTAACAAATTGAGCAAACCTTTGATCTGAGTAGCAAGAGCATGCAAAAGCAATAAAACAGTAATATGTCAAAATGTGAGAGTGTCTGTATGAGCAGTTACCCAAAATTGGACCAGAAAGTCTGATAGGATGTGGGCAAGAAGAAAGCCAGTTTGGTGTAGTGGTTAAGTGTGCGGACTCTTATCTGGGAGAACCGGGTTTGATTCCCCACTCCTCCACTTACAGCTGCTGGAATGGCCTTGGGTTAGCCATAGCTATCACAGGAGTTGTCCTTGAAAGGGCAGCTGCTGTGAGAGCCCGCTCAGCCCCACCTACCTCACAGGGTGTCTATTGTGGGGGGAGAAGACACAGGAGATTGTAAGCTGCTCTGAGTCTCTGATTCAGAGAGAAGGGCGGGGTATAAATCTACAGTCTTCTTCTTCATGTAGGAAATGAGAAATCTCTGACCAGGATGAAAAATGAGGAAGGACCACTTGACAATACAGCAGAATGGCCAAGAGCAGAAGATGAAGAAACTAAGGAACAAGGAGTGGGTAGAAAGATGTACAGGGTTAAATTTGGGGAACAAATTTTGCCTGACTTGAAAAGGAAGGATCAAATGATTGTGCTTTTGTTGACAGATTAAGCTTCTGCAGGGGAACCAACTACCATGTTGAAGGGTGTGAGATACTTTTCTTATGCACCAAGCTTTATCTGGATGCCATTGGAGGAGCCCTGCTATTGACATAGTTTGGTACAGAACTAAGATCCACGATGGCATTGGACCAAAGCTTCAGAATCTGGCTGCACACTGTAGGCTTTTAGTTGCTTTCTGAATTGTATCATTTTAGGATCTGAGATTGCATTGGTATGAACCTAGATCCCAGTTGTGGTAGGATAATTCAGCTATTCAATGATAGAAGGGGGCATATGAAGGCACCAGGAAATGTGTTGGGGGAAGTATCTAAAATGGTCCATATTGTAGGCAGAATTTGAATGGGTGGAATTGACTCAGATCTACCAACAATTATCAGGAGATAGGCTAATAACCCTTTCTGGCGTTTATATTTAGATCATTTGTGAGCTGCATTGTGAAGGAGATTTTGAAACCTATGTTTATTGACCTTTAAATCTATGTTGTCTATGGAAAAGGAACAAGGTGCTCTGAAGGTTGAAAAAAAAGAGATTGATGTGCTGATATAGTCAGGCAATTGATACTTCCTCTTGAAAGCATCTAGGGAATTCATGCCTTGATGGAGAGACTCTGTTTTAGACTAGATACATTTCAACAGATCTCTTTAGTAAGTATTATCTAGATATGTAATATCAACAGTTCATACTGAAATTGAATTAAATTTAGTGCTCCTTTGTCAAAGATTTCAAAATCTAACACATTATACCAAAATTGGACATCTAAATTTTTGAAATGAAATTTGAAATGTGAATTTGACTTTTTGTTTCACGAAATTAATCAATATAAATTTTACTGCATTTTACAAGTTGGATATCAAATACTGTTGTCAGATATTGATATCTGCATGCCTGATAATATCAAATATTGACCACTGTTAAATATGTATCAGATCTTGTCTCATAATCACTGCTGCTTGTCAGATACTATCAAAATACTGACTGAGATATAGTCAGCTAATAACTATTCTTAAATTCTGTAAGCTATATCTCAGACACTGTCAATATATGCTTACAAAAACTTTGGAAGCTATACACTGATTTTAACAGAATATTCTGAGAACACTCATTCTTGAAATTAACAGATGAGAATTTTGAAGAACTTGGTTGATGGGAAAGTAATTGCATCTTTTAACAAACAAGAGATGTACATCCCTCCATTTAAATTGCAATTTGATCATAAAATGCAAGTGAGCAGCATGGTCAAACACTTGAAAAATGTTCACTTTTTGTTGAGCAGTCAAATTGTTCTAATTGTATTGCAATTATTTTTCCAGTGTGCATTCTTGCATTACTTTCCCTCAGCTGTCCCTGTCTGTCAGAGGGCTAGAAAAGTTAATATATTGTATCAAAATAAAACAAAAATCCAGTGGCACTATAGAGATGGACAATATTTTTTCCACTATGAGCTTTTGTGATTCAGAAATCATTCTTCTATCTACTCAATCTATCTATCCATTGAACCTGACCAGAGCTTGCGGGGAGGTGGGGGAGGAAGAGATTTACAAAATAAATGAAATTTCTCTGGTAGGATTGACCTTACTAACATGGTGAAAGTTGCATAGGTTGTCTACCTAGTATTCAGTCTTTGTCTGTTTTGTAAATTTTTCTAAAATGAATCACAAATATTTTGCCTGCTCTTGCACTGCCACTTGGGAACTGTAGTTCCATCTAGTAAGTCCTGAGTATATGACAACATGATGAGTGTCATACACACCAACTGTGTATGAAGAAAAGCAGTGTATATGTAATATCATCATTTTATATTCTAGTAGCCAAGTTAAATCTGCTGACACCTAAACCTAGTGAGCCATGAACAGAAAAGACAAGTCTTTATACAAACCTGAACAATTCCCCAGGTTTGCAGATGAGTGTAAAATTTTTATTTATTTATTTTGTTGGTTTATATTCCTCCCCACAAGCAGACTCAGGACTGATTACGTAAAAATCTTTTTTAAATACATGGGGGGAGTTAAAAACCCAAAAATGATAAAAGGTGCACCTGTAGTTTTAAGCAACAGATTCCCTCAGTGGCTGTTGCATAGCAACAGTAGTATTCCAGGCTGCGTTTTTGTGAGTTAAAAGGCAGGTGGAAAAAAAATCCACTGAGATTTTTAAAAAGCCCCAATTGAGAAAAGGAATGTCTGTAGCTTTAACAAACTGATTCCCTCAGTGTCCATTACAAGGTAACCACAGCATTCCTTTCATTTCATTTTATATCCAATAAAAGTTCAATGATACATTGAACTTGAACAGTGAATAGTAGTTGTTAATCACTTATCACCCAAAAGAAAAAAGGAGTAAAAAAATGCAACTGCTAGAATCATAGAATTGAAGGGACCTCCAGGGTCATCTAATCCAGCTCCCTGAACAATGCTGGAAATTCACAACTATGTCCCTCCATAACCCTAGTTACCCCCAGGGGTGGCCCGACGCCCCATGGTGCCCTAGGCAGACTCGCTGCCTGGCCCCCCCTCAGCGCCCCCACTCCCCCTGCTGCACCTCCTCCTCCCTCCCTTTGGAACCTTCCCCCCCCCACGTCATTTTCAATGTGCCACGTTCTGGCTCTTTAAAGCCCCCCCTTCTCAGTCGATCACTCAAAACACAGCTAAAACAGCGCCTTTCAGTGTCCTGAAAGGGCGACCTCCACTGCTACTGACTTCTCTCTCCCAAGTGGGGAGGGAAGGAGTCAGTAGCAGTGGGGGTCGCCCTTTCAGGATGCTCTTCCTGAGAGCCGATGAGTGCGCCCCGCCCCCACGGTGCAGTTTTAGACATGTTTTGAGTGTTTGGCCGGGGAAGGGGGGCTTTAAAGAGCCAGAACGCGGCACTAGAGCCGGTTCCAGCATTGAAAATGACATGGGGTGGGAAGGGTCTGAACTCCGAAGGGAGGGAGGGAGGAGGAGGCACAGCTGGGGGGGAGGCAGAACCGTGGCGGGGGGGAGGCATGGAGCTGCAGAGGAGAGGCGAAGGGAATGGAGGAGCAAGCGGTGGCAGTGATGGTGGCGAGCAGCAGGGGAAGCAGGCAAACTAGGTGGTTGCCTGGGGCACCGGGGGGGGGGGAAGCCCAATTTGCTGCCTCCACCCTCCCGGCACCCTAGGCAACCACCTAGTTTGCCTAGTGGGAGGGCTGGCCCTGGTTACCCCTACTCCATGCCCAGAAGATGGCAAAATAACACAAAAACCAAACCTTCAAGATCTCTGGCCTAGAGGAAATTGCTTTCTGACTCCAAAGAGGTAAACAGAATTTTCCTGGGCATATAAGAAAAGGCCATGAGAACTAAGCACTGATGTAACCTTTCCTGCCCTCTCTCGCATAATGTTCCTAAGTTCACAGCATCAGATGGTTATCTAGCCTCTGTTTAAAAACTTCCAAAGGATGAGAGGAGGAGGGGATTCAAACCTTGATTTTTCCAGACACTGCCTTGAATCACTAACTGAATCATTAATCATTATTTCTTTACTTTCCTCCCCAAGACCTCTGCCACTTCCACTTGTCCAGTTTAACTCCCCATCAGTCAGCTGATAGGTTTGGGCTATTCAAACCTAACAGCTGAAAGGTGGTAGGGAGTGAAACTGTCCATTGGATAGCCAGGTAGCTTGGCGAGAGAAGGCATTTTAGTAAGCCTTCTGACTCTCCCTTCCCTTCTCAAGTCCCTGGGGTGGCTGGGGAAGAGAAGGGAGAAAGGGGGGGCATGTTAAAATGCCTCCACTTCACTTCCCCAGTCACCCTGCCATGAAGACAGCTGGGAAAGCAAAGGGAGGGGGGAGGCATGTTTAAATGCCTCCTCTTTGCTCCCCCAGCCTCTTTGCTCCCTCTCTCCCTGTATGCCTCCCCTTTGCCACCTCAGCCACAGCAGGGCAGCTCCCTTAGTTACCCTGCTTTAGCTGGTGCAGGGTCAATGGTTTGATTTAAATGCCTTCTTCTTTCCCACCAATGGTGGGGGTAGGGAGGGAGAAGCTATTTACTCTATCTCTTCCCTCCAAGTTGCCCCACTGCAGCAGGGTGGCTCTGTGATGGAAGGGATATCTGGAAGACAAGTTTAAATGCCTTCACTTCCCTTGCCTTTCCCAGCTGCCCTGCCACAGCAGTGTGACTGAAGGGGGAAAGGCACAGAGAAAAGCATCTTGGGGAAGCCAAATGCACACCTCTGTTGTCCATGATAATTTGAGGCATACAAAATTAAAGCAAGCTAGTAAAATGTGTACATGCATCTACAGGGCAGTACTTTGCTGAATGCTGCCTAGTGCACGGATACAAAATCACTTGAAATATGTCTCAATTTAGATTGTAAACCAGTCCTCAAAATGATGGTACAGGGTAGTTGATGAGAGAAGATAGCCATTCAAAGCAGAGCAACTTTGATTTTTGAACATCTGATTTGCTAAAATCAAATCATGATTATACAAAGTGTATACTCTACTACAGGGGTGGGGAATGTCAGGCCCCAGGGCCATTTATGGCCTTTGTGATCACTTGGTCTGGCCCTTGGGGATTGCTGGGCTGAGCCGAGCCACATGGTGGCCTCCCTGGGGCCCGCTAGGCCAGTGAGGATCGTGGGCCCAGCCGCACTGTGTAGTAGCCTCCTTAGGGCCTGGCTGTCTGGCAGGGATCGTGGGGCCCAGCCATACTGCAGCCTCCCTGGGGCCTGGCCAGCCAGCCTGCCAGGATCGCTGTAGGACCTGGAAAAGTCACTGTCACAGTTCAGGTAAGTTTCCCCCTCATTTCTTTATTTCCCTTTCTTTCTATTTCTTTCCCCATTTCTTTGTTTCCTTTAATTCCGCCCTTCTTATTTCCCTTTCTTCCCCCTTTTCTTTATTTTACTTTCTTCCCCCCATTTCTTTCTTTCTCTTTCCTTCCCTTTCTTCCCCACATTTCTTTATTTCCCTTTATCCTCCTTTATTCCCATTTCTTCATTTCCCTTTCTTCCCCTATTTCTTTAGTTCTTTCTTCCCCTATTTCTTTATTTCCCTTTCTTTCTCTTCCACATTTCTTTCTTTTTCTTTATTATCCTTTCTTCCCTCCATTTCATTTTCCTTTCTTTCCCCCATTTCTTCCTTCCCTCCCTCTCTCTCTGTATCTCCCCCCCTCTCTCTTTCTCCCTCTCCCTCTCGCCTGAGTGGTGGGCATTGTGAAGGACTGCCGCTGGGGTATGTGGGTGCCTTTAAAGGTCTGCTGGGAGCAGCTGCAGTTTCCACATGAAGGGAGGGGTGGCAGGGGTGGGGAGTGGGAGCCAGCTACCACCAGTTCAGTTTGCATGTGATTATCCCAGATGGTGTGGCCTAATATGCTAATGGTGTGGCAGGGGTATGTGTGCATGTGCATGCTGAATTAGGCTCTCTCCACGTGACTTCAAATAGAAAAACAATTATTTGCATTTATTTTGCTGGCCTGAATCGTTGTCTCTTGACGAAGCATTGTTTTTTAAGTGGATAATTTTGTATGGCCCGCAAATGATGTTATAAATATCCAAATGGCCGTTGGCAGAAAAAAGGTTCCCCGCTCCAGTTCTACTATATCCAGTTTGGTGCAGTGGTGGTCTCTAATCAGGAGAACCAGGTTTGAATGCTCACTCCTCCACATGCAGCCAGCTGGGTGATCTTGGGTCAGTCACAGTTCTTGCAGAGCTGTTCTCTCAGCCCTACCTACCTCATAGGATGTCTATTGTGGTGAGAGGAAGGGAAGACGATTGTAAGCCATTCTGAGATTCTGAGTTACTAAGCTATGGAGTTTTGTGAGCTAATAGCATTTAAGTTGTGAGCTACTGCATAAATTAGTTGGCTCTGGGGCCATTTCCCCTGAGCTAAGACAAATATGTGTGAGCTGGATGCTAAAAACCTGTGAGCTAGCTCACACTAACTCGCCTTAGAGGGAACACTGGGTGGGATATAAATCCAACTCTTTTTCTATCCTTATCAAGAAGCATATTTTTGATATCACACTGTATTCATTAATAATTTCCTTCCACTTACGTAATTTTCTTTTGTTTTAGGCCATTATATTTCTTCTGTGAATAAATAGTCTTACAATTAATTGCTGGGAGTCAATCATAACAGATATCAAAACCAGAACTGCTAAAGGGATGGTCATACTCAAGCAAAATGAAGAAAAAACATGGGCAATAACTAAACAAAAAGGAAGATTTGTTTCAAGAAATAATATTTGGAAATCCAACATAATTTTGTCTCTCTCTATGTAATATGCATAACATAGTATATTACAAAATAATTCATACCAATACCAGTGAATAAGGACATAATATATGGGTTAGTTAGTTTGTTAATGACTGATACATCACGTAAATACCCCTGAATTACAGGGAGTAGATGTTAACAAGTAGCCTACTACAGCTACCAGCATATTGGACAAATCTACTCTGACGACAAACTTAGTGTTATTGCTGGTTTTATTTATCCTTTCCTGAACATAAAACAGTGTCAAGAAGCATTAAGCTTGCTGCTCCAGAAACTAAAGACTCAATTGGTGCTGCTCAGCCAACAAGTGTTTTTTTTTACTGCAGCACACTCACCCACTTGAGCCAATTATGGGCTAGTTTGGGAACAGACCCCATCCTTTGATGGGGTGTTTGCTAATTATCTCTACTTACGGTATATTGTACCAATTCACACTCTTCCTGCCAAATGAGTTATGGCCTAACCAGTCAAAATATCAGGCCTAATTAGAGAATGCTAGGACACTGCAGGGCAGGTAAAAAAAGGCCCCTTTCTGAGCCAATTTGAAGGAGACCTCGAAATTTCCTGTTCAGCTGCATAAAAAGTAACCAGCTACTCTCACATAATCAACAGATAGATCAGGTGTGCAAATGCAGCAAAACCTTGCTACAGAGAGCAGGACAGAGCTCAAAATCTTCTCTAGCACCTTTCTGAATGGCTGTTCTATACAGGACAGCAAATGGCTCATTAAGAGCCAGTAGTGCTCTCATTTTTATTTGAAATAGACACAAAACAATAGAAAGGTAAAGGTAGTGCCCTGTGCAAGCATCAGTCATTTCTTACTCTGGGATGATGTTGCATCACGATGTTTTCATGGCAGACTTTTTACAGGGTGAACATATGAACATATGAAGCTGCCTTATACTGAATCAGACCCTTGGTCCATCCAAGTCAGTATTGTCTTCTCAGACTGGCAGCGGCTCTCCAGGGTCTCAAGCTGAGGTTTTTCACACCTATTTGCCTGGACCCTTTTTTGGAGATGCCAAGGATTGAACCTGGGACCTTCTGCTTCCCAAGCAGATGTTCTACCATTGAGCCACCGTCCCTCCCCTAATGGTGGTTTGCCATTGCCTTCTCCAGTCATCTACATTTCCCCCCCAGCAAGCTGGGTACTCATTTTACTGACCTCTGAAGGATGGAAGGCTGAGTCAACCTTGAGCCAGCTACCTGAACCCAGCTTCCGCCGGGATCGAGCTCAGGTCGTGAGCAGAAAGTTCGGACTGCAGTACTGCAGCTTTACCACTCTGCGCCACAGGGCTGTTCATCACAAAACAGTACTCCAGCTCTATGGGCTGCAAATTAAAATTTCAAAAATAACACCCCTTCACCCTTTTGTATTCAAGTCCAATAACACTATAAAGACCGACAAGGTGTCTATGGTATAAGTTTTCAGAGCTGGCAAAGAGATCTTTGACTCTTAAAAACTTATAACTTATCTTCTTAGTCTGGAGTCAAATCTTGCTTATCTACTGTAGACCAACATGGCTACCCACCTGAAACATACTTGTCTAGGGGGAATCTATTAAAATCTATCAAAATGTGGGTCAATTCTGTTTTCAGTTTTGCTAGTTAAGTTATGCCTGCTTTTCTCCAATTACTAGACATGCAGTTCAGGTAATTTTAATTTTATATGTTTAAAAAGATTTAGTATGTAATAAAGCAATTAAAGCCCAATTGTACATTGCCCTGACCTGGATGACCCAGGCTAGTTACATCTCATCAAATCTTGGAAGGAAAACGGGGTCAGCCCTGTTTAGTCCTTGGATGGGAAACCACCAAGGAAGTTCAGAGTTGTAAGCATAATCAGGCAATGGCAAATGATCTCTTGCCTTGAAAACCCTATGGCACTTCCCACCACCACCTCCTGTTCATGGTTGTATTGAAGTCAGGTTTTTAAGCTTTTATCTTCAGCCATGAGGGCTAGAAACACTAGGTTTTTCTCCTTCGTTTTTGTTTTGGTTGAATTCTATAGGTTTTTAATGGAAGGCTACAGACCACACAAACGAACATTGGAATATAATAAGACATTATGGCTGCTAACAGTCCAGCACTTTGGGCCGACTCAGAGACACCTCTGAAATTGACCCAAAAAATCCTTCTACACACAAACATCTGCCGCCCATCCTTGTCCCGTCCTCACCCCGTCCTCAGCCTCCACAGTGCGACTCAAAAAGCTACCACTTCCAAAGTGGTAGCAAATTTTTGAGCTACACGCCAGTTGCCTCCTTAGCGTCTGGAAGCTGAAGGACGCAAGCAAGGTGCCTTGGTGGTAGAAACCACCAAGCCACCCCAAGTCACGCATGTGCATGACTATCAATCAATCATTCAATCAATCATTTTATTGATTGATTGATTTAATTGATTGATTTATTCAATCAATCATTTGTCTTCGGATTATACTCTGGATGGCTTTAGCCCCCTCAGCCTGGAGGAAGTTGACAGGATTCTCTTATCTGCTCGCCCAACAACTTGTAAATTGGACCCATGCCCTTCCTGGACACATTCGGTCGGGTCTTTGGATCCTGCACTGGCTTCCAGTGATATACTGAGTCCGGTACAAGGTGCTGGTTATTACCTTTAAAGCCCTATATGGCCTGGGACCTGTCTACCTGAAGGACCGTCTTTCCCCACATGTTCCCCAGAGAGTACTGAGGTCGGGAACACAAAATCTCCTTACTATCCCTGGGCCAAAAGAAGCCCGCTTGAAATCCACCAGAGAAAGGGCCTTCTCTGTTATGGCCCCTACATGGTGGAATCAGCTGCCGGAGGAGGTGAGGGCCCTGCGGGACCTTGTTCAGTTCCGCAGGGCCTGTAAGACGACCCTCTTCCGACTAGCTTACACCTAGCTAAGATGAGAACTCAATGTAGCTTGCCAGATTTCTTCTTATATATATTTGGAATATTTATTAATTTTTAAGGTTTTATCTGTTTTAAATGTTTAATTGTTTACATGTTTAAATATCGTTTAATTTTTATGTCGGATCAATTGTTGGAAGCCGCCCTGAGCCACTTGTGGGAAGGGCGGGATATAAATTCTAAATAAATAAAAATAAATAAATAAATAAATTTATATCCCGCCCTCCCCGCCGAAGCAGGCTCAGGGCGGCTAAAAATGTATGGGAAAGCTGAGTGATGGGAATGGTACGCAACAGCCATCTGAACACACCCACGTTGCCCCATAGATGGGATGGGGACGGCGTGCGGGGGAGCGTGTGGAAGTTCCAGGACACCTCTTTTTGAGTCGGCCCAATTCAAGATGCCTCCCAACTGCCCCAAAATGCTGGTCTGTTATCACCCTCTGTATGGCTGAATATAAGTAATGATTAAACTAAAACTCTGTTTTGGGTACAAAGTACAGAAATACCACAGATATTTCACTGTCGGCTAATAATATTTCTACCAGAGTCAAAGTGATTAGTTCACTCTGGGACATGCAAAAATCTCATACAGACCCATTTTCAACATCAGAGATATAATTAAAGAGGAAGAAAAAGATCTGATAGTGTTGAACAGTGAAGACAGAAGTAAAAGATCTTTCTCACAAGTGTTTTCTTTATTGTAGCTGACTATAATTTCTGGGCATCATGCCTACAAGTTCATATATCAGCTTTCCTTTTGAATATATTTGAAATATATACCACTAGCAACATTTCATTGTCTCAATTGATCTTTATTCAATTTGTGAAGAAGCCAAGCTATTACAAAATGATTTCATGCTGTTTTCTCTGCTTGCCATACTTCTGTGGAGGTCAGCTTCTTTCTTTTCGCCTCCTACAGATGGCAAATACCTTTAAATGACCAAAATAAAGAACTTGCTGAATGATTGAACTATTTGCACACCAATATAGGAGATGAACTTTGCATCCTCTAGAAATGGCTAAGAAGTTTCAGACTGAAATCAAAGCTTCATTGGCCAGCAGGATCTTTGTTATTGCAATGACATCTGTGTGATCTTTGCAGAAGATCCTCATAGCAAGCATGACCTGCTGCTGGTCAGCCATTCATGATCACTTTCTTTCATTGTGATTACTTTTCATTTGTTAACATAATTAAAGCATTTTCATTTGTAGTATAAGGTCTGTGCTAGTAGATGACAGGTTGGCACAACTGGTGAGATACCAACTTGCAAGGAGCTCACCAGCTAAATATTGTGGCCAGTCAGGTGCTTAATGGTCCCTTCACCATTTCTGAAGTAACACCTTGCAGCAAAACCATATTTATCACCATTCTGTGGGTAAGTACACATGCAGGAATAGTGAACAGTGTTTGCCTGAGTGAGCTCCATGTTGTACAGGCATTCCATGAAGAAGTAATGTCCCCTGGAGGATGTTATGCTCCACTGAAAACAACCTACTGGTGATCACTAGCCTCAAAGCTATCTGGCTGTCTTCAACCAGAGCCAGAGCTTTTTCAGCCTTGGCTCTGACGTGGTGGAACTTTCTGCCAAATACCACCAGGGCCCAGTGGGATTTAATGCAATTCTGCAGGGCCTGCAAGCAATACACCCACTAAGCCAGGAGTGTCAAACATGCAGTTTGGGGGCCGAATCAGGCCCCCGAAGGGCTTCGATCCACCCCCAAGCAATTGCCTGTCTTCTGCTTCCTTCTCCCTCTCTTTTGCTTCCTTCTGCATAACAGCTTGTTTTGCCAGGCTTGCTCAATTGCACAGGACCTACACAACAAAACCTCTATTTTCTCCATTGGCTGAGGCTCCTCCCTTGGGGAGGAGGGAGGGAGGAAGAGCCATGCCTCTCTTCCTTCTATTGGCTGAGAGGGGAGGAATAGCTTGCTTTGCCAGGCTCTCTCAATCGCACAGCAGAGCTACTGAGCCAAACCATTCTTCCTTCTATTGACTGAGGCTTCTCCCCAACCCAGTCCCTGGGGAAGGAAGGAAAGAGCCAGAGTTTCCTTTGCCCAGTTCCCTGCATCCCAGGGGAGAAATACAAAGAAAACATCTTTAAGACCAATGAGTGCTAATGTTTTAAGCATGTTTTAAGTTTTTAAAAATATATATTTGTGTTTACATATACATAAAATATACATAAAATGTATATCTCTGCTACCTAATCTTAAATAGGTACATACATGGTCTGGCCTAACATGGCTCGGCCCAACCTGACATGGCCCGGCCCCTCAAGGTCTCATTTACGTCAGATCCGACCCTCATGAGTTCGACACCCCTGCACTAAGCTGTGGGGTCTTGTGAGCAAAAATTCTACTTTGTAAGCTACTGGCATACAAGTTGTGAGCTACTGCATAAATTAGTTTGCTTTGGGGGCATTTTTCCTGAGCTAAGACAGAAATGTGTGAGCCAGAGGATAAAAAACTGTGAGCTAGCTCACACTAAATCAGATTAGAGGGAACACTGCCTGCAAGGCAGAGATGTTCCACCAGGGTTTTGGTTGAGGACAGCAATGGATTTTATCATGACATGCACCCTCCTCTTTTCTTCTGTCTCTGTCACTTCGGCCTCCTCTTCACCCTGCCTATGATATGGGAACACAGTTCAGAGCAGGTTTAAATGTAAATTAGAGACACCATCTTTGGACTGTTTTATTGATTTTTAACAATGTTACATTGATATTTTAACCATTGTTGAACATTGCCCAGAGCCCCATGTATTCAAGGACTGAGCAATTCACAAATCTAGAATATAAATAAATAAATTAGGGAGGCCACCAGGTTCACAATGTAATGTGAATACTTAGCATCCCAGTCCTTCCTTGTATCCAATTCTATCAATTTAATTTCCAGCAGAAAGCATTACTGACAGTAGACACAAAACAGCTCATGGAAGCTGGTCAGAGAACACAATTAGATCCAGTTTAGGTGTGACACGTGTGATAAAGTGGTGAGAATGCTGAGCTAGTCCTGGAGAGATATTACTTAACCACCCCACTCTGCTATGAAGCCCAATAGTTGATCTCAGATCAGTAACCTACATTACAGGGTTGTGGAGAAAGGAAGTGTAGTGTAATGGATAGAGACCCATCTGCCTCAGGGAAAATACACTCTCATTTGTGAATCCTAACTAGGGCTGTGCATTCAGTAAAGGGTTTACCAGATATTTACTGGATACCTGCCATTTCAGCGATATCTGGAAATAGGGAATTCTGGATAGGCTTTTACAGCCTATTTGGAATTCCAAATACCTTATTTCCTGATAGTATCCAGAAATATTCAGTAAACCCTTGTTCTCTATTATTTTTAAAGGGGAGCGGGAAGCAGTGAGGCAGTTGCCTTTCCTCGCCTTTCCCTGACTTTTCCTGCTTCTGACTGGGGGGTGGAGGAGGCTGATCCAATCACAGCCATGCATTTTGCAGATTGCAAAATGCATGGTTTAGGGCTGTTGTGTGCTCCAGCAAGATACAGGGAAGGGAGAGACTGTCAGTGAACTTCTGTGCCTTTTGGCTGTGCTCTGCTCTGCTATCTGTGGCCTGGCCTTGGCTGCTGGTGTTCCTGGCTGGACTACTGGACTGGAGGACCTTCATCTGGTGAGATTGGCCCTTTTTTGTGTTTGCGGGGTGGTGGTTCTGTTTAGATTAGAAGCAGGTTTTTCTTTTTAACTTTTTGAAAACCTTGAGTTTTCCTCCTGCTTTGGGTGGGTAGATCTCTGGTGGGGTTTTTTTTGTTGGGGGCTAGGTTGCTGTGGAAGTGGCTTTGGCCTTGCCTGGTTTAGAATGTTTAATTTAATTTGTGTTATTTTTATAATCTTCTCTGGGTTTTTAATTTTTTTAATAATTGCCTGTTAAATTATTGCTTTGGTTGACCTAGTTGTGTGGGTCTTTCTTCCTCTGTTTTCCCGTGGCCAGGCTGTGGTGGTTTACTGACCTATTGAACTACTGGTGGTGTTATACTGTTTTGATCTGGTTCTGTTGGGGTGGTGGTTTGCATTGCTTTTGGTCTCTGGGAGGATGGACTTTGCTTGGCTGTTCCCCTCTGGAGCTTGAGTTTGGCTAGGCCTGATGGTGACCTGACCTGTTGGACTGCTGGTGGTATTTTACTGGAGTTTTTTTCCTGGTTCTGTTGAGGGTGGTGGTTTTGCACTGCTTTTGATTTCTGGGGAGCAGTGGTCCTTTGGAGATGCCCACAGATAGGTCCAGCTTTTTTGGACCTTGGAGGTTCCTTGGGGGAGAGTCCCCTGCAACTTCCCTGCAGTTTGGAGGGGGGGGGCTTAAGAGAGCATAAGAGAAGCCATGTTGGATCAGACCAATGGCCCATCCAGTCCAACACTCTGTGTCACACAGTGGAAAAAAAAGAAACAAAAAACAGGCATCAACAGGAGGTCCATCAGTGGGGCCAGGATACTAGAAGTCCTTCCACTGTATCCCCCTAAGCACCAAGAACACAGAGCATCACTGCCCCAGACAGAGAGTTCCAACAATAAGCTGTGGCTAATAGCCACTTCCTCAAACCCCCTGTTCCCCAGCTGCCTTTCATTATACCCTATGTTGTGCCATTGACTTCAATGGTTCCTAGGGTATAATGGCAGGATGGGGGTACCCTCTTTGGGTGCCCCTAGAATGGGACCGCCGTGACCCAGTCTTTTTGAGATTTGGGCGTTCCTTGGGGGGAGAGTCCCCTGAAGGTGCCCTGCAGTTTTGGGGGCTCTCCCCTAAATCCCCTGCCCTCCAGGTGGCTTCCATTATACCCTATGTTGCCATTGCCTTCAATTGCCCATAGGTATAATGGGGCTGAATATCTGGAAATATCCAGGTATCTCCTCTATATTCAGATATACTGGATACTGGTATTCGGAAATATCTGGAATTCCGGATAGTTTGGTTCCAAATATTTCCAGATATTACCATTTTTTTTTTGTGCACAGCCTTAATTCTGACATAAAACTCTCCTGTCATCAGGGCCAGAACAACCCAGTAGGCTAGGTATGCTGCCACCTAGAGCACCACCTGGCCACCAGGGTGGTGGGTGCCCCTTGCACCCCCCACCACCTGCCTCTCTGCTGCCCTTCTCTACTTTGCTATCTAGCCTGGTGGCCTACCAGGAGTGCTGCAGTTTAGTGGGCAGTGGGGGTGGCAGTGGGGAAGGGGCTGAGTGGGGATTTTGGGGCAGCATTGCACTCCCCATCCCAGTGGGCCACCTGAGGGCAGAGGCAGACAGGGGTGCCTTCAGCTTGGGCCTGCCACAAGCACCGCTGTGCTCCCCATAACTGCTGTCCACCTCTCCACTGCCCTCCTCTGCCTGGATGGAGTGGTGAGGAAGAGGTGACTGTGGCACCTCTCCAGTGAGTGGCAAGGCAAGTGGCTGCTGGACAGTGAGTGGTGGCAGCAGCCCTGGGAAGAGGGCAAGCAGAATCTACATGGGTTGTGGCTCTAAGCTGAACCTGACATGGAGGTGCTGGAGTGGGAACTGCAGGAGCCCGAACTGCTGTACTCCTTGGACTGGCTAGAGGATGACAGACTTGAATGGCCGCTGCTAGAGCAATACATGGGAGAAGGGCACGAGTGGCAGAGCAGGAATTTGGGGGCAGGGGGGCCTTGTATAGGGCACCCAAAAAGCTGGTGCTGGCCCTGCATATCATTAAGCCCATGGAAAGAAAGGTACACATTTGTGGTGATAAGAAAAATAGATCAAGCAAGTGGGCAATACTGTTATGAGGGGGGAAACAGATTACTTTTAATAGTCCAGCATAAATCCCTAAAAACCAGTAGAGGATGATATAACATGACTAGTTCAATGCTGACTTGTTCTCATAGAATCTCTCCCAGCTAGAAAGAAAGGATCTAATGTCCTGCTTGCTCAATGAAGGGCTCCAAAAATAGGGGGATGAGGAGACCAGTTAAAGTCTGTTCCAATGCAAGAAACCATTGTTTGTTTAAACTTCCTCCTCTCCTGTAAGAAAAAAATGCCAAGGTAAATTGGTGACCAGTGTAATTTAGCCAGTATTCCTTTTGAATCTTACTTCTTAGATTTCTGTAACAGCAGCATTATGTTCTGATATATACGCCCATGACTCTGTATTTTTAGCCTGTAGATAGATGTATGCTAGTTAGTAAATATCTTCCCTTTTAAAGATCTCAGACTGTGATTAAACTTCTTACCCATGTGCCTGGCTGCCAATTCATACCAAGACAGCACAAGGGATTAGCTGGAGATAGGAGGAGAGAAAATAATTATCACATACTTGTGAATAGGAACCCCATTTTCAGGTAGTTACGTGCCCAGCGCTTGGAAGTAGGCCATGTAAGCAGCTTTTTAGGGCACCGCATGGCCTCCAGGGTGCCACTAGTCACACCCTCCCCACATGCAATCCGGAGCTGAGCTGCCTCTTTCCCCAGCCCAAGACTTGGGCAGAGGAAAGATGAGGCTTGGCCTCACTTTCAGGCTGCCTCCCCTCCGAGGGAAGGCAGCCTGAGAGCCAGGCAGAGGTGCAGCACCTCTTCTTTCAGCTGCCTGAGACTTGGGTGGAGGAAAGAGGAGGCTTGGCCTCGCTTTCAGGCTGCTTCTCCTGAGAAAGAAGGCAGCCTGAGAGCAAGGCAGAGTCCTCACACTGCCTCTTTCCCCTGCCCAATACTCTGGTGGAGGAAATAGACTGTGTGGAAACCCCCACTATTTAAAGACCCTCACCAATCAGCTGTTCGAAGGAGGTCTTCAAATGGGAGGGGGGAGCAGATCAGCTGTTTCTGCCACTTCTCCACCTAGTGGGAGATGGCAGAAACAGCCCCACCTCCCCCCTTTTAAAGACCCCCCATAGGGGGCAAGTATGGGGGGCATGGGTGGGGCAGCAGCCTGGGGTGGCAAGAACTCCAGCACCACCCCTGAGTAGTTAGACTATTGGGAGGGTAAAACCGGGGGGCATATAGTCTGACTGGGGTCAGTTACTCCCTGAGGAACAGAAAAGAGGGTTAGGCTTTCTCTGCAAGATAGTTCAGGAACTCACACACGCACAGGTGATCCAGCCTCTCAGTCACTCACTACCTAGAAAGTGGTTGTGGAGCAGCTGAAGAGTTAAAGGATAGTGACAGGAAGGACCATGTATGTATACTGGTCTGTTCTGGTGTGAGCTTCTTGGATAAAAATATAATAATAATATGTGGCACCTTGCCCAGGCTTAGATATCTGGGTATAAAGACTGTAAAGAGCAAAACTGAAACTAACAATTTCTTCCCATTTCCACAGCAAGAATTGCTTTGTCAATTTCATCTCTACAGTGAAGAGGCTTCTCCAAACTAGCTGCTGAGATGTGGAAGGTCTTGTCCATTTCCCCAATCGTCTTTTCAGTCTGTGCAATGCTGTGAGCATAGCCAAAGTAGGAGAAACCCGAAAACTAATAGTGGAATGATTCAGTTCAGTTCAATTTTGTTTGAGTTGGCCATAAACTGTAACACACCTCAAGATTATAAAATACATTAAATATAAGAATAGCAATGTTAACAGAACTGCAAATTTATATAAGATTCTGCAAAACAGTGAAATGTTTCTCAAAACCCCATGACAGAAAATAATTATTGACCACTGCTGCCAAGTTTACAGTCTACTGCACTAGCCACTGTAAAGTTCAAGTGAGATTTAGCAGCTGCCAAAGCAAAATTTGCTACCTTTAGCATAACCACTTTGTTATTATTTGTCAACATATTCCAGCTTTTGCAAAATGCAGAAAAATATCGGTCCTTTCACATCCTAGAAGATGTGAAAGAAATTTCTGCCTTACCTTATGGACACTGGACCAAATAGCAGTAGATACAATCTATATTGCTATTTCCATACATATACTGTAAGTAATATAAGAAATATTAAGTGATCCAGAAACAACTACTAATGATATTAAGCTGGATAAATCTGCCTAGAGCAGTACCAGAGTCAACAAGGTTCGGGTTCATGCCTTTATTTGACCCTGGCATACCATATTGGGAAGCAGCCACACTTCCCAATAAATCTGTTTTTAAACCGCAAGTATATCCACAATTTAAGAATGTGAGAAATTGACTTTATGTGAAGTTTGATTTCTGAGCACCTTCTTTGTAGGGGTGCCAAGAAACATTACAGCAGGAAAGTACACTGTGCTTAATGGAAGTGATTACCCGTGGGTTACACTTCAAATTGCCATACTCCCCAAGGTACCCTCAGGCTGCTACTGAATGGGTCTACAGCTGAACAGAGGTTGCAGTGGTCTAGCTCCATGGCCTCTCCTGCCAGTCCTCTGCAAGGCAGCAATTTAAAAACTGTACTCTTGAAAGCATAACCCAGACTGTAGTGAGAGTAGCAACTAACAGAAAACCTGGCACCAATCAGAAGTTTGGTAGTTCCAGTGAAAACCCTGGTGCTTGTTCCTTTGGTGGGGAACGGAGTCACCCAATGCATTGGGATGACCACTTCCAAGCTCTGATCTCCTTGGGCTGTCTTCCAAGCAGGGCTGGCCATACCACTAGGCAAATTAGGCATTTGCCTAGGGTGCAGGCCTTTGAGGCGTGCAAAATTGGATGCCCTCATGTGACTTACTGTCTTGCAGGCACAGATATGGGCTTCCTTCTTAGTTGCGCTGCCTGGCTGTGCCTGCACTGTAATTCCATCCTCAGAGGAATCCCGACACCCTCTTGAGGCTCCAGACACCAGGTTGAGCTGTGACAGCTCAGAGGTAAGCATGGAGAGCAGCTGAGGGGGTGCAGAATCCAGCCGGCCCAGCCTGGAGTGGCTGTTGTCTTGCAAAAGCCCAGAGGGTTGATAAAAACTCACTTGATAAAAACTCACTTGCACCTTGACTCTGCTCATCTCTGTCTTTGGGGTGGGGAGAAGAAAAGACTCTCTCTTGCAAGGAGATCAAAGCATCTGTTGCCTTGCAAGAGCCCAGGGGGTTGAAAAAATTCGCCTGCACCTTGACTCAGCTCGTCTCTGTCTTTGGGGTGGGGAGAAGCCCCGTCACAACAGCCACTATGTGCCTTTCCACCTTGAAAGTCTTAGAAGACGCTTGTAACTGCTGTTGTTTTAGAAGGGGTGTGTATGCCTTTAAATTTCACTGACCAGAGCTGTATGGACTGGGCGAGCAGGCAGAGCAATATGGCTTTGTGACCCATGTATGAGAAAGGAAGAAAAGCATTTGTTTGGAGTAGAACTCCACCACTACCCCTAGGCTGCTCTCTGTTTTCCTATTAGTCTAGAGCAGGGTTTCCCAAACTTTTCTTTCCCGTGGCCCGGTTATTTTTACACTTATCCTTTGTAACCCACTAAAATTTGGGAGGTGGAGCCAGGAGACTTTGGGGGTGGAGCCGGGAGTCAGGAATTATGTCATTTCCTACGGTGTCAAGGGCCAAGTGATGTCACTTCCAGAATGTCCACCAGTGGGGCCAGGACACTAGAAGCCCTCCCATTGTTGCTTCCCCTCCTCCCAACACCAAGAATACAGACAGAGCATCACTTGCAGGGAAAGAAAGAAAGGGGGGAGGCAAAGAAAAAAAAGCCTTCCTCACCATCAGATGACCCCAGCCAGCAAAAATTCTGCTCAGGGGTCATTTTTTTTAAAAAAATAGCTACTGGAATGCCCACTCCCTGCCCCTCCCGGCTGAAAAAAACACACACACCCTTCTTTGCCACCCAGGCTTCCCGGGGAAATCTCCCCAAGAAAACATACTGCAAGGCACAGGAAAGCTCATACCTTGAGGAACACTTCATGGGTCTAAAGTGCCAGTGGACGCCAGCTTTTCTCTCAAACACTGGGAGAGGGGGAGAAGGAAGGAAAGGCAGCCCAGCTCCTCTCTACACAACACAGAGACGGGGGAAGGAAGAAAGCCAAACAGAGCTCAGACTTTGCAGCCTGTGTCAGTCTTCAAGGCTAGCTTTTCTCTGCACAACAGAGAGATGGGGGAAGGAAGGAAGCAGAGCAGAGGTCATGCTTTGCTGGGGGCGGGGCTAGCTTTGGCTTTTCTTGTGATCCAGTAGTGAGGCTTCCGTGGCCCGTTATCGGGTCACGACCCTGCAAATGGGAAACACTGGTCTAGGTAACATAAGATAACATAAGAGAAGCCATGTTGGATTAGGCCAGTGGCCCATCCATTCCAACACTTTGTGCCACACAGTGGCCAAAAAAAACCAGGTGCCATCAAAAGGTCCATCAGTGGGGCCAGGATATTATTATTTATTTATTTATTTATTACTTTACATTTATATCCCGCCCTCTCCGCAAGCGGACTCAGGGCGGCTTACAGTATCATAAAAACAATCAATTCCATAAAACATATAAAACCATAAAACATTTATCAAGTTATTTATTGATAAATTAGAAGCCCTCCCACTGACCCCCCCAGCACCAAGAATACAAAGCATCACTGCCCTAGACAGAGAGTTCCATCAATACGCTGTGGCTAATAACCACTGATGCTTACATTCATCAATTCCTATGAGTAATTTGCCTCAGTGAGATCACAAATGTGTGGGCTTGCGAACTCTTTATTTTGGCTACACTTTCTCTGTGTGTGTGTGTGAGAGAGAGAGAGAGTTCACTTTCATTTAGTAGAAGAGTAGCAAGCTGCTGGAGGATGAGGAGATGAAGATTGTATTCAGAGGCACTTCCCTGATGTATTTTTATTTATTTTAGGAAATGGGAAAGTCTCCCGGCTCCACCTCCAAAGTCCCCAGATATTTTCTGAGTTGGACCTGGCAACCCTATGCTCTGTTTTCCACAAGGGAGGTGTTTTGATTCAAATGATCCAGGTGACTTGGATTAATCAGAAATGAACAGCATTTACTGTATCTTGTGATCATTGATAAATTGATGGTATTCACTGTTCAAGATCAAAGAATCATAGAGACGTTATTGGGGGGGGGGATCTGAGGCAAGGTGGCAAATTAATAGATGTTGTACATTTCTATTTAGTACATTTTTATCCCACCATTTCTCCAAGGTGCTCAAGATGGATTATATGTTCTTCTCTCCTCCATTTTATCCTCAAAACAGCAGTGTAAATTACATTAGTATGAGACAATGACTGATCTAAGGTCAGTCAGTAAACTTCATGGCAGAGTGAGGATTTGAATTCCCACATTGTATCCTAGTACCACTGTAAGACTAACAAATTTGTGGTTGGGTATGAGTCAGTTCATTTATTGCAGGGGTGGCCAACGATAGCTCTCCAGATGTTTTTTGCCTACAACTCCCGTCAGCTCCAGCCATTGGTCATGCTGGCTGGGGTTGATGGGAGTTGTAGGCAAAAAACATCTGGAGAGCTACCGTTGGCCATCCCTGATTTATTGTAATTAACCATTGGCTGTTACAAATCCTTAAAAATCTCAAGGAAAGTAAACTAAAAGTTAAAACATACAAAGTAGGTATAACAAGGGCATAACAACGGATGCAAAACAATGGCAATAACAATAAAGATGTAGACATAAATCGAAAAGTTATCCCTTCTCATTGCCACCTTGGCACATATTTTCTTTGCTGCAAGGGCAAAGACTGAAACTTTCTGGGAGATATAAGCATCAATATCAGATAAAAAATACTATTTTTTACTCAACTGTATGAGCACTTAGGCCTGGCAGAATTCCATCTAAAAATTTAGCCCTTGGACTGGAATAGAGCAAACAGAAAAGTAAATAGTGAGGTAAATCCTCAATTGCATGAGAACAGCAAATGCATAAACGTTGGGCTGCTGGAATTTGGTTAAAACAACCTTCCATGACTGCTGTTGGCATTGACTGGAATCATAAGATAGGGTATGAGTTTTTGTGAGTCACTACTCACTTCTTCGGATATCAGATTGTTGGCAACCTTATTTGCTTGATTTTAGTGATGATGCGTCTTTAGCAGGAAGAAAGTTGGCTTTATCTATTTAGGTTGCAACAAAGCCTGTCAGGGGGTTGGCTATATGCTCACAAGTGAGGTGTGGGCTGAGCTGGCAGGTATTTGAGTTCTTCTAGTTCTTTATGCAGCAACTTTAGTCACTAGTAAGGATGGGCACAAACCAAACCGCAAAGCAAAATTTGTCATGAATTTTGCCCTGTCTGTGGTTCACAAACAGAAGTTTTTGACAGGACACGGACTTCCATGAACTTTTAAAGCAGTTCATGACAGTTTGTGGTGGTTCGTGGATGGAGCCGAAAGCAGGAGTCTAAGAATACTCCAGATCCCTTTAAACCCCTGCTTTCTGTTCCTTGGGAAAACCTCAAAAACAGCTGAGCAGTGGGGTGGCAGTCCCCATCACTCAGCTGTTGTGGGCTGTCTTGTGTAGTCCCTTTAAACTTTAAACTCCATTTGGCTTCCTTCCCCTGTCTCTGTGTTGTGCAGAGAAAAGCTAGCCTTGAAGACTGACACAGGCTGCAAAGTACCCATATGGAGTCATTTGAGAGAGAGCTACTGTCTCTCCATCTCGCACCCAGGTCTCGGTCAAGCAAGCCAGGTCCATTGCCTGCTCATGCAGGAAGTCATGTAGGACTGCAGTCTTATTGTTAATGGACGTGGCATTACACAACACCAGGAACGGAGGCGAGTAGTCTCTCTTGGCCCCACTTCCTGTCATAATTGGGATGGGATCATAGCATCATAGAGTGGAAGGGACCTCCAGGGTCATCTAGTGCAGCCCCTTGCACAATGCAGGAAACTTACAAATACCTTCCCTAAATTCAAAGGATCTTCATTGTTGTTGGATGGCCATCTAACCTGTTTTAAAACCTCCAAGGAAGGAGAGCCCACCACCTCCTGAGAAAGCCTGTTCCACTGAGGAACTGCTTTACCAGTTAGAAACTTCTTCCTAATGTTGAGCCAGAAACTCTTTTGATTTAATTTCTGGTCCTACCTTCTGGGGCCACAGAAAACAATTCCACACCATCCTCTATATGACAGCCCTTCAAGTACTTGAAGATGGTGATCTTATCACCTCTCAGCCACCTCCTCTCCAGGCTAAACATGACCAGCTCCTTCAACCTTTCATCACAGGACTTGGTTTCCAGACCCCTCACCATCTTTGTTGCCCTCCTCTGGACCCATTCCAGCTTGTCTGTATCCTTCTTAAAATGTGGTGCTCAAAACTGAATACTCCAGGTGAGGTCTTACCGGAGCAGAGTAAAGTGATACCATCACTTCACATGATCTGGACACTATACTTCTGTTAATACGGTCCAAAATTGCATTTACCTTTCTGGCCACCACATCACACTGTTGACTCATGTTGAGCATATGGTCCACTAAGACCTCTAAATCCTTTCGCACATACTACTGCTAAGTCTTCCCCATCCTATAACCATGCATTGGATTTTTCCTACCTAAATGCTGAACTTTACATTTATCCCTGTTAAAATTCATTTTATTGGTTTTAGCCCAGTTTTCCAGCTTGTCAAGGTCATCCTGTATCCTGTTTCTGTCTTCTACTGTATTTGCAACCCCTCCCAATTTAGTATCTTCTGCAAATTTAATAAGGATTCCCTCTGTTCTTTCATCCAAATAATTTATAAAGATGTGGAACAAAACGGATCCGAGGACAGATCCTTTGAGACACTCCACTTGCCACTCCTCTCCAAGAGGATGAGAAACCATTCACAAGCATTCTTTGGGTGTGATCTCTCAACAAGTTACAGATCCACCTGATGGTAACAGGATCCAAACCACATTTTACCAACTTGCCAACAAGGATAGTATGTGAAATCTTATCAAAAGTCTTACTCTCTCTCTCTCTCGGCTTGGCTTCGCGAACGAAGATTTAAGAAGGGTGCAATAGTCCACGTTTGCTGCAGGCTCGCTGGTGGCTGACAAGACCAATGTGGGACAGGCAGGTCCGGCCACAGCGGCTGCAGGGAAAAGTCTGATTTAGGGTTGGTCCTGTAGCAGTGCGATTCTTCCTCAATCTCCTTTTGTCCTCAAGACCAGCTATGCGTGCGTTCTCAAAGGAAGAGACAGCCTGGTGGATGGTGTGCCTCCATGCTTTGCGATCTGAGGCTAGGTCAGACCACTGGTGATGGTTGATGTGACAGGTGCTAAGGGATTTCTTCAAGGAGTCCTTGTACCTCTTCTTTGGTGCCCCTCTATTTCGATGGCCGGTGGAGAGTTCGCCATACAGGGCAATCTTGGGAAGGCGGTGGTTTTCCATCCTAGAAATAGGCCCTGCCCAGCGCAGCTGCGTCTTCAACAGCAGTGCCTCGATGCTGGTAACCTCTGCCCGCTTGAGGACTTCAGTGTTGGTCACAAAGTCACTCCAGTGGATGTTGAGGATGGTGCGAAGGCAGCGCTGATGAAAGCGCTCAAGGAGTCGCAGGTGATGACGGTATAAAACCCACGATTCGGAGCCATAGATGAGGGTTGTCATCACAACCGCTTTGTAAACATTACAAAAGTCTTACTGAAATCAAGATAAATGATGTCTACAGCATTCCCCTGATCCAGCAAGGTAGTTACTTTCTCAAAAAAAGAGATCAGGTTAGTCTGACATGATTTGTTCTTGAAAAACCCATGTTGGCTCTAAAAGGTTTCTAAAATGGTTATCTCTGTTTGGGATAAAACTATAGTTCCCCTCCAGAAAAATATATTGATAGGCATTATTACTATTGAAATTAACACAATGAAGCACATGGATTAATCATCTGTTTATCTCTTAACTGGTATCTATGATTCCCTTCATGCTTGCACACTTCTCTTTAGATGTCTTAAAGTTAGGTAGTGATTTGTACATGTGAAAGAGCAATCATGGTCCAGCACCACAGGCACAATGTTCACCTACCCACCTGTCACCCAAGAATGTTTTCCAAAGGAATCAATTCACACACTGAGATGCAAGGCATCAAGTGTTAAAGTCAATTATGACAAATCAAGCAATGTACATGTCTACAGTGCCAGCTATATTCTCTCCATGTTACCTATCTGATGCATTAGCAAGAGCCTACAAAGGCTGATGTCTCAATAAGCCCTTTGGAAGACGTCAAAGCTCCTTTTGCCGAGCTGAAGCTGATGTTCAGGACAGGAACACTGCCTGACCTTTTCTCATTCTCTCTCTTCTCATTCTCCTCCACCTCCCGCTGGCAGTACTTATCCTGTGCATAAATGGAAGATTCCAGAATCAGCAGCTTAATCACTCTGGCCAGTGTCTTTTCTTTCTAAAAGAACTTCTAAATCTTGTTTTCTACTTCTGTGGCACTAAACACCATGCAATGGTGGAATGTGAACTTTCCTTTCATGAGGATCTCGTGCAACTATTTTTATCTCCTATTTGAACTTGGGGGAGGAGGAAAGCTGCTTACATTTTATAGAGTTTTTAATTTAAAAAAAAAATCAAGCCATAGAACACTTTGATCTCTAAGGGAATTCAGAAATTCACTTACATAGTCAAGAATGCAACTGACTGGCTTTTGTATTATGTTACGCATCATAGTCCAGTCATCTTATTTGCCTTACAAGGTTTTAAAGGCAATGTTCAGCAGTGTTGTCCTGAGCTGCTGTAGTAACTATTGAGTGCTGCTAAACAGCTGATTTAATGAGGTAGGAATTTAGCACAATGCTGTATTCAAAGAATCCAGGCACCAAAGGCCAGTTGTCAGTAGTATTTCCCTCTGGCTATATATCCACAAGCAAAACAATGTTCTATATTATCTTAACCCAAATGTCAATTACATTGCAGCTGCAAATTACTCCCAGATTCATTGACTTTCTCCCTTTTATGGTATACTTAGGGAAATGATTTTAGAATAAGTAAGTATATACTGTAAATAATCTCCTGAAAACATAAAGCAGGGGGGCTGGGATATGCTACAAGGCAACTGCAAATAGATATCATATACTTGATATAAATAACAAGCCGTTCAGTCCTGAAGCATTTCATCACATCTAACAGAAGTGATCATCCTGTAAACAACTGTACCACTTCCTTTACTGACAATTCTAACCTTGTAGGTTCAGCAGACCATCATGTGAGCTGTTAGGAGGGCAGGATTTTTAGGAGGAAAGTGCCAGGTGGAGATTGCTAGAGGCCACTTGTTGCTGACCTAAGTGCATAAATTTCAAAATGTTGCTAGAACTCAGAATGATTCTTAATTTTTTGGGTCAGTATGATGCTACTGTTCTAATTATCAGGGCTACCCACCATTATTTTCATGTCCTTTGCAAAACATGACAATAGCACTAGCTTTGCTACCTTTTTTCAGGCTCTGCTCCTGCACCTTCCTAGAACATATTAAACAGGACCCAAGGAAAAGGTTCACTGGCTTAATTTTTTATGTCCTGTGACTGGTAATGGCAAAGGAGCAGGACAATCACTAACTGGAACACATTCCTTATGAAGGAATCATAAGATGAGGTGTAAATTAAGGATTAAACAAAATTTTGAAAAGCTGCCTCCTTTGATCTGTTTTTTCTTCACACAAAATCAACCTATGAGCAATGTTTCCTCTAAGCTGAGTTAGCGTGAACTAGCTCATAGGTTTTTTTAGCCTCCAGCTCACACATTTTTGTCTTAGTTCTGAAAGGATGGCCCCAGAGCAAACCAATTTATGCAGTAGCCAAGTCACTCTCTCACAACTTTAATGTCAGCAGCTCACAAAGTAGAATTTTTGCTCACAAGACTCCACAGCTTGGAGAGAGCATTGCCTATGAGTTGTAGATGCTAGATGGGGTGGGGAGTAAAGCCAAACACAACTTCTTGTTTATGATATATATTTTGGAACCATGTGCAAGATTATTATTATTTTTTAAAAAATATTTTTTATAGTTACACACAAAAATACTTACGTAGAAAGAGAGGGGAAAGGATCTCACACTGAGAGAAACATATTCTTTTACAAAGATCCATAAAAATAAATGGATAGATCGGGGTGGCCAAACTGCAGCTTGGAAGCCACATGTGGCTCTTTCACACATATTGTGAGGCTCTCAAAGGCCCTACCGCCCTGTTGGTCGGCTTGGAGAAGGCATTTTTCTCTTTAAATCACTTCTCCAAGACAAGTCAGCCAGCAGCTTGGAGAAAGCATTTAATGTTAAAGTTGCTTCCTTTCCATCTCTCTCTCCCCCCTCCCTCCCCCCCTCCCTTCCTTCCTTGCAGCTTTGAAACACCTGACATTCATGTTTTGTGGCTCACAAACATCTGACATTTATTCTATGTGGCTCTTACATTCAGCAAGCTTGGCCACCCCAAGGATAGATTTTAAGATTTAATTTCACCATCCAAACTATAGGCAACAATAGTTAATGTTTTTCAAAATTATCAGTCTTTGGGAAATTACTCATTTGAGTTCTCTGATAATAAATTGCTCTCATCATTAAAGCAACAAACCCATTAAACCATTCATTTATTGAGGGAAAACTGGTTTCTTCCAATATGCTGCTATAGCAGCTGTGAGTAGACTTAAAGTTAAAGTTAACTGAGTTTTCTTAGTGTTGTGGCCCCAAGCCACCCCCATTGTTAAGGGTGACTCCTGGGCCTGGGGGAGGAGGGGGGCTGGATGTATTCTGTCATCATCTTAACAATGAAGGGTAAACTGGGCCCAGGGATATGGCCATCCGCAGCAGTGTGGATGGCTCCCAGTCAAGGTAGGGCAGGAGGGGAGTTGGCCATGCCTGCAGTCATCTTGCAAGTGTAAGGTAAATGGACAGCCTAAGTCCAGTCCTCATTAAACTTGGTGGGCAGAGGAGATTCAGCTGGAAATCTCCTGTGACTTTGGAGTCTCTAGCATGCCAGGGGGCATTCCACTGCATCACAAACTTCATGAACTGATTCAGTTTTTTTGAGGCCATTTTGGATCAGTTCAGGGGTCCACCATGAACCCTAAACTGAACTGCATTTTTTGGTTTTCATTCATTCCTAAACAAGAGTTAGTTACAGGAGCAATCCAATTTCATCCAGAAGCATAAAATAAAGTGGTGAACACATTGAGGCTTCCTAGGATGAAGAAAGGTTTACTCAAGAAAACCTCTCATAGCTTGCAGGATAATGGAAATTGGTGATGCCACTCTTGGCTGATCTTGGTAAATATAGAGGATACCCGGTAAATATTTGGCAAAAAATTACAATGTATCTGAGTAGCACATACAAGATTCTTAAAGAAATATTATTTAAAGACACAATGCAACAAAATTACATAAAGAATGCAAAAAGTCCCAGTGTACAAAATTCTCTGATACAGTCCAGACTCCAGTACTTAGAATACTACTTTTATGGAAATAAATCCTCGGAGAAGGAATAATAGGAAACCGGTTTCGGCTACGCCTTCCTCAGTCACAAGTTGCACCGTACATCACTGCACATTTCTCCTCCTAAGACAAAATGTAAACCAGTACACAAAATATTTTCAAAAACATTATTAACAAAAATATATATAAACCCAACCCCCTCTTTTTAACATACCAGTTTCATAGACGTTCATTTGCTAGTGGGGACCCGGTCCTACTCATTCTATAGGCAATGCCTCACATGGAATCTATGCTGCCGGTTGCGTCCCTACAAGATCACAGACACTGCTTGCTTTGATATATCCCATTGCAAAAGGCTTGCCACTAAACTCATTGTAGCTGTTACATCACCTAGCGAATGAACGTCTATGAAATTGGTATGTTAAAAAGAGGGGGTTGGGTTTATATATATTTTTGTTAATAACGTTTTGGAAAATATTTTTTGCACTGGTTTACATTTTGTCTTAGGAGGAGAAATGCGCAGTGATGTGCGGTGCAACTTGTGACTGAGGAAGGCGTGGCCGAAACTGGTCTCCTATTATTCCTTCTCTGAGGATTTATTTCCATAAAACACGGTATTCTAAGTACTGGAGTCTGGACTGTATCAAAGAATTTTGTACACTGAGACTTTTTGCATTCTTTATGTAATTTTGTTGCATTGTGTCTTTGATGTTTTTGATGCAGATTTTGCTCTCCCAGCCAGGCAATGTCAGAAACTGATTTTGAAAGTTCTGTTCTCAAAAGCAAGTTGCTCTGTAGAATAAAAGAGAGGGTTGTATGTATTAAGGAATGTGAGGCCCATTGGGAACACAGAATTAATTGTACATTACTGTGTACCTCAGGCAGTGGGATTCCATCAGATATGGGTGTTGTGTCCTTCAGTTACAAAACATAAAATTCTGTCATAAATACATTGGTGAGTTCTATTTTGGGTGCCACAGCAACCATGCCTAGCTATTAGATTTGAGTGTCTGGCTATTACCACCATCAATCCAAGCAGTTATATCCCATAATTTCTTTCAGCTAAACAGTGCTTGATTCCATCTCTTAAACAGAGATAAGTTTCAGGTTCCATTTAGCCATCAACAGGGTGCGTAATTAGCTTTGGAAATTATTTTGTAACATTGGATAATTTGTTAGCCTTAAATCATTGTATTTTAATTTATTTCCAAAACATTAAATATTAACTATGCTACCACATGACCCCAAAGATGTGATTAATATAAGTAATGATAAAGCAGGCATCTAATTAAATATCCTTTCCATAAATACACTGCAGAAGGAAGAAGCCATTAAAATAACATTATATTATTGAGAAGGGAAGCATTAGCGCACTCGCTCTTAATCCTGAACCACAGATATCGAAGAAGACTGTTTCCCTCCCCTCCCCCATGCCTGATGAAAACTATTTATAGGCAGTATAATAACATGAGCTGAGAAAGGGCTATACTGTTGTTGTTTTTAAAAAAGCCAACACAAGACTGTGAAATATAAAGTATGCTGCCATGGATGTGAGGACGCAGTCACAGGGATCTCATTTCACCCATTTTTTAAGTGAGATATCCATGTCCAACACTCCTCGGGGCCTAAATGTGAGAAGAGGGGATGGAGGAGGCATTGCTGAATGAGGCAGAGACTAGCCATCCTTGCAGTAAAACAGCAGAAGCTCAGAACCCTAAACATAGGGAGGCTTGAACAGCCGCTTGTTTGGCTCACATTCTATTCACTGGTCATGAACAGGGAGTTGATTTTCCAGTGATCTGTTAGACTGTTCAATGACCCATTTGTGGCTGTGTGGCAGGTTGCTTCACTGTATTTCTTCCTAATCATGCAGTACAGCACAATCAGCTTTTTGTGCATGTGCACTGTCATGCAGCTCTATTGAGTTCTACTTCCTCCTTCCTTCCTGCATGACTGCTTTGCTCAGCAGGCCATTGTTTGAACAATCATCACAAATCATATAGATCAAGTCATAAATAAATGTTGTATTTTAATAAAATCTGACCCCTCAGTGTTTAAAATGTGCAGCTTCCCTACGTAAATGTTAGAAATAAGTAAGTGTTGTTCATTCCCTTCATGTCACCAGGGTTTATCTCCCATTGAAAAAGACAATAGTAGGCCCTAACTACCCTTACCTTACAGAACAATGATGGCTGAGAAACAGAGTCTTCCAGTCAAATAAGCTTGCTGCAGAACTCTACAAAAGGAAATCACTAATTTTCAACCATTTCCAGGATCTGAGCCAAACGGGGCACTAGAACTTCCAAGTGAGGCCTGGCATTCTCCCAGAATTAGAATTAATCTCCAGAATATGGAGGAAATGTCAGCTTTTGAGGGGAAGCATCACATCCCCACTGAGCTCCCTCCCCTAACTCTGTCCTTTCAACTTCTTCCCACAAATCTCCAGTATTTTATGAAGTCAAAGCTGGCAACCCTATTAAGGCCCCTCCCGGTGGAAAGAGCGGGCGATTTAGCGTGCTTTAGGCGCATCTTCAGGGGACGGGGCTTCAGCGTGCCTTCTGAAGCCTCCATTCCCCTCTCGTCAGTCCTCCTGCGGTGCTCGGCCCTCCCGCCCGTCATCCACTTTGAAAGAAGTGAAGTCCTTTCTACGGCCTCACATTATCATACCCGCCTGAACAGAGAAGCTATTGAGATTTACAAACACCAGCACAACTTTAACAGAAAGGAAGAAGGCATTTCATCCACCAATCTTGGTATCCAGCTCTGCAAAATACCCTACAGACTATAAATTGCAGAAATTCACAGAACAACCAGTACATTCCACAGAACAATCAGCACAGTCAACAACCATCTTCCTTTTCTTCACACCCCTTCCAACCCTCCCAGCAATTAACACAGAACAATGGTCACATTCAACAGCCAGTTTCCTTATCACTACCCTTCCAGGAAGCCCCACCAAACAATGGGCACATCCACAAACCTATTGCCCTTTCACCACACCCCCTCCAGCCTAGAAATAGCAGCTCTCCAGCAGCCCTGGCTTCACCCAATGCACAGCAGCCAAGAAGGTCAGAGCGCCTGCTCCGGTTGCAATGCCACTGAGAATGTTCTCCGCAGCCAAGAACAAAACGTCTGGAAGAAAAACTTTCTCCAGTAGAACACGGCACTTGAGCCCGAAAGATTCTACAGACCCTAATGTTCTTATCGCCAGTTATTGGCATCATACTAGGCTTTAAATTATTGTCTTGCTCCCCTCCTTCTTAGGTTAGCAAGGTTCTTACCAAACACCCTTTCGCATACCTTCACAAGGTGCAAACCATCTCCCAAAAGAAGACCACCATCTTGAAAGCATAAGCCATGCTTCAGAAATCCAAATCTTTCCTGATGACACCATTGACATAGCCAGTAGCTCACAACTTTAATGCCAGTAGCTTACAAAGTAGAATTTTTGCTCAGAAGACTCCACAGCTTAGAGCAAATATTGACCCCCTCCCTATACTGCTCACTCTTGGCATTGCCTCTGTTATGCTCATTATGTTGGCACAAAAGAACTGATTTTACAAGAATCCTTGCCATAGCCAGCAATCCCCTTCCTTCAACATTTGAGCAGCTCAGTTTTTAAAGAAAAACAACTTTTCTTAAAGGAGAGGGGATGCTGGAGCATTAATCTCCACCCTCCACATGGATTAGCTGCAGGCAGAGATTTCACATGGAGGCTCTGCCCACAGCGAGTGCACTGTTTCCCCTATAAATCAGAGCAAATGAAGCTTTTCTTTGGGAACATTCACACACACTAAATCAGGGGTGTCAAACATGCAGCCCACAGGCCAAACCAGCCCCCAGAGGGCTTCAATCAGGCCTGCAGGGCACTCTTCTCCCCCTCCCGTTTCCACCCTGCGAAGCTCCAAGGCTGCTGACATTCACAGTTCCTCTGCCTTCTCTTTGCAGAGGCTTAAGCAGAAGCGAAGCTGCAGAGAAAATGTGGAATGGATTTCCCACTCAGGTCTATGGGCAGACCAGACCAGAATAAGAAATCCACTCCATGTTTTCCTTGCAACTTTGTTTCAGTGGAGAGGTTTAAATTCCCAGCATTCCTATGGCCAGTTGAAGCTTTCTGGAGTTGTGTGCTTGCAAATCAAATGTTGATGCTCTGAATCAGCATACTCTGGTTTCTCTTCAGATTTCTCTGAGTCAGCTTTGTCTCTTAACAGACATGAGGACTAGTGCCTAGTGAGTACTCTGACATGGAAACCCACAGCCTAAGGGGGATATTACACTGGAGATCCATTGCTAATCTGAATAGACCCAGGAGGGGTGGGTGGGTGGAGAAGCTTGCAATAGCTTGCCATTTCATGTTTTCCCAGGCTTAGAGCATTTTATATTTTTAGTTTTCTGCTCTGTGATCCTTGTGCTTCTCCTTGAAGTTTTATTTTTAAAATTGCATTGCAAAATCCCACTATTCTCCTACCTTTTCATTTTAAACAAAATATTGCAAGGGTTTTAAGCATGTTTGTATTTTAAGTTAAAAATAATAGCTTTAATTTTTAACCACTTGTTTTATCTTGGCTGTCACCTGGAGGATGGTGTGGAATTGTTTTCTGTGGCCCCAGAAGTTAGGACCAGAACCAATGGGTTGAAATTAAATCAAAAGAGTTTCTGGCTCAACATTAGGAAGAACTTCCTGACAGAGCAATTCCTCAGTGGAAAAGGCTTCCTCAGGAGGTAGTGGCCTCTCCTTCCTTGGAGGTTTTTAAGCAGATGCTAGATGGCCATCTGACAGTGATGAAGATCCTGTGAATTTGGGGTAGGTATTTGTGGGTTTCCTGCACTGTGCAGAGAGTTGGACTAGATGACCCTGGAGGTCCCTTCCAACTCTATGACCAATTTCACACTAGAGCTTTAACCCTGGTTTATCCCTGTCCCCAAACTGACATTCTACACTAGAATCAGAGAATCCAACTCTGTAACTCTATGATTCTATGATTTTAGTGTAGAATGTCAGCTTGGGGACAGGGATAAACCAGGGTTAAAGCTCTAGTGCGAAATTGGTCTATGATTCTATAATTCTAATTGTGTTTGCCAGTGTCCTTTATAAAGAGTATCCCTTATAAAGAGTATAAAGAGTAAAGCGATACCATCACTTCACATGATCTGGACACTATACTTCTGTACAGTCCAATATTGCATTTTATTGGTTTCAGCCCAGTTTTCCAGCCTGTCAGGATCATCCTGGATCCTGTCTCTGTCTTCTACTGTATTCGCAACCACTCCCAATGTTGTATCATCTGCAAATTTAATAAGCATTCCCTCTATTCCTTCATCCAAATCACTTATAAAGATGTTGAAGAAAACAGGTCCCAGGACAAATCCTGGAGACACTCCATTTGTCACTCCTCTCCAAGAGGATGAGGAACCATTCATGAGTGCAATCTGTCAACTAGTTACAGATCCACCTAACAGTAATAGGATCCAAACCTCATTTTACCAACTTGTCAACAAAGATAGTATGTGGAATCTTATTAAAAGTCTTACTTGAAATTGAGATAAATGATGTCTACAGCATTCCCCTGATCCAGCAAGGTAGTCATTTTCTCAAAAAAAGAGATCAGGTTAGTCTGACATGACTTGTTCTTGAGAAACCCATACTGGCTCTTAGTAATCACAGCCATCCTTTCTAAGTGTTCCAGGACTGACTGTTTGATGATTTGTTCTAAAACTTTTCCAAATATAGAGACTTCTGAGCTCCGTCATCTTGGCTTCAGAGGGGTCCGCAGATTGTCCTCCTGTGGCAACTCTGAGTCTGGCTGTTGGAGGCTCTGTCATCTTGGCTTCAGAGGGGTCCGCAGATTGTCTTCCTGTGGCAACTCTGAGTCTGGCTGTTGGAGGGGTGTCACAGAAGTGATACCCCCATAGAAAAAGTCTGGAAGAGGCTTTTTCTTCAGCATGGGATTTTTACAGGGAGAGAGAGGTTCAGCGGTGGCTGCCCCTGTGTTTCCTGTATATCCTGAAGCTCTGCAGCCATGAAAAGCTGGCACAACAGCAGACAAAGAAGAACGCCCGACTGCTTTTTTGCTTTCATTTTCTCCAGTACGTCTTTGAAGTAGTGTCTTTCTACTCCTAATGTGATAATTCTACTTAACAAGTAGGTGCATTTCCAGTTCCGTTCCCTGATGGGTCACTTTACATAACAATGAGAGACTAGCTCAAAAGAAGACAAAGGAGGCCTCAGAAAGTTACAAGCAGTCTTATTTATTTAAATAGGATTGAATATAACTACTAAAATCAATCCGGATTATAATTGGACATACTAAAGTGATTATTATTAGGTTGCAATACGATCTGAACACAGTAGAGAAATCTGTCTCTACTGCCTGACTGTATTTGAAAGAATGGCATTTGAAATCTCAGCTGAAGCTGTCATGGAATATGGATTAGCAGGACCTTGAAACTATTTTACAATCTGAACTAAGAGACTGAGTTTGTTATCAGAGAAAAATGGCGCTGCCTAGCGAAATGTCTCATGAAAAAGATATCTTTTTAAATATCATCTCTCTGAAACAAGATCTTGCCTCTTTTATACAGCTCATTAAAGATCAAATGCTGAAAGCTAATGAAATTGTAACCCTACAGGAGTTGAGTGCTAAAGAGAGTATGCCGATGGCTGTGAAATCGGAATAGGAAAGTGATATGCTTTGAAATAAACAAAGGAAAATTAAAATGGTCTCCTATGTCTCAGTTTTAAAACAAGACTGGAAATCAAGATCCAGTGAAGTCATCCGGAGAGGGAAAAATGGTGTTGAATTCTTCCTCCCACTGTTGAGGGGGCAGGCCATATTGAGAAGAGAAAAGGTATACTCCGATCAACAAATCAAGATGTGGAAAGCTTTCTGGAAGAAGGATCTTGGATTTTTTTTTTATTTTTGTGAATGGCTGGATATGAAACTCTGTTTAAGAAGTGGTATGCAATTTTAAAAGGCAAGCTGTAATCAAATGGGCTGACTCTGATGTAGAAATTTAAAGGAACTTAAAAGTTTTAAATCCAATATCTTCTTAATCACTGGGATGAAGGATTCCTGAATTTTTTTGGGGTTGGGGGGTTGGGGTGGGGTTGTGGGTAAACAAACATGTAACTATTAATAATGAACAGATATCTGATTTTAAAAGAATAAGGGAGATTTTGAAGAAGTAAGAGAGCTGGTAAAATTGTAATTAAATATATAGTTTATTTAGATTAATGTTAAAGAATGCAAAAAACATATTTCTTTATATAGTAGATGTATCTGATATATTTGTACTGCTTTCTGTTTCTGTTTTCCCCATTCTGTCAGTCCCTCTTTTCCCCCTTTTTTATGTATTCTTTGCAATGCTTCTTTCTTTTGTAGTTTAAATCAATAAAAATTATAAACTTTTCCAAATATAGACATAAAGCGGATGGGACAGTAGTTACCCAGATCCTCCTTTTCCCCCTTCTTTAAGATGGGGACAACATTTGCCCACCTCCAATATTCTGGTACCTCTCCTGTTCTCCAAGAATTCTCAAAAATAATGGCCAGAGGCTCAGAAATTAAGCTCTTTTAGTACTCTTGGATGCAGTTCATCTGGCCCCAAGACTTGGTTTCATTTAAAGAAACTAGGTGTTTACTCTGCTCCAGTAAGACCTCACCTGGAGTATTGTGTTCAGTTTTGGGCATCACATTTTAAGAAGGATATAGACAAGCTAGAATGGTTCCAGAGAAGGACAACAAAGATGGTGAGGGGTCTGGAGACAAAGTCCTAAGAAGAAAGGTTGAAGGAGCTGGGTATGTTTAGCCTGGAAAGGAGGCAGCTGAGACATGATATGATCACCATCTTCAAGTACTTAAAGGGCTGTCATATAGACGGTGCAGAATTGCTTTCTGTGACCCCAGAAGGTAGGACCAGAACCAACGGATTGAAATTAAATCAAAAGTGTTTCCAGTTCAACATTAGGAAAAACTTCCTGACCATTAGAGCAGTTCCTCAGTGGAACAGGCTTCTTCAGGAGGTGGTGAGCTCTCCTTTTTTGGAGGTTTCTAAACAGAGGCTGGATGGCCATCTGACTAGGGTTGCCAAATCCAATTCAAGAAATATCTGGGGACTTTGGGGGTGGAGCCAGGAGACATTAGGGGTGGAGCCAAGATCAAGGCTGCGACAAGCATAATTGAACTTCAAAGGGAGTTCTGGCCATCACCTTTAAAGGGACGGCACACCTTTTCAATTCCTTCCTTCCATAGGAAATAATGAAGGATAGGGGCACCTTCTTTTGGGGCCCATAGAATTGGACCCCCTAGTCCAATCTTTTTGAAACTTGGGGGGTATTTTGGGGAAAAAGAACTAGATGCTATACTGAAAATGTGGTGCCTCTAGCCCCAAAAACAGCCCCCCCCCAGAGCCCCAGATACCCACAGATCAATTCTCCGTGATTTTGTATGGGAATAAATCTCCATAGGGAATAATAGAGTTCCCAGCAGACATTTCCCTCCCCTCCTCCCCCCGCTTTCTGATGACCCTGAAGCGGGGGGAGGGTCTCCAACCTGGGGGATCCTCTGCCCCCACCTGGGGATTGGCAACCCTATAGGGTTGCCAGCCCATTACCATAGCTGGGGGATCCCTTGCCCACCCCATCAATCAACTGGCTGGTGGGGGGACTTACCAGGAATAGGAAAGAGCCCAGGTTACATGGCAACATCACTTCCAACATGTATCAGAAGCAACATAATCACACTGGTGATATGGCAATGCTCTGTATTTGGGCAAAAACTCTATGACAGAAGCTAATTTTACCATAGAGTTTCTGCCCAAATATCAGAGCATTGTTACAACATCACAACATGATGATGTCACTCCTGGTACGTGCCTAAAGTGATGGCACCATCACACTAGTGATGTAGCCTGGGTCTTTCTCCCACTCCTGGCAAGTCCCCTCCCCCTGTTTGTTACCAGGAGAGACCTGGCAAACCTATTTTCAGCTGTAGCAAGGGTATGGAGGGGGTTTTTTTTTGTTGTTGTTGACCATTGGTTAGCCTCCAAGAGATGGGCAGATTGTTTCAAAATACATAAACATCCTCAAAAATAAATGAACATTCTAATACAAAATTAATGAGTGATAACTTCCTCCAGGGCTTTTTTTGTAGCAGGAACTCCTTTGCATATTAGGCCACACATCCCTGAAGTAGCCAATCCTCCTGGAGCTTACAGTAGGCCCTGTACTAAGAGCTCTGTAAGGGCCTGGAATGGCTACATCAGGGGTGTGTAGCCTAATATGCAAAGGAGTTCCTGCTACAAAAAAAGCCTTCCTCCCAGGAAAAAAATGACTGGACTCGCCCAAAGCATATGTTTAAGCAGGGTGTCCTGTGAGTTACAACACCAACAATTAGACTTTACTCAGTCGTTTACTAGAGAGTTATGGTGGACAATATATCATAAACATAATTTTTTGCTGAATAAGTCACAACTTAAGAGCCATAGAAAGAGCAGGTATAAACTTTAAAACCATATTGCATTACTTTGGCAAAATAAGATGATCTAGCACCTTATTCCATTAATTGCTGAGACTATGCATATCATATTTATTAATCAACATCAAATATTTATAAACAAATGTTGTAGGTTTTACTTTTAGCATCGATTCAATTAGAGTTTCCAGGAGCAAAGGGGACATTTAACGCTGCGTGGCCATATTTAAATAACAACAGATGTTGCAACTGTAAAAATGACAAGTCACATCTAGACTTCAGCTCAAAAAATGACAAAATCTCATTATTAAGGTTTATGAATCGGCCCAATGTGAAAATTGGTTCCATAAAAACTATTTCTTCTCACGCCTTCCATAAAGAAGTGTTTCTTCCCAAGTTTTAGGTCGGGATTGGTCCGTAATGTTAATGGATCAAAATGATATTAACAGGACATTATGCATCATTGTTTTCTAGCTACAGAAATTGAAGGAGGAACAGGATCCACTCTAGCATAAGTAGATCCTAATGCATTCCATTTAGAGAGGGCCACCAGACAAGAACCCTTGTACGGTCCAATTGCGATTTGTTTAAATTAACAAATGCCTGGTGATATAAACTAACATTAGGGAAACCAAATTTTCCTTCACTGAATGGGAGTTTCATTCTCTTCAAAGTCCAAAGTGGTAAGGAATTCCATATAAATTTCTGTAATAAAGTATTAAATTTATGAATATGTCTACAAACCCTCTGAGTTAGTGTGAGCTAGCTCATTTTTAGCCTCCAGCTCACACATTTTTATCTTAGACCAGGAAAAATGACTTCAGAACAACCTAATTTATGCAGTAGCTCACAACTTTAATGCCAATAGCTCAGAAAGTAAAATTTTTTGCTCCCAAGACTCCACAGCTTAAAGGGTGTACTGGCTACAAGGTATATGAACAAGTATTGCATATTAAAATATAAATAATCCTAGGTGTGATATTGATTTTGAATGTATTTACTTTGCTCCATAAAGACAAATTAAAATTTAGCATAATCGTATGGGTGATATCTCTAGCGATTATTATTCCAATATAAGTAATTACATCTGGGCACCACTGACAATATTATTATTATTTATTGAACTTTGAAAGCCAGTTTGGTGTAGTGGTTAAGTGCGTGGACTCTTATCTGGGAGAACCGGGCTTGATTCCCCACTCCTCCACTTGCAGCTACTGGAATGGCCTTGGGTCACCCATAGCTCTGGCAGAGGTTGTCCTTGAAAGGGCAGCTGCTGTGAGAGCCCTCTCAGCCCCACCCACCTCACAGGGTGTTTGTTGTGGGGAAAGAAGGCATAGGAGATTGTAAGCCGCTCTTTGTCTCTGATTCAGGGAGAAGGGTGGGGTGTAAATCTGCAATTCTTCTTCTTTATACCACCCTCTCTATGGAGCAGAATGGTTTAAAGCATCCCTAAACAAATACACTCCCTCATATATTGTCTCCCACTGGCATCAACTCAGATTTTGTCCAATTTAATCAAATATACAGACAAGTCTCCAAATGTATTATATTCATTAATGCAGGAATAGAAGACAGATTATGAAATAAGCAGTAAAAGAACATCTGCATAAAATTATTTTAAATTACAAAGAGTTATATGCAAAAGCATGAATATTGTTATTTTGTCTGATGGCACATGCCAGAGGTTCTACACATAGATCAAAATAAGAGGAAAAGGACACCTTGTCCAGTAACCCTCTCAAGAGGGAATGGTGTGGAAAATATGCCATTAGTCAGCGCTTTGGAACAGTTCTTGAAACTCCAGAGACTTGGATGATATCTGATTTCTATTTTTATGCATGCCTCACTTCCTCAGGTAGCATGAAGTTCCAGGGACTAGTGCTTATCTGGGCTGGTTCCTTTTGGAGGAGAGAGAACTGCAGACTTCTATAGTATTTGCTTTATTAAAATATACAAGAAGATTCACCTTGACCTAGATGGCCTAGGCTAGCCCAGTCTCATCTCGGAAGCTAGTTAGCACTTAGATGGGACTGAAGACCACCAAAGAAGTCCAGGATTGCTACACTGAGGCAGGCAATGGCAAACCACCTCTGTTCATCTCTTTTCTTGGAAACCCTATGGGGTTGCCATAAATCAGCTGCAAAGTGACAGCACTTTCCACTACCACCACAAGAAGTGAAGAAGCACTCGGACAGATCTGTAACTCACGTTAGATCTCCAGAATGTGAGGTCCTGCATTCCCAAGGAACTGCAGCTGCTCTGAGATCAGTACGTCTGCCCTTTTCTGTGTCCTTTCCAGCATCAAAACTCTCTTTACCCACACAAAGAACTGTCCTCTATCCCATCTCTGGCGTTTGACCTTTTAAGGGCCTTTGTGGGGGGTATTTACAATAATTAAGATACATTATTCTTCTATTTCACATGTAGAATGGACTGAGCCACAGTGATCAAGCCAAGCGAATTTCCCTTGTGAGTCAGGGCCCAAGCTAGATGTTCTCTTGAATTCCCAAAACCTCATAGAATGAGGAAACTTTCCCACCAGACTGTGCTAAAATGGTCAAAATCCCTGCGACTAAAGAAATTCAAGCTTTACCTGTCATAATGTTCATATTTTATCTGCCACTTGGGAGAATGGCTTGGGTTGTGTACATCAAATATACTCGTGCAGTGAACTGACGAGATGTGCCCGGGCCTGGGCCAGTGGCGGCGGCAGCACTGGCGGCGGCGATGGCGGCGGCGGCAGCTGCTGCTGCCTGTGTCTGTGCCCGGCTCGGGCCAGCGGCGGAAGCGGCAGCGGCAGCACTAGCGGCAGCGGCAGCACTGGCGGGGGCGGCTACTGCTGCCTGTGTCTGTGCCCGGCTCGGGCCAGCGGCGGAAACGGCAGCGGAAGCACTAGAGGCAGCGGCAGCACTGGCGGGGGCGGCTGCTGCTGCCTGTGTCTGTGCCCGGCTCGGGCCAGCGGCGGAAGCGGCAGCGGAAGCACTAGCGGCAGCGGCAGCACTGGCGGGGGCGGCTGCTGCTGCCTGTGTCTGTGCCTGGCTCGGGCCAGCGGCGGAAGCGGCAGCGGAAGCACTAGCGGCAGCGGCAGCACTGGCGGGGGCGGCTGCTGCTGCCTGTGTCTGTGCCCAGGCCCGGGCCAGCAGCGGCAGCGGCACTGGTGGCGGCGGCTGCTGCTGCCTGTGTCTGGGCCCGGCCCGGGCCAGCGGCGGCGGCGCTGGTGTTGCTGCGGCCGCAGCGGCCCTGTGAGGGGGAAGCGCCGTCCCTCCCCCCCCGCTTCCAGATTTTGGGGGAGCGGGAGAGGAGGCTGCAAAACCGGGGGTTCCCCACCAGGGCGGGGGATTTGGGAAGCCTACATCTGACAGCAGTGCGGATCCTGTGAATTTGGGCGGGGGGGAGGTATTTGTGAATTTCCTGCAGGGACTAGATGACCCTGGAGGTCCCTTCCAACTCTATGATCTCCTCTATCTGGCATTACATTTTAGAACACAGATGGCTCAGCCCCACAAAGTCCCATTTATGTCAGATCAGGCCTTCCTAACAAATGAGTTTGACACCCATTCACTAAATAATGCTTTTTGCAACTGGATTTTTACTGGGTAAGAATAGCAAAATCCACTTGCAAACAGTTGCCATGTGAAAGCACCCTTTGTTCCCACTTTAAAGGGAAAACCCATGCAGCTCCCCCACCCCTGAAACAGCATAATGTCACATGTAAGTGTCACAATAAAGTGGGAGCATACTATGTTCCACTTAGGGAAAAATACCCATATAGAGACTGCTCTGGTTTCTGGTCTGATCTAAGGAACTGAGGGGGGATGAATAAAATGCAGTCTGCTTCACACCACCACAGCCATGGAGAGATTAGAACTGGCAAGCACTTGAAGCTGATCAAATATTTACTTAAAATATTTATACCTTGTCTTTCTATCTAGGGAACCTATCATGTTAGCTATAGCCTAGGTGAAATTATATATGTTATGTTGCTTGAATGCTTGTAAATGGAGTTGATAGAATTTTTTTAATGATAAAAAGATGATTGTAAATCTCACATGAAGACCTAATTTCATGCAAAAGTGTCAGAGCATACAGCAACCATATATTTGTGGGCAGAAGAGACCCTAGAAGTCAAAACCCTTGAAAACAGTAATTAGCCATGATGCATTCTACAGCTCAACAAGAAATGCAAGGATTCTCCCAGGGATGCAAAACTTAAAATAGGAAGCACCAGCAGACTGATTTTTGAATACGTTAAGCATAGCATTTTCATCTCTTTAATTTCCACTTCCAGGAAACCTTTGAGTGTGCAATGGCAAAATAACTCCAGCTTTACTTTCTGGTTAAATATTACAAAAATGAATAATTCATGTGCAGAATATATATTATTTATCTTGTTTAGCAGTGAGACAGAAGCTGTTTGCAACCAGCTGTGGTTAAAGATACTTAGTGCTCTTTCCCAACAGAAGCTGAGGAAAAATATACAAGACTTTATTAGGCCACATTAACAAAAACTTCCACCCACCTCTGTTTCTGGTGTGTTTCTGTGCAAAGGGGGGGAGGAAGAGAGAACATGGTGGAGGGTTGCTCTTCTGTGGTGATTGGACTTTCCATGAGTTTTGAGGTTTATGGGACTATAGCCAAAGCATCCAATGTAATGTGATGATTTTGTTTGTTTGAGTTCAGGGAATCAGTGTGTCTTTTTCATGCTTTAATGATAGACAAAGCACAAAGAAAGTGTGATATCTGATCTTAAAATACTGGAGACTAAAACATTATCTGCTTTGACTGGGGAATCCAGGCTCAGTACATGAGAATAACTGATACGTATTCTGGATGCTCTACTTCCAAGTGTCTCATTTATTGCTGATACTTGCATTCTGAATAATATTGTGTATGGTTTCGATTTTAGCTTTTTGGAGCAACTAAGATTATGTTTCCCTTTCTTTGGGGCAGTTGATCTACATATTGTGTTGCATTATGGAATAATGCTCTTCTGCAGGAACAAAGGACAAAATAATATAACACAATATTTGTTATATGATGGTTCATTATCATTTATTTGGGAGTTCTGATCAGTTGACTTCATGGAGGCCAAGATGTAATATCACAAGTTTTAGATCTGGAAGATTGCTGATGTTTTTGCTGCAGCCCCTTGTCTTTGCTCATCAACATCCCTCCTATTCATCAGGAAGAGTGTCAAAACTGACAGCACCTTAGGCAGTGAAAGACGCGAACACAGAGGAATCTGAATGAAATGTCTTCATACTCACCTTTAAGACTGGCAGCTATTCACCAGTCTTCACATTTTAGACTTTCTCGTGATAAGGCTTCCATTGGTACTAAAGACACATTCCAAATACTTTTCAATTTATTTATGTGGTGGCAACCAGAACTGAAATATAGCTGTAACTAAAATAATGCCAGGTGAAGCTTTAGACCTGTAACAAGTGAGCTCAAGTTCTTGATGCCATGGATGAGATATCAGGAACTGGGATGACTATGAAATCTTATTAGATCATTTTTTTTTTACTCCGAACAGAATCCCCAGTCCCTTACCTCCATATCCCATCTCAAATGGTTTCAGATGAACAGTCCAACAAAATTTGAATCTCATACTTGATCCTGGCACTTAGAAATGGTTCTCTAAGTGCTTAGATCACTTTTCTGAGAACTATCTCCAAGTGTCTGAATTCTTAGGTCTTAGAAGAACAAACTTCTGGACACAAAGGAATTAACCATGCACTTAGAGAAATTAGCCATTTCTGAGATCATAGTACCAAGAAAATGCCCGGGGCTCTGAGACTCAGTTCTGACATTTAGAGAGGGTTCTGCTGCAATCTCCTCAAATAAAGTTTAAAAAATGACTTAAAATGAGGGAGAGGAAGTCTACATGAAAAATGAATATCTACTCTTATATCAACCTTCCCATTTTCTAAGATCTGTCAGTAAGAGATGTTCAATAGAAGATCTTCAGACCAAATTCCTAGGAACTGGGAGGTAGCATAGAAATGTGAAAATGTGCTTTGTCCCAATAAAAAGGTATATGAAGCAGGCTGCACTCAGGATTCAACTTATAAATGAAAATGGTGTTGACGTGAAAGTGGAGGTGTGTGCACATGGAACAGGTACAGTTCAGAAAGCTCCAGCATGCTGAGTGCATTAGAAGTAAAATTATACCATCAGTTTTCCTTGACATCTAATTTATTTTTATTTATTTTGCAAAAGTCCTACACTATCATGAAGCTTAAGCTGTTTTTTAAAAATGGGGTGCTCAGATGGGCCCAAGACACCTGGGCTGGCATGATGAGGTATTTCCATGTCGACTCAGCTGCCTCAGGGTGCCTGGCAAAGTCCCTTTAAATGGGCTGTGTGAGTGGGCTGAGACAGATGGGCTGATGCAAAGTCTTTCTGTGCCAGCATAGCTGTCTCTTGGATGCCTGGTGCAGCCCCTTTAAAAGGGCTGTGTGAGCAGCCCTGAGACAGCTGGGCCAGCAGAAAGAGGTGAAGTGCTTCCCAAGGGGAATTCACACCCACCTTTTTGCTGGCTGTGGCAAGAGAGGGAGGCATCAAGGATCACACCCAAACTCCTGATGGAGGGAGCTGGTACTAGCTGTACTCCATCAACAATGGGGAGGAAGTACCTGACCTGGGCCCCCCGACCTAGCCACAAGACCTCCATCTTTGCTGTGTTCAGTTTCAGATGGCTCTGTTTTAACCATCCAACTACAGCCTCCATACAGCTGGCCAGATCTCCTGGGATGGTATCTGGTTGGCTGTCGAAGAAGAAGAAGAGATTGGATTTATACCCCACCCTTCATTTGGAGTCTCATAGTCTCCCTTCCCTTCCTTTCCCCACAACATACACCTTGTGAGGTAGGTGGAGCTGAGAGAGCCCTTTTGAGAACTGTTCTTGAGAGAACAGCTCCTTCAAGAATTATGACTGACCCAAGGTCACTCAGCAGGTGCATGCGAAGGAGTGGGGAATCAAACCTGGGAATCATCTGCATATCAATAACACCCTAGTCTGAAACATTTGACTAACTGGGTGAGAGGGTGCATGTAGAAGTTAAACAACATTGATGAGAGGATCAATCCCTGAGGGACCTCCCACACTAATGGGTGTTAGACTGAAACCCTTTCATCTAGCACCACCTCCTCTCCCACACTAGGAGAAATGAGCACAGACATTGAAGGACTATCCCACATAATCCAATGGCAGCAAAACAGTGGGTCAACAGTTCATGGTTGACTATGTCAAGTGCTGCAGACAGATCAAATAACTGCAGCACAGACCCACCCTAATCCAGTTGCTTACAAAAATCATCTGTAAGGATGACTAGCATCACCCCTTGGAACTGGAATGGGTTCAAGGCCGATGTATCCTTCAGGAAGGCCTATAGCTGTTCTGCCACTACCCATTCAACCACCTTGCCCAGGAACAGTATGTTCAAATCTGGGCAGTAGTTAGTCAGATCAGGATCTAGTGATTTTTTTTTCCAGCAGCAGCCTCACCATCACCTCCTTCAATATTCCTGGGAAGATCCCTGAACACAGGGACAGATTAATAATGCCTTCTAGGAAAGTTGTACCTTCCCTGCACTAGCCTTAAGTAGTCAGGAAGGGCATGGATCAAGGGAACAAGTGGTGAGTTTAATAGCCGACAGGCCCTGTTGACATTAGTCTGAATGAACCAACTGAATTGGTCTACCACTGTACCCAATGATGGCTAAGGGGCCTCTAGTTCTCACTGTATCAACATTGGTGGGGAGGTCGTGGAGGAGCAACAAGAGTTTCTCCACAAAAAAAGCTTGTAAAGCCTGACAGCTAACGGCCAAATCACTAGTATTTTCGGAGTCCCTCAACAGGGATGTGAGAGATCTAATCACCCTAAACAACTGTGCCAGGCAAGAGCTTGCAGATGCAATGGAGGCCGTGTAGTAAGATTTCCTTGTGGCTTTCACCACTATCTCATAAACATCCCATAGGATGTTCTTGTAGCCTCATCCCAAGTATGACACCAAACTCGCTATAGTCATCTAAGCTCCTGCTTCACCTCTCTTAGCTCCAAGGTATACCAAGAAGGTAATTTGAAGCAAGTGTGAAGAGGATGTCAGAGAGTGATTTTGTCAATAGCCTCTAAGAGATTATACTAATCTTCCATCAAGACATCTAACGAGTTGTCAGGGTGTGTCAGAACTCACAGAGCATTCTAGAAACCAATTTGATCCATAAGTTTCCCCAGGTAAGCATAAATCCTCTTGCTGTGTTTGAAGGGGTAAGGAGACTGGCATGTCCAGACTCACCTAAAGGGCAAAATGTTTTGACCAAGGCACTCTTTCCATAGAGATTCTGCCAACATTCACACCCACCATGAAGATCAAATCTAGCTTGATGTGTGGGACTCAATACAACTTGGAAGAGTCCTAGTGCTGCCATAGATGCTACTAGGTCTGATGCCTGTGAAGGAGAAGCAGTGTCTGCATGAATATTGAAATCCCCCAGAACTATCAGTCTGCGATACCTCCAGGCCCACTCAGCCACCATCTTAATGAGGTTCATCAGGGTATCAGCTGGTGCGCTAGCTGGTTGATATACCAGCAAGATAGCCACACTTTCCTTGGCATCCTACACTAGGCTTACACTATCAGTGTCAGAGATCTCCATAGTGGAAACTGCCCTGTAGGAGAAAAACTCCTGAATGAGCACTGCCATCCCTCCCCTGGCCATTTGTCCAAGATTGATGGACCAAAAAGCCTAGAGGGGGTAGTTCTTTCAGAGCAACTGTCTTGCCTTCTCTCACCAGGTCTCAGTCATACCAGGTCCACCCCTTGGGTCACAAAGTAGCTCTGTAATATTGTGGTCGTATTATTAATGGACCTGGCATCACACAACATCAATGTCAGAGAAAGATTAAAACTCCTAACCCCACTGACAGTGTAACTTGGGATACCAGCAAGATAGCCACACTTTCCTTGGCATCCTACACTAGGCTTACACTATCAGTGTCAGAGATCTCCATAGTGGAAACTGCCCTGTAGGAGAAAAACTCCTGAATGAGCACTGCCATCCCTCCCCTGGCCATTTGTCCAAGATTGATGGACCAAAAAGCCTAGAGGGGGTAGTTCTTTCAGAGCAACTGTCTTGCCTTCTCTCACCAGGTCTCAGTCATACCAGGTCCACCCCTTGGGTCACAAAGTAGCTCTGTAATATTGTGGTCGTATTATTAATGGACCTGGCATCACACAACATCAATGTCAGAGAAAGATTAAAACTCCTAACCCCACTGACAGTGTAACTTGGGATGGGTTGGAGATTGAAAGGAGAGTGAGCATAACCATCTTTCCATCTCCTTCCTTTCTGACACTTCCTCCCACCGCTATACCTCCCCCCACCCCTCACCCAATCACAAGTATCCCTGGCCCCATGTTGGCCTCCAAGAGAAAACGCAGCCAACTCTCCCCCAGACCTTGTCTTAACCCCTTACAATGTCAGTCAGACACCTTTAATGGCATAATGGAAATAGAATACATATGATAAATTTCAGCTGACTAATGTACAATAGTGAACAGTAAAATAAATACAATTCATTTTAAAAAGCCTATATCTGGTATTGACCACTTAAGCCAAAAACTTAGCAACCAAAGCTGTAATCTCAAGGTTAATAATAATAATAATAATAATAATAAATTTTATTTTTATATCCCGCCCTCCCCCACCAAAAGGCGGGCTCAGGGCGGCTCACAGACATGACTACGTCATGATTCAATTAAAAGCAGATAAACATTATAAGTACAATACAATTACATATATAGATTAAAATACATAAAAATAGGTGCTATAATTTCTGGTGTCACAATTACATATTAACAGCTTCAGTTACAACATAAGATGGCTAGAGTAGAATGATTTTATCAAGTTAGTCTGGTCCTAATTCAAATGCGAGTTGGAAAAGAGAGGTTTTGCAAGCCCTGCGGAACTGGTTCAGGTCCCGCAGGGCTCGCACCCCCTCTGGGAGTTGATTCCACCAGCGCGGGGCCACTAATGGGAAGGCTTGCTCCCGAGTTATCTTCATTCTAGCCTCTCTTGGCCCAGTGATTTGTAGGAGGTTTTGGGAGCTAGATCTTAACGCTCTCCTGGGGATATATGGGGAGAGGCGGTCCCTGAGGTAGGCAGGTCCTCGGCCATATAGGGCTTTAAAGGTAATAACCAGCACCTTATACCGAACGCGGTAGACGACCGGTAGCCAATGCAGATCCCGCAGCACCGGCCGCACATGTTCCCACCTAGGTAGTCCCATCAACAGCCTGGCCGCTGCGTTCTGCACTACCTGAAGTCTTCGCGTTCGGCACAAGGGCAGCCCCATGTAGAGGGCATTGCAGTAGTCTAGTCTTGAGGTGACCGTTGCGTGGATCACAGTTGCTAGGTCGTCGCGTTCCAGGAAGGGAGCCAACTGCCTCGCCCTCTTAAGATAGAAGAAGGCGGATCTTGAGGTGGTAGCTATCTGGGCCTCCATCGATAGCGAGGATTCCAGTAGCACCCCCAGGCTCTTGACCTTGCGCACTGGTGTCAGTGGCGCACCGTCAAAAGCTGGCAGAGTAATCTCCCCCCCCGGTCCGTCCCGACCCACGCAAAGGACCTCAGTCTTCGTTGGATTCAACTTCAGCCCGCTCAGCCTGAGCCAGTCAGCCACGGCCTGTAACGCCCGGTCCAAATTTGTAGGGACATCACCAGTCCGGCCTTCCATCAATAGATAGAGCTGGGTATCATCAGCGTACTGATGACAACCAAGCCCATACCTCCGGGCAAGCTGGGCAAGGGGGCGCATAAAGATGTTAAACAATGTCGGGGAGAGAACTGCCCCCTGAGGCACCCCACAATGAAGCGGGTGTCTCTGAGACAGCTTCCCCCCAATTGCCACCCTTTGTCCCCGATTTTCAAGGAAGGAGGAGAGCCATTGTAAGGCTAGCCCCCGAATTCCTGCGTCGGCGAGGCGGCGGGTCAGCAGCCGGTGGTCGACCATGTCGAACGCCGCCGACAGGTCGAGCAGCAGCAATACCGCCGAGCCGCCCCGATCCAGTTGCCGCCGGAGGTCATCTATGAGGGCGACCAAGACTGTTTCCGTCCCATGGCCCGGGCGAAAGCCGGACTGGCATGGTATCATTTAAAAGATACTGAATAATTCTATCTTTGTTAGTATTGGAATTAGGTTGTAATAACAATTATAACTATTTCTTGCGAGTAACTGTATGCAGTTGACAGTCTAAAACAGGGGTGGCCAACGGTAGCTCTCCAGATGTTTTTTTGCCTACAACTTCCATCAGCCCCAGCGATTGGCCAGGCTGGCTGGGGCTGATGGGAGTTGTAGGCAAAAAACATCTGGAGAGCTACCGTTGGCCACCCCGGTCTAAAATAATATGTCAGATTGAATCAATGGATTTTAAGGCACACTTACACAACCTTTCATGGAAGGTATGTTTTTTTTTTTAATCTGACCAATAACATATTTGAAGGAAAAGCATTGAGTCAGGCTAGTGTGAATGCTCTATGAAGAGGGAAAGCATGAAGGTTATAAAGATATTTAGCTATTTGCTTGTGTTGGGCTAAGAGGTTCAGAGAAGCTTGGGATGAAGGATGAGGTTGTTGGGGACAAAGTTTTTGGATTTCAAGATTGAACAATCTTTGTTTGATTATCCAAAGAATGGTGGTTTCTTCCAGTGAAAGCAAATAATCAATAGGCCTAATTGGTGAATTTTCTTTTCAATATTTGCAAATCAGTTGATACTATGTGCATCTAATCGTGAAATTAAACAGTTTGCTGGGGGCTCTGAAATTAATTCTGACCCAATATTTAAAGCTAGATAACCAGATTTTTGTTTTTATGAGATGTTGTCCCAGTTCGATACTGAGTACTGAATACAGGACGCATCTAGACACACCTAGGAGTTGTTGGTTGGCAGTAGGAGGTACTTGACAGAACTAGAACTGTTCTTCAAGTTTTTAAATACTTTTACTTACTTTCTGTGTCTTGCTTTTCTCCTTCAACTCCTGCATTAGGAAGACTGCTTGTTGTACCTTATTTTATCATGCTTGGTTATACAGGACAAGAGGAGAGAGAACTTTTATCTACCAATGCTCCTGAAAGTTTCTGCCCTTAAAATGCAACACAACAGCCCTGGACAGCAGACAGGAGGAGATGAAGTGCTTCCTGAGAGCCAGTTTGGTGTAGTGGTTAAGTGTGTGGACTCTTATCTGGGAGAACTGGGTTTGATTCCCCACTCCTCCATTTGCGCCTGCTGGAATGGCCTTGGGTCAGCCATAGCTTTCGCAGAGGTTGACCTTGAAAGGGCAGCTGCTGTGAAAGCTCTCTCAGCTCCACCAACCTCACAGGGTGTCTGTTGTGGAAGGCGGGGAGAAGATAAAGGAGATTGTAAGCTGCTCTGAGTCTCTGATTCAGAGAAAAGGGGGGGGGGGGTATAGATCTGCAATTCTCCTGGGAGACACTTCATCCATTCATTTTTGCTAGCTGGGGAAAGCCATGGCCAGCAGAAAGAAGGGGGTGAAATGCCCCTGGGGAGGCACTTCACCCCATATTTAACCCTCTAGTTTTGCTTCCACTCCCTGCTTCAAAGCTGCTTTTCCAGGGAGCAGAAAGTAGAGTTTTAAACTTTAAGTGGCCTACAAACCTATATGAATGGCTCAGTTTGGGACTGGCATATCTGTACAGTTTGGTTCAGTCATGAACCACAAACTGAACTGCAAAAATGCAGTTTATACCCAGCCTTAGGCCCTATCTCAGTCTCTTCTGGAGGTGAAGTTGGCAGCCTTTTAATTTTTGGTTCCCAGACTTTGGAATTACCTCTCTTTAGACTGGTTGGATTTCCATTGGTTGATTAAAACCAATTTACTTTTAAGTGAGATTTTTTTTCCTCCTCTCATGCAGAAAAATTATGTTTTGTCTGTTGCTATTTAATTATTTTTAATTCTGATGACTGGTTAGTAGTTTTAAAGCATTGTCAGTTTGTCTTTACCATTTTTCTGCTGCATCATGCTTTTCTATTCTGATTAGATTAATATTTTCCTATTTTAGATATTTCTTTTACTTCAATGTAAATGATAAGGAACTAGTTTTCTGTATGAGGTGCATAATAAATAATATATCCCTCTTGGCAGGGAATTTCTTACATGTATGTTTTGCATGGTACCATGGTACCTAAAGCAACTTGAAAATACTATTAACACATTTTAAGTAGGAGAAACTCTGTTCCTTAAAAAGCAGAGTTTTAATTGCATAGAGAGGCATTCAGACATGTTATTTGTCTCTTATCTGTATCCCAAATGAAAGGGCTATGCCATATTTCTCTTCTGCTCTTGAATTGGTGGTTATTCCTCAAATGTTGACTATTTAATGTTTTTCTGTTTCCTTTAAAGATTATGGTGAACTTGAGGAATTCTTTGTTCTTTTTTCACTTTTGCATTATTGCTGTTATTTACATATCTAATGAACATTATGCTCAAATTAAATGACTACTTTATAATTAGATTCTCAGCACAGAAGAATAATTTTTAAGACTGAACATACTCTTATACCTTGATATTTTACCAAATAAATGTATCTCTTGCAGTCCTGTTTTGCATGAATGAATGCTTCCTGAGATTCTTTTATTGTTTTCTTAACTACCATAATGTCTCATCTAATAATTTTTCTTCTTTTATGTATGGCTGTAGGGCCTTTCTGACAAGCCTCATCATCTTTTTGAACTCCAAAAAATAAAATTGTCATTGTCAGTGTTCATGTGTCAGTATATACACACACACACACACACACAAAAATCCTAAGGAGGCTGGAGCTAATTTTATGGAAGGCATTACCTTTGATACTTGAGCTTAATGTTACTTTGTCAATAAGTTCTGATGCTTTATTGAAGATTAAACTTTGCCCAGACTCTCCACCTAAACACGAAGCTTGTTGATTGAAAGTATAAAATGGAGGGAGATTTGAAAGGTTAATTGTGTGAACAGCAGTAAATGTACATTTCAGCAATACATACGAAGTAGAAGCTTGCAGCTAAAGAAAAGGCTCAGATCAATAGGTGCAGTTCTTCTGCAGTGTCTCTCCCCCACTTCATTTTGGTCTCAGCTGTTTCCAGCTGCTGTAGCAATCAAAACTACAGCTGGCAGAACAGCCATTTTAGAGTTCAGGTCCAACAACTGACGCTTTTACCCACCCTGTCTCTTTAGCAGTCCAGACAGTATTCTAGCTCCCTTAACTTTAAAAGCCTTGTAGTTGCCTCAATGACACCATCATGTCTAGTTTGGCACTCAAGTTAATTTTCTCTATACATTTTTGTGTCTTCTACTATGATTTTTAAAAAACTGACCTGGATGGCTCATCTTATGGAAGCTAAGTAGGGTTGGCCCTGGTTATTATGTAAATGAGAGACCTCCAAAGAAATTTAGGATTGCTACGAAGAAGTAGGCAATCACAAACTACTTCTGTTGGTCTCTTGAGTTGAAAACTCTATAGGGATGCCACAAATTGGCTGCAACTTGTAGGGTTGCCAAGTCCAATTCATGAAATATCTGGGGACTTTGGGGGTGGAGCCAGGAGACATCAGGGCGGAGCCAGGAACAAGGGTATGACAAGCATAATTGAACTCCAAGGGAGTTCTGGCCATCACATTTAAAGGAACCGCACACCTTTCTAAATGTCTTCCTTCCATAGGAAATAATGAAGGATAGGGGCACCTTCTTTTGGGGCTCATAGAATGGGACCCCCTGGTCCAATAGTTTTGAAACTTGGGAGATACTTTGGGGAGAGTCACTAGATACTATACTGAAAATTTGGTGCCTCTGCCTCAAAAAACAGCTCCCTCAGAGCCCCCAAAACCTCCAGATCAATTCCCCATTATACCCTATGAGAATCAATCTCCACATAGAAATGGAGGGGATGCAAGGACTACAAGTCCCAGCATGCACCTCGCGAAGGGAGGCCGGACTGGAGCGAATAGCAGGCCGGCGGTGGGCAGGTCTTTGTGAGCCGGAGGAAGGGAGAAGCCTGCAGCCAGGCAGGGAAAGAGACACGACACCGTTCCACCCCCCCAACCCCCACCCCCGCTATCAGATTTTTAGATAGCGGGGGATTAGGCTGCTAATCCACGGGTCCCTCAGCAGGGCGGGGGGGTTGGGAAGCCTAGCAACTTGTGAACACTTTACACCATATGTTGTACTATGAGCAGGCCTTGACTTCAGCAGGAGCTCACAGGAGCACAGCTCCTGAACCTTACTGACAGTCTCCCCTTCTCCTCTCCACCTACCTTGTCCATTCAATAATAGCTACAGCTGCATAACAATCCCTGGATTGGGAGAGTGGAAGCCAGCCAGCCACCAGGAGTTTTGCCATACCCCCAGCAGCCCTCATTAACCCCTGGAGAAGCCCGCACCACCCTTTCTCCATTTCTTGTGTGATTCTGGGAGGCAGGTGGCTTGCTGGCCTTTTAACTATGGAGGGGGACAGCCAAGGAGAGCCCCAGGTGAGCAAGGCCTGCTTGGGCTGGCTGGCTCTCTAGCCAACTGAAGCAAGCCTTACTCACCCAATGCTGTCCTTTCTTGCATTGGGTTGCTGTTGGTTGGTGGGGGACAGCATATGCTAATGAGTTATGCTAATACATGCCACCACCTATTTTTCCATAAAACAACCCCTGACTACTAGGTAAACTTTGACTGAGTAGCCATACCAAACATAATGAAGCAGAGAGTTACTCCAATCTTTCTTCTATCTTGGTGAGTAAGATCACTTATTTAAGATGAGGGTCCGAAAGCATTATATATCTTGCAAAAAAGTTATTCTTTGTAGATGCTGTTGATATTATCTTGTGCTATTAACAGAAATCCTGGATAGTAAATATGTTGAAAATGTACTGTTGTATAGAACAGAGCATTATGTCTCAGAAGATAGGGACTTCATGAATGCCTAGGGAATTGGCCTGTTTATCAACAACTGGATGATCCCTAAAGTATTCGGCTTTAAACAAGAAGTTATATATTTGAGAAACATTCATTTTGATCTTAAACAACAATGTATTTCCAATAATATGAAAAACAAGGGTACTGTCTTCCAAACCATGGCCTTGATCCAGAGATAAACACAGGAAGATCTGTTTTTGCCGTAAACAGATAAGTCACACAAACTGATGGCAGGAGGGCATAAAAAAATTGTTGTATGTTCCCCCTTATTCTAGCAATAATACATTTAATAGAATCATAGAGTTGAAAGGGGCCTCCAGGGTCAACTAGTCCAACCCCTTACACAATGCAGGAAACTCATAAATACCTTCCCCATATCCCCCAGTGACACCTGCTCCATGCCCAGAAGATGACACCCCCCCCCCAAAAAAAAAACCCTCCAGGATACCTGGCCAAACTGGCATGGAGAAAAATTGCTGCCTAACTTAATCGGCATTTAAGAATCATTAATATACTTATTAAACTTGAATTCCTGCAGTACTTTATATTTTTGGCAAGTATATCCAAAACATAATAAAACATTTACAATATTTTTAAATCCATTATTACCCTTTAACAAAATCACACCAGGTCAAGGTGAGTTTTTTAGAGGGAGACAGGGGAGTGGTCTCATGTACATTCTTTTGTTGCAGTTCTGCTACATTAATTCCATAGGATGACAGCTATCTTTTATATAGCTGGGAAATATTTATATCACTATGTCATTTTGATTGCCCTTCTCAGTGGCTTTTCATTTTTACTAGACACTTTTTTGAAATGAAATGATAAGATCTGTACATAGTAATCAAGGCATGAGCATGCCGCTGATTTATATAGCGATGTTATGTTATATTCTTTCTTTTTCTCATATCTTTTTCCTAATAGTTCCTGACATTCTATATGCTGTTTTCCATTGCTGTAGTATGCTTTGTTGATGCTTTTAGAAAACTGACCAGAATGACTTGAACATTTCATTTATAACTGGTGACAGGTAATTTGGAACCAAATGTAGTATGGACAATGAATACTCCAGAAATTCACTCTTAATTCTGGTTTAATCAGGAGAATTCCTGAAACTGTTTCCAAAATTGGAACATGTACAATTGCACATATCCTGTCCTACACAATGAACTGTTGCAGGAGTGTCAAACTCATTTGTTATGCGGGTCAGAACTGATACAAATGGTACTTTGTTGGGCCAGGTCACATGTTTCATAAAATGTAATGCCAGATAGCGTAGACATAAACTTTATAAAAGACACAAACACAATAAAAATATATTATTTTTAATTTAAAATATATACATTCTTAAAACAATAACACACTTGCTGTATTTTATTTATCTAATAGTCTTTGATAATGGACACCTCTCAAACCTTTTCCCCCTTGCCTTAAAAGATGCCCACCTAAAATGGAAAGGTGGGGAATAGTAGGATTTGGCAATGCAATTTTTAAAGCAAAGAAAAAGCACAAGCACCACAGCAGAAAATAAAAATATAAGCTAAAAATATAAAATGCTCTGAACCTAGGGAAATATAAAATGATCTCCAGCGGCACCTGGACCGAGGCGGCTCGGCGGTACTGATGTTGTTAGACCTATCGGCAGCGTTCGATATGGTCGACCATCGGTTGCTGACTTGCCGTCTCGGCGACGTGGGGATTCAGGGTTTGGCTTTACAATGGCTTACGTCTTTCCTCAAGGGTCGGGGACAAAGAGTGGCGATTGGGGGTGAATTGTCCCAGAGGTACCCGCTGGATTGCGGGGTCCCTCAGGGAGCAGTTCTCTCCCCGATGTTGTTTAACATCTACATGCGCCCTCTTGCCCAGATTGCCCGGAGATATGGGCTGGGTTGCCACCAGTAGGCTGATGACACCCAGCTCTATCTACTTATGGACGGCTGGCCTGCCTGTGTCCCAGAAAACCTGGACCTGGCATTGCAGGCCATGTCTAGATGGCTCAGGCTGAGTGGGCTGAAGCTAAATCCAGCGAAGACAGAGGTCCTGTGCCTGGGTCGCTGTGGTCCGGGTAGGGAGATTCCCTTACCGGCCCTCGATGGTGTGCCTCTGTCAGCGGCGCACAGGGTTAGGAGCCTGGGGGTGCTATTGGAGCCTACTCTAACTATGGAGGCCCAGATAGCAGCCACTGCCAAGTCTGCATTTTTTCATCTCAGGCGGGCAAGGCAGTTGGCCCCTTTCCTGGAGGACAGCGACCTGGCAACAGTGATCCATGCAACGGTCACCTCGAGGCTGGACTACTGCAATGCCCTCTACATGGGGATGCCCCTGTGCCGAACCCGGAAGTTGCAGCTAGTGCAGAACGCCGCTGCCTGGCTGTTTAGGGCTCCCTAGACGGGAGCACATTCAGCCGGGGCTTCGGGGACTGCATTGGCTGCCGATAACATACCGAGTTTGGTACAAGGTGCTGGTTATGACCTTTAAAGCCTTTTATGGCCTGGGACCTGCCTACCTTAGGGACCGCCTCTCCCCACATGTTCCCCAGAGAGTGCTGAGATCGGGGTCTCAGAACCTCCTTATAATCCCTGGGCCAAAGGAGGCCCGTCTGAAAGCGACCAGAGACAGGGCCTTTTTGATTGCAGCTCCCTGTTGGTGGAACCAGCTCCCGGAGGAGGTGAGGGCCCTGCGGAATCTCGAACAGTTCCGCGGGGCCTGTAAAACAGCCCTCTTCCGGTTGGCATATAATTAATTGATATCGGAATGCCTGAATATTTAAATCTCAAACATCAGATTACTGTATACAGGAATATTTGAAGAACTGATTTAAGGAAAAGGTGGCATAGTGCATATTGATGTGAGTTTTATGTATTTTTATGTCTTTTATTGTAAAATTATTAGTGTATTTTTACACTGATCCTTGTTAGTTTTTGTATTGTGAGCCGCCCTGAGCCCGCCTCAGTGGGGTAGGGCGGGATATAAATTGAATAAAATAAATAAATAATAAATAAAATAAATAAATAAATAATAAAATGGCTAGACATTGCAAACTCCCCACCTCCTGCCCCAAGTTGTACTCAGAGTGGCTGTAGCTCTCCGGGGTTTCAGGGTTTTTTACAGGTTGGCTTGAGATAATTTTGACTGTACTCTTCAGCACTTGTTCTGTATTGAAGCTCCATATTAAGGGGGGGGGGGAGATGTATGTGTTAAAACTAATATTTCTCTGTGAAACTGGAGTTTCTTGCATTTGCAGAACTCTGCATTTTAACTGTGGTTGGTCCTAAACCTCCCTACCCCACACTTAAAAGATCCCTACCTAAAATGGAAAGGTGGAGAAATGGTGGGATTTGGGAATGCAATTTTTAAAAAATAAAACATCAAGAAAAAGCACAAAGATCACAGCAGAAACTAAAAATATAAAATGCTCTTAGCTCTAGCTGTACGAAAGGGGCCTCATCCTCCCCCATGTAGGGAATTCTGTTTGAAATTCTGTTTCTTTATCTCAAACAGTTCGCTGGATCGCTGGATCAGACAATCATTGAGAGGCATTTAACTTGAAAGCAAAAAAACATATTTATTATTACAGGGAAAGGGTACTGGAAGGTGAAAATAACAAACACTAAAGAACTACATCCTCACACAAGAAGAACACATGTTTAATAATGGAGAATACTTCCTCCTTCTTGACCTCTCTGCCTGAACAAAGGAAGTTGCCTGACTAACTGACCAACCAAACAAACCAGTTTTCTAGATCTTGATTGACAGCAACCATTATCTTCTTCCTAGGTCATGCAGACAATAGGGAATCAGGCACAGTGTTAACCCTATAATGACTGGAACTTTAGAACATTGCAAAGGACATACAGATACATATTTCCAACACCCCAGACATGAAATAGCTGGGCACTGCAAGCTTCTCTCCCCACCCCACCCCAGCATGTACTCAGAGTGCCTGTGATTCTCCAGGTGTAATGTTCCCCTTTGGCTTTGGCTGTGGGTTCCCAAGTTAGAGTACTCACTCAGGCAACCATTCTCAGGTCCATTTAGAAGAGACAAGCTGGCTGAAAACATCAGCCATTTTCAAGGAGACTGATCAAAGCCACCAAATAATACACCGTCTTTCAAGGAGACAGCTAAAGGTGTTGCCTTTTGCAGTTAACATACAAAACTGGAAACTGAAACAAACACTTCACCTAAAAGGACCAAACTAAATCATACAGATATGGCAGGGGGAGCAGACTGTTCCATTACATTAAAAATTGCAAAGAAAATGCAGAATGGATTTTTCATTAAGGTCTCTGGGCACAGACAGACTACTCTGGGAATGGAAAATCCACTCCACATTTTATTTGCAACTTTTTCTGTGTTTCAATGAAGCCCAGAGGAGGTTCTCTGCTTTTTGCAGCTCAATCTTGAAAGAGTGAGGACAGGCAGCGGAGGGAGTGGGAGGGAGAGCAGTGGGCCTGATTAAAGCCCTCGGAGGACTGGTTCTGACCCATGGGCTGTGAGTTTGATACCTCTGGTCTAAAGAATCTTGCTATAACTATACAATTGCATCAAGACTGATTTTTGATTGATCCATTACACTTATTCCAGAACTGGAACATGCATCCTTTGTGCAACTTCAAATCCTTCAGTTCCTGCACATCTTCTCTCCCCCTTAGTTACAAATTTGCATATGCACATTGGATTTTTTAAAAACTCTTAATATGATTATATGTATAGCTGCATCACAATTCTTTTTGAGCAATGTTTTAGTAATGCAATTGCACATGTCCTATTCTGTGCATTGATTCACCCCCAAAATGATCTTGCCATAACCATACTACTGTTACATCAAGACTGCTTTGTTGTGGTGTTATATCAATGTAAACCAATGTATATCAGTAATTAAAAATATAACATATAACAGATATATTGACTACATGTGCTACATGTTCTGTACAATGTTGTAGGTGTTTTGCCAGATATAACAGGGCAGACCTTCTTGATACTGTATGTTCTCCCTATCATGTATTTCCAGAGGGTCTTGTTCTTCTGTAACAAACAACTCACCTTTGAGGGCAATAAGCCAGTCTTCTGGCTATCTTTTTAATGACACAATAAAATACATTTATTTCCAGAGAGACAAGCTGTCTCTGATGTGTCTAAAAATGGCAGAAAATGCTGTATGTTTCTTAGATTGCTGTGCTCTGGACAGTAGTAAGGCCCAAAGTAAAACACCATGTCTTTTCTAAACATGACTTGTGGGACTCCCTTTCAAAACAGACCAAAGGAAAACCTTCTTTGTTCCAACTTAAAAGGGAAATGGCGTGCCACCTGCAGGCAGTACTCAGTACCTTTTGTGGTTTCTTGTAGAGGTCTCTCCTCTTTTATGCTCTTTTTCTTTTTGGGTTATCATTCAGACATTATTGTTAATCTTTTGCATATATTGCTAATACATGATGTTATAGGGTTCAAGATGTGAATAACAGGGGAAATGCCAAAAACACATAATGTGTCACGTAGTGATAGTGGATTGAGTGCATTTTTTTTTACTATGCTCTGTTTTTAAAAATCCCAAAGTGCCATAAAGACAATACCATCTTAAGCAGAGTTACACCCTCCTAAGTCCATTGAAGTCAATGGTGCTAGCAGAGTGTATATAACAGCATTAAATGCTTAAACCTAATCAATAGATTCCATTTGACAAACTTGCCGGGGGGGGGGGGTGGAGCTGAAGTACTCATGGGTAGTAGTTCTAGTCATGTTGTGCAGGTGTAAAGTGCCATCAAGTTGCAGCCAACTTATGGCAACTCCAGCAAGGGGTTTTCAAGACAAGTGAGAAGCAAAGGTGGTTTGTCATTGCCTTCCTCTGCAGAGTCTTCCTTGGTGTTTGCCCTTGCAAGTGCTGACCCTGCTTAGCATTTGAAATCTGTTGAGGTTGGGCTACACCAAGCTGCCTTCCTTCCCCTGCTAGTCATGTTAGACAAACAGATGGGGGGAGGGTTGAATAGGGTTTCCATTCCCCTGCCGGAGGTGGTGCTTCCCCCACTTTCAGGGCCTCCAACACAGAATTGGCTGGTGGGGGAAGTCCTGCTGCTGAAGAATGCCAGTGCACTTGACATGTCTGGTGCAATGATATTACCCAGAAGTGACATCATAGTGCCAGGCACATCACATGGGGGACACTCTAGTATTTTTTGGGGGGGGGGAACTCTATGATAGAGCATCCCCTGCACAATGTGCATGGTGCAATGATGTCACTTTCAGGTGATGTCATCACAGCATGCATGCTTTGCATGTGTGATGACAATACCAGGGGGGAGGAGCAGCCCCCCACACACACCAGCAGCTGGGTAAGATCTGGCAACCCTAGGGTTTAATAAATTATGAAACCATGTGGGCAGGTGTCAATATTTAAAGGATTGTTGCCTACCAGATGTTAAGATCATAATCTAAGGTCCTATTGAATGTGCCAATGGCTTACTGAAATGGAGCACATTTCATATACAAGTGACAGGACCTTTTTTAGTGGCCCTTTGTTTGATGAATTACTTCACCACCATTATGTACCAGGGACTTTTGTTACTTATTATTTAGGCACAAGCAAAACATTCTTGTTTACTTGAGGTTTAATAAGTTGTTATATTGTTATCTATGGAGCTGGTCCTGTTTTTATAGCTAGAGTTTTTCAAAATTCTGGGGTTTTTTTTAAACTAAATTTTATTGGCTTTTCAAATTTTAATCTCTGTTTTAATTTGTGGTTCAAATCTGTAGAACTGACACTTCTAGAATAGGGAGAAATGATTCTGTGGGAAAGAAGATGCCACTAATTTCATTCTCATGCCTGTGTCACTAAGATGTAGTTCCAAGTCATAGGATCAACCCTGAGCAACTCTCACATAGCTGGTGGTGTATCTAAAGTAAACTTGAGAGGAGAAGGGATCACTTGGACCCTGAGATATTTTAAATGTCCACATTATTCTCTAAAATGTCATTGGCAGCCATAGGTTGTACCCATGGTTGTACCCAAACATCTAGTTTGGTCCTCAAGGAAAATTGTTTACAATCTGTCCCAATTAGTTGCTTGATCTATCTACTTTTTTTCTTACCCATAGAGAGACACTGTCATTCTAAAACAGAGAGTTATTTGGTCTTTTCATAATAAGACACTAAAATATTTATCTGTATCATAAATTATGAAACAATAAGAAAAATGACAGAAAAACAAATTGAAGGCTTTTATTCAGAATGGTTGGGGAAATAAAGTGATTGTCATGGGTTGCAAGATGGGACACATGTTTCATTCATGATATCTACACTATTCTTATCAACTCTTCACTATTTGTATATGATCAGCTCAAAACATCATCCATAAATTTATTGCCTGAGGCAATAAAAGCAAGCATTTTTTGTGGATTATTCAGGTGAATGTGCAGCACTAGTGTTTGTTATTTTTTATGTGGAAATCTCACAAGATTTTCAGATCCATGTGTCCTTGTTTTCCATTCCTTCATTGTTCTTATTTCTTGTGTTTATTTAGATTGAAAGTTGCTTTCAACAGTGGATGAAATCATTTTTCTGCCTGAGACTGTCTCCGTTGCTGCCCCCACATATTGCTTCTGCTATCCTGTCCCTTTTTGTTGGTTTCCCACTCTTGCCCCTAACCTTCTGCCACAGTCTCAAGGGAACCAGAGGAGCCAGTGCTTCTCTATTGGAAGACATTGCCTGCCTCTGAACTTCTACACTGTGAAATTCTGAAATTTTGCAGACCCTCATAGAATTGATTAGAAACTGATTCCAAATTCCTTAAAAGAGGTATTTTGCCCTATTTAAACAACATCTGCCAAAACCTGTTCATATTAGCCATCTTCCATACTTTATGTGGCAAGTCAAATTTTGTGGGGCTCTCATTGTTGTTTATCAAGTTATGAATATTGGGTGGAACTGATTATTATCCACGTTTGCAACCATTCATTCCATAGATTCAAATTTTGCAGTTGCAGAGTTTGTGTAGATCTTATTGCTGGATATTGGAACCTTAGTCTGGGTAAGCCCATGTCAACCATGTCTTTGTGAATAGGCAACTCCTTGTTTTCAGTGATCTTTCTATAATCACGAAGAAGAGCATCCTGTCTTTAGAGGTACAGAGAAGTGATGTGGCATAAGTAGTTAGTAGGTCAGAGAAGGTTTAATATATCCATTGATGGTTTCATTGTTGTATTAAGTTTGTGGACATGGGGTTGTTATGCTACACTGAGGCACAATACTATACACCAACCCCAAAGATGAGCATCTAAACGTTCTAGCAAATGCACCCTAAGTTGTACCACATAATTTTTGCAGGATGTTTTTTCACATGTATTTTTTCACTGCTACGTTGATAAGATGGTGTTTATAGTTCAAGGTTCTGTCTAGGGTAATGCCAAGGTACTTAGGTGTATGATTGTATGTGAGTAGGATGCCATTAAGAAGAAGACTGCAGATTTATACCCTGCCCTTCTCTCTGAATCAGAGACTCAGAGCGGCTTACAATCTCCTATATCTTCTCCCCCCTTAACAGACACCCTGTGAGGTGGGTGGGGCTGAGAGGGCTCTCACAGCAGCTGCCCTTTCAAGGACAACCTCTGCAAAAGCTATGGCTGACCCAAGGCCATTCCAGCAGCTGTAGGTGGAGGAGTGGGGAATCAAGCCTGGTTCTCCCAGATAAGAGTCTGCACACTTAACCACTACACCAAACTGGCTCTCAGATATACATTCAGTTCATACAGAAGATAGACATTCAGTTCAGGGTTGGCAAGATTGTTATTGAGAAGGAGACAGGAATAGTCTGTTTTTTCTGAACTTGGAACAAGTTGCCATTTCTGGTAGTAACCAACCAAAGTTTTACTAAAATAACTTTCGTGGTGATGCTTTTATTTCTACCATGCAAGATATCATTTAGGCGGAATTTCACATATTCATGGTTCTTCTTTAGTCCCTTTCTTCAGAATACACATGAGGAAGTGAAAATCTCAAATGGTTGCTTGTGATCAGTGGCAGACTAGATAAGGCTGGAGGAAAGATGTTCAGTCCAGTCATGAAAATGATGATGAGTAGTCCTGTTGATCAGGAATCTAACCTTTTGTCACCAGAGGACTGGTGTACATTGTAGAGGTGCCTCTGGGTCTGGATCTGTTCTTGAAAGCCAGGTAGCATCCATGCCTGCAATAATTTATATTAACTTTATTTAAGACATCAAAGGTGTCTACTTCGTAAGAGGGATTGTGAAGCCACTGTTTCATATGCCCTGACAAGTTATATCACCAAGTAGCAGCACTTAGTTTGGATATCAGAATGGATAATAAACCCAAATGAGAGGAACATTAAATTGGAAATAGCCGATACTAAGGAAGAAATTCACTTATGGATCAATAAGTCACTAAAAGCTATTTAAAAACAAGATGGTAGTCATACAGTTAGATACTGAACCCTTTATTAGGCATTTGTTGATAAGAATCCAGACAGTGGGAAGTAGGAGGCAATACAATTATATTATAAAAGAAAATGCCATTTAAAACTATAAACATCTAAATTTAGTATAAGTCAAGGCTAGACTAAAAAGAAGATCCCGTCAATACTTCATTTCTTTCCTAAGCCAATAAACCCATCCTACTTAGTTTGATTATTGTACAACAGCAGAAATAGACAAGGAAATAATAATATTTGTTGAGACATACATACAAGTAGAGTAAAGGTATATTTGTTTAAAGTTTAAACAGTACAGATCTTACCTTCCAACTTTGCTGAGAATTCTCAGCCTTGGTAGAACCAATCAGGACCTTTTTTTTGTAGAAAAAGCCCATCAGGAACTCATTTGCATATTAACCCCCCATGCCAAGCCAGCCAGAACTGCGTTCCTGCTCAAAAAAAAAAAAGCCCTTGTACCAATACTGGAGGAGGGGAAATAGGTGTTTTAGATCACCTGTGATCAGGTGTTCATAAGCCGTTTTCTGTCTTAGATGGCCTCCTTCTTTTGCAGTTGCTGTGAGAGCCCTCTCAGCCCCACCTACCTCACAGGGTGTCTGTTGTGGGGGGAGAAGATATAGGAGATTGTAAGCCGCTCTGAGTCTCTGATTCAGAGAGAAAGGCATGGTAAGCCAATTCTGAAGGCTTTTAAGATTATATGGGAGACTCCAAACAGAGCTCTGCAGAGAGCCTTATTGATTAAAAAATAGTAATTTCTGTGTTTTCTTCTATTTTTTCCGGAAATGCCCTCAGTTTCAGGTTAAACTGTTTGGATTCAAATTCTAGTTTGAGCATACAGTGTTTCAGGTCCTTTTCTTCCATGTATATAATTTGTATGTCTTCTGATAGTGTTTGGGTGTTGTTTAAGGCTATCTCTGCTTTTAAATTTACTTCCTGTAAGGAGTGTTCAATCTTATCCATTTGAGTCTGTAACGGTTCAATTAGAGCTTTCATGGTATTTAAGATTCTGGCTTCCATCAAACTCATTGCTGCTAAGATGTCTGCTTTTGTGTCATCAAATTTCATCGGATGTCTGTCAGTTCTATCAGCAGCCATGACAGAGAGCGAGTTCTCTTGTGAGGCATTTTGATCTCTAGAGTTTTCCTTGTGAAAATAGTCTGTTAGCAATCTGTAAACTATGGAGCTTTTCTTCTAAAAATTAATTTTAGTACTTTCCATATATAGGATGTTTAAATATGACGTTTAAAGCTTTTAAATTATATAAAAGGGGGAGGGGGAGAGAAGCAAAACACAGATTTAAGCTGCCATCTTAGTTGGTGTCATGCCACACCCTCCAACAATGGCAAAGCTAACATCTTACTTGCATAACAGACCAGATTCCAAATTTCAAGAAGAATTGAATGAATTTTTTGCATATATTTATCAAAATTAAGTTAGAAAGCTTTAAAGACTAAAATAAGCAATGCCCGTGTTAGGGTGCTCTGCCATGCCCACCCCCCATGCAAGGCACCCCTCCCCTACCCCCACTGGCAAAGCATGTCCCCACCCAAGATGGGAGCATATACGGCCAGGGCTGCGCGGACTGCACTGGCTGCCAATCGTATACCGGATCCAGTACAAAGTGCTGGTCATAACCTTTAAAGCCCTATATGGCCAAGGACCGACCTACCTGAGGGACCGTCTCTCCCCATATGAGCCCCAGAGAGCACTGAGGTCAGTGGGGAAAAGCAGACTGAATATCCCTGGGCCAAAAGAAGTTAAACTTCAAAGCACCCGCACCCGGGCCTTTTCTGTTGCGGCCCCACAACTCTGGAACCAACTCCCAGAGGAGGTGCGGGCCCTGCGGAACTTAGACCAGTTCCGCAGGGCCTGCAAGACCGCCCTCTTCAAACAGGCGTTCACCAATAACTGAATTAATGTTTACCGCCAGATTAGTAACGTTTACCGCCAATGTTGACTTAGGAATGTTTTAATTAATTATTGATTATTGACTGATTTTAATGTGAATTTTAATGTGAATTTAATGTTTTTATTACTATTGTTTACCTGAAATGCTGTTAGCCGCCCTGAGCCTGCTTCGGCGGGGAGGGCGGGATATAAATAAAATTTTACATTACATTACATTACATTACACCCCCAGTCTCCCCCCCATGTGCCCGGTCAGCCTCACTGCAGCTGCCTTACCAGCCGGAGCTCCAGTGCAACTTGACCAGCTGCAGGTGCTGCGATCCAGATGCATGTCTGGATGTATGCCCCTGCCTCTGCTGCCTAGCTCCCTCCCACACAATTTAAAACACAAGGGAGGGTGTCAGAAGGACCTGTCGATCAGCTAATCAGCAGTGCCTTTATTTGTGAGCAGGAAGGGCAGCGGCTCTCCCTTTCTCACTCCTCACTCATTCCCCCACCCCCCAAAAAAGGGGGCATGCAATTTGGTACTCCCCAAGGCTGTGCCCATAGGTGACCACCTACTGTCACCTACTGATGTGCCATCCCTGAAAATTAAAATAAAATGATAATGTACAAAAGGATTAAGAACTGAGCAACATTTGTTCAAAATGTTTATAGTTACAATGACCTAACGTCAGAAATGTTAGGAATGTAAATGTACTTCTATGTAGACCAGACCAAAACAGAAATATATAAGTAATTTGTACTTAACGGTATAAGATCTGCGTAACAATTTTATAGATAGAAAAATTCTATAAATTACAATTTATTAGTCAATACAGTGATGATTATACATGATAGCTTCTTTTACTTATAGATTTTTATGCTCTTGTCAGCCAAAATATGATTGTTTATGTATCATTGTGGTATTTCTATCTTATCTTACCTTTATTCAATGTTTGTTTATATAAAATAAAACTATATATATCCAAAAATAAAAAAGATGCTACAGGCAGCATATTAGCATAGTCCACTGCTGAGGTCATTGCAAGGGCCCCTGAATTGTTTCCAGGCAAAATCCAAAATGCTGGCTTTTACATAGTTAGTGTTTAGAATATTTCAAAAAATGCCTCTTCAGATGGAAGTCTTCCATTGAACTAAAGTCATCTGGTGAGCACTAGAGATGCCATGAACATTCTAAAAGTCATGTCTGGCAGCTTAACAGACTATGACAGGCAGCCACAAACACTTGTGAGCTGATTCTCAGATCAGTCACTTTGTCACCATAGGAGCTGAACAGTTTTGTAGCATTATAGAAGTTGGGATGGTGCAGTTTCATTTCTCTATCTTGTGAACACATTTGCATGCTCATAAGGTGAAATTATTTCTGTTTAGATTGTCAGGTGAGATCTTTGATGCATGGAAGGAACTGTGCCTCCCAAAACACTGTGCAAAATTGTGCATGTGTTACATAATTGCAAGAACATGAACTTAAAAGCAAATGGACTATTTTTGACTGATTTTTGACTGACCTTAGCCAATTGTGACCTATTTTACCTGATAAAATTCAGTGTGAATCACTAAGAATGAAATTCATTTGTGTCTACATTTATTTGTTAGATGAATACAAGTAGGGGCCCGAGAGACTCGTGGGGGGATCTCATCTCCCCTCCCCTCTCTCACCAAGCCTGGAGTGGCCTTTGGGCTGTCCAGCAGCTGCTGCCAGGCCCAGCACACTCCTTGAACCACTGCTACACCCAGTATACCCCACAGCTGCCACCAGATAGGCAGATACATTACTGCTGCAGCTCCTGAACTCTAGAGCAGCCACCACCTGATGTGGCCCCTGGGCTCTTTGTTAGCTGTCACCTGATGTGGCTCTCGGGCTGCTTTGTCATTGCTACAATCCCTAGGCTCTTTGGCAGCCACAGCCCAGAACGGCCCCTGAGCTACTTCATCACCACCACCAAGCTCTAGCACACTGCGGTAAGAAAGATTTAAACCACCTGCATTTTTAAAAACATTTTCAATTTTTCTGCAAACCTGGGAAGTGCCGTAAGTTTGCTGAAAAATCTCTTTGGCCTCTGTCTGGCCCCAATTTGTAGATTTAACTATCTGCAGATGGGGGCCATGGGTAGCTATTAGCATATAAGATTCTGCTCCCCCTCCCCCCATTATAGAACTCCAGGGAGCATACCCAGGATGATGAGCTCTACCATCCAGGCTCTGACCAGACCCACATCTGCACAGCTTCACCAAGGTTACCAAACCATGTGCATGCCAACCATGCTTTAGGATAGGCATTTAGCTCAGCTCTACATAATATTCCTTGCTTGTATTTCTTTGCACTAGTGTGTGACAAAGAGAGATGGCCCAGTATATATGACATACATAATAATCCAATGTAATGCTGAAAGAGGAGTCACCATACAAATACCATCCATTTCAATGGAAACATAATAAGAGTTTCTGCACTGTGCCTTCTTTCTAGATGAGAAATAGAGAGGTCTTGCAACTTAAAGTTCAAGAGTATGTATGCCCAATTGGCAATGAACTGCTTTAAGAGCACTTAATGTATGCCTAAATGTTTGAACATAAAAATGTCTTGAATAACAGTTTGTAATTAAAAGCCTATGTGTTACCTTTTCCTTGCAATGTATCTGGACGCTTTACCCAGAATCCAGCTTCAAAAGAGCTGTGTTAAATAAACAGAGTGTAAATTTTAGATAATAGTTCTCAGTACCCTAAGGGAAACTTAGTTTTACAAAAAAAAAATCCTTAACAGTCATTATACTACTTTCACAGTATAATGACAACCACAACCATGAAACCTTTTCTTTAAATCTCTTTTATGTAGGGCAACTTTGGCTAAAGCAATTTAAATTCTAAAACAAATTCCTATTTTTTCCTTCCCCATTTAAACAAAACTCTGTTTTATTGGCATCATTGCAACTATGCCTGATAATAAATCCACAGAAATGCACAACCCGTCAGCTTCCTTATCAGTGCTCATTTTGTGTACAGTAAATGCTTTGCCAGGAGAAAAAGCCATAAAGACTTCTGCACTCCCTAATCATTTGCCCATATTTAAGAGTGAAATTATTTCCACAGCTCTGGGACCTTGGAAAACCCTGTTGGCCAACCAGCAGAATAGGCTGAGTTAATTGTAAAATATAAATTGCAGTCAATGATAAGAAAAAAATGAACACAGACAAATTATGTATTTTCTCTGAGAACTGCTGATGAATAAGGAACAAGACATATGTGATTAGATACAGTCCTGTTACCTAATATCTGGTGTAGGAGAACCCACACAAATTGTACAGATATCTAGCTTATACATGGGGTTTTGATGGGAGTTGAAAGCAGGGAGGAAAAAGGCCTGGCAAAGAGGGACAGAGAAACTGTTCCATGAAAAAAAACTCCTTGAGCTCATGAACCAAGTGTAGTCGTGGTGGGGAGGGCAGAATGAGCAGACAATTGATGAGGCAATAGCTTTCACAAATGTGCTTGGTATGTTGAAATGTCAAGAGTTTTACCATGCTATCCTAATTCACTCTTCTGAATGAGAAGTGGGAAAACTATTTGCCAAACCCCAGGAGCCTTTGAAGGAGGGCAGCTAGCCCAAAGGCTGAGGACTGGTAGGTATGTCATGATGGGATGGGGCTGACAGGGGCAAAGAATAACCAGGCTCCAGTGGGGCCCTGCCATCTTATGCCATCTTCCCCTCAGTGGAAACTCCAGATGCCTGAAGGAGGAGCATCACCTCTGAGAATCTGATCCACTTCACCTGAGAAGAACATGCCAGAAGACAGCAAGGAGACCGGAACATGAGGGCCCTTCTATACGTGTAGGCAGTGCGAACATTATAAGACAGATTGTCTACCAGTGGAGTGTAATGTAGATGGGGGACCACCATGCAAGTAACATCTAGAACTCCTCAGTCTCTCTGCAGGTGATAATGGTTACCATCACTGAGAAGGGCTTTTGGCCCTTCTCACCACTGGGCTGGCCTGGCCCAGGTTAGGGGGTATTACACCAGCCCTGCAGGAAAAATTCTGGTGGCTATCATGGCCAATTTGCTCCTGCTGTTGTGTTCAGTGGCTTATACTATAAATCAATTACATCTCTGTAAAGCAATAAAATATTTGAAGATTACCATCTAGAATTAACACCTTCATTTTATGTACGAGTCCTGTATCTTTAACAGAAATTCTGTGACTGCAGCCTACCTATTGTTGTGTAAGAGGTGCCTTTTGAATTTCTGCCTGTCATCCAGCTGAATGTTGAAGGTGCAGAAGTTCTGCCTGGGAAAAAGTGAAAGAGTTATACATATAGAAACCACCAAAGGAAGGGGGAGTGGGGAATGGTGATGATCAAGAAAAGAGGCAATAAAATTTTAAAACAAACAAATTGGATGTGAATTCCAAAAATTATTTGGATGAATGGCAGGGTACAATTAAGGCTATAATCTTATTTGCAATTACTTGGGAGCAATTGCTGTTGAACTCAGTAGAATTTACTTCTAAGTAAATATGATTAGGATTGCACAAGGGGTGTTGAACTCATTTGCTGTGAGGGACGGATATTGATCTTGTTGAGCTGGGCTATGTGTGTCATAAAACGTATTTCCAGGTCAGAGAGATATAAACTTTATAAAGGACACAAACAAACATACACACTCAGCCTAATCCACCTCACTGGCTTGCTGAGCCTCAACCAACAGAAGGAAGAGAGGCTTGGCTCAGTACCTCTGCAATTGAGAGAGCTCTCCTCACCCACTTCCTCCCCAAGGGAGGAGCTTTGCTCTGTAGCTCCTGTGTGATTGAGCAAGCCTGAAAAAACAAGCAGTGATGTAGAAGGAAGCAAGAGAGGGAGAAGGAAGCAGATGGTGCGGTGGTGCTGAACAATCTCCTGTGGCCTCTGCTGCTGGCTAGCCCAGTTGAGGTGGTAGGATCCTTAAGTGACCATCCTTGGCTGCTTGAGAATTAGCAGAGGAGGGACGATGAAGTGACACCAACAGAGGTCAGCTGAGTGGTGAAGGGAAACTGTGGAAAGGAAGGGAAACTTCTGGGAACTCCCTGGAGCAGGTGGAAGACCCAACAGACCAAAAACAGCCTAGAGAAATGTGAGATGGGTCATAGCCTGAGGAAGAGGGACTGGGAGAAGCTTGTAAAGATTTAAAGGGGAAATGGCAGGCTGGAGAGGATAAAGAGATGACAGCCCATTGACCAGGAAGTTCATTGTTGGGAGCCTAGGGAAGTCCTATCTGGAGAAGAAGGAAGCCAGGTCTTGTCCTCAAAGCTAGATGGCGGGCAGGGGCCAGGGAGAGAAAGAACCAGGATCAAGGTCCTTCATCCCACTTTACCATTGCTGAGGCATTGCTCACAAGCACACTGGAAAAGGAGAAGCTGGCAGGCAAGTTCCTTCCAGACTCTGCCCCCAACTGGTGTTTTAGTCATAAGGGCTAGAAGGGATTTTATAAGAAATAGCACTTCTGTATTTGTAAAGTGAAATCACAGATATGCAGAACAGGAAGGCTACAAAAAAATTAATCCCATCCTTTCACCTAAAATCTGTTTCACCTTTTAAAGTAACTTTTTTTGTTAAAATTAATACATTTCATTTTACATTATGTTTGTATTATTTGTATGTCATTTAACTGGCATATATGTAGACATGGTGTGGTCAATGCCATACAAGTGGCATAAAAGAAAAAAAAATGAATTGGGATTATCAGTAATCAAAGCTGGAGAAACAAAGAGTCTCTCAATGACAATGCACAAAGCCTAAAAGAAATTTAAAAAATTACATTCTCTTACATATCTAGTGCAAATTATAAACAGTTCACATTATGGTGAACTTGATTTTGATCCTTGCTGAACTCATATGAGAAAATACAGTTCAGCCCATGGAATGTCCCAACTGAACTGGCTACTGGGCAGCAGAAACAGCGGTTACCTCTATGACAGAAAGCTGCAGAAAGCAGGTTTAGAGAAGTGTTGTTTTTAAAAACTGTTTTGTAGTTCACCCTCTTCCTCAAGCAAAGGGACCTAGGATAGCACAAATACATACAGGCACCAACCTAAAAGAAAATACAGCACAGTTATATATTAGACATAAAGCAACACTTCCTGCCATTCAACAAGCAGAAAAGTCCCAAAATATCAGAAGCCTATCAACAATTTAGCAGCATAACCATTGAAACAGATCAGTTGTTTATTGTGTTTCAGTTGACACTGAATGATTACACATAAAGTTGCACTATGTGCCGCCCACCTCTGCTACTTAATGTTGATGTAATGCTGTTGTTTTAAATTGTATTTATTGTTTTTTATTGATTTTATTATATGTGACTGGTTTTTATCTGTATGTGATCTGTCCTGAGCCCGTCTGGGAAAGAGTGGAATATAAGTGAACCAAATAAATAAATATAAATAAATAAATTGCAGGATGTGTGATGCCATCTGATTGGGTTCTAGGAAAAAAGCACAAAGGAAAAATGCCCAAAGAAAAAACCCCACTGACATAAATGCTCACAGGAAAAAAAACCCCATGGAAACATGCCCCCATGGAAAAAATCCCATAATGAAAATAGCCCACATAGAAAAAAGCCCCCATGGAAAAACATGTAAAGCACCATAGGTTTTTGTAATTATGGATAACCATTAATAATATTTTGTTGTTGAAGTCTACTTCATGAAATATCTGGGAACTTTGGGGGTGGAGCCAGGAGCAAGGTTTTGACAAGCACAACTGAACTCCAAAGGGAGTTCTGGCGATCACATCTAAAGGGACCACACTCCTTTTAAATGCCTTCCCTCCATAGGAAATAATGAAGGATTGGGGCACCTTCTTTTGGGGCTCAAAGAATTGGACCCCCTGGTCCAATCCTTTTGAAACTTGGAGGGTATTTTGGGGTGAGGCACTGGATACTATGCTGCAAATGTGGTGTATCTACATCAAAAAACAGCTCCCCAGAGCTCGAGATACCCATGGATCAATTCTCCATCATACCATTTTTTTTATTAATTCCAACTATGTTTATTGATTTCTTCCTTCCAGATACGCCAGAGTCAGTCCTACTTAGCTTTTTAGATCTATGAGGCCTTAACTACCTCTGCTACTTAAGAAAGAGAAGCAGGAGAAGGAGGCGAGGGGAAGCTGAAGGGGAAGGTATCATAATTAACATAAGAAGAACCCTACTGGATCACACCAGTCTCTACAATTGGAGACCAGAGATATAAAAGGATTAACCTGGTGTGACCCAGGCCATTTACTATCCAGATCCTGAAGAAAGCAAGACTTTTTACTTAGGTAAGTTCACCGTGCTGAGGGGGGTGGGATTAGATATTGGGAGGAATTTATTTAGAAGTAGCATGGGTTTGATATAGTAAAGCATGGTTTTTCAAATTGTTTCTCACCCATAGGTTTTTTGGGGGAAATAAAAACCAGTATGTCTGCAGAAAAGTCTTCAAAGTATCCAGGTATCTTTTTTGTACTTCTTTAGAATGTATTTTGAGAAATGTGTGCTCCGCGTGGTTTACTTCAGTGGTTCCCAACCTTTATCGCATCAGGGATTGGTTTCCTGGAAGACAATTTTTTCTAGGGACTTGGGGGACAGCATGGAATTCTGTATCTCAGTATCACTCAATAAATAATAACAGGGTGGTAGAATAGACAAACCTGGGGAAAAAGAAAGCTTGCCAAATAAATCTTTGCGGAGGTTATGGTAAAAAGAACAATCAAGCAATATATGCTGGATTGAGTCAGGAGTATTCGCTCCACAGGAGCAAAGTCTGTCGGCTAAAGGGACTCGCTGATATCTCCCTTGTAAAGCTTCGGAGGGAAATGCATTTAGTCTAGCCAACATAAATGCCCTGCGATAACTTGGAGTGGTTAAGTCTGATAGATAATTGGGCATTTTGCCACAGAAAGCATAGAGACCTAAGGAAGCTGGAGAGCAAATATAAGGGTCAGTTGGCCGTAATTTCGTTTCCTCCGATTCCCACAGTCTCAATTTAATACATCTGGATGTGATGCATAGTCCTCTTAATGTTTCATTAGAAGATGACCTTTTGCAATCATTTGGGAGTCTTCCAGCAAAAGATCAACAGGCGATACTCGTAAGACTTGAAGGTACTACGCTGCAGCTGCAAAGGTCTTTAGAGCCGGGGAAATCAGTTCCTTCAATCAACCTGGATCCTGCAGGCAACCCCCTGTCCCCCATCGGCTGACTTAATTGATCTGTCTATGGAACCCCCACTTAAACCCAATGGCAGTGTACGCATCTGTGTGGACTATTAATGTACTACTGACAATGGAGGCCCAGATAGCGGCCACTGCCAAATCCGCCTTTTTTCATCTTAGACGGGCAAGGCAGCTGGCCCCCTTCTTGGAGCGAAGTGACCTGGCAACAGTGATCCATGCAACGGTCACCTCGAGATTAGACTACTGTAATGCCCTCTACATGGGGCTGCCCTTGTACCGAACGCGGAAACTACAGCTAGTGCAGAATGCAGCAGCCAGGCTGCTACTGGGACTACCCCGGTGGGAACACGTGTGGCCTGGGCTGCGGGAACTGCACTGGCTGCCAATTGTGTGCCGGGTCCGTTACAAGGTGCTGGTGATTACCTATAAAGCCCTATATGGCCAAGGACCTGCCTACCTTAGGGACCGCCTCTCTCCATATGTTCCCCAGAGGGCACTGCGCTCCAGTTCACAAAATCTTCTAGAAATCCCTGGGCCTAAGGAGGCCAAACTTAAAACAACTAGAGAGCTGGCCTTCTCCATAAAAGCGCCCCAATGGTGGAATCAGCTCCCGGAGGAGGTGCGGGCCCTGCGGGACCTCAACCAGTTCCGCGGGGCCTGCAAAACTGCCCTCTTCCAAGAAGCCTTCAAGACGTGACCAGACTGAATACTACGCCGCCAGGATAAACAGAGATTGTAGCACCATACTGTTTTTAGCTTTTAATATTAATGTATATTTATATTTGTATCTATATTTATTGTAAACTGATTTTATATATATTGTTATTACATGATATTATATCATGCCATATTGTAAGCCGCCCTGAGCCTGCCTTGGCGGGGAGGGCGGGATAGAAATAAAAATTTATTATTATTATTATTATTATTATTATTATTATTATTATTATTATTATTATTATTATTATTATTATTATTATTATTATTTCTATTAATAAGGCACTGCAAGGCCATGCATATCCCATCCCAGTGGTGAGCCACGTGTTAGCATCCTTAGCGGGAGCAAAATTTTTGGGAAACTGGATTTGGCACAGGTGTACCAACAGCTCCCTGTGAACGCAGCCACAGCAGAAGCGCAAACTATTGTAACGCACCGGGGGGGCCTTCAGAGTTGGACGCTTGCAGTTCGGGGTCAGCGTGGCTCCGGGACTGTTTCAGAACTTGATAGACTCCCTTCTTAAAGGCATCCCCGAGGTCCATCCATTCTTTGATGATGTGCTGATTGCGGCAGCCACCGAAGACGAATTCGGCAACCGCCTCCAAATGGTGTTACAGCGTTTCGAGGGGGCAGGGTTAAAGGTAAAATGGGAAAAATGTGTATTGGGGATGCCCACTATAGATTTTCTGGGGTATACGGTGGACGCGAGCAGCATTCATCCGGCCCAGGACAAAATAAAGGACATTTGTGATGCTCCAGCTTCCACCAACAAGGCTGAATTACAGTCGTTCTTGGGAAATCTCAATTTCTACCATGCCTTTCTTCCCCACAAGGTGGAGGTAGCAGAGCCCTTACACAACTGCTGGACAAAAGGGCACCATGGGCTTGGGGTCATCGGCAAGCCACCGGTTTCCAGGCAATAAAAGACATTTTGACTTCAAATAGCTTGCTGGCGCACTTTGACGAGAGGCTACCCATCGTGCTCGCGTGTGATGTTTTGCCTTAAGGGGTCGGCACCATGTTGGCCACAGGCTGCCGAATGGTCGTGAGGTCCTGGTAGCCTATTATTCAAGAACCTTACAAAAACCGGAGCGAAACTACACTCAGATAGACAAAGAGGGCCTGGCTATCGTGGCAGGGGTAAAAAAATTCCATGATTATCTGTACAGCCGGCCCTTAACTATCTTGACGGACCACAAGCCCCTGCTGGGCCTGATCTCCCCAACTGACAAACACCATAAATGCTTTCACCGTGGGTGTTGTGGTGGTCCATCTTCCTGGTGGGTTATCTGTATGACCTTAAGTACCGCCCTGGGAAAGCGATGGGTCACGCTGATGCTCTGAGCCATCTGCCACTGCCCTCCATGGACCCAGACCCGGCCCCGGCATTCCAGATCATGTCACTGGAAGCCCTCCCGGACTGCCTGGTGCACGCGAAGGACATTGCCCACTGCTCTTCCAAGGACAAAACTCTCTCCCGAGTTCTGGACTGGGTGTGGAGGGGGTGGCCAGAAGGATGGGTGGGCTCAGAATTCTCTGCATTTGCGTCCCACCAGGACGAACTGTCTGTGCATAAAGGGTGCCTGTTGTGGGGAAATAGGGTGGTGGTGCCCCCAGTACTGCGGCAACGAGTCTTAACAGCGCTGCACAAAACCCACCTGGGGATTGTATGCATGAAGGCGCTGGCCCGCAGCTATGTATGGTGGCCAGGAATTGACATTGCCATTGAATTCTGGGTGGCCCAATGTCAACCATGCCAGGAGACCCATCCAGCGCCACCCCGCGCCCCAGCCCAACAGTGGGAGTCCACTCACAACCCCTGGTCCCGCCTGCACCTCAACTTCGTGGGGCCCTTCCAGGGGCATATATTCTTCCTTATTGTGGACTCCTACTCCAAATGGCTAGAGGTAGTGCCAGTGGCCTCCACTTCTTCTAGGGCGGTATTAGGGGTGCTATGCAGGGTATTCGCCATACATGGCCTCCCAAACAAGTTGATATTTGATAATGAGATGGCCTTTACTTTGGCTGACTTTCAGGATTTCTGCGTTTGGAATTTAATAAAACACATAAGGTCAGCCCCCTTTCACCCAGCCGCAAATGGCCAAGCAGAAAAAATGGTGCGAGCTACGAAGGAAACACTTCGCTGCATCATATATGGGGAGTGGGAAGCATGCCTCGGCGATTGCCTCCTAGCGCAACATTCCACCCCAGTATGGTCACCGGCCGCAGCCCAGCAGAGCTTCCCATGGGCCAGCGACTGACAACCCTCCTGGATCTCATGCACCCGGACCGCACGCCCGAGCTGCAAGAGGTGCCAGAGGGGGGCAAGGCCCCCCAGGGGTTCGACACAGGGGACTTAGTGTTTGCCAAAAACTTCGGGAGGGCAGCATGGATATCAGCACAATAAGGCGACACATTGACCAATTACGTGCGTGGGAGGCGCCCGGGGAGAAAGATGAGGATGAGAACGCAACCTCCCCGGCTCCTGCTCCTGGCGAAACAACCCCTGAGCCGGAGGAAGCAGAAGAGCCAGCAGCTACACCTGTGCCAGAACCAGTGGAACAGACAGGACCATCATCAGCACAAGAAACCTCGGAGGACCCAGTCCAGCTGGCAAATTCCTCCTTGGCGCCAGGGCCTCTGCCAGCAACACCTGAAGCAGAAACCGCATTGCCGCCAACTCCTGTGCTCAGGCAGTTGACACGAAAACACCACAAGCCTGCGTACCTAAAAGACTATGTCCACTAGGGGCTTGCGAACTAAGGGAGGAGGGATGTTATGTATGTGGACTCAAGGGAAGACTGTGGTGTTTTTGCCTGGCTCATTGGAGCCTTACAGACTGAGCTTGGGGACTAGGGAACAAAGGGCTGTAGGATTCAAACCCCCGCAGCCCAGGACCAATCACAAGCCCCCACTGGTTTGAATGACCCAATAACGTGCTTGTGTGAAAACCTAGAGATGTATATAAGTTCGGCCGTGGGCCCCAATGCCAGACTTGTACCGTGACCTTTCACTATGTGATTCCTATTAAAGAGCTTGTTATCACTTACTCCAAGACTCTGCAATGTATAGAACCCACTTTATTATAGCTGGACAGCGTTACTGATTTAACAAACATGAATTTGAGCAGACTTCAGAGGATCGCAAAGAGTCAGACTCGACTGTGTGACTGAACAACAACAAATGAGACATTACATGACATGGTTGCCACTTCTGTGCCGCAATATGAGCAGGTGGAAGATAAACTTAGTTACTTAAAGAGATTAGCTAATTTGCAATGAAGAATTGTATCTGAGTTATTGTTGTTGTTGTTAAATAATTGTTGCTTTTACTATTAGGGTTAGTCTTTTGTCATGGTCACTGGTTGTACCACAATGTATTAACATTAAAAAGTTTGACAAATTGTAAATTAATAAAGTTATTTAATTTTATTTAAATATATTTCTATGTATAATTTAATTTCTGTTATTATTATTTTTCCTTCTTAATAAAGTTCATTGATAACAAAATGGTCACTTTTTGTTGCATGTGAATATGACATATTTTAATCCAAAAATAACAACAAAATATTATTAATGGTTATCCACAATTATAAAAACCTATGGTGCTTCACATATTGTTCCATGGGGGCTTTTTTCCATGTGGGCTACTTTCACTATGTGGGTTTATTTCCATGGGAGCATGTTTCCATGGGGGCTTTTTTCCCATGAGCATTTATGTCAGTGGGATTTTTTCTTTGTGCTTTTTTCCGGCTACCATCTGATTGTATTGTATGTACTTGTTTATTTTATTCATATTTATTGTATGTTTTTACTCTGTATTGATGAGATATGTTATGCCCTGCTCTAAGCCCAATTTTGGGAAATGGGTGGGATAGAAATAATAATAACAATAGTTGTTGTTATTCCATACAATCCTACAGGATGGTGCAACAAATTAAGATGAGTGATTATATAAACATACAGACCTATATACAGAGAGAGAGAGAGATCCATAGGATATGTCATGGAAGCATTATGGTGCTGGTTTTAACAAGTACAAAGGAATATGCTTCATGAATTGACTGTAACCATAGCTCAAATAAATTGGAGATGAGGGAGCATGAATAAATGATGCAGATCAGTTTCATTTTTGCAGCCTGCAAAAAAACCCCCCACCATACAGAAATGAAATGTGGTTAATGTGTCAGATGAAATTTTTTAAAAAGGGGGATGTGATGGCCATTCATTCATTTAGCTACTTATCTCACTTTACAAATGTATTCAAAGAAGCTTAGAGTAAAACTTCAAATACAGAACTCATAATCTGAAGAATGAAATAAGAATTTACATAAGGGTTTACAGTTTTTCTGGTCAGGATCTTCTCTATGGTATATACTCAATAATGCAGAGTTCAACATAAATTTAAGCCGACTGGCATAATTCTCACACCAGACTCTTCCAAACTCAATAGCACACCTCCAGAGACGTGCTTCTAAGCTGAGTGTCACTCTGCCTCCTCCCTCCTTGCTGGCAGTCAGGCTTTACAAAGGTTTCCAAGCCAATCATCTAATCATCCTCTCCAGCTGTGTTAATCAGCTTCCTCCATCCAGGGATACTTACCCTCTTACCATGCAGGGCAGCACCTTCCATTTAGAAGGGCAGCATCCTGCAAAAGCTGCAGCCCATCTGCAGGGAATAATAACAATAATAAAGTGTCATTTGGATTTCAGTAACACCAATCAAGGTCTGGAGGAGTTCCATTGCTCTCAATGGAGCATTAAATGACTAAGAGCTTCATTCTGGCTGTCGAGCCGAGATGGGAGGAGGGAGGCCCTGGGCAAATGGGTGAAAAACAAGTACTTACCAAACAGATGTAATGATGCTTTGTGTGTGCCCCCTCATCCTAAAGCACAAGTAGCTAATGTTTCAGAAACCCCACTCTCTTTTTTAACATACATTTCCTTTCTTCTTTTAACCAAAGAATGCTCAGTTATATGTAAAAAATGCTGTACTTAAAAAAATTATCTATTTTTATTTTATTTATAGGGGGTTGGAAGTGGTTAGAAATGTATGTATTTCAGGCTGCTTTACCTTCTTATGATCTCAAGTGTTGAAACTTCTATTCAACCCATCACCAAAACTCAGTACGGATTAAAATCTAGACCCAATTCACACATATCAGAATAAGATCAGACTCACAGTCCCACTTTAGTCATCTTTATGCAGAAGTTAAGTCCAATGCCTTATGGACAAGTATAGATATTTATTTAGGATTGGCCTCTATGATTTCAGACTTATGCCTACTTAGTAGGCAGCAGTCCACTCAACCTTTATTAAAGATTTTTTTAAAAAAACAATCTACAAAAACCACCAATAGCCATAAGCAATCCTAAACAGGTCTACTCAGAATCCTGTACAATAGTGTTACTTCCAGGAAATTGTTCTCAGGAGTGCTCTGTCAGGATCTGGCTGCAAGTCTGCAGTCTTATGTGTATTTAACAAAAAGTAAACCTCTTTCAGTATACAAATGCTTTGTAAAGATGAATAAATGGTTCCTACTTAATTTTTATACACACACACACACACACACATATATATATATTGATTTGGGCATTCTATTCTTGCTGTTGATTGTGCAGAATTGTTTTGTGTGTCTCTCTTTGTGAATTAATATTATATACTTATAGTAGTCATTCAGACAAGGTACATGATTTATATTACATTACATCCCGTCCATGAGGGGTGTTAGAATGTCAGGGACATGGACACTCACTGGGTAACCTTGGAGCAGTCACACACTCAGGATAACCTACCTCATAGGGTTGCAGTTATAAGAATAAAATGGAGGAGGGGAGAATGACAGAAGCATAGGGTTGAAAGGGAGCCCCCGCATAATGCAGCAAATTCACAGCTACCCTCCCACTCTCACAGTGACTCCTGCTCCATGCTCAGAAGATGGCAAAAAGCTTCCAGGATCTCTGGACCAATCTGGCCTGGAGCTTAGACCCCAAAGTGGTGATCAGCATTACTCTGAACCTATAAGGAAAGGCGGCAAGAGCCAAGCACTGGCTCATCCCTTGCTGCTCTCCATCTCATCTAGGGTTGCCAAGTCCAATTCAAGAAATATCTGGGGACTTTGGGGGTGGAGCCAGGAGACATTGGGGCCGGAGCCAGGAGCAAGGGTGTGACAAGCATAATTGAACTTCAAGGGAGTTCTGGCCATCACATTTAAAGGCACCGCACATCTTTTAAATCCCTTCCCTCCATAGGAAATAATGAAGGATAGGGGCACCTTCTTTTGGGGCTCATAGAATTGGACCACCTGGTCCAATCTTTTTGAAACTTGGGGGGTATTTTGGGGAGAGATACTGGATGCTATGCTGCAAATCTGGTGCCTCTACCTCAAAAAACAGCCCCCCCCCCAGAGCCCCAGATACCCACAGATCAATTCATTATTTCCTATAAGTCTCCTTAGGGAATAATAGAGTTTCCTCCCCTCCCCCCCCCCACTTTCTCTCTGTCACTCACACACACGCTTAACTGTCTCTGGTGCAAGTGGGCAGCTGTGTTGGTCTGAAGCAGTAGAACAAAGCAGGAGTCTCTGGTGCCTCCACAACCAGGTCTGGAAAGTACAGGGGCTACGCTGTTCTTTTACACACACACTCACTTGTCCAAAATGAAAGCAAAACAAACAGAGGGGCTGCACTTGGAGAGCTGCTGTTGCTAACCCTTCCCCATGAAGTACTTTCTGCTCCAATTTAAAGGCACACACACATTTTAAAACCGGACCTGTTTGCAGGTCCTGCCCCAGATCTAGAGGTACATGGTGGGTGTGGGGGAGGGGCTTCCCCCGCCGGCCAGCTGGCTGGGAGCAGGGGGAAGCTTGCAAAACCAGGGAATCCCCTGCTAGGACCTGGGGATTGGGAAGCCTAATCTCATCATCAGCCTCAATTAATAATAAGTCACAGAATCTGTATTGCTTTCAGATGGCCATCTAGCCTCTGCTTAAAAATTCCAAAGATGGATATATGTTGTATGCATGCAGGACTTTTTTTGTATAAAACCCCCAGCAGGAACTTATTTGCATATTAGGCCATACTCCCTGACATCACCATTGTTTCACACAGGGCTTTTTCTACAAAAAAGCCCAGCAGGAACTCATTTGCATATTAGGCCACACACCCTGATGCTAAGCCAGCCAGAACTGCACTCCTGTGTGTTCCTGCTCAAAAAGAGCCCTGTGTATGCATGTTGCTTTGATCTCTGTTAAGGAAGGGTGGGATAAAAATGTGTATGTATAGTAGTGATTTATTGATAAATAACTTTGAGAAGAATGCACATATTTTATAGGGAAATGTTTAATATTAGGAAACAGAAAATGGCATGAAAATAGAAATTCACAGCATTTAGAAGCAAAGTCAAAACAAGGATTGGAGGAGGTTAAAAAACAACAACCCAGGAATGATAACTTTGAAACTATTCCTAACATTTTGCTTGTTCCTTAGAAAGTGTAAGTCTGTTGTGCTTTCAATCACTCCATTTCTGAGTCTTATGCAAATATGCACATCCTTTTCACATGAGACCTGGAAGCAGTGAGACAGACAGCACTTTTAATTTGGGGGATCTAAACCCCCCCACCCCACCACGTATTTCTTTAAAGTTTCAGCTTTTTCTGCAAACTGAGGAGGTCATCCAAGATTGCTGAAAAGCCTGTCTGGAGTTAATGTGCCCCCTATCTACAGATTTAGATATCCACAGATGGGGGCAGACTTGGGAATTAGATATATAGATAATGGAGAGGGCATCCACAGCAGATTCACATAGATCACAATAGAACATTACATTGCTGACACAACTACAAGTTGGATATACATGTCCTTTTGTGATTCACCTAGATTTGCAAAAACACCATTTGGCGGAGAATTTTATTACCTTTTATGGCTATCCAGACCAAATGGCCTAGCCACACTGTTTTATGTGACCATGTGACCAGTTAGTTTGCCAGACTGCTTGTATTTCAACTCACAATACCTGATCCCCTCGTCTGATGAAGTGTGCTTAAGAGAGCGCACAAAAGCTTATGTTCTGAATAAAAATTGGTTGGTCTTAAAGGTACAACTTGATTCCTGCTTTGTTCTACTGCTTCAGACCAACACGGCTGCCCACTTGGATACATCTGTATTATGCCTTCCATTCAATCAAGTGGAATGAGTTTTGTGTTATGTATACATGCTTAGGGATTCTGATAATCCTTCACTTTAGCAAATTACAGGGTTTTACATCTGGTCAGATGACTAGTATGCCAGAAAATTCAAGCTTTTAGTGAACTCACACAGATTCTTGTAACTGTGTCCAGAACTGAATGCAGCATTCTTTAACGCACAAGAAATGAAACAGCTACTGAGAGTGGCAGAAATGCATGAAGTGACAAGCCATTAAACTAATCCCATAACTAAGTGGCTGTCACTTAGTAGGTTTTTTAATACTTAGAAGACATTGACAGAGGTTTATTACCAGCTTGTCACATTCTTACATTTCTAAAATGCAAACATTGCCCTTACTTGTTTGGGATTTTCCATGAACCAGATTACCATTTTCATAGCCACATTATGGAGTAATTGAAATACTACCAAGACAGGAAATGTGACCGAGGATCTATAGCAATCTTTTAAAGAAATCATGACCTTTTTTTTTTTTTGTAACAAATGATTCTCATGTAAAGATAACAATAAATTATAAACACAAGACTCAGGCCATTTCACAAAACATACTTCCCCCTTCCCCCTGTTTCCTTGGTATCTTAGATATCTTAAAGAATGCAATACTTCCCAGTTGAGGTGAAGACTAGAACATAACCTAGCATTTTTTTTCATTTTAAGAACTGTGGGAGAAGAGGGTCACAAGAATCGCATGTGTGTCCTATGCCAACATCAGCATGGCTGACTTTTAATACAGATGGAGTGGAGGAGGGAGCAATGCAGTAAGCAAGACATCTTTTTCCTGAGGCTGGAACCTGATAAAAAGGCAGGCTCAGCTGAGAGAGGAGGGAAGGACTGCAAGGAAAGGAGGCTGCTCATTCAAGAGAGAAGCAAAGGTGGTTCCCAAGGAATGAATAGGACCTGGAGACCATGAGAACAAGGCAGCTAAGGGCATGAACCAGCAGAACTGCTCCTTGGTTGAGGCAGAGCCAACAGAAATGCTCTGAACCTAGGGAACGAACCGCAAAGGCAAATTTAAAGGACAGCATTCTTTAGCTGTGCAAATGTAAGGAAGAATAAAGGGCTCACAGCAGTGGATGCTGAGGATAGACAAAACAGGAACGCTTTGTAACATGCATTCTTGCCTCATGAGGCATGACATTTGTGGTGGCCCATACAGGGAACTTCACTTAGGTATAAACACCAAGCTCTACACACAAGAAGCATACCTAGCACCATGCAGTCACCTCTAGCTTCTTTGAGTTTATCTCAGTTTGGGGAATAACTAGTACAGTCTTGAACAGACCTCATTCAACAGTTGATGCAGCAGAAAACACAAGCCCAGGACTAGTGGATGATGGAGTTAGCCCACAGAATCACTTCCCACACTGTAGGGGATTCATCTTGAGTCTTCCCCAGGGGCAGGTTCTTCTTGTATGACCAAGATAGTACCATTGGATGATGCAGAGTCCAATGTTATGGCTGTGATGGACAGCATGTTTATGCAGGCTTAGAGGCAGTAACAGCTGATGGAACTATAAATAACTGACAGCTAATAGAACTCACTCTGATTGAAGAAACGTCCGCTAAGTGTCAAGAGGGGATAGTTAGGCAGTTGGTTGAAGCATTTGGGGAGCTGAAGCAGTTGGAGAGCATATGGATCAGAGAGTAGTTGCTTTTGGGAGTCTCTCTAATGTGGGAAGAGCCTACACCTGAAGCAGAGTCTGGTTCAGAACGAAGAGTGCTGTGACTTTGAACCTAGAAGAGGCTCTGGGCAGAGTCAGTTCCCAACAAGTTAAACAGTCTCTGTTTGAGGGAATTGAGAGGGAATTGTAGTTCTTGAGAGGGAATTGTAGTTCTCCAAGCTTAAGGTCTCATGTACCAAGACTGTTTGTCTGGAAGAGAAGGGTTTGGCAAAGGGTTTAGAGGTGGCCTTGAAAGGCCCTAAGCAAGCCAAAAGATAGATGTATTGCTTCTTAATGAGAAGAGAATAACTATCTCGCCTGAGGAAAAGGGGTCTAATAGGGGGACCTTATTCTTAACAACAGGGGCAAAGGGCACACTTAATGGCGGATGCATGAGGGCTGTGGTCCCTTTCCCTGTGGTCCATTTCCCTTTCTCCATTTTTGGACTATAATTCGTTTGGATTTTTTCAACCAGGAGATGAGAAAATCTAACAGACTAAAAAATGAACAAAAATTCATTGGTTTGCAGTCTTTCAAGTCTCTTGCTACTTCAGGAAGCAACACAGACTTATCTGCTGTCTGAGTCCCAGCCGAGACCTGGACTTCCACCGCCCTCTCCCCCACCCCAGAGGGGGCCAGGCAGAGGCCACCGTAAAGCTCCAACCAAAGGAGGCAGGAAGACAAAGGCTACTCTGCCAACTGGACTGTCCCAATGGAGAATCGCATGCACCCAGAGGCACCCCTGGCTGACCCCACAACATGGGAGGAGTGCTTTCCTTTTTTTTAAACAAAATTTTATTTTTTTAAAAAAAAACATATCATACATAGATAAGATGAACATTCTTAGAAATAGATCAGACTCGAATATGCCTGGTTTGTCGGTAAGACATTTTCCTTCATAAAATAAGAAACCACAGGAAACCATGGTACTGCCACTTTTTTTCATACGTTTGAGGAGAGATCAGTGGAGAGGAACAGACCAATTTGATTAAGATAAAATGGTCCCAAATCTTGTGTTTCCATTGTTGCAGTAGCAGAGGTCGTTCATCTTTCCATCTGGACACTAACTCAGTCTTTGCAATTGATAAAAGGACTGAAATAATGTCTTTTTTCTAATATCAGCAACAGAACCAGACCAATAATTTTATACAGTTTTGTTATAAGACCTGGCTGCTGTTCAAATTTAGTGTATAATAGGCATTCCAAAGGAGTCATATCTCTCATATCAGACAATTTGACCAATAAGGGCTCCAAGCAATGTTTTGCTTGCAAATAGCTATACCAAGGGTTTTTTGCTTAATTTTCCGTTCCAAAGACAATTTGTCTATAAATTTGCCCTTGTCCCAAAAATGCTGTAAAAAATGAATACCTGCCTGCTTTCAATGTTAATAAAGTAGTGCATCATGTCCGGGAGGAACCACGCTTGATTAGTGTAGGATGTGACATAGGAAGGGGGAGGAGCTAATCTGGAGATGTTAAGATGCCATCGTCTCATAGAAGTGGTTAATAAAAAAAACTTTTTCACGATTTTTTTAGGCAAATCAGAGTTCCATAAAGAATCATCTAGGAACAGAGGAGGGAGAGGATACAGTTCAATACCCACCCAATCTAGAGTATCATGTGAAGTAGCAGCTTTTATTAAAGAACCAATATTAGCTGCTTCATAATACGCTGGTAGATTAAGTATGTTTAAACCTCCAAATTCAGTGGATCTAAGAATAGTATTGACATTTACTCTGGCTTTTTTAAAACCCCAGAAAAAATTATTTAAGTCACTCTGCCATTGTTTAAGAATTACTTTTGTAAGAAAAATTGGGAGTGATCAAAATAAAAACAAGTATTTGGGAGAATAAAAGCCTTTAAAATATGGATTCTGTCAGCCCATGTATGCATTTTAGCATTCCATTTGTTCAGAGTTGTTTGTATGACTGATTGGAGCCTATTGGCTGCAAAAATATCAGAACTTTGCTTAGGTATAAAAACACCCAGGTTTTTCTGTCACAGAGTAATCATATATTTTGGCTAACTCATTTACTTGTTTAGTACTCAAATTGATTGGGTGAAGGATCGATTTTTGTTATTAAATTCTAGACCAGATTTTAGAGCAAATTGATAAGTCAGCTGTTGAATGGTATTTAATGATGTGTGAGGGTTAGTGACATCCATCACCACATCATCTGCATATAGGGCAAGTTTATGATGTTCATTTCCAATTTCTATTCCAGTGACTTTTTCATTTATCCTTATTATTTCAGCTAGAGGTTCTAGAGCCATTATAAATAGCAGAGGGGATAAAGCCCTGTCTCATTCCTCTATGCATTGGAAACCAAGCAGAGCTCATTGAGTTAACTTTTATTTTAGCCATGGTGTTATCATATAAAGCTGTTATGGAATTTAAGAAATTAGTGCCAAATCCCATCAACTTGAAAACAGTTTGCATATATGAGATATTTAAGTTGTCAAAAGCTTTGTTTACATCCAATGCCAAAAATAAAGGTTGTAATTGAGTAAATTAAATAAAGGTTGTAATTGAGTAAATTACCAAAGCTTTTGATACCGTTAGCAGGAACGGCCTGTGGCAAATCTTGGAATGTTTAGGATGTCCTCCAAGGTTCCTCAGTATGGTCATCCAGCTACATGAAGACCAGCAAGGCCAAGTTAGACACTGCAACGATCTCTCAGAGCCCTTCCCAATAGGCACAGGTGTAAAGCAAGGCTGTGTTCTCGCGCCAGCTCTCTTTACGATCTTCTTTAGCATGATGCTTCAAAGAGCAGCAGTAGATTTAGATGATGATGATGGTGTCTGCATCCACTATCGCACCGATGGCAGCCTGTTCAACCTGAGGTGACTAAAGGCCCACTCCAAGACAATGGAAAAACTTATCCAAGAGCTACTGTTTGCTGATGATGCTGCACTTGTCTCCCACTCGGTATCAGCTCTGCAGCATATGACGTCCTGCTTTGCAGAGGCTGCCAAGCTATTCGGCCTAGAAGTTAGTCTGAAGAAGACAGAAGTTCTCCACCAGCCTGCACCCCAGGAAGATTATCACCCTCCTTGCATCACTGTGGGTGAATCAGTTTTGAAGACAGTCCAGCAGTTCAGCTACCTGGGGTGCATCATCTCCTCAGATGCCAAGATTGACAAGGAGATTGACAATAGACCGGCAAAGGCAAACCGTGCATTTGGCCGACTGCATAAAAGAGTGTGGAGCAACAAGCATCTGAAAAAGGGCACAAAGATCAATGTTTACAAAGCGGTTGTGATGACAACCCTCATCTACGGCTCCGAATCGTGGGTTTTATACCGTCATCATCTGTGACTCCTTGAGCGCTTTCATCAGCGCTGCCTTCGCACCATCCTCAACATCCACTGGAGCGACTTTGTGACCAACACAGAAGTTCTCAAGCGGGTGGAGGTTACAAGCATCGAGGCATTGCTGTTGAAGACGCAGCTGCGCTGGGCAGGGCATATCTCCAGGATGGAAAACCACCGCCTTCCCAAGGTTGCCCTGTATGGCGAACTTTCCACCGGCCATCGAAATAGAGGGGCACCAAAGAAGAGGTTCAAGGACTCCTTGAAGAAATCCCTTGGTACCTGTCGCATCAACCATCACCAGTGGTCTGACCTAGCCTCAGATCGCAAAGCATGGAGGCACACCATCCACCAGGCTGTCTCTTCCTTTGAGAATGCACGCATAGCTGGTCTTGAGGACAAAAGGAGATTGAGGAAGAATCGTACTGCTACAGCACCAACCCCAAATCAGACTTTTCCCTGCAGCCACTGTGGCCGGACCTGCCTGTCCCGCATTGGTCTTGTCAGCCACCAGCGAGCCTGCAGCAGACGTGGACTACTGCACCTTTCTTAAATCTTCGTTCGCGAAGTCAAGCTGAGAGAATTGAGTAAATTCAGAATACTTAATACGACTCAATGTCCTTCGAATGTTACCTGCTATATTCCTTCCTGGAAGGAATCCAGTTTGGTCTCTTTTAATATAATTTGGTAAAACTTTTTTCAATCTGTTGGCTAAGATTTTAGTAATGCTATGGGCCTATAAGTGGTAGGAGACATATGAACTTTAAAAGGCTTGGGGATGAGGATCAGTTCAGATTGATGCCAAGTATTAGGAGTACTGCCTATCTCAAAAAATTGTGCACATAGCCTTTCTAAAGATGTTACTAGCTCAGCTTTAAAAGCTTTATAAAATTCAACAGAGCACCCATCCAGGCCATGGGCTGTGTTAGCTTTTAACTGTGATATGGCTTCAAGAATCTCTGTTTGAGCTATAGGGTTCTCTAGAAATTTCATGTGATTAGGGTCCAGAGTTTTTATTAATGCACTTTAAAAAAATCTAAGATTGCATTTCAGGTATCTCATGGGATTTATATAAAGAGGAATGATTTCCTGATCCCATCTGTGAGAAGGATTGATGGGTGTGGGAGTGGGAAGGAGCAGGGGGAGGAGAAGGCTAAAAGTGGAAAAGCATCAGCAATGAGGAGGAGGCCTGGAAAGAAGGAAAGGGACTGAGGGTCCAGAAAGCTAACCGAGAGAGATGAGGAGGGGCCACAGTCCCCTAGCCCTCAGTCAGTCATACCCTCTTACTGGCAAGGGGAGAGAGGGGCCAGGGTCAAGACTAACTCCCCTCCCCTCCCCTCTATGGTCTGAGCCAACTGCTACTTCCTGGAGGTAATTCTCCTCCCTGGACTGGGCTCCCTCCCCCGGTGACACCAACTGGCTAGCAATGACAGACACCTGTGTCAGCTCGAATGCTCTGAAACAAAATGTCAACCACCATTCTTTTTCTGCGGACAATCCAGTAACTAAAGATGATCTTACAGCTTTTAAAAATGATCCCTTAGATACTATTAATGCTATATCCCTGGACCAAGGGAGGCCAAATTGAAAGCAACCCGAGAGCAGGCCTTCTCAGTAATGGCTCCTCATTGGTGGAACCAATTACCAGTGGAGGTTCAAGCCCTGCGGGACTATAATCAGTTCCACAAGGCCTGCAAAGCTATCCTTTTCCAAATGGCCTACAAAACGGAATCCTGAAATGACACCTAGCCATCTGATATACACTGTCTGGTATTATAGCACCTAAACTGTAGTGATTTTAATTAATTAATTAATTAATTTAATATATTTTATCGTATAATGTATTAACTGTAATCGTGGTACTTTCCATGTCTGTGAGCCGCCCTGAGCCTGCCTTGGCGGGGAGAGCGGGATATTAATAATAATAATAATAATAATAATAATAATAATAACTCTGCTGTCTGGGCAACATCCTGAAGCAAGGCTTGAATATCAGACAATTGGTTACCAGTAGGTTTTAATATAATAATAATAATAATAATTAATAATAAGAATTATTATTATTATATAACCAATTGTCTGATATTCAAGCCTTGCATCAGAATGTTGCCCAGACAGCAGAGTTGGCTATGGCTATGGCTATGGAAACGGAGCTTAGGGCGCAAGAGGAAATTTTTACTAACATGAAGATTGGGCTCAAGAGTGCATCTTTTCTTTGGAGCATACCATTCACCAGGCCCATTTGAAGCTACAAAGATTTCTGGAGCAAGTAGAAGGCATTACAGATCTAACCACTTACCTTTAATCTTGGGTGGCAACAGTTTTAGGACTTGAAGACAATGTAGCCCCTGTGCTTCTTAATGCTTATAGGCTGGATCCCCGAACAGGAAAAATCAACGTGGTCCAAGATATATTATTATTGTTTTACAATATATGCATACAAAGAAAAAGATCCTCCCAGAAGCTAAATCACGTGGCTCTTTCCAACATCAAAACCAATAGATACTAATTTTTCCTGATTTATCACCTGAAGCTTTGCAACTTCATTTCATCTTAAAACCAATTATTGCAAAACTACATCAGGCAGGCTTTCATTTCCAATGGTTTCCCTCTGGCAAACCAAGTCAATCACCAAGGCAACTCTTATTATGCTAACGATCTGGAATCGGGACGTCTCCTACTATGTGCCTTAGGTATTGAATCCCCTTCGGATCTTACCTCAAAGAAACCCAACAAGAGGAAACTAATCTTCCCTGGCACCCAGTCTTGAGGGAGTAAAATTCCAGTTCCTACTAGATCACCAACATGAACAATTATGACTAACTGAGTGTTTTTGGAGTTTGTTTCTTAATGTATTATTATTTATGCCCATACCAAATTTTTTTTACTATGCTATGGAGATGGGGGAGAGGGACTAAAGGGTGACACTGTCTTTATGTGCTCTCAACTTTAGGAACACACTGTGGTTGGGCAGTAGTCCAGTTTTTTCTTCTTTGGTTTTTAATTTTGTTTTTCTCACTTTGGACTCCTTTTTATGATGGAATACATGGATTATCTGTGTTTTTCCCCTTTTTTGGTTTTTTTCTCTGCTTCCGAGAGAGTCCCCAAACTTAGCTTTTTATATTGGTGTTTATTGTTTTGGGGTGGAGGGTAAGAAGGATGAATTGTCTTTACTATAACTGGTATAAGTGATATCTTTTGATTTTTCTTATGACTTTTTTGCTCTATGGCCAACGTCTTCCCCTTTTTGTTATTTTCTGAGTTTTTATTTTTTAAGTCTTTTTCAAAGTTCTTTTTTAAAAAAAAAAATAATCAAGTTTTTCTTGCTGCTTGAGTCTTATTTTTACCTGTCACAGCCTTTTTAATCCACAGCCACAGAAGTATGTGGTCCTTTTCGTATTTTATATTATGGTGGAGTGTGATTTACTTTAATTTTTTAATAAACCTGGGAAATCTATTATAATTTATGTACTTTGGCAACTTTTACACACACACACACATATTCAACCACATGCAAGACATTTTCGTAATTTTTTTTCTTTGACAGTAGTCCACTACTAATGTTTTATGTCTTAACACTTTTCCACTTCTTCTTTACTAAGGTTCTAGCTAAGATTTTGCAATGACAATGTTTAGTATTTTGACAACACTTTATTATATTAAAACTTTTAATAATGTCTAACTGTACAATGATATCAGAGATTTCAGGTTTTCACGGCTGGTAACATCATTAGGGTTTGTAGAGTCTTTCGGGATCAAGTGCCGTGTTCTATTGGAGAAAGTTTTCCTTCCAGACCTTTCGTTCTCAGCTGCGGAGAACATCCTCAGTGGCGTTGCAGCCGGAGCAGGCGCTCAGACCTTCTTGGCTGCTGTGCATTGAGTGGGTAGGTACTCAATGCACAGCAGCACCCACTCAATGCACAGCAGCCAAGAAGGTCTGAGCGCCTGCTCCGGCTGCAACGCCACTGAGGATGTTCTCCGCAGCTGAGAACGAAACGTCTGGAAGAAAAACTTTCTCCAATAGAACACGGCACTTGATCCCGAAAGACTCTACAAACCCTAATGTACAATGATAATTTCTTATAACTGCCAAAGCATAAATTATATTATTAAATGGGGAAAAAGTTCTTACTTATCTCTTCAAACAAAACAAATTAAAAACCCCCAGAGACAAAGCAGAGTGCAATCTCAAGACTGTACAATTAACACATGTGAAGTTTAAATGAAAATATTTACTGTAACCTCTAAGATTCTACAATATTACATCTGCCATACTTTTAGTGAATGCCAAACACTTATAAGTACAAAACCATGTCTTGTTTGGAGACCAATGGCGACAGATTGGCCCAATACTCAGTGAGCCACCATCTTGGGGCCTTAGTTGACAGTCTAGCCACACTGGCTGCAGGGCCACTGGGACCATCCTTTTGGGGGCCCCCGGGCAAGAGACACCAATGGAAGAGCTGGGTAGACATGTGACAAATCCTCTGACAGTGACAAGGAAGCCATAACACCCACCCAACAGTGGCAGATGAGCTAGGACAGCAGGCGGGCAGTGATCAGCAGTATGGGTACTGGCAGAGACGATGGCAACAAGTGCAAAGCTGAAGGGACCATTGAAGACAAGCCAGCCATGGGCACTCAGAAGCAACCAGAGACCAAGATCCAAGCCAAATGTGGACTGAGTCAAACATGGGGAACCAGAGAAGGTGACAGCACTAACAAAATTAATGGACAATTATTGGGCCATGGAAGCAACAATTGTGAGCCTAGACAAGGTAGCACCTGATGTCCTGAGTGAAGAATGAACACTGGTAGAGGAGGGGACAGTGGTGCTACCCTGGGTCCACTTTGAGAGGAAGGTTGATGTACTGTGAAGGATTACTCACATGAAGGAAGAAGGCCCATGATAGCAGCTGGGCAGGATACTTGAGGGTACACAAGACTTTGAGTTGGAAATGATCCAATTCTTCAGGCACACCATGAGTAAAGATGTGGCAACTCACTGAAAGTCCTATCCTGGTGCCAATATATGACAAGATGCTCAGTGCCAGAGGCTGCCGTGAACCTTTCTGACACATTGGGATGGACTTTGTAGAACTCTTAGAGTGGATTATTGAGGGGATAGATTTATTTCTAATATTGTGGATGATGCCATGGAGTTTTCAGAAGCCATGCCACTAAGGTCAATCAAGGTGCCCTAGGTGGCACAAGTATGGTATTGGTGTGGCATTTTATGTGGATGGGCCTCCCCTAAGAGATAGTGATAGATCAGGGCAGAGCATTCATGTTGCAGGTCTTCCTGCAATTATGTGCCCAAATGGATATAAAACACTTACATACCAGTGTCTATCAGTTGCAGACTGATGGGTTGGTAGAATGTTTTAATCTGTGAAAACAGTGTTAAGGAGATGTGCTGCACTGCAACCTTATTGGTGGGATAAGTATCTTGACCATTTAATGTTTTCAATATGGGCAGGATACCAGATATCCACCCAGTAAATATCCTTCTTTCTTTTAATGGAATGTTTTATCAAATACTGTTAAAATTATTTTAAAACACTTTAAATAAAAGGAAATATGATATAGAAATTATTTAAATAAATACAAAGTGCTGATAATAAAGCTGAAAACAATTGTCTGTACAAGACAACTCATAAATGGTAGCTAGGAGCTTCATTTACTACTGAAAACTCCCCTTCTTGTCCCCAGAGTTTAAGGACAAAAACTATCTGGGGGACTTTGGAGAGGGCTGGAATGGCTGTTTTTCAACCAAACAGAACCATAATTACTGGAAAGCTATGGCTGCCTGTTTACTAAAGCCGCCCCCCACTCCAAGTTTCAAGCAGGGCCCTGACCAACATACTCCCAGTTATCCTTCTTTCAGAGTTGTGGCCTCACCTCCACAAAGGAGGGAGGGAAGAAGAAGAAGAAGCCAGCCAATCTTGAAGATCTGCTAGACTCTGGGTCTGGCTTGCTTCATCCAGGAGAACATAGTTATTAACAAACATCTTAAACCAGTAGAGTTGCAAGGTCCCTCCTGGCTATTGGTAGGAGTTGGGAGGGCAGGCTGCAAGATCCATGTTGGGAAATATCTGAAAATGTTTGGGGTGGAATCTGGGGAAGACAGGAAGGGGTCCAATGCCATAGAATCCAATACAACCTGCAGCAGGAAATCCACCTGAGAGGAGGGGCTGGGGGATCTGGGCCCAGCCTTGTTAACTCTTTAAGACAGGGCAAACTCCCCAGTGAGGAAGGAACCAGAACAGAAAGCACTGATCAAAATAAAGGCTATATGCCCTCCCTTTGCTTTTTGTGGGTGGGGCTAATCCCACTGGAAGCAAAGACAGGTGATGAGATGGGAGTAGCCAATAGGGAGTACTTCATAAAAACCATGGACTCAGGTCAAGGAAGACTTGTCCCAGCATCTCCTGTGCCTAGCCAGCTGAAAGATAAAGCACTGGGAAGAGAGAAGGAAGGAAATGGTTGATCTAAACCCCATTTCTGTTGAGGCCAAAATAATTGAGATCCTGGAGGCTTTGGCAGCCTCTGCCAATTTAGCCAACACTGCAGAGGCTCACTTCTATGGAAGAGAGATGAAACATCAAGCAGATGTAAAACACAGGAAGATAGATTAAGGATGAACATTTAAAAGAACTAGAACCAATGGAATTATTAGCTCTGGGAAGTTTTGGAACCTCTTTACCAGAGGTATTTATGAAAAATAATGTATGATTTAAACTGAGGCTGAAACTAGAACCAATAGAAAATTAGCTCTGGGAAGTTTTAGAACCTCCTTACTGGAGGTATTTAAGAAAAGTGTATGGTTTAGATTGAGGCTGTCCCGCTTTGCATCAAGATGTTTAGACTAGAAGATCTATTTGGATATTTCTAATTTAGTCTTTAAAATAGCATGCCCTTTGGCCCACATTCTTAAATCTATTACTATTTTTAGAGGATTTTTAGATTACCTCCCTTTGTTACAACATCTAGGTTAATGCAGGAGCAAGGATTGAAGATGATACAGAAATGGTATTATACACCCATTAAGATGTATTATATTTCTAAATCAGGGAGTAAAAATTGTTGGAGGAAATGTGGAGAAATTGGAACTTTCAGTCACATGTGGTGGGATTGTCCCTTAGTGAAAAAATTCTGGGTTCAGGTTGGCATAGGGATGACAAAGATTATGGGAAGAAAAATAAGTATATCTAAAGCAATGGCAATTATTAGTTTGGATGGTGTGGGATTAGGATCAAAAGAGGATACTAAATGGATTAATTTGATGTTAGTAGCAGCAAGACAAGTGATAGCAAGGAATTGGAAAGAAGCTGAGGAACTGACAATTAATCACTGGAGGGATAAAATGAATAATGTAATAATATTGGAGTATTTAACGATGAAGATACGAAGAATGAATGGATCAAAGGTTAGGGAACAAGAGGAGAGCTGGTTTAGAAAGATGGTGAGGTATCTGGAAAAGTTTAAACAATTTAAGATGATTGGTTGGTTAATAAGGAAATGAATGGATAAGAAGTTTAAATAAATAGAGGGATGGAGTTGTATTTGGATGACTCACACTTATCCCACACACAGCCCTCTTGGCTGGTTTTGCCGAGCTCGCAGTCAGCTTGTCCACTCTGGAAGACTTTCCCGCCACTGTCTCAAGCTCCTTCACAGAATCAGCTGCCCTCTCAGCCTCGGTCAGGCACGAACTGACCCACTCAGTCTCTGTCAGGCTCCAACTCTGACAGACTTCTGACAGGCACCAACTCTGTCATATAATTATATAATATAATAATTAATAATTATAAATATATGGAATATTATAATGTATCTGTGACGGAAAGCTAGGGGTTAACCAGAAACTGAAGACGCACAGGGCATTGGGATGCTTGTATGCGTAAGTCTTCAGCATATGGTTCAGGGTGCCATTAAACCTTTCATTGAGTCCATTTGCTTGTGGGTGGTATGCTGTTGTGGTCACATGCCGGATTCCACAAGCTCTTAACAATTCTTGCATCACATTTGACATAAATGTGGTGCCTAAATCAGTCACCATCTCTTTTGGAAAACCCAATCTTGCAAACACATTCAGCAGGGCTTCCGCCACTGTCTTAGCCTCAATGCCCTTAAGTGGCACCGCTTCTGGAAACTTGGTGGCATAATCTACGATGGTAAGGATGTACTTGTTTCCCCTTCTGGTCACTCTGGAGATATGACCAACGATATCTACTCCTATCTTCCCAAAGGCTTCAGTGACTATAGGGACTGGCTGTAATAGACCCTTGGTTTTATCCAGGGCTCTCCCCGCCAATTTGGATGAAATGTTAATAATTATAAATATATGGAATATTATAATGTATCTGTGACAGAAAGCTAGGGGTTAACCAGAAACTGAAGACGCACAGGGCCTGCGTCAGGTGATCTGAGGGACTCTCACAGAGGTGTAGTGGTGTTGGAATATATAACAATAAAATTATTTTTAAAAAGGGTTCAGTCACATACCAATTTATTGCTTGAAAATAATATGCTTACTTTCAGTCATCTGAAGAGGACCCATAGATTACTGTCTACAAAATTTAATTTAGCATGGCAGAACACTTGTTTCAGAGGTGGTCAGTGTATACAGGTAATTTCCACAAGAACAGTTTCTCTTAACATGGTGCTACAGGTATTTGCAAGATGTGCCTATGAAAATGGCATGTTCTACAATTAATGCTTGAAAGATTGTTCTTTTATTTACTACAGAAAAACCCACTGAATGAAACAGAGTGCGCACTAATGAAAAACTGTTGCCAGTTTAACAACATTCAGTGTATATCCAGGATTTTTCTGGACTTGATATAATTGAAATCTGCAATAATACTGAAGTACAGAGACATTGGTTTTGGTTAAGTTCATTTTGTTTATTCAAAAGATTGTTCACAGCTTCTGGTTTTGGCAATGCGCTGTTAGGAGTGGCTCGGACCAGTGTGTCCAGAGCCGCTTCTAAATCTGACAGTGGAGGGGTCCCCCATGAGGGGAGACTTGACTCTGGGACCCAGGAAGGGTCCTGGAAGGCAAGTAGCTCGAGCGGTTGAATGTGGGTGTCTGTCCCCCGATCCAGCTTGCTCCAAGCCTCGCTGTCTCGATCGCCATTTTTAAATGGCTCGAGGGTCAACTGCCGGACTTCTCTTTTTCCTATTTTGATTTAAGCAGCTCTGCATTAGCGGGACAAGCTGCATCACTACTATTAAGACTGTAACTTTTCTTTCTTCTTACTACTGAATCCTGAGGCATTATCTTTGACAAACAGGAAAAGCGGAGAACTGGGGCTGAAGCTAAACTCAGACAGAAGCAAAGGTAGAGAAGGAGGGGGAGAACTCTCTCTCTTTCTCTTTCAAGGCTTCTAAAAGTTTCTGCCTAACCCAGTGATGCTTATAATCGCTGCATGAGAAATATGAATCACACTAATTTCTAAACATAGAAGAGACTTGATGGCTGAATCTAACTGATTTGTTTTAAACTTCTTTCTGGAGAAAGATTTGATTTTGGGAAAGTTGTTTGCAAGCATATATGGATGAGAAGGACAGCTGGTTTAAGAAGTAATTTGAAGCTTATGCTGAAGTGCTCTGAACAAATTTATGTGAGCTCCAACTAGACTCTTAAATCCTGATGGCGTTGTATACTGGATTATAAAACATAGCCTGATTGTTGGTTGAAGGAAGAATGCCTGTGCAAATTCTCAAAGTGGATTATAATTATCTGATGGTGGATGTTATGGATATAACCCTTTAATTCTGTTTTTATTTTTTATATGTTTTGAATATTTTTATATGGTCTGAATATTTTTGGCTTTTGATTCATTTTTCCATTTTTCCTCTTTTTTATATACCATATTTGGAGTTGTTTTTATTTTTGGGGGAGTGTCTGGTCGAATTTGTGTTTTTCTTTTTCTCTTGGGTTATTTGTTTAATTTTTAATTTTTGATCTCACATGGATTATCAATAGGGCATTCAGCCTTGGATTACAATTTACATCTCGAAGTAGTCAGATGATCCTGTTGTGACTTGGATTTAATTGAACTATCATTGGTAGATGACCTTTTATAGTAAACTGTTTCTGTTTTAGTGAGTTGAACTGTTTTGGCTAAGTGGTACCAAGGATGTTGTACTAAAAAGATGGAAGAAGAATTTGATCAAGTCAGACGAGTGCCATCAAGTTTTACAAGATGGAACAAACTGCCCAATGAAGTTCAGGAAGCTTATAAGAAAGAGAACTAGAGATGATGTTTTGAAGCAAGCAAGAGACAAACCAATGATGATAGCTGGAAATATGGTGAAAATTTTGAGAGAGGTACCGTGGCCAGTGAGACAAAAGAGGAGAGAATACCAAGCTTTAACAAGCTTCCTGAGAGAAAGAGAAATACCCTATACATGGCCAATGCCGGAAGGCCTTCTTTTTACTTACCAAGATAATAGGTACAGGATAAACTCCATTTTCAAAGCCCAGAATTTTCTGGATAGAGTGAAGGAAAAGAAGAACGATGAAGAGGAAGAAAAAAACTCTGGTGAAGAGAATCTAAATGAACCACGGAAATACCAGACAAGACAGCAGATTTAAAAAGATAAAAAAGATAGTTATAAGAAAAATCCATAATGGCATCAATAATTTCTGTTAATGTGAATAGACTCAATTCTCCTGTTAAAAGGAGAAAGACCTTCAGAAATCTGACAAAATTGGAAATGGACATAATTTGTTTACAAGAAACTCATATTTTAACTAAAGACCAATACCTTTTGAAAAATAAGAAACTTGGTAGTTTATTTACAGCAACAGACATGAATAAAAAGAAAAGGGAAGTGGCAATATATATTAAGGATAAATTTAACCCACAATTACAGTATGGAAGAACCCTATTAGTGGAAATTACAGTGGATGATAAAAAAAATCCTACTGGCAAATATTTATGCCCCAAATGATCATCAAGATAATTTTTTTCAAGATCTACATCTAAAATTGTCAAATTTGGAATACGTAGAATACTATAATAAGAGATTTTAATGCAGTTTCTGACAGACAACTGGACAAAAAAACACATAAACAGATTAAAAGTAAAAGTCTTCAATTGCCAATAAGCTTTTGGAAGCTAGCAGAGGAATTGGATCTGGTTGATGCATGGAGAACAAGATACCCAAATTTGAAAGTCTTTACCTATTATTCTCCTAGTCATCAAACATGGTCAAGAATTGATATGTGTTGGCTCTCTACAAATTTGGTCAAAGATTTAGTTGAGACAGAAATTCAAACAAGAATTATATCAGATCAGAGTCCTGTAACGGTAAAGTTCAAAGGTGCAAGAATGAGAAGATCAAGGAAGTTATATACCTCAATTCTGAAAGATAAAGACTTTCTTAAAGAATCTAAGGTTGAAATGGAATCCTTTTTCAAACAGAACATAGTACAAGATGTAAAGATACAAGTAGTTTGGGATACTGCTAAAGCATACTTCAGGGGCCTCGCAATTAGATATAGTGCCAAGAAAAAGAAAGAACTGAAAATTTTCAAAAACTGATGCTGCAAAATGGAGAAGCTGAAAAGAACTTAAAAATGCAACCGACAAGACAGGAGTTCCAAAATAAGGTTAAAGAAATGCAACACCAATTGAACGTGTCACTCATAGAGGAGATGGAGATAAAATTGCAATATGCCAAACAAAACTTTTTTGAGCGTGCCAAAAAGCCTGGAAGGTGGCTGGCCTATAGAATGAGAAAAGAGAACACCAAAAGAATAATACCGGTCTTGAAAGATAAGAATAATAAAGAGAAAGTTCAAAAACAGGAGATATGGCAAATTGTGGAACAATTCTATAAAAAGTTATATGAAGATAAACAAGTTCACAAAACAGATTTAGAAGATTATATTAACCAAAATAATCTTAACAAATTTACAGAAGAAAAACAAAAAAATTTAAATGAACCAATAACAATAAGGGAATTTGGAGATGTAATGGCATCTCAAAAAAATGGTAAAGCCTCAGGTCCAGATGGACTGCCTGCAGAATTCTACAAAGTTTATGAGGAGTCCTTACTGTTACCATTTAAATGTCTCCTTGAAAAGTTTCAAGACAAAGGCCAAATACCAGCTTCATGGTCACAAACTACAATATCCTTAATCCCAAAAGAAGGTGCGGATTTGAAAGATATAAAAAACTATCATCCAATCTCTCTTTTAAATGTGGATTATAAAATCTTTGCTGCAATATTGGCACAATGTTTGAAGTTCTACAGTCTACAATACATCAAGATCAGGCTGGATTCCTTCCTAGAAGATACTTGAAAGATAATGTTAGAACAGTCTGTAATATCTTGGAATAGTATGAGACTCACCCAGAGAAACAACTGGCACTAATTTGTTTGGATGCTGAGAATGCCTTCGATAATGTTCGTTGGCAATTTATGTTACAACAACTGAAAGGTATGGAATGTGGTGAAAATTTCTTGAGAGCAGTAAAATCAATATACTCTTTCCAAAGAGCAAGGGTGATGGTGAATGGTGAACTAACAGAAGCAATTAATATTCAAAAGGGTACAATGCAAGGTTGCCCACTGTCACCACTCCTTTTTATCTTATGTTTAGAGATATTGAATAACCAGATAAGAGAAGACACAAGTATCAAGGGAGCGGTGGTAAAAGGTGAACAATACAAATTGAGAGCTTTCACAGATGATCTAGTTTTTATATTAGAGCAACCAATAGACTCAATAGACTATCTTATAAACAAGATCACTCATTTTTGTTACTGGGCAGAACTGAAGATCAACTACCACAAAACAAAATTTTTGACAAAGAATATGACGATGGAACAAACTCAATCTCTTCAACAAAAATCAGGGTTTTTGTATGAGAAAAGAATCAAATATTTAAGTGTACTTATTTCAAATAAGTGCAGCTGTTTAAGAATGGACAATTATGATAAACTACTTAAAGAAATTAAAAAAGACCTGGGAAAATGGCATGATTTGAATTTATCCTTAATGGGAAGAATAGCCTCAATAAAGATGAATATCCTCCCAAGGTTATTATTCTTATTTCAAACTATCCCAGTATTTTTAAATAGTGGGTTTTTCAAGAACTGAATAAGATGGTTTCTAAATATATTTGGCAAGGTAAAAAAACAAGAATTAAACTAAAGATATTGCAAGACTCTAAATTAAGAGCAGGCATGGGCCTTCCAGATTGGCAATTGTATTACAAAGCTTCTGTGCTCTTTTTGGTAAGCGACTGGATACTATTGAATGATAAGAGGCAATTGCTGTTAGAGGGACATGATCTCACTCTGGGCTGGCATGCGTATCTATGGTATCAAAGACTTGAAGGACATTCCTATTTAAGAACTATTGGTTTCGGAAATCTTTGTATCATACATGGTCATGGTTAAAAACGAGAATTTATCAAAAAATTCTAAGATGGGTATCTCCAGTAGAAGCAATTACTCATCCAACTCTTTTAAAGTGGAACAAGCTCAATTTGTCATTGTTGGGCAGAATAGCTGCAGTAAAAATGAATATCTTACCAAGGATTATGTATTTGTTTCAAACTATCCCCATTGTGAAAGATGCTAAGGAATTTGATAAATGGAGAAGAAAAATCTCGGAATTTGTGTGGGCCGGGAGGAAACCTAGAATTAAAATGAAAGTCCTGATAGATGCAAAAGAGAGAGGTGGGTTTCAATTACCAGATTTGAAACTGTATCATGAAGCAATTTGTTTAGTATGGTTGAAAGAATGGATAACGTTATTAAATAAAAAACTTCTAGTGTTAGAAGGCCATGGGAAAAAATTCGGCTGGCATGCCTACTTGTATTATGGGAAAAAGAAGATGGACGGTCTTTTCTCTCACCATTATATAAGGAGCAACTTACTAAATGTGTGGATAAAGTACAAGAAATATGGCGATGAGAGAAGACCTCTGTGGATAGTGCCGGCTGAAGTGATAAAGTTAACGGCCAAAACAGTTAAGGAAAAACAACTATCATACAACCAACTACTAAAAATACAAAGTGGGAAAATAGAAATGAAAACTGCAGAAGAATTGAATTATAAATATGACTGGTTTCAAATGCAACAAATAAAAAGCTTGATGGAGAATGATATCAAAGCTGAAGGAATAAGGAAAGAGCAAACAGAAATGGAAAGAGTTCTGCTTGGAGATAATGAGAAATTAATTTCAAAAGTGTACAAATTACTTTTACAATGGACTACAGAAGATGAAGTAGTGAAATCTCAAATGATAAAATGGGCAATTAATGTAAATAAAGAAATAAAGATGGAATCTTGGGAATATCTGTGGAAAAACTCTATGAAACTCGCAACATGTCATAGTATTAAAGAGAACTGTTTTAAGATGATGTATAGATGGTATATGACTCCAAAAAAATTAGCAAAGATGAACAATAAGATGCCAGATAGGTGTTGGAAATGTAAAAAGCATGAAGGTTCTTTCTACCATATGTTGTGGACTTGTGAAAGAGCTAAAATGTTTTGGCAGATGATTCAACAAGAGATATCTAAGATCCTAGGATATGAATTTAACAAAGAAGCAGAGACTTTTCTGCTGGGATTACAAATGGAAAAATTTCCAAAAGAAGATAGAACTTTAATATGGTACTTGCTCTCAGCTGCTAGGACATTGTATGCGCAGTTGTGGAAGCAAGAAAAAATACCAGAAAAATGGGACTGGACTATAAAAGTTATGTCATGGAGTGAAATGGACAAGCTAACAAGAAAACTAAGAGACTGCGATTTAGAACTTTTTAATCGGGAGTGGAAGAAATTCAGAAGATATGTAGAAAAAGAGTGGAAAATAAAAGGACATTGGACAATTTTTGAAGATTAAGACCTTTAAGACAAGAATATAACTTTCGAAGGGGGGATCTTTTTCTTAATCAATTTTTGTTTTTTCTTGATAGTTAAAGGTACCTTTAATATCTGTTTTTTTAAAAAAAAAATAACACTGGCGGGGGTCAATTATTGGGGAGAGGGGTGGGAGAAAAGTAAGATGTGGGGTAGAATGATTTTTTTTTTTCACTTTAGGCTTTTTATAAGTTGTAGATATAGTTCTACTACCATATGTTACTAATAAAATTGTTTATACTAAAGAAAAGCTAATCTCTAAACTATATGCATACTTACTACAGATGAAAATGCTAGATGAAGTTGTAAAAGATTGTATGGTCCAATGGGCGAAAAATTGTGTCATAATATTACATTAGAAGAATGGGAGAGACTGTGGAAGTTCAATATTAAATTAACCAGGTCAATAACTCTCAAAGAAAACTTGTATAAGATGTTTTACAGATGGTACATGACTCCACAGAAGTTGTGTAAGAAGTATACTAATATGTCTAACAAATGCCGGAAATGTGCTAAACAGGTGGGTTCCTTTTATCATATGTGGTGAACATGTGAGATGGTGAAGGACTATTGGAAAATGGTTCATGATTTATTATAGAAGATTATGAAGACACAGATTCAATTTAAACCAGAACTATTTTTATTGAACATATTTCCTGAGGACTTTTCCAAAGAGATGAGACATTTGTTGGCGCATTTCAATACAGCAGCCAGGATTCTTTTGGCACAGAGATGGAAATCTCAGGAAATTCCCATGAGAATGGACTTGGTGGGAAAAATTCTCGAAACAGCAGAGCTGGACTTTTTATCCTAGATGTTGGCTGGGAAATCTAAGGAAGAAGCAAGAAAATATTGGTTGAAATTCTATGCCTGGCTAGATACTCAAGACTCTTAAGATTCTCTGGTGTGAATTTATATCTCATTTTTCCTGTATTCTGTATTACAAGATTGCTTTTATTGGACATGTCAAATTCAATAGATATTTTAACAAAAAAGATTTATAATACAAAATATCAAAATGTTGATGATGCAAAGTTTAGAGATAACAATATGTGACAATCTATGTATTTTAAGAAAGTATAGCAGATGTAGACTTGTATTTTTTGAAAATACTCTCTATGCAGATTAAGACTGATTTGTAATCTTTATTTCTTATCCCTTCTTATCCCCGATTCCTAATTCTTTGAAACTAATAAAAACTTCAAAATCAAAAGATTGTTCACATTCTTTAATACCTTTATTTAACATCTTCATGGTCATCATTCCATCCTGAGCCTGCTCCGGCAGGGAGGGCGGGATATAAATAAAAATTGTTGTTGTTGTTGATTCTATTTAGGTGATGTTCACTTTTATTTCAAGCAGAAACACATTACAGCTGTAACTTGTTTCTCACAAAGCTGAGATGAAATTCTGAGAGACTGTTGCCAGTACCACATTTCAGATTGCAAAATGCATCTAAAAGAATATGAAAGGCACAATATACTGCTAACTTCCTCCCATCCAACTGGGGTGAAATTTATAGCAATTGTATCCCTCACACATGAGATTTTCCCTGCCGAATTGCAGACCAAGAAGAGAAAGACCATTAAAATTGTCTGTTACCAAGCAGGCATAGAGAGATGTGACAGTAAGGTTTTTCTCCTTCTTCCCCATTGCTTAAATAGTTATATATGCAGACATCTTAATTTGAGTTGAACTCCCTATTTAAGAATCAATTAATTATCTGGAGTCCACCAATTCAGGTGACTATGGTCTTGAAACCTGCTTCATCTGCTCACTTGAAAGCTGGGAACTCAGAAGCCCTGGAGTAGGGAAGGGTCTTAGACTACTGGAGTGGGGGTGACAGGCAGATGAATACATGGATACATGTAGCTGCCATATACTGAATCAGACCATTGGTCCATCAAGGTCAGTATTGGCTACTCAGACTTGGCAGCAACTGTCCAGGATCTCAGGCTAAGGTCCTTCACATCTCCAACAATCTGATTCTTATTGGAGGTGCTGGGGATTGAACCAGGACCTTCTGCATGCCAAACAAATGCTCTACCATGAAATCACTGTGATGGGTTGGTGATGATCAGTTCAGCAGTGCACCAGCACCCAATACCTAACTGCGTGGAGAAGGCTGATGTGACCAGACAGTTTCTGGAGCAACAACAGCTGAATAAGGCAAGATGGCCTCATGAGGATTTGGAGAGTGGGGCATAGTTTTAGGGAGCTCTGGGTGGCCATATAAACCTTCACAGCTCAGGGCCAAGGAGATTCCCCAGTGACTTCTGAGCACCAAGAGAAAGAGGAGTAGAGTGACCTGGAGGTAAGAGGAGCACCAGGATGAAGAATTAAGACATCCTCTATTCCCACACTAAGGCTCAAGGGACCCTACAGCAAGCTGACAGAAGTTAAGCCCAAACAGAGTAACATTGTTCTTCAGCTGGTCAATAGCATGTCTTTGTTATGGACATGAAATCCAGAAACAAAATAAAATAAATATGACTGAAGAAATGGGAGCAAAGGTAGTAAAAACAAAAATATCTGTTACTGGATTTTTGAGTCAGTCAGTGTTTTTACCAATTTAATATTATAGGACAAATTACTCATGCCACCAGAAAGACAAGTGGAATTGTGGGTTTCTACGAAGTAAATTTCCCTGTTGTATTACAGTTACAGAAACATCTGTAGAAAATGACTTTGAGCAGATCAGCAGTGAAAATATGTGCTTTTCTGGATGGCCAAAGGGCTGCAATCTGAAGCCAGAAAATGGAAAATTGGCTCAAGCTCCATCAACAACAGATTTTTCTTCTCCAATAAAGTTACAGCTGTTTGCATTTACTTGTACTGTAAGTATGTACTTATTTTTAACTTCTAAAACTCAGGAGGAAAGAATTTATTCATATTTGTGAAATAATAATAAAAGCTTGCATAAACATTGGCATGAAAATTCAGTAATAGCTGAATTTGCACTTAATGCCTGAAAGTGTTTGACAGTCAGTATCAGTGGTCTTTGGTAGTTTGTCACATAATGGTATTTGGTATTAGACATAACTTGATAGCTCTTATGCCGTTTCACTGGATTTTTGGACAATTATTATATCGGATAATTGGAAGTATATTTAACATCTGACAAAAACCAACCCTGAAGATATAACACATCTTCAGCCACAGATTCTAAATGTAAAAATCCGAATGTTCAGACCAACCCCCCGCAAAAAACAAACAAACAAACAAAAAACAACCCAAACATTTATACAATTTAGAGTGCAATCCAATAAGCTTAACTGGGGGAATTCCAAGTCCTATAATGCTCTCTGATCCCTGCACTGTAAGCCCCTCCTCTGATATCACACTGGTAACACTGGAAATTCTAGGCCATGAAGGAGGGACCATAATGTGGCACAGTTGCCCTAGTTCCCAAGACATATTTAATATGGATTCATAACAGGGGCGCCTCATCCCATGTGGCCTAGATTTGGGACTGGCTATTGTTCAGTGATATAATATATATTCTAAAAGCACAACATTGGCTTCTCCCATATAACCCACATTTTGGAAGGTCATATCTCAGTAGACAGGTAGAAGCTTAGAAGGTAGAAGATACCAGACTCGCGTTCAGTTAAAAGGAAAATCATGCAATAGAGCTGAGAGAATATGTATCCTTTCAATAGCTGCTGCCAGAGCAGACCATTGTCCAATGGCACTCATTCCTATAAAACAATGCATATATCCAAACACAAGCTGGAAGAGACCTCAAGTGTCATCTAGTCCAACTCCCTGCACAATGCAGCAAATGCGTAACTACCTCTCCCCACATCCCCAGTGACCTCTGCTCTATGCCCACAGCAAGGCAAAACACCACTCCAGTATCCCAGGTCCAATCTGGCCTGGAAGAAAACTCTTTCCTGACTTCCAAAGTTGTGATCGGCATTACCTTAGACATGTAAGAAAGGACCACAAGAGTTGAGCACTGATTCATCCCTTTCCACCTGCCCTCTCATGTTTTGCATATTCACACAATCAGGGTGAACAATCAGTCACACAGTGGTAGGGTTGCCAAATCCAATTCAAGAAATATCTGGGGACTTTGCGGGTGGAGCCAGGAGACATTGGAAGTGGAACCATAAGCAAAGTTGTGACAAGCATAATTGAACTCCAAAGGAAGTTCTGGCCATCACATTTAAGGGGACCACATGCCTTTTTAATGCCTTCCCTACATTAGAAATAATGAAGGAAAGGGGCACCTTCTTTTGTGGCACATAAAGTTGGACCCCCTGGTCCAATCTTTATGAAACGTGGAGAGCATATTGAGGAGACTCATCAGATGCTACGCTGAAAATTTGGTACCTCTACCTCAAAAACCCACTCCTCCAGAGCCCCAGATACCCTGGGATTAATTCTCCATTATACACTATGGTCCAGCAGACATTTCCCTCCCCCCCCATTTCTGATGACCCTGAAGCTCCGGAAGGCCTCCAAACCGGGGCTCCCCTGCCCGCACCTGGGGATTGGCACCTCTACTCACGAGTTGCTGAACTTTCAAGTTTTTCACAGTAACGCATGGCAACCAAAGGTTCAAGTTTACCTTCACACTATGCAAACGACCACCGCAAGGATTGTGCAACAAATGGAGGGTCTGGGCTTCTTTCACAGCCATGTTGTTCTGCCTCCTCCCCCCCCCCCTCCGCCCTTGCTTCTTTTCAGCCTGAAAGACGCAAACACACCATCCAAAGAGGAAGGCTTTCTCAAGTAGAGACTGAAGCCTCCGGAGGGGGAAAGGCACATGATGGCTGTGGGGGTGGGGCTTCCCCTCACCGGCCAGCTGACTGGGGGCAGGAAAGAGCCTGGGAAAGCGGGAGAACCCCCGCTGGAACCTGGGGATTGGCAAGCCTATACAGTGGATTAGATGGAGCAATGGTCTGGCTCACTATGGAGAACTTCATGTTCTTCCTCAAAAATCTTCTGACATTCTGAGGCTCCGATGCCATAAACAATAATCTCAGAAAACACTTAAAGACTATTGGAATTTCCTGTCCCCAAAAATTTCTGTGTGGCATGGGGAGTTGTTATTTGTTGTTATTTGTAGTTTCTTAATTCTCTAGACTATGCCCTGAATAATTAAATAATGTATTAGATTTTAATTAAGTGAAAAGACTAAAAAACCAACAAACCAAATCTAATACGCATCCATTTTTTGCATTGTTTTAATTCTTCCATCCCCTATTCAACAGAACAATTTTTAATCATTTTGTTCTCCCTTTTAAAAGGAAAAAAAATCATGGAACTGCATCACAAAATAGGTGGAGGGTGATGATATTCCTTATTAAAACACAAATACAGTAATTACAGTTTATGTGTGATTATCCTGAGTCTGCACAGGATGACTTTAAACAGCCAAACATCCATTAATTTTACTGTTCAAAGAGATGCTCATAATCTTTTAAAAATGTCGTATAAAATATTCATTTCTAAATGCCCTACGGTGATTTTGGAATTTATTTAAAGTGGGCTGTTGATAGCTCTTTTATAAATAAGCAATTACAGTACACTAAAAATATCATGGCCCATCACATTATACATTCTATAATTTCATGGATGAAAGGCCTAAAGCTGATCTGCATAAATGTGGTGTGCCTCTCAGCAGGTGAAGGGTTTGATTGCACATGATAATCAGAGTTATTATTTATAGTAACCATTTATACCTGTTATTTATTAAAATGCAGTAAATCACATATTGATTTCATTCAGGAAGTTGCCATGGCTTAGATGAAAACTAAGCATGAGACTCTTTAAGTATATCTACTATTTCTATCTAAGCTGCTAGTATGAATCTAATGCACACCTATAGGAAATTATGCCAGCTAGATATATTGTAGAGAGATTCTTTTGAAAAAAGGCAGCTATCCCAATCCAACAGGTAGCATTCTACCATGATGCTCAGTTAAGGGAGGGGTGTTACACTGGTACAAAGTGTCTATGCAACAGGCTCCTCCATTGTTGTGTCCACCTTGTAGTGATTGAAAATGCCTTGTACAGATTGATCACATTACGCTTAGCTGATCTGATAAGATACAATTTGATGTAATTGGCCAGAAACTTCCTTGGTGAAAATAGATTGAATATAGGGTGCCACCATTTGATAGTGTAGTAGAGCTCCAAAACATGCTTCTAATTTCTCTGCATGTTAAATCTCATGCTGGCATTAGGAATAGCTCCAGCTAAAGTGCTATTTTCAGGCCACATTATAATATGTGTAGGATTTTAATTTTAGCCATTCTTTGTGTTTCAGAGAAGAAGTTTTCCTTCTAGGACATGTTTCCCACCTGTGGTGAGCAATGAAGTTGCATTATACTGAGTCAAAGTACTGGTCTTTTAGTGTTCTCTGCTCTGACTGGCAGCAGCACTCAAAGTCTTAGGCTGAAGCCTTTCACATCACCTATTTCCCAGTCTCCTTTGTTAAACTGGAGATGATGAGGATCAGAACTGGGACTTTCTGCACACAAATAAGTTGTTTTCCCACTGAGTCATGGCCTCTCCCTCAGTGTTTTGTAATAGTTTGCTGGTTTAAGCAAATTAGTTGAATTGAGCTGGGCCAGAAGTTTACTTGGTCTCACCTCTATCAGGGAAGAGTGGAAATGGGACAAGAAATAAGAGGAAAGGAAAGGTCTCCTGTGCAACCACCAGCCGTTTCTGACTCTGGGGTGATGTTGCTTTCACATTTTCACGGCAGACTTTTTACGGGGTGGTTTGCCATTGCCTTCCTCAGTCATCTACACTCCCCCCCCCCCCAGCAAGTTGGGTACTCATTTTACCGACCTCGGAAGGATGGAAGGCTGAGTCAGCCTGGACTAGCTACCTGAACTACCTCCAAATGAAATACCCAATTCTTTCTACCTGCAAGTATTAAATTTCCCCCTTATATTTTACCATCTTTATCTTTCATTAGACACTTTTTACTAAACTATTACTTAAAATACAAGTCTAAACTATTCTTCTTCAGCACATATAAGTATAAAAAAGTCAGAGAAGTCTCATCACAGAACTAGCTAAGCTTAACCACATTAAAAATACAGACTAACTTGTTATTTTAACAATATCGTCATTAAAATGAGCATAAGAAACAAATATCTTTATTCTTCTAACTTACTTATTTCAAATGGAGAGAAAAAATCAAATTTAAAGTATCATAAAATGTAGAGAGAGAAAAAAGTAATAAGCAGAAAAAAACCCATAATAATTTATCTGTCTCAGTATAAACAATCTCTCCAAACAAATATATTAACAGCAGATCTACCAGATTACAGAATAATTGCTGCCTTCTTAAAAATTGATCCAAGTTAACGATTTATTTATATAAAATTCTTTTCACAGCTTTTCAATCCTTTAACTCTTATATCCATATTGCTCTAGGAGGAACAACTTAATATGACCCAAAAATCTCACTTGACCTTTTAAAATCGCATGTCAGTTCTTGTTGAGAATTCTATATCCAATTACCCACAGAGAAACAGTTCAAAGACCCTTCTTCCTGAAAGTTTTCCACATCTTGATTTTTTTGCTGAGATGTACCTTCTTTTTCCTTAGTGCAGTCATCCCTCTCGGTAAAATTAGTAAGGATCCCATGCCACTTGTTCCTCTCGAAAAAACTTCAATCAGTCTCGATTTCTGGTCCTCCTTTTTAACTGCGCAATAAGGTTCCATTTTGGTTTTCTTCTGTTCATTTCCCAGTGGATCACTCTCCATTTCCAATTCCACAGGCGTCACCGAGATCTCTTTAACACTCTGCTCGTGTAGATTTGAGGTTTCGCTAGCTTTTAACATAAAAACTCCCATTTGCTTTTTTATCAACTCTGTTAATGAACCAAGATCTTGCTTTAGAGAAGTTATGGTAACCATTATATCTTTTTTATAAAACATTTCACTTGCTAATGCCATTTTCTCTACCAAATAACTCAGTCTATTAATCCAAGTTGAAAAGTAACTCAGAGACCCAGTTAGTCTGTCTCTCCAAATCTCCTCCAGCTGTGTGTTTTGATTGTTGCCATTTCAGTTGCACTCAGGCGGCAAAGACAAATCTCTCTAAAATATATCTCGTTTTTGTTCAGACCATATTATAGCCAGCTAATAGTCTCATTAACACATATTCAATTATAGCCAGGTCGATTTGAGTATCTATATTCAGTCTAATTCAAATTGTTGCCAATGCTCAAAGTTGTTCTTTGTCTTTTCGAAGCCGCATTCACAGGAAAGTGGGGGAGGAATCCGCCTCTTTCCCTTCCTTTGAACTGTCCCATTTGTTGTTATGTAAAGCGACCCATTAGCCAGTGGTATTGAAAACAAACTTACTTGCCGAGTAGAATTGCCGTGCTTGAGGTAGGAAAGTGATGTATCCGAAGCTTGTTAAGAAAAAAAAGAGCAATGGTTAGGTGTTCACCTCTTACTGCCATAATGGCGATCATGGCGGCAGAGCTTTGGGGCATAAAGAAGGACAGGAACAGCTGCCGCTATGCCCCTGGCTTTTTGCAAAGCCCCATGACAAAAGGAAACCCCTTCAGGGTCTCCTTGGAGATGCCATGTCTGTGGCACCTCTCCAACCGCCTGATTCAGGGGGGCCACTAGAAACAAGCTCTGCGGACCCCCACTGAGCTCAAGGCGACATAACCCAAAAGTCTCTGCCATTGCCTTCCCCAGTCATCTATGCTTTCCCCCCAGCAAGCTGGGTACTCATTTTACCAACTTCGGAAGGATGGAAGGTTGAGTCAACCTCGAGCCGGCTACCTGAAAATCCAGCTACTGCTAGGGATCGAACTCAGGTTGTGAGCAGAGCTTAGAACTGCAGTGCTGCAGCTTTAACACTCTGTGCCACAGGGCTCATACAAGAAATAAGAACAGCTTCCTTTACTTAATTTCAGAGTGTCAGGATTGCTGTTCAAGGCACAGAAACCCGGCAGGGCTGCCAAGAACCACATGTCCCCAAGAAAAGATTCCATCTAGGTTGCCCATATGACCCTGATCCAAACCAAATATTTAAAAATAATTTGGCTAACTGTTACCATGCATCTATAATAATGAAACAATTTTATTCTTAAACCCCACCCCCCACCCCCAACACTTGCTTCTGGGCTCCATTGTGCAAACCCCCTGTGAGAATTTTGCTGAACTCTTAAGATCTGAAAAACTTTCTAATTTTTTTTCTCCACAAAAAATGGGAAAATAATGAAAATGTATAAAACAGGCAGATGTCTTATTCATGCCACTGTGGTCATATGGGAGAAAGTAATTTTAAAAGTATGATAGGATTATTATTATGACCATTATAATAATTCAAGAAGCATTTTAAGGTAGATGCTGAGCTGATATAATTTAAGACACCTTCCAGTGATGTCAGGGGTGTTTGGCATATGCAAATGAGTTGTGCCAATGAGCCCCCAGCACCTTTTTCTACTAAATGACCCCTGGACATGTCCATCATCTGTCCATTTATGGCAGGCAAAACTAATCAGAAAATAAAACTAGGAATCTCAAAATGAGGTGATTGTAGGGATTCCAGGGCCAAAAAAATTGAAAGGAATTGGGATATCCTGGCCTAGTTTATCACCAGATTGCCTATGCTATTTGACATGGAAACTAAGCTAACTTCTTGTTAGGAAATTAATAATGTTCATTGGAATGTTCATCTATTCAATCATGTTCATTTATTCAAATCATTTATCCAAAACAAAGATGAGACTTAGAAGAAGCCCCCACACTTTCCTCAGCACAGCAGACCTGTCTGACAGTTAGGCTATTCTTGAATGCTAGCTTCCTGATGTGGTTTGTGGTTAAGCTACTTCCTACTGCAAACTTGTCAACAACCCGTTAATATCTAACTCACTAACACCTGTTGATATCAGACCCAGTCCCTCTTACTGTTCCCTTGTAGATCTTAGCCCTTTCTGACCCTGAATGAATAAAAATGCTTTTCATCTTCTTTAAGGCTTGCCATGAAACAAAGGTTTAATCAATATTTAGCATGAGCAAAGGAAAAGCAAGTAGCTAGCCAGGGGAGCCAAGTATAAGACCCAGGAGGCCCCCACCTCCTCTTTAACAATTGAAGCTCTGGGTGTTTTTCTCTGCTATTAACTTCCTGCCTCCCTCAGCATGGTTTTGCGGCTAAGCCATTTCCTATTGAAGCCCCTTAAACCAGTATAATCTTAACAAGTAGGCCATTAGGGCAGATATTAGCTGTAGAATTACAGAAGGTTTAGAACTTTAAACAAGGGGAAAACGATGCTAAAAGGATGTGTGTACCTAATATGGTCATGGTCATAGCCTGAGCCAGCGGCGTGGAAGCTAGACTGTGAGCTCTGACCAATGGCAAACAGCCACAGAGCGAGATAGGGATCTGTGACGTCGGGAACAACCCTATGAAAGGCAAGGGCTTGGCCAAAATTAGCCAGAGAAACACAACCTTGCTACCTTGTTCTTTCTCTCCTCTTTTGCAAAAGTGAAAATAAAGCGGTTTTCTCTGAACAACAAAGCCTACAGCTTGGTAATTGTTTTCCTGGGTTGGGCATTGCCCCAAAAACTGGTTGACATTCTGTTCCATACTTATTACCACTAAAGCAGATTAACATTCTATTATCATGCATGTAAAGGACGTGAGGAAGGAAGCATCTTTTTACTACTTTGATAGACAATGGAAAAATATTAAACGTCCCTTCAATTCATAATATTAACAAATGTTTGCTGCTATAGTGCTGTTAAAAACATTTTAAGTTGCCAACCAGTATGGATGAGGAGTTGAGACTAAGACTAAAAAATAAGGTGGAGGGAAGAAAAATTAGAAGCGGAGTTAGAGGAATGGCAGATCATGAAAGAAAGAGAGCAGAAGGAGGAGAAAGAACAATGAAAGGTTTTTAAAATGTATTTTTCTATCCTAGAGTCATAGAGTTGGAAGGGACCTCCAGGGCCATCTAGTCCAACCCCCTGCACAATGCAGGAAACTCACAAACACCTCCCCCTAAATTCACAGGATTTTTATTGCTGTCAGATGGCCATCTAGCCTCTGTTTAAAAACCTCCAAGGAAGGAGAGCCCACCACCTCCCGAGGAAGCCTGTTCTACTGAGGAATCGCTCTAACGGTCAGGAAGTTCTTCCTAATGTTGAGCCGGAAACTCTTTTGATTTTCATACACTAACAGGGCTGCCCTTCGCAAGATCCGGGTGTGCAGAAAAAACTATGGAGCTGAAAAATCTATGAAGTGAAGATAGAGGAAAACCATAGACTGCTAGAGATAACTTTACTAGGAGACTGCATCCTAGCAATGATTGTTGTTTGTCCTGCCACGTGTTGCCTTCCTCCAGTGCTGGACTGGGTGATGGATTAAGCAGGATTTGATAAGCAAGGGTTTTTCCTCAGCTGCCTAGTAAAAACTGCAGAAAGGCCCAGCTGGCAGTCAGAAGAACAATGCCTGTTTACTGTGCTCTGCCTTTCCTCTGCTCCTAGTGGTTGCAGTGCTGAACTGCATTTGGAAAAAAAAAAAGCGTTCTGTGGTTTGGCACAATCTGAAGGTAAGAAGCACCACAGGAATAGGGACTTTAAGGAATATGTACAACAAACCAAAGTGAACTGCCCCATCTTCCTGTGATTTCTGAAAAAAATATCCTTTCCTTCCACATAATATGGCTATTATAATAAAGTGTTCTGCTATATTCTTGGATAGTATGTGCATTCCAGAAGGGTCAGCATACCAAGAGATGGATATAGAATATGCAAGGAACTGTTACATGCCTCAGATCCAGGATCAGTGTCAATATTGCCATCACTGTTTCCAAGGTGCAAAGTAGAAAGTCAAGGTGTGTTGTTCAGTTCACTTTGTTTGAATGTTCAGTTGTTCAGGAGAATAACACGATCATTTTATTTTGTAAGAGAAGTTGTTTAAGTGGTGGGAAAATCCAAAAAACTGGAGACATTAATTTTAAAAAGTAAAGGCCTGAGATGTGGAGGCCCAGTTAACAACTGATGGAAGTCAAATTGAATCAAGAGAAAAGCTTTCTGCAAAGACCTGATTATTAATTGCTAACTGAAGAAAAGTCAGAATTAGTAAATTGAGCAATTAGTTTTCAAATATAACTATTTCCTATGGAGATACGTTGAAGTTTTTACTGATGGGACTGTACCACAGACCAGTATAGATTTGGGAGAAAAAGATGCAGACTTTCATATGCTACAGCTATCTCTGTATACTGGTACCAGGGCATTTCACCCTAGTGGGTCACTCTCCCAATTTTGTTTGTTTGTTAGCCTCATGTTAAAAGAAAAACATGGACATACACTAGCACCAAAATAGGATTTGAAATTTATAAAAATCCAAATACCTTCATTAAAATAAATAAAAATAGCCATTTTCCACTAAAGAGAGAAACCATTTAAAGGTTGTTGTTGTTTTTTTAAAATCATTCTTCTGATGATTTCCTAGTGCCCACGCCAACCCCTAAAGGTTGATGTAGTGTTCGGCACCCAGGAACGAGGAACAACACTGAATTGTTGTTTACAGAACAGCTTTATTGGCAAAGATGAAACACCACTAAGGAGAGCCAACAACAAACAACATATAGCCTGAGAGCTCTGTAACCATCCCACTCTAAACAAGTTAAATACATAACAATGGGATGGAGACCTTCCTATTTAAAGGCACATACATCACAGTTGAGAAGCTGTGGCAAAGTGCACCCCACAACAGCCACCCCACAACAGCCACTACCAACAGCCAACAGCAGCAGTACCAAGCATCAGGAAAGGACTGCAAGTTGGTCATGGAACCCTGAGCAGTACAGATGCCACCAAGGCAGCATCAGAAATGGAACATTAGAGCAGAGGACAGCTGGTGCTGGGGACTGGGCAAATACCCTGTGCAGCACTGTCAGGCAGACTGCGGCAGCAGACTGACTGAGAGTGGCGGGTGGATGAGAACTACCCCAACAGCTCTGGACACATCACAATTGTGTGAATGAGCCCAGTCCTGGAGAAGGAACTGGAAGAAGGGAAAGGGCAACAGGAGGAGGCAGCAGACTGAAACATGTCATATCTGTACTATGGATTGAAGTGTGCCATTCTCTCTTAATCAATGGGAACCTCGTAGAAGCCCAGCAATGGTAGTCTGGCCTTAAGGAAAACCAGTTTTTCTACAACTGAATGAATGAATTTGTTTATAACATTCATAGACAAGCAAACAATTCATAAAAGTCCAATTCATAACCAATAAAAGGTGATATAAATATACAATAATTATTATACAATACTAAAATATGATACCACCTAAAATATACATAAAATACGAATACAGATTTTAAGACACTGACACTGAAGTTGTAAAATTAGTGTTAAAACCAAGGATAAGCTAAAAACCCTGTCTAGACCTCTTTGTTTCTTCCCTTAATAAATAAATTGTTTATTCACTGCCTAAACCAGCATTTAAAGTAGTAAAATCATACCAAATTAAAACTGATTGACCATAAAATCATACATAAAAGGCATAAAATACTGTTATAAAACTACAAATATAACAAAACATGGCAGTTACAGCAAACAGATTGGCAAAGGTGTTTAGCCATTTCCTGACTGAATTAATAGAGTTTGCCTTATTCTTGTGGGAAGCCAGCCAGATTTTGCTAATTTGTATGTAACCTCAGGGTTCCTATCGCTAAGAAGATTCTTAAGGAGTTGCAATTTTTGGCTACTGGTAAAAGGTATGAAAATGGAAGTACTTCTTGATGATCATTATAAGCCTCACAGTCAAATATGACATGGACTAGAGATTCGATACCATCATTGCAGCAGGGACATAATCTTTCTTGGAACAGCACCTTTTTGTATCTCCTCTCCACCACTGCTGAAGGGAGAACGTCCCACCTCATAAAAGTAAACGTTCTCCTATAGTCATTGTTTGTTAAGCGGTATATGTAGGGCATCGGGGTCACTCTGTTGATTAGTTCTGTCAGAGCTCACCATTTGGTTGTGCCATTGAGGTCATTTTGTCTGACAACGTCCAATATTCTCTGTATCACTATCTCCCTAGCATTATCATAAGTGAGAGAACTGAGATATTGTTTGGAAAGGCCGTAATAATGAATTCTGTACTCTATGGCCCTAATCCATTTTGGGACTAGGGTATCTCGCAGAGTTAAACTGATCAAGCCCTTAGAAAAAAAAATAAGTTTCAACCAGAACTGGATGGCCAAAATCCAAAGCCTTGCTTCTACTGTAATCATGCCAGTTTTTATCCTAATTAAAGCATTCGGAATGCCCTTGGGTACCTGGAGAACTGTTCGTAAAAATTTTGATTGAACACTCTCCAGTTCTGTGTAGTCTGTAGTAATGTTGATTGAGGCACCAAATGTTAGCTGGCAGAGGGATTTAGCCTTAAACAACCTAAGGGCTGCAATTATGCATTTACCCCCTTTGCCCCAGTAGAATTTTTGGATAGCCCCCGTACTTCTTTTGGCATTTGAGGTAATCATGTTTATATTTTTATTTTTATTTATTTTATTTTTATTTATTTAAGATTTATATCCCGCCCTTCCCACGAGTGGCTCAGGGCGGCTTCCAGTAGTAGATCCAGCAAAATTACAATATTTAAACATATAAAGGGATCAGCATTTAAAACAGATAAAAACAGATAAAACCATAGTTATCAATAAACATTAATAAATATTTCAACTGTATATAAAAGAAATCCGGCAAGTTACGTTAAAATTCTCAAGCTAGGTATAGGCTAGCCGGAAGAGGGTCGTCTTACAGGCCCTGCGGAACTGAACAAGGTCCCGCAGGGCCCTCACCTCTTCCGGCAGCTGATTCCACCATGTAGGGGCCATAACTGAGAAAGCCCTTTCTCTGGTGGATTTCAAACGGGCTTCCTTCGGCCCAGGGATAGTAAGGAGATTTTGTGTTCCCGACCTCAGTACTCTCTGGGGAACGTGCGGGGAAAGACGGTCCTTCAGGTAGACAGGTCCCAAGCCATATAGGGCTTTAAAGGTGATGACCAGCACCTTGTACTGGACTCGGTATATTACTGGAAGCCAGTGCAGGGTCCGAAGACCCGGCTGAATGTGTTCCCGCTTTGGGAGACCCAATAACAGCCGGGCCGCGGCTGGTATTGGTGGTTCTTCTTCCATTTGCTTGAAACATGACCCCAGGTACTTAAAGCATGAAACTTGTTCAATGGGAATAGAATTTAAGTACCAATGGTGTGGTCTGGGTGTCTTTTTGCCAAAGGCCATTTGGTTTTAGTGTAGTTTAGCTCTAGATTTTTTTCCAGGCAATATTGAGTGAAAGTTTTCAAGGCTCTTGAGGCCTAAGGTAAAACAGCATCATCAGCATAAAGGAGCACCCCTATATGTTTGTTACCTAGCTTTGGTGAGTGGCATTCTGGTTTATTTATATACGACGCCAAATCATTGATATAGAAGTTAAATAAGCAGGGGGCTTAACCCCTTTGTTGGTAGAAATGGGGTCTGTCAAATAGCCTTGATGGGAATATTTGACCCAGATGGTTGTTTGATCATAAATGGCCTGAATAAGAAATAACAACCATCTATCAGTGTTGGTGGTCTTAATTTATCCGATAGGATGGTCTTAGAGATAGAGTCAAAGGCTGACTTCAGGTCTAGAAATGCAGTATATAATTACACACTTGAGTTTGAGGAATATTTCACAATCAAGTGGTCCAACAGCATGCAGTGGTTTAATAAGGCACAACCTTCTCTGAAGCCAACCTGTTCCTCACCTAGGCAAAAATCGTTCTCATGCCAGTCTCTAAATTTCCACAGTAGGTGTCTAGCATATAGCTTGCTTGTTATGCTTAACAGGCTGATCGGCCTATAGTTGTTTGGATCTTCTTTGTTACCTTTTTTATATATTGGAATGATGATAGCTGCTCCTCAGTTCTTGGGAATTTTCCCTGATTTATCAATTTATGGAAACAAAGCTGCCAAAAGTGGGGCCACAATTTTTAGGACTAGAGGCAAATGGTCGCTATCACAATATGGAGCTCTGTAACTATCCCACTCTAAACAAGTTAAATACATAACAATGAGATGGAGACCTTCCTATTTAAAGGCACATACATCACAGTTGAGAAGCTGTGGCAAAGTGCACCCCACAACAGCCACTACTGCCAAGCAGCAGTACCAAGCATCAGGAAAGGACTGCAAGTTGGGCATGGAACCCTGAGCAGTACAGATGCCACCAAGGCAGCATCAGAAATGGAACATTAGAGCAGAGGACAGCTGGTGCTGGGGACTGGGCAAATACCCTGTGCAGCACTGTCAGGCAGACTGCAGCAGCAGACTGACTGAGAGTGGCGGGTGGATGAGAACTACCCCAACAGCTCTGGACACATCACAATTGTGTGAATGAGCCCAGTCCTGGAGAAGGAACTGGAAGAAGGGAAAGGGCAACAGGAGGAGGCAGCAGACTGAAACATGTCATATCTGTACTATGGACTGAAGTGTGCCATTCTCTCTTAATCAATGGGAACCTCATGGGAGCCCAGCAATGGTAGGCTGGCCTTAAGGAAAACCAGTTTTTCCACAGATTCAGATGGGTTTCAGGCAGGAGTGGTGTGACTGACAATGTCCCCTGCCTGACAGAACACCTGCTCTCTGGCACGTAGTTGGTGGGCAAGATGTTACTTCCACTGTCACCTTAGCTAGACCTTCCCAAACAAATCTCTGAGCCCAGTAAACCAAGAGGTCAGTCTCTTTCAATTTGCAGGCCTTTTGCATATATGGCTCCATCTCTGACTTTGCTATGTCCTTGTTTTAAAAAAACAAATGACAACACCAACCAGGGACACTGAACTCTCTGCCTCCACCACCCTTGGTGCCAGGCTGTCTGGGGAATGTTTAGACTTGCCAGTTCCTGGGTCCTGGAAGGAGATTTCCCAAGTTTTGCAGGCTCCTCCCCACCACCATCCAGGTGGCCAGTGAGGGAAAGCCCTGCCTCAACAGCCACCATGTGCCTTTAAATCTTGGCAGGCTTTGAAGAAGCTTGGGAACCATTTGTGTTTTGGAAGGTGTGCCTTTAAATCTCAGTAGGAGCAAAGCTGGATGGGGGCAGGATGAACAGGCAGAGCCATGGGCTCTACCCAGTGAGTATGTGAAGCTGTGAGATAGTAACTGAGCACGCCTCCATTTGTTTTGCATTTGTTTCAGAAGTTGTTTGCATAGTAAAATAGATAGTTAGGAGTAAACTAGAACCTGATTATGGTATGGAGGAAAACTTGAACCTGTAGACTGCTTTGTTTCATTCTTTCATTTTTCTGTGTTAGTCTGAGGAAGATGGCTGAAATACAGCAGACTGTTGCATTCAACAGCTTTCATGAGTAAATTGCTTCAGAGAGAAAAGTGTGAGCTTGCAAGCTGTTTATTTTGGCTGCTTTGTGAGTGTGTATGTCCCTTAATAAAGCCATTGCAAGGGTCTTTGGGGGTGTGACAAATTTCACTTTCATTTAGCGGAAATGCAGCTTCTGGGGAAGCCTTTGAAAGTAAAAAAACAAGGATGTGTAAATGAAGACTGTATTCAGGAGGACTGCACTGCTGTATTTTATTTCTTTATTTAAGGAATGCGAAGGTCTCCTGGCTCCACTCCCAAAAGTCCCCAGGTATTTCTTGAGTTGGAACTGGCAACCCTAGGAATGTTCCAGTTTCCTTTCTCAAGCAGCCAAGTTAGGCTGTCTGAGGAATAGGTGTGACTTTCCTCCTCTTACAAGCATCCCAGCCTGCTCTCTAGAGGAGTCAATAGGACTCCACATATTAGAAATTATTCAAAATATTCAAATTCAGAAATTTTTGTAATTATTCTGAATACAACAATTCATGTGAATTGCTAACCTTGTTATATTTGAGGATCTAGCTCACTCTCCCCATCTCTAGCGTTTGGGGCACAGAGGTGTCATTCCTAGTAGCATTCCTCAGGCATGTAGATATTAAAGCACCATCCAGTGCAAGAGTTGCCAGCCTGCACACACCAACCTCCGAGATACATGTTGAACTCTTGATAATTTATATTGTATGCCAGTTACGTTTTTCTGGTGTGTCTTTAACGTAAAGAACAAACACTCTGCTTTTTTTGATTTTGTGGTTTTTAAAATAGGTTGTGCCATTGTATTTCTTTGATTTTATTATTGCTTTTATTTTATATTGTTTATTGCTCTTGCCAGTGTAGGAAGTGGCCTGTGAACCCGTAAGGGTTATGACATATATCTATTAAATGAGCAAATCATGGCTTTTAAATTTATAGAAGGCAGGGGTAGTAAACAAATAAAGCATAGAAAAGGTACACTATAGTCTTCTGCAATGAGCTGTAGATGAGAGGGCAGGACCTTGGGTAATGATCCTTAGTAGGGAAGGGATACAGCTGGGATACAAACATGCCTCTGTTTAATCTCTGAAATATATTCTGTTAAAATACTGAGCAGGGAATTTGGCTTAACCACCTTAGATTTTATTTTAATTTTGTTTATTTACTGAAAATTACAATTTAAAACATTAAAATAAAAATCTGTGACATTTTTAATATGTGACATTTTAATCTGGTAAATTTAAATATCAATTTGGAAATCGATGCAATTTGTTTTCTTAATTGTTGTTCAGATTGTTTTTAATCTGCTCTGTTGTTATCCACCCTGAGCCCACTTGTGAGGAGGGTGGGTTAAAAATGGAAGGAAGGAAGGAAGGAAGGAAGGAAGGAAGGAAGGAAGGAAGGAAGGAAGGAAGGAAGGAAGGAAGGAAGGAAGGAAGGAAGGAAGGAAGGAAAGAAATAACCAACCATTCCTAGCCTGGATGTCTCTTTAGCAATTAAATTTAATCAGTAGGGTCAACTCTATTTTTTAAAGCAAAAACAAAGTATTAAATGTTTTTAAAGTATTAAAACATCATCCACTGTATTTTAATGTCTTCCTTTTTTTCTAATGGCAACCTATAATGGATGTTATAACCTCTTAAGAAACCATGCCCTCTATTTAAACTAACAAAGCCAGAATGTTACCTAGATTTATGGCACTTCGCACCTACAACAGCAGTCTGCTTTTTTATCACCCTTCAGAGTTGTTTCAGCCCTGCTTTCTTCTAACACTAACAAACACAGATTCCTATTTGTGATTCTTTTAATCTGCTAAAAACATTCCCATGATTCTATGTACCAACTCACTGCCCACTTATTAAGAATTGCTGCTTGCCATCCCCATTTTGTCTGATGAAGTCTGCTTAAGAGCATACGAAAGCTTACATTCTGAATAAAACTTTGTTGGTCTTAAAGGTACACTTGTCTACTGCTTTGTTCTATTAAAAGTGAGGTCGAAGATAACTATGAGTTGATCTTTTTTATATCTCAGGATTTGGGTTGCCAACTCTGGGTTGGGAAATTTCTGGAGACTTGGGGTGAAGCCTGTGAAGGTCAGCATTTGACCTCAGTGGGGTATAATGACACAGAGTCTATTATCAAAAGCAGCTGCTTCTTCCAGGAGAAGTGACCTCTGCCATCTAAAGATCAGTTGTAATTCTGGGAAATCTCCAGGCTCCATCTGGAGGCTGGCAACCTTACAGGAAATAAAGTGACTGTATACAAACATTACAATAATATCTGATTTAGAATCATATCTGAATGTTGGGAAACTGCACTGATTATGGTTACTGGAAGACCACAAACTGGGGTGTATCTGAGCACAGTTCATTTTGGCTTGTCCTGGTTTGTAGTTTCATTCAGTTTTATCTGAATGTCTTGGAGTATTCATTTGGAGTTTTGTCTTGGAGTATTCATTTGCTGCAGCAATGCCCTTAGAACATGGTGTTGTAGCTGCAGAGCAGCAAGAAAACCCCTTACTGCTTCTGATGCCTCTGGCTGGCAAGATACAAAATGAGATTCCACAGCAAACTCTGGTTTACTTTAGATTATGTGCTCTCATAACATGCAATCCTAAACAAAATTACACCTCTCTAAACTGAGATGGATATAACTCCATTTAGGATTGCACTGTAGCCCTGGTTTATTGTGAAATCTGCAACCAATAATTGTATTCATTTTGTGCACATGATAGGTGGTTGACCTGAAAAATTTGGAAGCTGCCCATTCTCCTTTCACCATGTTGTCTTAAAGGAAATTGTGCCACACAGGTCTACACTCTCCATGCTATTTGACTATTGCAAGGCAAAGCAATGGTATGCTATAGAATAATAAAAATTGAACTTCTCTCTGCCAGCACTACTGATCATTTTATGGTCATGAATGTTTCAACCAGCATTCAAGTACATCCTGTTCTCGGTAGGAAAACAAGTACTGCCATCAAGTTATATTCAAAAAAATTAAGCCTATCTCAAAGAGAGGTGGCGGGGGGTGGGGGGACAACAACAGGAAAGCTGTGTTTTCATACAATTTTACAAATGGCCTCTTTTAATAGTCAAATCAAACATATTGGGCCAGACTTTATAGGACACAGATCGTAATTATACTTAGTTAATCAAAAGGGTCTATTGTAGTTTTTAAAACAAGAACAAAGGACTATTGGAACTGAAGGAGTAGAAGACAACTGTGAGTTGGCATTTTTTCTGTCCTTACTTTCTTTCAACAAAACCTTTCTTGTATTCTTCTGAGAAGAATACAGTCATGCTTAAACATTAAAAAGGATCTATTGTGAGAAAACTATGCAATCTATTCACTCACTTTTGCAAGGCTTCTCACAAGCACTACAAAGAGTCATTTTTGTAGGCCAGTGCAAATACCCTGATTGCTTCTAACTGCTGCTTTATTGTGCCAAATTGTGAATCCCATGTCTGTTGTTGCTGCTGAGCAATATGGCTGTTTCTCACATGAATGACCCCTTGTCAAAGTTCAAGTGATAATCTGAGCACTGGACACCATGAAACTGCAGCCATTAAGAATGAACCGTAGTATGATTTTGGTAAGATCCTCAAGGTTCTACAACTTTATCCCGTGCCACTGTGGCTAAGTGGATAAAGGAGGGATTTTGGCTAGGGTTGCCAAGTCCAATTCAAGAAATATCTGGGGACTTTGGGGGTGGAACCAGGAGACATTGGGGTGGAGCCAGGAGCAAGGATGTGACAAGCATAATTGAACTCCAAGGGAGTTCTGGCCATCACGTTTAAAGGGACACCACACCTTTTAAAATGCCTTCCTTCCATAGGAAATGAAGGATAGGGGCACTCCTTTTGGGACTCACAGAAGTGGACCCGCTGGTCCAATCTTTTTGAAACTTGGGAGATATTTTGGGGAGAGGTCTCAGATGCTATACGGAAAATTCAGTGCCTCTATCTCAAAAAAACAGCTGCCCCAGAGGCCCAGATACCCGTGGATCAATTCCCCATTATTTCCTATAAGAATAATACTTCATACGGAATAATAGAGTTCCCAGCAGACATTTCCCTCCCCTCCTCCCGCTTTCTGATGACCCTGAAGTGAGAGGGAGGACCTCCAAACCAGGGAATCCCCTGCCCCCACCTGGGGATTGGTGCTGCTCTCTCTCTCTCTCACACACACACACTCATACCCACCCACTTACTTGCTATAAAACGAAAGCAAAACAAATGGAAGGGTTGCGCTCTGAAGAGCTTCTGCTACTGACACTTCCCCATGAAGTACTTCCTGCTTCCTGCTCAACTTTAAAAGCACACACAGAGAGGCATTTTGAAACGGGACCTGTTTGCAGGTTTCTAAACCTGCCGGATGTAACGTACTCGAAGCGGAGACGAGAGTAGGGCAACATAGTTTATTAGGAGCACGTTGCAAGAGAGGGAACGCGCGGGCCGGGCCCCGCTTATGTACATTTCCCGGTTCAGCCTCCTGTACAGGTCAGGCCAATCCTGACCTGTTAAACTTCCCGCCGCAGATGTGGTAGGCGGGGGTTCCGCGCCCCGCGCTAGAGATGCCTGGGATTACCCAGCCGCCTCTGCGCGTGGGCGCGTATTTCAGCCAATACATTACACTCCTCCCCCCCTAGTTAACGAATATAGTCTTTGAGATGCGCGGGCGGTCGGCTCTCCCTGGTGGACCGTCTGGGAAGGTCCTGTGGGGGGGGCGCTGCTTCCCTGGCGGGCACGTCTGGGGGTTGTGGTGCCGCCAGAGGCGGCGGGGCTGGTTCCTCGGGTCGGTCGGACTCGGTGGGTCCCTGCACTTCGGGCGTCGGCACTGCCGTCGTTGGGGGCGCGTCGTCTGGTCAGCCTCTGGCTGGCTCCGCCTCCTCTATGTCCGCCGGGTCCTCGGGCAGCGTCCGGCGGCGTAGCTGGTCGATGTGCCGCCGTAGGACCTGGCCCCCCTCGGTTGATATGTCGTAGTGGCGGGACCCCGTTACTCGTAACACTCTGCCCGCCACCCATTCGGGCCCCCTAGCGTAGTTCCGGGCATAAACTGGGTCGCCTGCGAAGAACCCCCTTGCCGCGTCCCGGACCTCGGGACTTCCGCTGGAGTCAGCGGTCCTGTCGGGGTGTAGTCTGTCCAGCCGTGTTATGAGTTTGCGCCCCATGAGGAGCTCGGCCGGACTAACCCCGGTGGCCGGGTTGGGGGTGACCCGGTTATCGAAAAGGAACGCAGCTAGTCTGTGGTCCCAGTCTCCCTGAACGATGCGGCTTAAGGCTTCCTTGGTTGTGCGGACCATCCGCTCCGCCTGGCCGTTGGTGGCCGGGTGAAAGGGGGCGGAGCGAATGTGTTTAATCAGGTATCTATTGAGGAACACTTGGAAGTCCGCCGATGTGAATGCTGCCCCGTTGTCAGAGACTATGGTATCCGGAATACCGTGTGTGCACAAGAACCTGCGCAGCGCTTTGATGGCGGCGGCCGCTGAGGTGGACCCTACTGGAATGACCTCTAGCCATTTGGAGTGGGCGTCCACAATGATCATGAAGATTTGACCCTGGAATGGCCCCGCAAAATCGATGTGGAGCCTCGACCAGGGCTTCCGGGTGGACTCCCACCGTGTGGCGGGGGCTCTGGGAGGCTCAGGCCTTGACTCCTGACACATGTGACACCTGCGAACCCACGTCTCAATCTCCCCGTCCATTCCCGGCCACCAGACGTAGCTCCTGGCTAACGCCTTCATTCTGACTATGCCGGGATGGGTCTCGTGTAGGGATTCCAGGACTCACTTTTGCAGCGGAGGCGGGACCACCACCCTGCTTCCCCATAATAGGCACCCCTTGTGTGCGGCTAGTTCCTCCCTCCTGGTCGTGTATGGTTTGAATTCTTCCCCCATGTTCCCCTCCGGCCAGCCCCTCATCACCCAGTCGAGCACCCTCGCCAGTGTTTTGTGTTTCTGTGTTGCCTTGGCGACCTCCGCGGCGTGGAGGGGCTGCTCCGGGAGGCTCTCAATCATCATGACCTGGTGTGCGGGGGCGGGGTCTGGGCCTACTTCTGGGAGCGGCAAACGGCTGAGCGCGTCCGCGTGGCCCATGGCCTTGCCTGGCCGGTGCACCAGTGTGTATGTGTAGGAGTTGAGGAATTGGTTCCACCTCAACACGCGCTGTGAGAGAATTTGGGGGGTTTGCCGGTCAGGGGCCAACAGGCCTAGGAGAAGCTTGTGGTCGGTGGCGATAGTGAACCTCCGCCCATACAGATATTCGTGGAACTTGCGGACCCCCGCCACGATTGCCAGTGCCTCTTTGTCTATCTGCGCGTAATTGCGCTCGGCTGGAGTAAGCGTGCGGGAGTAGTATGCCACCGGGACCTCTCTCCCGTCCGGGAGTTGGTGCCCCAGGACTGCCCCACTCCGTAGGGCGACGCATCGCACGCCACGATGACGGGGAGACCCTCGTCAAAATGGTGAAGCACCGCATTAGATACTAAGATGTCCTTGACCGCCTGGAATGCGGCGGCTTGCCTTTTTCCCCACACCCACGGGGCCTTTTTGTCCAGTAACCTGTGGAGAGGCTCAGCGAGGGCTGCCTTGTGGGGGAGGAACGAATGATAAAAGTTCAGCACCCCCAAGAAGCTTTGGAGCTCCGCCTTGCAGGTGGGAGCCGGGGCCTGCAGTATGGCTCGAGTTTTTTCTTCTGTTGGGTGGATTCCCGCGGAGTCTACGGCGAAACCCAGGAACTCCACCCGTGGGACCCCCAACAAGCATTTCTCCTGTTTGACCTTGAGCCCCGCTGTCTGGAACCGGCGGAGCACCTCTCTCAAGCGATTTCCGAACTCTTCGGGGCCGGGGGCGGCGATCAAAACGTCGTCGAAAAACGGCTGCACTCCGGGGATCCCTTTAAGGAGAGCATCCATTATACTCTGAAAAATCCCCGGAGCGACGCTTACCCCGAACTGTAGCCTCTTCACCCGGAAGGCCCCCCTGTGTGTCACTATGGTTTGGGCTTCCGCCGTCTTGGCGTCTACTGGGAGCTGTTGGTAGGCCTGGGCCAGGTCCAGCTTCCCAAAGACCTTAGACCCCGCTAGAGCAGCCAGGACGTGGCTCACCACCGGCACTGGGTAGGGGTTGTCCTGTAGTGCCTTGTTTATCGTGCACTTATAGTCGGCACAGATTCGCACGTCCCCGTTTGGCTTGATTGGGGTTACTATGGGGGTTTCCCAGGGGGCGTAGTCCACCGGCTCCAGGATGCCCTGGGCCGTGAGGCGGTCTAGTTCCGCCTCTATCTTCGGTTTTAAGGCGAAAGGGACCCTCCTCGCCTTGAGCCGAATCGGCCTGACCGTGGGGTCTAGTGGTAGGGAAATTGCCGGCCCTTTGTAGCTCCCCAGGGACCCATCGAACACGTCCGGGAACTCTTGGCAAATCTCCCCGAACCCCTTGGGCGCTATGGTTTGCTCCACCCCCTCCACGCGGATTCCCAGGGGCTTGAACCATGCTAGTCCCAACAGGGTAGTCAGCTGGCGCTTCACCACCAGGATGTCCAGCGGCCCGCGGAAGGGGCCCCGCTCGACTTGCACCCGGGCCCACCCCGCGATTTGTACTGGGTTTCTCTGGAAGTCCCTGAGTATTAGGTCCGCCGGCCTGAGTTGCAGCCGCCGGCCGGGGCACAGTCCCCTCAGGGTGTCCTCGGCTATTATGGAAAGGGAGGACCCTGAGTCCACTTCCATTTGGCAGGGGCTTCCCTCTATGAGGACCGCCACTTTGATTTTGCCGGGGCTGTTGAGGGGCACGTTCAGTACCTGGGGGGTTGTTGAGTCCGCCAACTCATGGTGCGTGGTCGGCCTCCGGCGGTTGTCCTTGGCTCGGCAAGCCCGAGCAATGTGGCCGGTCTTCCCGCAGCTCCGGCAGTCCCAGGTCCGATACTGGCAGTTTCTTCTGTCGTGGGGGTCGCCACAGCTGGCGCACTTGGTTGCCGGGGCTCTCTCTGCCGCTGGGGGTCGCTCGGGCGCTCGCTGCCGTGGTGCCGCTCTGCTAGGTGGCCCCGCTGGGCGGCGCAGCTGGTGGGCCTCCCCCTCCTCCTGGCGTTCGTCGTCCAGCTCCTCGTGGTGGACGGCGTCTGTCCGGCCCTTGGGGAAGGTCCGGGCCATCCGCTCGAACGCCACCGCTTCGCTGAAAGCGCTCTGGAGGGTGAGCTCTTCCTTGGCGAAGAGCTTCTGTTGGAGCCTCTCGTCGCGGAGGCCCCACGTGAATCGGTCGGCCAGGGTTTCTTCCAGTTGGGGAAAGTTGCAGCTCCCGGCGATTTTGCGGAGGGCTGCCAGATAGTCGGCGGCCGATTCTCCTACCGCCTGGTCCCTCCTGTGGAACAGGAACCGGCGGGCCACCCGTGATGGCTGAGGCGAGAAGTGGCCGGTGAGGAGCCTGATGATCTCCTCGTAGGACTTCTCCATGAGGCGGGCGGGCGCCGAGAGACCCTTGGCGATCTCGAACGTGGCTGCCCCGCAAACGCTCAGGAGAACGTCCCTCTTTGTGCCGGCGTCGGTGATCTTGTTGGTCCTGAGGTAGAACTCGACCCTTTCCGAGTAGGACTCCCAGCCCTCTGGATTCGCTGGGTCGAAGGTCTCGATGGACCCGGTGGTTCCGCTCTGGCTTGCCATGGCGGCGTCGGCGGTAGTGGCCGGTGGTTGCCCTAGATCTCCGTTGTAGCCGATGAGGCTAGCATCCCATCCTCGTCGCCACTGTAACGTACTCGAAGCGGAGACGAGAGTAGGGCAACATAGTTTATTAGGAGCACGTTGCAAGAGAGGGAACGCGCGGGCCGGGCCCCGCTTATGTACATTTCCCGGTTCAGCCTCCTGTACAGGTCAGGCCAATCCTGACCTGTTAAACTTCCCGCCGCAGATGTGGTAGGCGGGGGTTCCGCGCCCCGCGCTAGAGATGCCTGGGATTACCCAGCCGCCTCTGCGCGTGGGCGCGTATTTCAGCCAATACATTACACCGGAGATCTAGAGGTATATGGTGGCTGGGGGCGGGGGGAAGCCTATAAACCGGGATATCCCCTGCTGGGACCTGGGGATTGGGAAGCCTATTTTTGACCCAAGTATTAACAACCATCTGTGAAGATGATGATGTGCTGACAAACCGAAGTGGTGAAAAAAGATTTGTTGTATTTGGCTAAACACTCTCAGAACAAGCCAAGCTGCAATAGCTTTTCAAGGACTGAACTCAGATGGTGACTAGGCAAGTCTGGGAGGTAGGAGTGTGCATAATGAAATTCCTGAGACAAAGATATACATGAAAATTTCTGATTTGGGTTCTTCAGAATTGTAGCACAAATCCAGTATTCTTAGGTACTGAAGAAGAAAAAACCCTCATGGAAAAATTGGTGTAGCTTTTTATTTTTGGAGAATGCTGGCTGACTACAGCATGGGCTCATATTTTAATTTGCTTCTACAGATTTCCCAAGCTATGGCATCTTTCCTATCAGATCCTTGCACAAAAGAAGCATAGAACATTTCCAGCCAATCACCTTTAAAGAAGCCAGAGAGAGATGCAGTTCTCTTTCTTTCCCTCCTTTGTTGGGGGCGGAGTACTAAGGCTGCAAAAATAGAGAACTGTGGGCACCTTGTTCAGGGGCCTGTAGGATTCAACCTATTCATCCAATTCTCTTGAAACTTGGGGGTTATTTACTGGACAGGAAGCGCTCAGTCTGCAGCAATTTCAGTGTCATTTGGTTAAAAATGTATCTTGTTATGTTATATTATATTATATTATATTATATTATATTATATTATATTATATTATATTATATTATATTATATTATATTATATTATATTATATTATATTATATTATAGATTGGGGGGGAGCTGTCCCAGAGGCGCTCACTTAACTGTGGGGTGCCCCAGGGAGCGGTTCTCTCCCCGATGTTGTTTAACATCTATATGCGACCTCTTGCCCAGATTGCCCGAAGGTATGGGCTGGGGTGTCACCAGTATGCTGATGACACCCAGCTCTATCTACTTATGGACGGCCGACCGGTCTGCGCCCCAGAAAACCTGGACCGGGCACTACAGGCCGTGGCTGAGTGGCTCAGACTGAGTGGACTGACATTGAATCCTGCGAAGACAGAGGTCCTTTGTTTGGGCCGTCGGGGACCGGGAGGGGAAATCCCTCTGCCAGCTTTTGACGGTGTACCGCTGAGGCCAGCGGACAGGGTCAGGAGCCTGGGGGTGCTATTGGAGCCGTCCCTAAAGATGGAGGCTCAGATAGCGGCCACTGCCAAGTCCGCGTTTTTTCATCTTAGACGGGCAAGGCAGTTGGCCCCCTTCCTGGCCCCCGACGACCTAGCAACAGTGATCCATGCCACGGTCACCTCGAGGTTGGATTACTGCAATGCCCTCTACATGGGGCTGCCCCTGTGCCGGACCCGGAAATTGCAGCTAGTGCAGAATGCCGCGGCCCGGCTGTTACTGGGCCTCCCAAGGTGGGGGCACATCCGGCCGGGCCTTCGGGCTCTGCACTGGCTTCCAATAATATACCGAGTCCGGTACAAGGTGCTGGTCATCACCTTTAAAGCCCTATATGGCCTGGGACCTGCCTACCTGAGGGACCGTCTCTCCCCACACGTTCCCCAGAGAGCACTGAGGTCTGGCACTCAAAATCTGCTCATCATCCCCGGGCCCAAGGAAGTGCGTCTCAAGGCAACTAGAGACAGGGCCTTTTCCACAATGGCCCCTATGTGGTGGAACCAGCTACCGGAAGAGGCGAGGGCCCTGCGGGACCTTGCTCAGTTCCGCAGGGCCTGTAAGACAGCCCTCTTCCGGTTAGCCTATGCCTGATGAGATAATGTAGCTACCAGATTTTTGTGTTTATACTGTATAGTTTAATGTTTAATTTTAAGGTTTTTAGGTTTTAATTGTCTGATTTTAGAGGTAATAACTTGCTCTGATTTTACTGTTTTATTGTTTTATTGTTGTTGTAAGCCGCCCTGAGCCACTTGTGGGAAGGGCGGGATAGAAGTCACCAAATAAATAAATATTATATTATATTATATTATATTATATTATATTATATTATATTATATTATATTATATTATATTATAAATAGATCACTAAAGCCCCCATGAAATGTTGTCAATGAAAAGAAGAAGATATTGGATTTATATCCCGCCCTCCACTCTGAATCTCAGCGTCTCAAAGCAGTTCACAATCTCCTTTATCTTCCGCCCCCATAACAGACACCCTGTGAGGTGGGTGGGGCTGAGAGGACTCTCACAAGCAGCTGCCCTTTCAAGGACAACCTCTGCCAGAGCTATGGCTGACCCAAGGCCATTCCAGCAGGTATAAGTGGAGGAGTGGGGAATCAAACCCAGTTCTCCCAGATAAGAGTCCACACACTTAACCAAACTGGCTAGATGGGGAATTTGTAAAGGAAGCTACTTTCACTTTGTAAAAGGAAACTGACCACAACGAAGAGGGACTGCAAATGCAGAGTTTTTAGTGAAAAGAGAAGAAACTTTTATTGTCAGTCACTCACTGTAAGTGTAGGAAAATGCACACTGTATTTTTAAAACATTTTTGCTATATGTTCCTCATAGTCCATTTTGCCTGTCTGATCACCAACTTGCATTTTACTTGTCGGTGCCTGTACTTCCTTTTATTTACCTCACTCGAACTAGCCTTCCACCACTTAAAGGAATCTACCTTACCTTTTACTGCTTCCATTACTGAATCCAGTACTGATATTTGTACCCTCTGTTATGCCTGGACCACTCCTCCCTCAAAGGACTAGTCTGGTACCTTGGACAAGGTGACACAGGCAACCTTCTTTCTCAACTTTTCACAGGGTCATTCCTCTAGACTTTTACTGGGTCTGCAAATAGTATCAAAATAGGTACTACAATCACATAAAATGTGTGTTATCAAATACTGACCAGAGGCTTGCCTGGGAAAAGAGATCCTAAAGGTGCAAAGGTCTAACTTTTAGCAGTTCTCTTCTCTCTTTTAAATCCATCAATGCCAAAGATTAATTTCCAGAAAAAGACAGTACAACTAACCCATTCCTCTACCTTGCCTGATTTTTCCTTACCTGGTTCATCCAATGTGAGTCTATAGTTAATCCCATAACAGTCTATAGTTAATCCCATTTTAATCCCATAACAGTCCTTTGCAATAGTTTCCTTGTCCTGTCTATTAGAGGTCATGAAGCACAATAGACATTTTCACATGAACGTTACATTGCATTCACAACCCATAGGAAAGCTATGCAACTTCCATGGTTCAAATACATTGTTTTATTCTCACCATCACAGCATTGTTCTAGGAACAATCACATCATAACTCAAAGGCTATATCCATACACACTCTGGTTCTTCTTGGACTCTCTTGTTGTGACAGGCAGCTTAATCCTTACTTCTGGCATAAGTGCAGTGCCACTTGTCCACTTCCTAAGGGCTTAGTTCCGCTTGGGCGGGGGGGTGGGGGAGCACGGGAGGAGAGCATAGCACACCGCAAGGGAGACCATCACCATGGCAACTCCACTGTAGTGTGAATGCACTGCTGAGGTGTTGGCAGAGGCAGTAGGAAGGAAGGGGCCTCCCTACCCCCCTGGATTGGCCAGTTCCAGTTCAGGTGCCGTAGCACAAGACTGTTGGGGTGGGGAGATGCAGCTCCAGAGAGGCTGATTGCCTGTCCCTCCCCACCCCCTGACAGAGAACTGTCCCAATCACAGGCAGAGGGCACAGTCAAAGGAGGGAAGTCCCACCGACGCGGCGAGGGGAAAGAAGTGAGGTTGGGCATGCGTGCATGAGAGAAGCGTGGTTTGCTGTCGAGGTGGGAATGGGGAGTGGGAAGGGGAAGTGCGGAGCTGCAGGATTGGCCAGTACCACAGTCGAGCCCACCCACTGTTAGAGACTTGTGCCAATGGCAGGCAGATGAGTGGAGGCCTGTAACCTCCCAGCCAGCCATAAACAAACAGGAAAGGCAAAGTGTAGAAATCTGCACACAGAGACCCCAGGCAAAATGTGTGCACCGGGATGAGCGGACAGAGTCCTGGCATGCCACCAAGTTCCACAGGAAGCCCTCTCTGGCATGGACTCAGAGTCCCTCCGGAACACCATAATGCCCCCCAGAGTGTGAGGCACTGGCCATGCATCCACTCCATTCCCCCCCCCGCCTACTAAGGATTGTGACATGGGTACAGCAGCCCCGTGGGGTTGGGTAGGGTGCCAGGCCAGCCAGGCTGAGGTGCGGCCCCTGACCCCCCTCCCCCATCCAGCCTTGCAGCGGCAAGATGGCTCATAGCCTCCTCCCCAAGAAACAAGCAAGCCTGCCCTCCAAGACAGTCCCTCGGGAAGCCCACTGACAGAGTGGCAGAGGGGAGGGGGAGGGGCACAGGGAAAGGACAGCAGACACCAAGCAGGAGAGACAAAATAGAGCACATCTCAGACTTTATTGTGCTGGAACCGAGTGCAAAAGTATCCCAGGTGCAACTTGGACAGTCTTGCAGGGGGCAGGGCTCCTATTAGAGAGGAGGGCGGAACAGCTGCCTGAGTAGAGGGGGGATTGAATCACCACACACAGAAACCTCTCTGTTGATTTCCCACCTGCAAAACAGAGACAGAGATCAAGAGCACCTGAAGGAGCAGCAGCTGCAGTATGAGGTTGTGTTTCAGCCAGGGACGCTCTTAAAGGGGCAGTCTATGACCCACCTCCCCATAGGCATCGGGGCAGCTGCCAGCTCCCCCCCACACACACACACACACGGTGCCCTGCTAGGGGGGAAGAGGCAAAGGATGGACCAAGGAGGGGCCGCGGCAATTCCTCCCTGCCTGAGCTCTCTGCCCAGATCAAGTGCCAGAGACACTGTCGCACTGCCCAGCCTCGATCAAGGGAAGGGGGAAGAACTTTGGAATGCACAATCGCACTTACCCATCCAGGTGCGTCTGCCCTTGTATGCTGAGCCTCCAGTGGCTGGGAACCTGTTGGGATGTGGAAATGACAGAGGCTAGCCACAGAGAAGATACCTCGCTCTCCTCTTCAAAAGTTAAAGAGCTCGCCATGTACTGCCTATGAGCCCTTGCTGTGCACCGTCCACCACCAAAGTGCCCCAGCCCTAGTTCTGAGTCTGCATGGTGCACGGCAGGGAACTCTGCGGCAGAGTCCTGTGTCATGCACCCTATCCTACCTAAAGAGTTGTGCAGGGCTGGAGCAGGAGGCTTTGTAGGAGGGGAGGCTGTGATTGGGTGCTGGAGAGGGGGCTTGTCCCATCCAGGGTGTGCAGGGATTGGTACGCCATTTAGTCAGTTCCCTAAGGGGTTTTGTGGCTGTGCTGGGAGCGGCAGCAAACTTTGTTTTCGGGATACAAAGACATTTCCCTCCCCTCCTCCCACTTTCTGATGACCCTGAAGTGAGAGGGAGGACCTCCAAACCAGGGAATCCCCTGCCCCCACCTGGGGATTGGTGCTGCTCTCTCTCTCTCTCACACACACACACACTCATACCCACCCACTTACTTGCTATAAAACGAAAGCAAAACTAATAGCCAGTTTTCCATTGGGTAATCTTATCCCAAACTGGTTTTATAGAGAAACTATATAAGCCAATTCCTTGAAAGCAATTGATCCTTGAAAAACTTAAAGCAATTGCACAATTGAAAGGTATTGGGCATGGGTAAATTACATTATAGGATGGGGGAAACTTGTCTTGGCAGTAGTATGTGTGAAAAGGATCTAGCACTCTTAGTGGATCACACATTGAACATGAGTCAGCAGTGTGATGTGGTGGGTAAAAAGGCAAATTCAATTTTGGGCTGCATCAAAAGAAGTATAGTATCCAGTTCATATAAAGTGATGGTATTGCTTTACTCTGCTCTGGTTAGACCTCACCTAGAGTACTATGGTCAGTTTTGGGCACCACAGTTTAAGAAGGATATAGACAAGCTGGAACATGTCCAGAGGAGGGCAACGAAGATGGCGAGAGGTCTGGAGACCAGGTCCTATGAGGAAAGGTTTAAAGAGCTGGGTATGTTTAGCCGGGAGAAGAGATGACTGAGAGGTGATATGATCATCTTCAAGTGCTTGAAGGGTTGTCATATAGAGGATGGTGCAGAATTGTTTTCTGTTGCCCCAGAAGATTTGACCAGAACCCATGTGTCGAAATTGAATCAAGAGTTTTTGACTAAAAAACGTATGACAGAGTGGTTCCTAGTGAAACAGGCTTCCTCAGGAGGTGGTAGACTCTTTTTTTGAGGTTTTAAAGCAGAGGCTAGATGGCCATCTGACAGCAATGATGATTCTGTGAATTAGGCAGATAATGAGAAGGAGGGCAGAAAGGGTTGCATCAGTGCTTAGTTCTTGGGGCCCTTTTTTGCATGCCCAGAGTAATGCTGATGAAGGAGAAGATATTGGATTTATATCCTGCCCTATACTCTGAATCTCAGAGTCTCAGAGCAGTCACAATCTCCTTTACCTTTGGGTCCTCACTGGGGAGAAAGGATGGGCATGAATGAAATCAGTAAATGTATCAGTAATTCCTGTAATGGTTGTGACTAGAAAATTCTATACTTGCTGAACCACCTGTGCAATGATGGTGATAAGAGCTAATAGATGTCACTTTACCAGCAGTCAGGAAAACCTACAATTTTAGGCCTAGTAATATTCAGGGATAAATGTTGATGTTCAAATGGCCAGTTGAAGCTGCAATGTAAGCTGAGTGCTGCTTTGTCCCAAATGTTTATACACAATCGTGTTTCCATATGATTTAGCTCTATTGAAATGTATTCATTGAAGTCCCCTCACAAGGATGTGGGTGTTCTACACAAGGATCAAAAGAAGACAGAATTTAAAAGGTGTTCCCTTTTCTTTTAACATTTCATGGTAGAGAACAAACAGAAAAGGCTGGAGCTCAGGTGGGAGGTTATTTATCAAGAGGGCATTTGTAATAAGCAGGAGAGAAGTGTCAGCTTGGAGAAAGAGGAATAATAACTGAATGGAAGATTGAATGCTTTCTTTCAAAAACATTGATAAGTGGTAGATGAAAATAATAAAAAAGGAACAGATGCACACATATAAACCATTAGAAAGCTGAAAAATGTTCCTAGTGTAAACGAAGCTTTAAAAGTGCATTTGGTGAGGGGAAGCTCATACAATGCAGCATTATCCAAACCTCCATGAATGGCATCTCTTTGTTATTCTTTGTGCATCCCCCTAAGCGGTCCAACAGCCACGCTTTAAAGATTATTGGAGGGGGGGAGGAATACCTGCCTGAGATATAATATAAAGTCTCTCCCAGTATGGAGGACATAGCATTTCCAAGCTTTTTATGTTTTATGTGTGCTGGCCTACTAGTAACAGAGAGTTTCAATGTCAAAGCAAATGCAGACTGGAATATGTGGCACTAGTATTAAGTCCTGGATGGCCAAGACTAGCCTGAGTTTGTCAGATCTCAGAAACTAAGCAGGTTCAGCCCTGGTTACTGTTTTGGATAGGAGACCATCAATTAATTCCAGGGCTGCTTACAGAGGAAGGCAATGGCAAGCCACCTCTGTTAGTCTCTTGCCTTCAAACCTTTCAGGATTGCTATATGCCAGTTGCAATTTGATGGCACTTTACACATACACAGTATTAAGACATCAGGGCAGAGGCCATGTATGTGGTATGTGTGACAGAATTCCAAGAGAGACTGGGCCAATTCCTGTCTTGTAGCCATTTCTGTTTCGTTTTTTTTCCCTTAAGGCTTTGCATCTCTTTCTCAAGCCTGGCCTATTCTGTCAATATACTCTGCTCTATAAGAATTGTTAACTTCTTTTAGTTTCAGCCTCGAAGTCATAACATCTATGTGTCTCCATGGTTCCCCGTTGACACAGAGAGTACCACTGATAATATACAGGTTGTTATTTGAAGAGACGGGGCTACAGAATTTGTTTTAACCATATCAGAGTTCATGCCTCATAATAGAGATATGTCAGATATGTCAGATGCTTATCATAGACCTGACTGACAGTTAAATTAGCTCCTATGGATAGAAAAAGGTACTTAATGTGTGAATTTATTCTTGTTCCTGGTCATTCTGAACCAACTCCCTCACTAGGGGTATTGAGTCAGAGCCACCAAGGATGTCCTTTATAAAGATTTGTGCACAATGTTTAAGTATTAAATTTTGGGTTAATGTATGCTTCATATTAAATTCTCCACTCAAGTCTGAGGAAGCTGTTGAAGTTTTAAACCTATGTGTGGAGTCAGTAATGACCTGGACAAGAGTGAACACACCAAAACTTAATCCTGACAAGACAGAGGTGCTGTGGGTTAGTAGAAAGGCAGACCAGGGACTTGTGATCACCCATGATTTGGATGGGGTTACACTCCCTTTGAAAAGCTAGGGGGCACTGCTTGACATAAATGAGATGGCTGCTGTGTCTGGGAGTTCTTTCACCCAGCTTTAGCTTGTGCAACAGCTGAACCTGTTCTTGAAACAGTGGTGCATGTCTTAGCTACATCTAGACTGGACTACTGCAATATGCTTTGCTTTGGGGCTATCCTTGAAGAATGTTTAGAGGTTGCAGCTATTGCAGTATTCTGCATCTAGACTGCTGTTTGGGGCCAGTTACTGGGATCATGTGAGCTCAGTTTGACAGAAATCACAAGCGCTTCCAATCTGTTCCTAAGTTGTTGGTTTTGACATTTAAACCCCTACATGGCTTGGACCAGGGTGTCTGAAGGACCATCTACCCTCATACGATCCTACCCAGGAATTAAGATCACAGGGAGAGGCCCTCTTAGTCAAAGAAGCTCATCTGGCAGGTACACAAGAGAGGTCCTTTTCAGTGGCAGCTCCCTCTGGGAAGGTATGCCTGGTCCCCAACTCTGGATCTTTAGGAAGCAGCCGAAGATCATTTTATCCATTATGGCATTTGATTAGTTCTTCTGATTATTGGCAGTTTTAAATTATTGATTTTAACTACTGGTTTTTACATATTTTATCATACTTTATCATTATTTACATAGCAGACTGCCTTGAGTTCTTGTAAGGTGAAAAGGTAATTAATGTTTTAAACAAAGAAATAAGATGTTTGGCCCAAGGTCCCCCAAAGAGTTTCATGATAGAATTGAGAATTCAACCTTAGTCTCCTAATTGTAATCTAACTCTAACCACTAATTCACATTAGCTCAGTCTGGTGGCTATGAAGTTCATTTTAAATTTTTCTCCCTGAGTGTCACAGTTTTAATGCTGGTGCTTGTGAAGAAATGCATTTTTCCTTTGGAAGTTTGAAATGAGCAAAAACCCCACTCTTGAGTTTTTAGAAGTTTTTCTTTTCTCTCTGGGCATAGTGCAGCCAGGAAATGGAGAAGACTCAGAATGCTTTCCAGTTTACCTTTATACATACGCTAACAGTTCTAACAGTGGACACAATGGGATGGTCTCTCCCCCCTCCCCTTCAAGCAGGAAATAGAGGTTGGAGGAGTTTAAGATAGAGGGTGTGTGAGGAATAATCTCCAGACACAGCCTGAGCAGGTCAGTGGGTGGGAAAAAGAGATACAATAAAAACTCCTTGCTTCAGGGAGGAGGGCTCTCTTTTCCTTGGGCACACACAGACTTCTCCACTTGGAAGACAGCCATAACCATGTGCTTGCCTCAAGATAATGGCAACCCTATAAGGATCTGAACCATCCTAAGCAAAAGGAACCTGTCCTGTTTTAACATGTGATAGGGAATGTGCAGGGAGAGGGACAGAGGATTTGCATTTGAGCCATTTCTTTTGGATTCCTTGCTCAGTCTGGTGCTGGGCTAAAAGTATGCTTGTAAATATTTTCTTTTTAATAAACACCTTATAACTTTTGAGGCTGGGAGTGGTTCTCTGTACTGCATAAACCTCCACAATCTCAGACACTATTTTAAAAGGGGTACCAAAAGGGTAGGTAGGGAATTGGCAAGTGACTATTCCTCCAAGGGTGGACAAGGCTGTAAACTTCCCCATGGTGACCAGATACTGGGCAGCGGGAGACACAGAGGCAAGGTCCTAGAACGTTGAAAAGAAGCTGGGACTCTCCCAGTAGGTAATTCTAGCAAAAAGTCAGGTGGGAGCAGTGAGCTACCCAAGAGTAGAAAAAACCCTCTGAGTGGTGAAAAAAACCCCAGGAGGGCAGGGTGAAATGGTGCCAGCAGGCCAGAGCAGGCATGTTTTGCCACAGTGCTGTTAAATAAATTATAATATATGCAATAGAATATTTTAAATTACTAGGCAAAGACAGTTAAATACATGCTTACCTGTGGAAAGGAACTGTGCTGGACTGTGGTTTTTTCTAAGAATTTCATTAGGTGCTTTCATGGGTAAGTGGAATAAACTACAATATTGTGTATTTACTTGAAGACAAAGAAATACACAACTAATGTTTCTATTTTCTTATGTCCCCTTCCAGTATAAATAATTACACCAGTGACAGGAAGAGGAATTTTGAATCTTCAATGGCAATGAAAACCTGAGAATCCTAGTATCTGCATTGGTGCTTTAGTTGATGTAAACCCACTATGTATTTGCCCTTCCATTCAGGTCTTTTTTTGCAGAAAAGGCCCAGCAGGAACTCATTTACATATTAGGTCTCACCCCTGACATTGGCAGTTTCCCAAAGAGATTTTGTAGGAACTCATTTGCATATTAGGCCACACCCCTGATACCAGGCCAGCCGGAATTGTGTTCCTGTGCATTCCTGCTCAAAAAAAGCCCCGCTTCCATTGCAGCAGTTCTTCCGTCTCCTTTTTCTGAGGATTTGGCCACAGAGTAAAAATGAACTAGCTACAGTAACAAAACTGGTTATTCCCCAATAAGGGTTTTCTTAGTATTCTCTGTCCATTGTGTTGCTCAGATAGATGAAGAATTAAAAATGTATTAACAGACAGTGAATCAGCTTTACTTTCTTGCCCTCTTAACCTGATAAGGTCAGCCAAAGGTTTGGGAATTAGCACTCGCATTGGAAGACTGCCAGATGTTTAAATGTTTAACAACACAAAGTGCTTGTAATCAAATTCTCTGCTAAGATAGTTATTGTATGGTTCAACTTTAGTATTTGCATTGTCTGTCTGGCAGCATCTGAAAATTCTTTCTGTGAAATGTTCATATGGAAAAGAAAAGAATGATAGGATCATGCTGTATAGTGAAAATAAGAATGAGATTAAAATAAAAAGCAGATAATAGTTTATTCCAGCAAATTCTCACAAATGGAGGTATTTGTGGATGAGAAATCTGAAACATGCAACTGGATTCCAAAGAACTTAAGCAGCGAGGGCAAAGATGGCCATTTTATTCCTTATGAAATATGTGTAATGAAAGCCTTCTGATTTTTCACCATAAAATGATTCCCTTCTCTTTTCTTTTAAAATAATCTTATTCCAGATTTCAAATACTAATTGATACAAAGTGTTATTGAAATTAATGGTAGTTCCTCTTGTTTACCATATGTGAACCCCAAAATAGTACTGCTGTTTAAATTTTCACTTTACTAATTTTATTCTAATTTTGTATTTAATGTTTTGCATGTAGAAACATATTTCTTACTGTAAAATAATGATCTTGAATTGAAAGCCATTTAAATCAGGAAGATATTAAAGTACAGCAATGCGCAGTTTTGATATTTGATAATTCCATATCTTTTTTACCCTGAACAATTTGCACCCAGAGGAGGAGGAAGTGTGCACATTAGTAGAGGATTTTTGCCTGCTGAGCAGATGGGTGATGCATATCTATCAATAGCTACTTGGTGAGGAAAAGAAGCACTTTGACCACCTATCAAGTGTTTAGCATAATGTCAGTGATCCATTAAGAAGTGAAATTGTGGGCTAAAGTTGGGGAGACTCATGTTCAAATATTCACTCAGTCATGAAGCTACCTTGATAAACTTGAACCAGTCATTCTCTCTCAAACTAACCTAGTTTGCAAGTCTGTAAGGTCCAAAAGGAGTTGGAGAGAACTGTGAACAGAATTTAAAACAGGGGTGGGGAACCTTTTTTCTGCCAAGGGCCATATGGCTATTTATAACATCATTTGCAGGCCATAAAAAATTATCAACTTAAAAAACAGTGCTCCACTGAGGAAGAATGATTCAGACCAGCAAAATTAATGCAAATAATTGTTTTTCCATTTAAAGTCATGAAGGGAGAGCCTAATCTGGCATACACACACACACACACACGGCCCACCACCCTAGGCAAATGCCTAGGTCCAGGGTTTTTTTGTAGAAAAAGCCCAGCAGGAACTCAGTAGCATATTAGACCACATCCCCTAATATTAGCATATAAGGTCAGACACTCATTCGCATATTAGGCCATACCATCTGGGATAATCTAGGGCAAACTGAACTGTGACAGTAACGTTTCCAGGTCCTGCAGCTATTCTGGCCGGCCAGCCAGGCCCCAGGGAGGCTGCCGCATAGTACATCTGGGCCCTGTGATCCCTGCCTGGCCCTGAGGAGGCTGCTGCACAGTGCGACTAGGCCCCATGATCCTTGCTGGTCAGCCAGGCACCAGAGAGGTCGCCACATGGCTCGGTTCGGTCCAGCAATCCCCGAGGGCCACACAAAGTGACCTTGAGGGCCGTATACAGCCCTCGGGATGGAGGTTCCCCACCCCTGATTTAAAAAGTGAGAGATTGATCTCCCCCCCACCACCTCCCATGCAGCAAACTTTGGCATGTATAGGGTAACTTCTAGGAAGGTAAACCAGAAACAGAAACACTTTTGATTTGGACATTGATTGTTCAGATGCAACACCATGATATAGTTTTGCTAGGAAACTGAAATCCGCCTACACAGTGGGAATTTGTTGTACTATCTGCATTGTGGCTGCCTGCATATCTTGTTATCTGTGACAATCCCATCCTGATGATGAGTGATACCTTCCTGCTCTTGCCCTAACGACGACTCACAAAGAGTAGATTGCTGAGTTGTGAGGAACCAAGGGAAGCAGCACAGTTACTCAGTTCCTTACTTCTGGGCAAGAAGTCTATTCATGGTGCAGAGTATATTGCTTTTTAACTTAAGACTTGCAGTCTGGTCTTGCAAAGGTTAAAATACAATGGAACCATGCTTTGAACCCATTTTGTGGTTATGGCACCAAACAGAAGTAGCGATATTATCTTTGGATTTGGATCTAAGACTTTCCAGACTAAATTTAGCAAGTAGCAAACCAGCTCCCTGCTAATCTTGTGCACTGAAGATTTTATAGTTTATATTTCATGGCTTCTAAATACCATGACAGTAAGGGTCTTTTCAGGAGGAGGAGAAAAGCCTTTCAACTGCTATTAATCAAGGAACATTAACTTCAATGGCAGCTAGATCACGTCACATTCAAATTAGATAGCAAATGAATTCATTGACCTTGATTGAAGTGACACCTAATAACTCAGTGTTATAAAGAAGTTACCAAGTTTAATATCACCATCTGTGAAGTGCCTAGCAGAATATTTAGGCGTGTGCTTAATTGGAGAAGGGTAAATAATCCCATTGCATTCAATGATTATAAATGCTATTAATCTCATAATTAAAGTTTGGCACTTTCTGAAGTCCTTTCCTCATCAAAACTCCAGTTGTTCAATACAGGAAAAAAATGTGATTTATGTTTCTTTAGTTACTAAGAAAAATTGTCAAAAATTAAATTTCTCATATTTCCACTATCTCAAAAACCATCTCTAAAGAAAATATTGCTACCTACATAATGTTCAAAAGACTGTTTATTGCCTCCCTTACGAGTCATTTTCTAGAAAAATTAAGCAGGATTTGGTGTGGGATTCCTATAATGACATAACCATACCTGTGCTATGAGATGCAACGTAGGACAGGAGATCCTATATGTTTAATAATTACATTGTTTGGCTGGTTCAGATTGAGAAAAAAATGGCACTGTACTGAAATTCTTCCTGTACATTAAGGGCAGTGTGGATTGCCCTGGCCTGGATAGCCCAGGCAAGCCTTGTCTCATCAGATCTCAGAAACTACACAGGGCTGACCCTGGCAAGTGTTTGGAAGGAAGACTTCCAGAGAATACCAGGAGTTGGGAGGCAGAGGCAGGCTATCAAGCTACTTCTATGAATGTCCTCCATGCCCCAGTAGGAGTCACCAGAGGTCACCATGACTTCCCAGCATAGGCACACATGTGCACAGACATACAAATACATTAAAAAAAAGGAGAGAGGCAGACTGGATCCAGAGATAGAGGGGGCATTTTCACCTATGCTGTTCTTGGAGGTCCTGTGCCCCTTTGAAGCAGCATTTTAGAGAGCAATGGTACAGGGAAGGTTAGAAAAGTCTATCCCACATACTGAAAACCCCCTCCATGTTAGCCAAATCTCCTCCAGAATATCTTTGAGGAATTTAATTAGGTGGGCAAGATGGTCAAAATATTTGGGAACAATGACCTGTGTATACCAGAGTCAATTTTCCCAGGAACCCCTTAGTCAAAAAAGAGATTTTGAGCTTAAGCCAATTCTTTTTATTGGGGTGGGAAGTTCACTCATACAAGGAAACTAGCAAGCATTCGACACACTCAATGCAGAACTAAGAAAAATAGTGAGGAAAAGTTACAGAGACATTTGCATTAGCAGGAATTCATTGACGGGCAATATTTTACCTGTCCTGAAGATGAAGACCGGGGTTCAGCAGCAAAGACAAGAGTGGGGAGGGGTGGCAAGAAACAACCATTATTATTGATGCTCACTTGCAATAAGGGACCCAAACTGATCAGGTCAGGGGACAACTCTTACAGCAAGTTAGAGGTACTGAAAAGAGGCTTCCCAGGCAGGATGGCCTGCCTTAAATAGCCAGATTCATAACCTGGCAGGGGTCTTAATGATGTCCATTGATAGGTTAGATGGTTCCCAGGATGTTTGAAGAAAAAATCTCCAAAGTGCACTAGATCGCTTTGGAGGCGGGTCCTATGTAAAAACAAAGGAAAAGGTCTAGGGTAATTAAGAGCCTAATATTTGCTATAGTGGCACCAAGGGAGGAGAAGAAAGAAATAATGGTTTAGACAGGATCTCCGTCATTGATGGCTGATCTTTCCAGTGATGGTCTATTGACTGGAGCAGTTTTCTGGGTAGTTGTCAGGAATAGTCCATTGTTTCGCTGTGGACATTTCATCAGTCCTTTTGTTAGCAGTGTGGCTTCTGTATTTACACTGCAAAAGCTTGAGCAACACCTCTGGGAGTATGAGCTGTCTTCATGGCCTCTTCATGGCTGTTTGCAGCAGGCTGTGTTGTCCTTTTCCAGGAACATGGCTTCTCCTTGATATGTAGGCACCTGTATTGGCGGTGGGACTGGGCTGCCTCTACTTGTCTCAGTGTTTGTTCTCGACCAAGAGGGTGAAGCAGGATTCTGAGGCTGCATGGTGATGTTGTCAGTAATTGTTTGCTGTAGCACAGTCCAAGCTGGATTGACCTGAGCCTGGCATGACTTAGTCCATCAAGGCTGGTTGCTCACACTTGACGTGGTACACGCACCAGTCCGAATACAATCCATAAGAGTCCACTATAGGCATGGAGGGGGGTTAGGCTGGGGAATACAGTTATTGGCTTACAATTGTCTATGGAAATAATCATTGGATCCAACCCATCTGATGAAGTGGACTCTAACACATGAAACCTTATTATAAGGTGGTACAAGCTTCTTGCCAAACTTCACAAGGGCAAGCAAAACCATCAGATCTGCTCACTTTGTAACCTCACACATACCTGTGACTATTGTTGCACATAAAACAACTAGGTGGGTGGTTAAGACAATAACTGCTCACTACTGACAAAGCTCTGATTCTTGAATTTAGATCTCAGTGACATACAATTCTTTGACATTTCTGTTTTAAGAAACACTATGGTTCACTTCACACTGGGAGTTCCCTGAAATATAATTTTGGGGTATATAAATGTGGCAAACATACAGGAAGCTGGCAAATAACATTGCTATTTTAAGCAGAGTTGCCCCTTCTAAACACATTCCTGTTAATTAATTTAGAAGGGTATGTCTGTTTAGGATTGCATGGTATATAAAGGATGGCTGGGGGATGTTAACTTTGTAATCTTTATGGGCTGATATATTATGTTGTAAAAACACCCTGAACTAGGTCAGAATTGTTGCAAGACAGAAAGAACTCCATAGGCCTGTCATTTGTTTGAAGTTGAAAGTTCTTTACCGAAAGAAGAAAACCAGTGTCATCATGATGACACAAAAGATTATCTTAGATGACCTGGAGTCACTGAAGAACAATAAAAGGTTCAAAGCCTTAGAGACCATTTTGATGGTTAAAGTGTAATAGAATGGTTGCTAAAAAGAGCAAATGGGTGTCTTTGTGTTTATATACCATACTCTGTCTAGCTTCTACCACCTACCAAGTGTGTTTCATTGTATAACGAAGTATTGATTGTCTTCTGGGTAAAATTCAATGATAACTGAAGTGTCACAAGCTGCATTTGATCACTTACTGCAACTTTTATTGATTTTCCATTGGCTAGCAAGCACAACCTTTTCCTAAACAGGGGAAAATACACATTTTGGGGGGGAAAAATCAGCACTGAGAAATATTGTCTTTAATTTCTTTGTAAAAAGTGACAAATAAAAGAAGTTGGGTACCTTTTCTTTAGAACAACATAATTTTGCTCGCTGTTTGCAGAGAATAACTTTTCAGCCCAAAAAACTTATTAATGTTGTTGTTATTGTTCTAAGCCAAGGTTCTTACATTACTTTGACAGTGTGGGAGTCACAGCAGCAGTCACGCTTTCCCTGTTGGTGGGGCAATATGTGAAAGTATAGGTTATGCTGGAGTCCATGCCAAGCTATTCCTCACACCAGCATTAATTCTCAAAACAGCTAGGTAAATGCCAGTATGGGGAGAGGTATAATGCGGTCAGACTGACAATAAAGTAAAAAAAATTGGGCATAGGGGATGTCAAAAGCTTGGTGGTAGAGAAGAGGACAAGAAATAATGGTTCTTATCAGATTGTCCCACACTTGGTCAGTGCAGCCTGATGTTATGTTAGCTTGGTAGAAATGAAAGGTCTCAGTGAACCATTAATGTTGATTGTCTCTTACCAGATCTTATATTCAGAACCCAGGTATTTGTTGATTGAAGTAGCCCAGTACTAAGGATGTTCATAAAATATAATTCCATTCACTTTGATTGTACAGGGATTACAGCCATTGACACCCAGAAACTGGGAGTTCTGGACTGCTTGTGTTCCAAATTAATAATAATAATAATAATAATACATTTTATTTATATCCCGCCCTCCCAGCCGAGGCAGGCTCAGGGCGGCTAACAGCATCGGTCAATATAACAGATTATACAATAATTTAAACAATTAATTAAAATTCTAAAAACAGTAAAACAATAAAATTAACATCTTGGTGCTATTCCGGCAGATGACAAAATCATTTAAGCAGTCTCTCATTTTTTAGTCGGTGAAGGCTTCATCAAAGAGGATAGTCTTGCAGGCCCTGCGGAATCGGTCAAAGTCCCGCAGGGCCCGCACTTCCTCCGGGAGCTGGTTCCATAGGTGTGGAGCCACGACGGAGAAAGCCCGAGTACGAATTACTGGGTCCTAGCTCCTTGGAAAGCATGCTAACAGTTTTGATAAGGCTGTGAGGCAATGAAGGAGTGAGGGAGTTGATGAGATTTAAATGTAAACTATGCCATTCTTATAATTTCATCAGCAGTAGCATAAAGAGATCAGAAATGCTTGCAGGAGGTATGGCAGCCTTCCCTCCCCACTTTCTATAGTTAATGGACTGGAGAATTTCCAAAATGAGTTGGTTTAATCTAAGATCCTAGTAATTCAGCCTGGCCCAGGAAGGGAATGACATTACTGGAAGGGAAGGCAGTCTTGCACAGACTTTGTTGTCTCAAAGGCTGCTAGAAAATAATTGCAGGATTCAAAGAGAAGTTTGCAGTTTCCCATGTATAGCCTGGAGATCTCATCTGCAGTTCAAGTATCGATAAGCCTTTTGTGTGCCATTCTGAATTTACATTGGATTCTGGTGGTTTATATACAAGTTCTATACTTTGCTATTTTGTACACCCTTATATGTGCTGAAGAGATTAGTAATTTTATTTATGATGTGCTTAGCAAAGCTGTAATAGCAACCAGGCCATAGGTACTGTTATTGAAGATCATTATTATTACTTCAATGCTTTGATTATATAGGAAAAAAATATTAAATGCTTTAATGAAACTGCAATACCTTTAATGAAACTGCTGTTACTTCCTTTTTATTGGTGCATTTAAGTGTAAAGTGAACCCAGAAACATTTATATCCATTTTAGTATTTGGCATCCATGCTTGGGAGTTCCATCGCCAAAACAGATCAAAGCTGTCCACTAGGGATGAGCACATATTGAGAAAACCTGCTGCTCTGCCAAACTGGACTGAGTTACAAATTTTATTGCCTTTGTTTTAACTGTTTAATGATGTTGCAATCGCCTGGAGCCCACTTCTAAGGGCATGTGTGAGAAGAAGGGCTGGGCACTGTTGTTGGTCACCTGTGTTAGGTCAGAATATCAATATTTATTATTTATTTTATTTTATTTCTAGCCCACCCTTCCAACGAATGGGCTCAGGGTGAATTACAACATAATCATAAACAATAAAATTCACATTTAAATATATTTAAAACTGCCTCGTTTAAAACTACTAATCCTTGATAATAAAATCATAGTGGTATTGGCAAAATAGAGCTCTCTTATTGGTTGAAACCTGAGCTCCAACAACCATTGGCCTATCACCCATCACTCCGCACCTCTGCACACCTATTGGCTCACTCCCCTGGTCCTCACCCACATCAGCCCCAGAACTCTGGAAACAACTACCAAAACCCTCTTATACACTTTTGCCTCTGACATGCACACATCTCAGACACTTTGGTGGCTACTTTCCCTCATAAGCTCTCACAAATGGCTCCTGCTATCCTGTGCCCTCCCAATCTGCCTCCAGGCTACCAACAACTAAGTGGTTCTGCCAGGCAAAAACAATGTGCAGATCCCCCGCTCACCAATGGCCTTAAACACTCAGAGTGGCTACCGCTGTTCTGCACCCTCATAAACAGTCTCCAGTCCAGCAAGCAACTCAGCCAGCCCCTAAACGGCCCACACAGGTGACCAACAACAGTGCCCATCCCTTCTTCTCACACATGCCCTTAGAAGATTTCACATGGGGCCCTATCGCTCTGCCACACACTTCACAATGTCATTGGGGCCTCCGCCACTAACACCATTTTGACTACCCCTGCAAGGCCTGCAAAACAGCCCTCCAGGTTGCCACTGGTCCTGGTCTTCCCCCCAAGTTCAGGCAGCACTAGTCACCCTCCTCCGTCTTTCCAAGGTTACACTCATAGCCCGGCTCCTGTACATCCACCTCCAACATGGCCTCAGAGCTGTTGCCACAAAAGCCCTCTCTCAGCCTCTTGATGGTACACAACACCTCCAAAAGGGCTCTCCCAATGCATCCCAACAACTCCTCACCAGCCCAACCTCTACGAAGTTACACAGCAACTGCTGGGACCACTATTGCCTGTGTCAGCCAGGCTGGGGGTGGGGGGGTTCACTACCATGCTGGATTGCTCAGCGAGGATTTTGTGCTGAGGAGGGAGACTGTTGGCCTCTGTTGAGAAATGCTTTACCTTGCACAACACAGGCAGGGGCTTTGCCTTGGGATGAAGCCAAACCATGGAGGGGTGGGGAGCTTTCAACAATGCATTGCACAGCCAGGGCAGGGAGAAACACACAACATCACCAGCCTCTCCACAAAATTCTATTAATACCACAAATAACCTTTGTTCTTTACAATTCCTGTTTTGCTGTAGACAGAAAATACCTTCACATTCTCTGCAACTGACACTGACAAGCTGTAAACAAATCAAGAGGGATGACAAAAGCAAGGACTATGGCTCAGTAATACAACATCTGCTTGCCGTGCAGAACCTTGCAAGATCAATCCCTGCCATATCCTTAAAAACCTTTGCATGAGACACTGAGAGCCTGCTGTCACTCTGAGTGCACAAGACAAGCGGGGGGGGGGGGCTTTTCAAGGCCTATTTTGTCTTTTGAGGCAGAACTCCTTTGGTCTACTCAAGACTAAGCTGCTAGCTCTAGGTTGGTGGGAAATTCCTGGAGATTCTGTTTTGGCGTCTAAGAAAGCCAGAGTTTGGGGAGGGGAGAGGCCTTGACTGAATATAATGTCATAGAGTCCACCCTCTAAAGCAATTATTTTATCCAGCATGGGAAAGAGATCTGTTGTCTGGAGTTTGGTTGTGATCCCAGGAGATCTTCAGCCTCCATTTGGAGGCTGACTACCCTGGCTCTGGCAGCACTCTCTGGGTGAAATGATGCCACCTGACTGGCATGACTTAACTAGACCAGGCTGCTTGCTCCTGTTCAGCAGCAGCCCTCCTAGGACAACTTAGCAGTTGCCAACTCCAGGTTGGGAAATTCCTGGAGATTTGAGGGGCGGGGCCTGGAGAGGTTGGGTTTGAGGAGGGGTACAGTGCCATAGACTCAATCCTGAAATCATCCATTTTTTCCTTTGAACCACAGTTGCCATCTCCAGATGAGGGTTGGAGATTTTTCAGAATGACAACTGCTCTCCAGACGGCAGAGATCAGTTTCCCTTGAGGTGGTGGTGGTGGTGGGGAGCAAATGCCTTCACTTGGGTGGGTGGGAAGACAGCAAGGGGGGCACTCACCCATTACCTCTTTCTAGCACTCATTGTATTTTTCTCCACAATGGGCCTTACTCCTAGTCTTCAGTAAAATGATGGTGTTCAGACTACAATAAAACAATGGCAGTTGGAAAATTTGGTACATGGTGGGGTAGCTAATGGGGTCCTAGAGACTCCAAAATTATGGAACATCTCCAGCTGACTCTCCTCTACATGCCCACCAAGTTTGACGAATACTGGACTTGGAGGGTTCATGTTACGGATCCCCAACAAGGTGTCTCCAGGAAAGTGCTTTTTGAGGAGATGTCAGGCTTGGGTTCTTGAGGGTATGGAATGGACACTTTGTGAGCTAGAGGCATCAAATTCATGACTGATCTCCCTGAGGTGCCCCCCCCCCCACCAACATGCCCTACAAATTATGTGTAGATTGGACTTGAGAGTCTGAGTTACAGACCTCCATACCAGGTGCCCCTAGAAAAATGCTTTTTGAGGAGATGTCAAGTGCAGGTTCAGGGGCGTACAGAACAGACCCTGTGTGAGCTGGAGGCATCAGATTTACAGTAGACCTCTCTGGGATGCCCTCCTTCATGCCTTGATTTGGGAAGTTCAAGTTACAGCCCACAAAAGAAGGAAAGTGCTTTCTGGGAAAATGTTGTCAATTGTGGTTTCTGGGCCTTCTACTGACAAACTGCCAACATATCTCCATGTTATAACAGCATACCTTGGAGATAAACCAGAGTAATAGCTGGTTGGCTGCCTGAACATTCCCTTTCTCTGATTGTGATCTTAGAAATGTCTCCTCTTATTTTTTCTTTTAATTAATTTTGAACTATGTATGTGCCAAATTCCAGTTTTCTGGATAGTCCGAAGTTAAACTATTTAGAAATACATTTTACTCCTATCCCAATTTTAAATGGAGTGGTGTCCAAATGTTCAATTCTTAGACTTTTAGAGTAATTGGAGTGTATTGGACTACATTTTTATAAAGTTCTAAAACTCTAGAGCTCAATAAGTTCAGAGTGATGCCTGAAATTCAATGAAACTCAGGCATCTCTATAAATATATTTAACATGGTATTTTTTAATTTGAGGTTTTTATTTGATCCTATCATGATTTCATCTGGTACTTCCATCTGCATACTTATGACCTTTTAAATTTGAGTGTGATCTTTTTTGAAGGATTTTAGAATACCTAACTCCAAATTCCTAGTCCTAGTTCTATTTCCTTCAAAATCTGAATTACAATAAAACTTCCAGATGTGCACCAGGGCAATGTGAAAGGCATTTGAAATGATTTGTTTGAAAATATTTTAAAAAAATAGTTTATGGGTAGAAATTTTGAAACATGCTAATCTCCCCCCCCCAAAAAAAAAACCCATTTACTGTCAAATACTGTGTTAAGTCATCATTAATCATAAGTCACTACAGTCATGTGGTCATTGTAATTTGGTCATGCTATACAAAAGATAAATGATGTGGAATCCTATTAACAATGATCGTTTTACTATAGACATTTATCATTATAGGAGTTTGTTTGATATTACATTGGCATAAAATCAGGAAGAAATTGCATAGTTGCAGAAAAATGTATTGCCTTCAATAATATTTTGGCAAAATATTGAAATAACAGCATTAGGGTTTCCTGACCCTGTTCCATTTCATCCCACAGTAAATAATAGCTGAGGGGGCAGAAGGGTCCAAATGCAATTTAGTTAGATTTGTAAAGGTATCATGAAACCAAAACTGAAGGGTTTCCTGTATTCATTCTAAATGGCCAAATGATTGCCAAAATGGTATGTCTACATTTTGTAAAGATTACTGTTTTCACAGATTGCATTTTAGCTGAGCACTTCTACTTAGTCAGTTACTCAGTAAAAAAAAAAAAGTTATCATCTAGTTCTAAGACCTGTACTTATACAATTCTTATAGTATACTTAACAGGATTATAAGTAAATTGTCAGAAGAAAGGCATGGAGGGATCCACGGACAGATTGCTACACCCGCACCTCTTGTCATAATATTCTTTCAAATGTAGGTTCATTATGCAGGAAAACAAACAAACTAGAAGGGGTGCTCAATGAACAGAGAAACCTGCTTCTAAGAAATTCTTCTTCAGAGACAATCTGCAGGCAGAAATATGAAGGCCGGGGGGGGGGGGGGGCTCAGAAAACCCCCCAAAAAACATTTGTCTTTGTTTATTTCCAACGTGTTTTTTAATTCTAACAGAAAAAAAATGGGAAGGTTGGGATATAAATCGAATTAGCAACAACAACAACAACATTTCCCCTATCAGAATGATTAGAATGCTTCTTAAGACAAGGTTTGTCATACTCAAAAGAAGTCTGAGCAATTTTTCCATTTTTACAAAGGAAACATTGGGAAATTTGGGGGTTGATGTAAAAGCTCATATGAAACATATACAGTGCAATCCTAAAGAGAGTTACACCAGTCTAAGCCTATTCATTTTAATGGGTTTAGACTGGGGTAAGTTTCTTTAGGATTGTACTGTAAGAATACTTTTCTGGAAGCAAACCCCATTTAATAGAACTGAGTAGGATTCTGAGCAGACTGGGTTAGGATTGCTCTCATAATATTTTTTTTTAATCTCAAATATATCTGTGATTTTTCTTTTTGAAAACAAAGATATTTATACTTTTATAATCTACAAATTTGCCAAAGAGTACAATTTTATGTGCTAACTATGTTATAAATGATACACTTCTAAATCAGTTAAAGACATTTAGGTTTGATTGGAAAGCAAATATTGTACAATGGAAGAAAGTGGGGATACAGTCCCCCCCCCCCAACCTTGGCCGCCTTTTCTTCAAAATTTCAGGAAATTTTAGATTTTCACATGCAGTTGAACTTGCTCAGATGAGGCCTGATGCTTTTCAATATATGAAATTTTTTATTAAGAAAAGATGGACATACAAAGAAAAGAAAGAATAAAGAACGAACAAATACAATCAACATTAATCATACGAAAAAGATACATTCCAAACACCTTAGACGCTTGGGCGCGCCATACAGTCAAAAACACATCTATGTCTAACGTCTACCACTACATCCCAATCATACACACTGGGGGATGGAGAGGATTTGAAAGGAAAAAAAAAAATTCTAGCTACTCCATGTCGAAGCCTCTACTTTTGACCCATTTATAAATGGGGTCCCATTCCTCCTGACATTTTTGCACATTACCCTCTCTTAATCTTGTGGACATTAGATCAGATTCAGCGACTTCCAACAGCTTATTAATGAATTCGTCTCTGTTCGGGATTCTATCATTTTTCCAATACTTGGCATACAAAGTTCTAGCAATGGTAACTATATACAGTAACACTTTCAGTTTGGTCGTAGGCAAATTTTGCCTACAGATATTCAGAAGATACAATTCTGGCACATGCTTAACTTGTATTTTCAAGATTTTTTGAATCCAAATATTAACTTGAGCCCAATATTTCCTGGCTTCTTTGCATTGCCACCATATATGGAACAACGATCCTTCAACTTCTCGGCATTTCCAACATTTATTAGAGTATGTGGGGTAAATTTTGGCCAGTCTATTTGGTGTAAGATACCATCTATATACCATTTTATATAGATTTTCTTTGAGATCAGTTGGCTTTATTAGTTTTAAATTCTGTTTCCATAATTTTTCCCATTCATCCAGATCAATATTATAGCCAAAATCCTTAAGCCAGCGGATCCAAGCTTTTTTTACAACTTCATCCTGCATCTTAACTTGAAGTAGCCAATCATACGTTTTAGAAACGTATGAGGCCTGATGCTTATCCATTCATAGCCCCCTCGCCAAAGGGTTGCCTGCTTAAGTTGAAAAGTACTGGAAATGTAGTTGTGGGGGATAGAACCTGTGGACAGACAGGTTTTGAAAGGGGTGGGACCTCAGAGGAGTATAATGCCATTGAGTCTACCTTTCCAAAAAGCCATTTTTGCCCAGGGGGAACTGATCTCTGTAGCCTGGAAAACAGCTGTCATTTGGGGAGATCTACCACCTGAAGGTTGGCAAACCTACTCTTTTTACTCTCTCCTTCACACACACACACATAACTTAAAAGTATCCTGAACAAATACAAGGGACACATAAACTGTTAACTTCTTTAACAAATCTCATTCTTAATAGGGTAAGTATACACCATTTTTTTTAAAAAAAAAAGTTATAAAATATCTGAGAATTACTCAAGTTTCTCATAGCTTAATAAAATATCTTCAGTAATCAGCATGCTCAAAAGAGAAGAAACCACAACATATGCTAGCATGGATGAAGGCCCATTGAAATACAGCTTAATTACTACAGTATTGAAATGCAACTTCATTACTACAAGTAGAGATATAAGTTTAGACTCTTATGCTGTTTCTGCACAGTCACCTACCCTGACACAAGCCAGTAAACTAATTCGGGTTTAGGAAATGATTCCCCCGTGATGTTTCGGGTCAAAGTTTGGGCCGGATTTTTATTACCTCTAACTCGCAATTTCCGTACCCGTTTTTTTCCAGTGTTCATTTTTTGCTTCTGTTCTTCAATCATGGCTGTATGTGGGGAATTCCTCCATTCGTGCTTAAACTTTTTTGCATAATTTGCAGCACAACTGCTCCCTTTCTTCCACACCCACCAGGTTGTTGTGGGAATTTTTCCTTTTTTTTGAAAAAAAAGACAATTGGTCGCATTATTGCATAAAAATGCAAAGCAGAATGTTGTTGTAAATACAAGTTATGATGCTAGAAGATGCACCAGATATCTTACATCCCCCCCCCCCACCTTAGTCCTTCTGAAAAGACATTCCTTTTTGGAAAATAAATAGTTAAGTAACGCAGTTCTTGAGGGGAGGGGGACAACTAGAACAGTTCCCTTGCAGTACACATGCAAATCTATACACAAAGGAATACAAGGGCCTCCATAGCATGGTGGGTAGGACATTAGTCTAACAACCAGAAGGTCCTGGGTTCAACTCTACCAAACAGCTATTCCCCCCCCCCCATCTTTAAATGGACCATTTTTAAAAAAGCTTCAACCTTTGTGTCTTGTTTACATGAATAAACATGAATAACACTTCCTGTGTCAACAAGGCACTGTGTCAACAAGAGTTCTGAAAGAGAGCAGAGAAGCTCTGAGATAGAGCAGAGAATAACTGATATAAGGCTGAGCAACTGGGGAAGTTGCTGAGAATTTCTGAGTTTGTGCGACTGCTGAAAATTCTGAGTTTATGGTTGCTGGGGAACTGCTGTTTGTTTGGTTGAGTGGGCTGAAGGTGAAGGTGATTGAAGGTGATTGTTGCTGATTGATTAGAAGTGGCTGTGTTCCCCACCCTTTTTGTATTATTAAGCTGCGCCTTGCCAGAGATCTAAAGGGCACTTGGCCTGTGGCTCTTAGACTGGGGGCTCTGTAAGGACCAGGAACCCAGATCCCTAATTTCCTTGTGCTCCCAATAAGGTAAGTTGACCCTCCAGAAGGGGAGCCACATAAACAAACAGGATTTAAAGGGGACTGTATATTAAAAAAAAAACCTATCATGAAGGTAGAATGCCAGCAGGGGGGTGGGGGCTTTCCAATGTTTTGCACTGAGTGTCACATGTATGACTGTCTGCCCATAGGACAGAAGTCTTGGGTGTGTGCTCAATGCAAGGAGCTCCTGGACCTCAGGGAACTAGTTCGTACCCTTGAGGCTGAGGTGACTGACCTGGAGAAGCAGAGACAGTCAGTTAGGAACTCGGGGAAGACTCTCGGGGGCATATTAGATGAGCCCCACTCTGAATGTGGCAGCCCTGTTGCTGCCAAGGAGCATGAGGGTCGAGGGGGAACAGGGCACCGTGCTGAGGATAAGGAGAATGCGCCCTTAGAAGGGACCTCTTCTTCAGTTGGTGAGTGGAAATCCTTTCGTGCCAAGGAACCACCCTGGGCAGGGAGAGAGAAGAGGTCTTGGTAGTTGGTGATTCGATCCTTAGGCAAGTAGATAGCTGGGTGGCAAAACCGCGTACTGACCATATGGTGACTTGCCTGCCTGGTGCGAAGGTAGCAGACATTATGCATGTAATAGATAGGCTGATAAAAAGTGCTGGGGAGGAGCCTGTGGTCATGGTGCATGTTGGCACCAACGATGTGGGGAAATGCAGTCGTAAGGTCCTGGAGGAAAAATTTAGGCTGCTAGGCGGGAGACTTAAGGCCAGGACCTCCAAGGTAGCCTTCTCAGAAGTGCTACCTGTTCCACGTGCAGGGCTGGAGAGACAGGCACAAATTAGATGTTTCAATGTGTGGATGAGACGATGGTGTAAGGAGGAAGGGTTTAAGTTTGTTAGGCACTGGGATGCTTTCTGGAACAAGCGGGAGCTGTACAAAAGAGACAGTCTCCACTTGTGCCCAGATGGAACCAGGCTGCTGGCACTTAAAATCAAAAAGGTGTCAGAGCAGTTTTTAAATTAAATCTTGGGGGAAAGCCGACAGGAGATTAAATGTCTCTGGTTCGGGAGGACTCATCTCAAAGAGATGAAGGGTTAGCTGTTACTTTTCTACCGGGTAATGGATCAGAGTTGTCCACTGAGATGGTGACAAACAGTATGGACTGTTTGCCAAAGTCTCAAGATGGCAGGAGGAAGGTTGCGGGCCTAGCTTGCCTGGGAAATTATAGATGTTTGTATGCAAATGCTAGAAGTGTTAGAAGTAAAATTGGTGAGCTGGAATGTTTAGTGTTGGGAGAAAACATAGACATTGTGGGAATTTCAGAAACTTGGTGGAATGAGGAGAATCAGTGGGACACGGTGATTCCTGGATATAAGTTATATCGGAAGGATAGGGAGAGCAGGGTTGGAGGTGGGGTGGCTCTGTATGTCAGAGAGGGTATACGGTCTAGTAAGACTGAGGTCAGAGAATTAGATTCCCTTCTAGAAATGCTTTGGGTTGAAACAAAGGGCCCAAAAGGAAATTTAACTATGGGAGTTTGTTATCGCCCACCAAATCAAAAGATAGAGGATGATTATAATTTGATGGAAGGATTAAAGATAGTGGCTAAACGTAAAAACTGTGTCGTAATAGGTGATTTTAACTACCCGCATATTGATTGGGGCTATATGTGTTCTGCTTGAGAGAAAGAGATTGAGTTTCTTGATGCTCTCAATGACTGTGCTATGGAGCGGATGGTCTCAGAACCTACCAGGGGTGGGGCGATCCTGAATTTGGTCCTAAGTAATGCCCAAGACTTGGTGAGAGATGTAAAAGTGATCGCACCGCTTGGGAGCAGTGATCATAACATTATTGATGTCACCATTTGTATAAATAGACAGTTGCCCCAAAAGACCAGCACAACCATGTTTAACTTTAAAAGGGGTAAATTCTCTGAGATGAGGAGGCAGGTGAAGAGGAAACTGAAAGGAAAGGCAAATACAGTTAAAACCCTTGGGGAAGCTTGGAGGCTATTTAAAACTACAATCCTAGAAGCTCAGATAAAATATATACCACAAGTTAGGAAAGGCACGAACAGGTATAAGAAAAGGCCTGCATGGTTAACAAACAAAGTAATGGAAGCTGTAAAAGGTAAGAAGGACTCCTTTAAGCAGTGGAAAGCTAGTCCAAGTGAGATTAACAAAAGAGAGCACAGGCTGTGGCAAATCAAATACAAGACTGTGATCAGGCAGGCAAAAAGGGACTATGAGGAGCATATTGCAAAAAACATAAAGACCAACAATAAACATTTCTTCAAATATATTAGAAGCAGGAAACCAGTCAGGGAGGCAGTTGGGGTCCTTGGTTGACCAAGGGGTAAAAGGATTACTGAAGGAGGATAGGGAAATGGCTGAGAAGCTGAATGCATTTTTTGCCTCCGTCTTCACTGTGGAAGACGAGAAGTGTTTGCCCGCTCCAGAACCACTAATTTTGGAAGGGGTGTTGAAAGACCTGAGTCAGATTGAGGTGACAAGAGAGGAGGTCCTACAACTGATAGACGAATTAAAAACTAATAAGTCACCAGGTCTGGATGACATACATCCAAGAGTTCTGAAAGAACTCAAAGTTGAACTTGTGGATCTTCTGACAAAAATATGTAATCTTTCATTGAAATCTGCCTCTGTTCCTGAGGACTGGAAGATAGCAAATGTCACCCCCATCTTTAAAAAAGGTTCCAGAGGAGATCCGGGAAATTACAGGCCAGTCAGTCTGACTTCAATACCGGGAACGTTGGTAGAAACCAAGGACAGAATGAGTAGGCACATTGATGAACCCAGGTTATTGAGGAAGACTCAGCATGGGTTCTGTAAGGGAAGATCTTGCCTCACTAACCTGTTACATTTCTTTGAGGGGGTGTACAAACATGTGGACAAAGGAGACCTAATAGATGTTGTTTACCTTGACTTCCAGAAAGCTTTTGATAAAGTTCCTCATCAAAGGCTCCTTAGAAAGCTCGAGAGTCATGGAGTAAAAGGACAGGTCCTCTTGTGGATCAAAAACTGGCTAATTAATAGGAAGCAGAGAGTGAGTATAAATGTGCAGTCTTCTAAGTGGAGGACGATAAGAAGTGGGGTGCCGCAGGGCTCGGTACTGGGTCCCATGCTCTTTAACATGTTCATAAATGATTTGGAGTTGGGAGTGAGCAGTGAAGTGGCCAAGTTTGCAGCTGACACTAAATTGTTCAGGGTGGTGAGAACCAGAGACGATTGTGAGGCACTCCAAAGGGATCTGTTGAGGCTGGGTGAGTGGGCGTCAATGTGGCAGATGAGGTTCAATGTGGCCAAGTGCAAAGTAATGCACATTGAGGCCAAGAACCCCAGCTACAAATACAAGTTGATGGGTTGTGAACTGGCAGAGACTGACCAAGAGAGAGATCTTGGGGGTCGTGGTAGATAACTCACTGAAAACGTCAAGACAGTGTGTGATTGCAATAAAAAAGGCCAACACCATGCTGAAAATTATTAGGAAGGGAATTGAAAACAAATCAGCCAGTATCATAATGCCCCTGTATAAATCGATGGTGCGGTCTCATTTGGAATACTGTGTGCAATTCTGGTCACCGCACCTCAAAAAGGATATTAAAGCATTGGAAAAAGTCCAGAAAAGGACAACTAGAATGATTAAAGGGTGGGAACACTTTCCCTCTGAAGAAAGGTTAAAACGCTTGGGGCTCTTTAGCTTGGAGAAACGTTGACTGCGAGGTGACATGATAGAGGTTTACAAGATAATGCATGGGATGGAGAAAGTAGAGAAAGAAGTACTTTTCTTCCTTTCTCACAATATAAGAACTCGTGGGCATTCGATGAAATTGCTGAGCAGTCGGGTTAAAAAGGATAAAGGGAAGTACTTCTTCACCGAAAGGGTGATTAACATGTAGAATTCACTGCCACAGGAGGTGGTGGCGGCTACAAGCATAGCCAGCTTCAAGAGGGGGTTAGATAAAAATATGGAGCAGAGGTCCATCAGTGGCTGTTAGCCACAGTGTGTGTATATATATTTATGTGTGTTTGTGTGTGTATAAAATTTTTGGCCACTGTGTGACACAGAGTGTTGGACTGGATGGGCCATTGGCCTGATCCAACATAGCTTCTCTTATGTTCTTAAGGCACCATGATTGAAGTTGCTGTTTCTGTCCCCGCAACCCTGCTTGGCTCTTTAAATATCTAGTTGCTTAATACCTTTTAATAACTGATTACTTACTTTAAAAGTATTTACAATTATATGGAAGTATTTAAATAATAAGTATTATAATACTTGTAATATTTACCTTTTAAAAACTTTCCATTTAAAGAGGGTGGGGGGACTAGCTACTTGATAGGCTTGAACCCAGGACCTTATAGTTGTTGTTAGACTAACACACTACCCACCATGCTACAGAGGCTTCTCTATTCCTTTGTGTATAAATTTGCATGTGTACTGCAAGGGACCCATTCTGGTAATTTCCCCCTCCCTTGAGAACAGCATTGTTTTATAATTACCTGATAACTATTTATTTTTCTAAAAATAGTCTTTTATGGCAGCACTTTTCCTAGTGAAGGACTAAGGTGGGGGGGGATGTAAGCTGTCTGATGCATTGTCTAGCTTCATAACATGTTTACAACAAGATTCTCCTCTGCTCAAGGAATTTCTTGAAACTTGTATTGCAATGAAAAATCTGAGCTGGGGGAAACAATCTGAGCCAGGGGAAACAGACCCATGGTAATACAGAGGCAAGCAAGTAGTGCAGAAATGCCCTTAAAGAGTAAGAACAGTCTTGACTTGACTGCAGCACATGGAGTCCACAACAAGGCAAATATGGTGTCCACAGCTGTTTCAGCTGAGGGATGGTGCAGGAGGGACGGCTGAAGTGGCTTCTCCCCCACACCATGATCCTGAGTTGAATTGGGTCCCAGCACACTTTGGAGTGTTACTTCCCCAATGCCACATCTGTCTGCAAAAAGGACACAGTCAAGTAGGAGGAACCCCAACCTGATTTGTTTCACAGTCTGGTAACATGTAGTTTGGTCCTCTGAGTTGTCTGCTGTTTTTAACATAGAAATGAAGGAATACAACCATACCAAACATGCCATAAAGATAACATTTTCCAGTTCAGTTATTTGGAGTTTTATAATGACTTTTTTAGCTTTTAAAATTTTGCAAATATATCTCCCCAAGTCAAATCTAAACACACAAACACATTCCTTAACAGAATTACACAGAATTGACAGAGTGTTGGACTGTATGGGCCATTGGCCTGATCCAACACGGCTTCTTTTATTTTTTTATGTTCTTATACACTTATAAATCCACTGAAATGTATTAGTTTAGAAGGTAGTTCTGCTTGGGACTGCATTGTAAATAAAGATTTAGACCAAATGAACATCTGTAATTGAAGTACAAGTTACTATTCTTAATATGTATTAAGAATCAACACTGTTCTTAGGACTATTTAAGCCAGATCTAAAGGTAAAGGTAAAGGTAGTCCCCTGTGCAAGCACCAGTCGTTTTCAACTCTGGGGTGAAGTTGCTTTCACATTTTCATGCCAGACTTTTTATGGGGTGGTTTGCCATTGCCTTCCCCAGTCATCTACAACCCCCCCCCCCCCCCCAGCAAGTTGGGTACTCATTTTACCAACCTCGGAAGGATGGAAGGCTGAGTCAACCTGGACTAGATACCTGAACTAGCTTCCACTGGGATCGAACTCAAGTTGTGAGCAGAGGGCTCCGACTGCTGTACTGCAGCTTTACCACTCTGCGCCATGGGGCCGGATCTAGTCCCCCAGTAACTTCTGGCTCACTAGTAACCCTGCCATCATTAACCAAGCTTTCATTTTAAACGTTTACTTAGCTTCATTAGAAAGGAATGAGTCTACTTATGTGTTTTATGTACTTTTTTCTCACTCTGGAAAGCAGAAATCCAGCTGTTCTTAAGAGAGCAACAGATACATTTCACACTGCATACAGAATCAGTGACAACATATCATCTGACCCAGGACAGTGGCCAGCCTTACTCACTAGATTGGACTGCCACATTATCAGGTAGAAGCAACCAAAAGAGTCTCACAGTGTGTGAGACTGGAGAACAAGCACTAGGCACTGTGTAAAACCAGCTCTAGCAGAAATTCACTATATTAAAGTGATATTGTCCAATAAAGCAAAGCTGATTTTCAATCATCTCTATTTATTTCATTGGGACTCAGCAATTGATTATTTCCACACCTCTTTGAGGCGCTTCGCCAAGGAAATAAATAGAGACGATTGAAAATCAGCTTTGCTTTATTGGACAATATCACTATAATATAGTGAATTTCTGCTAAAGCCGGTTTTACACGGAGCCTAGTGCTTGCTCTCTAGTCATGCACTATCAGGGAGGGCAAAACAGCAGCCAAGACAGGGTGCTGTATCTATAGCACCACTCTTCCTATGGCACTGTCAGAAAATTCAGAAAGAAAAATAGTCAGGAATCCCTCCACCATACCTGAATTCATTTCCAGATAAGAGCCCCATCATCCCAGTTCCCAGCTAATGTTCCGGAGAACCATAGCCAGACCTCACCACCATATTTTCATAACTGGCTCCAAGTGGGATGCTAGATCACCCATTACCTCACCTTGGCTATGGTCCTGTTCTTAGCACACATGGCAAGCCTGACCCTCTATGAAGTGCCTGATTTCTGATTCTTCTATCCCCTGGACTAGTGCATGGAGAACAGAGTAACACATTAAAAACAGTGAAAAAAGCAAGAAGGCAGAAGATAGCAGAAAAAATGAAGATAACAAGAAGGGAACAAGAAATTTGACTAGAGAAAATATAATTGGATAACTATATATTCATTTTTTGTTGATAGCTAATAGTTATTAACCAACTTAGCATTCATTGTTGATTAACATTAGCCAAATGTTGGCTGAGAACAGCCAGCCAGCTCAGGGCAGCATCAAACAACCCCAGAAATGAGCCAGCCAGAAAAGGAGCAGCTGGAAGCCTCTGGACAGCATGCTGTCTGCCCATGGAACAGGTACAGGCTGTGTGCATCCTGGAGGAGCTTCCAGAGCACTCATGCTCCTGTTGGCCACTCCCTGGGTGCTTCCAGTCATCCAGACAGCCAGGGAAGCACCTCGGAGCCACCTCAGAATTTAGAGGCAGCTTCAATCTAGTCCAGGATGAGCTCCATACTGGATGGAGACAGCAGGCAGATGTGCGCTTGTGTACACAATTTTTTGATCCGCATGCCTGCCGTCCCCAGGGTGGCTTAAACCACCAATCTGTTATCAGCCATAGATTACAAATAATGTGTTAAGTACATTACATGGATTTAAAAAATATATTAGGTCTTATCCAATGAGCCTATTGAAAATATTATTTCTTCCTTTTTTGAATTAAATTGCTCGTTTTGGTGGCTTCTTCCCTGGGAAATTGCAGATTGAGTACTTTTCAGCTGAATGAGGCTGGTGACATGTTATGGAAATGGTAGAATCATAAGAATTCACTTTAAAAACTGTACATATGGCTTTTTATCATAAACCAACAAGAGGTCATGATAACCAACAATCTCCAGGACATTTGTCATAAACCCTACTAAATGCTACTTTTTGCATTATAGACCTTGGTGTCTTACATTAAAACATCAACTGTTGTAAGGGAAATTGCATTTCTTTACTGAATTCTGTATTTCTACAGAGAAATATCTGAAACTCTGCAAAGACTCACTTGCTCAATCTTCTCTCTAATATAGCAAGTTACTTTTAAGTCTCTCTCTCTCGGCTTGACTTCGCAAACGAAGATTTAAGAAGGGTGCAGTAGTCCACGTCTGCTGCAGGCTCGCTGGTGGCTGACAAGACCAATGCGGGACAGGCAGGTCCGGCCACAGTGGCTGCAGGGAAAAGTCTGATTTGGGGTTGGTGCTGTAGCAGTGCGATTCTTCCTCAATCTCCTTTTGTCCTCAAGACCAGCTATGCGTGCGTTCTCACAGGAAGAGACAGCCTGATGGATGGTATGCCTCCATGCTTTGCGATCTGAGGCTAGGTCAGACCACTGGTGATGGTTGATGCGACAGGTGCCAAGGGATTTCTTCAAGGAGTCCTTGTACCTCTTCTTTGGTGCCCCTCTATTTCGATGGCCGGTGGAGAGTTCGCCATACAGGGCAATCTTGGGAAGGCGGTGGTTTTCCATCCTAGAAATATGCCCTGCCCAGCGCAGCTGCGTCTTCAGCAGCAGTGCCTCGATGCTGGTAACCTCCGCCCGCTTGAGGACTTCAGTGTTGGTCACAAAGTCACTCCAGTGGATGTTGAGGATGGTGCGAAGGCAGCGCTGATGAAAGCGCTCGAGGAGTCGCAGGTGATGACGGTATAAAACCCACAATTCGGAGCCGTAGATGTGGGTTGTCATCACAACCGCTTTGTAAACATTGATCTTTGTGCCTTTTTTCAGATGCTTGTTGCTCCACACTCTTGTGCAGTCGGCCAAATGCACGGTTTGCCTTTGCCAGCCTGTTGTCAATCTCCTTGTCGATATTGGCATCTGAGGAGATGATGCACCCCAGGTAGCTGAACTGCTGGACTGTCTTCAGAACTGATTCACCCACAGTGATGCAGGGAGGGTGATAATCTTCCTGGGGTGCAGGCTGGTGGAGAACTTCTGTCTTCTTCAGACTAACTTCTAGGCCGAATAGCTTGGCAGCCTCTGCAAAGCAGGATGTCATATGCTGCAGAGCTGATACCGAGTGGGAGACGAGTGCAGCATCATCAGCAAACAGTAGCTCTTGGATAAGTTTTTCCATTGTCTTGGAGTGAGCCTTTAGTCACCTCAGGTTGAACAGGCTGCCATCGGTGCGATAGCGGATGTAGACACCATCGTCATCATCTAGATCTACTGCGGCTCTTTGAAGCATCATGCTAAAGAAGATCGTAAAGAGAGTTGGCGTGAGAACGCAGTCTTGCTTTACACCTGTGCCTATTGGGAAGGGCTCCGAGAGGTTGTTGCAGTGTCTGACTTGGCCTCGCTGGTCTTCATGTAGCTGGATGATCATGCTGAGGAACTTTTAAGTAATCATTTACTATTTGTCATTTTTCATATATTGCTTTTGACATCTTTCTATTTAATAGTCAAGGACAAGCCATCATAAGAACATAAGAGAAGCCATGTTAGATCAGGCCAATGGCCCATCCAGTCCAACATTCTGTGTCACACAGCGGCCAAATATATATATATATATATATATATATATATATATATATATATATATATATATATATATATATATATATATATATATATATATATATATATATATATATATATATATACACACACACACACACACACACACTGTGGCTAATAGCCACTGATGGACCTCTGCTCCATATTTTTATCTAACCCCTTCTTGAAGGTGGCTATGCTTGTGGACGCCACCACCTCCTGTGGCAGTGAATTCCACATGTTAATCACCCTTTGGGTGAAGAAGTACTTCCTTTTATCCGTTTTAACCTGTCTGCTCAGCAATTTCATCGAATGCCCACGAGTTCTTGTATTGTGAGAAAGGGAGAAAAGTACTTCTTTCTCTACTTTCTCCATCCCATGCATTATCTTGTAAACTTCTATCATGTCACCCCTCAGTCGACGTTTCTCCAAGCTAAAGAGCCCTAAGCGTTTCAACCTTTCTTCATAGGGAAGGTGTTCCAGCCCTTTAATCATTTTAGTTGCCCTTTTCTGAACTTTCTCCAATGCTATAATATCCTTTTTGAGGTGCTGCGACCAGAACTGCACACAGTACTCCAAATGAGACCGCACCATCGATTTATACAGAGGCATTATGATACTGGTTGATTTGTTTTCAATTCCCTTCCTAATAATTCCCAGCATGGCGTTGGCCTTTTTTATTGCAAACGCACACTGTCTTGACATTTTCAGTGAATTATCTACCATGACCCCAAGATCTCTCTCTTGGTCTGTCTCTGCCAGTTCACACCCCATCAACTTGTATTTGTAGCTGGGATTCTTGGCCCCAATGTGCATTACTTTGCACTTGGCCACATTGAACCGCATCTGCCACGTTGACGCCCACTCACCCAGCCTCAACAGATCCCTTTGGAGTTCCTCACAATCCTCTCTGGTTCTCACCACCCTGAACAATTTAGTGTCATCCGCAAATTTGGCCACTTCACTGCTCACTCCCAACTCTAAATCATTTATGAACAAGTTAAAGAGGATGGGACCCAGTACCGAGCCCTGCGGCACCCCACTGCTTACCATCCTCCACTGCGAAGACTGCCCATTTATACTCACTCTCTGCTTCCTATTACTCAGCCAGTTTTTGATCCACAAGAGGACCTGTCCTTTTACTCCATGACTCTCAAGCTTTCTAAGGAGACACCAACAAAATATCTGCATAACTAGACTAGGTTTAAGCACACCAAATATTAATAATTATATCTGTCCATGTGCAGGCAAAAGAAACATGCCAAAGAGTAGAACTAGAGGGTAAAATGAGCATGGCAGTGGTGGGGATAAATGGATCCAGCTCATTATTTTATTCATTTAAATATTTATTATTTACAACAATTATATCATAAAATCATAAAGTTGGAAGGGACCTCCAGGGTCATTTAGTCCAACCCCCTGCACAATGCAGGAAATTCACAAATACCTCCCCTTAAATTCACAGAATCAGCATTGCTGTCAGATGGGCATCTAGCCTCTGCTTAAAAACCTGCAAAGAAGGAGACCCCACCAGCAAGCCTGTTCTACTGAGAAACCGCTCTAACTGTGAAGATGTTCTTTCTAATGATTAGTTGAAAATCTTTTGATTCAATTTCAACCCATTGGTTCTGATCTGATCCTCTGGGACAACAGAAAACAACTTTGCACCATCCTCTATATGACAGCTCATCAAGTGCTTGGAGATGGTGATCATATCACCTCTGTCATCTCCTCTCGAGGTTAAACATACCCAGCTCCTTCAGCCTTTCTTCACACCTTTGTTCCCCTCTTCTGGTCACATTCCAGCTTGTCTATATCCTTCATAAATTGTGGTGCCCAAATTGTGAGGCCTCACCAGAGCAGAGTAAAGAGATACCATCATTTTGTGTGATCTGGACACTATACTTCTATTGATACAGGCCAAAATCACATTTGCCTTTTTAGCCACCATATCACACTGCTGACTCATTCAGTATATGGCCCACTAAGACTGCTAGATCCTTTTTGCACATACTACTGCCAAGACAAATCTCCCCCATCCTATAATTATGCATTGGAATTTTCCTACCTAAATGCAGAACTTTACACTTATCCCTGTTAAAATTCATTCATAAAATTCATTTTGTCAACAAAAATATGATGTGGAACCATATCAAGCCTTACTTCAATCAAGATAAATTATGTCTACAGCATTCCCCTAATCCATTAAGTAACCTTTTTAAAAAGAGGGGGGGAAAAGACAAAAGGTTAATCTGACATGACTTGTTCTTGAGAAACCCATGCTGGCTCTCAGGAAAAACAGCCATCTTTTCTAAATGCTCAAGGGCTGACTGTTTGATGATTTGTTCTAAAACTTTTCCAGGTGTCAAGCTGACAGGTTGGTAGTTACCTGGATCCTCCTTTTCCCCCTTCTTGAAAAAGGGGGAAAATATCCCACCTCTATGCTAAGGCAGGGTCACACGTGGAAAAAGTAGGAAAATATTAGGTGACACCTGAGCTGCAGAAGCAAAGCCAGTATAGCTAAGGAGATAATGTATTGCATGCAGCTTGCAGCAATGCTGCTAGGCTGATTTTGCAAGGTTTTACTCCCCTGGAGAGGGAAGAGTGGATCTTCAGTCCCTTTGGGCACAATTTGGAAGGGGCAGTGCTTGGCCATTTTAATGGCCAAACCTTCGCTCTCTGTACAGTCCGGACGATGATCAGTCTGGGTTGGGAGCGTTTTGAAGCGCTCTGGGAGAGAGCTGCGTGTCGGGTTGGCGTTTGAGGCATTGGGATCGGGAACTGCTTGTTCCCGGGTGCTGCAGTGGCTGGTTTCTTCAAGGGAAGGTGGCCATTTTATAAGGTCCTTGTAAGGAGGCCATTTTGTGGGTCTGCCCTAGGGGGTAACTGTTCATAGCTTGGTGTTGTTATTGGTCTGGGACGGCTATCCAGTGGGTGTTACAAAGATGTCGAGTAAGAACGGGATGGCAAGTCCAAAGGGAAACAACCTGTGCCAAAGGCTCCTAAGGCCCCTGCTAAGAGGCCTCCACCCCACTATCTTCTGATGAGGAGGGTGACGATGTGGTTAATGCTAATATAGTACAAAGGCTTCGAGCGCTGGAGGAAGCGTCTGGTATGCCTCCTGCTGAAGGGGTAGGAGTGGAAAGGGCTACTAAAAGGGCACTCCAAGTGAATGTGTTAACCAGGTTGTCTATTCTTGAGGGCAGGTCTGGTGCATTCTTCACTGGCAGTGCCATGGGTCTCGGCGGTCCAGATGAGGGATTGGTGTCATTGGCAGGAGCTGCTGGAAGGGGGTCATCACTGGTGCCTGCTGGATCTGTTGATAAGGCTGATGATATTTCACAGGGGTATGCTGGGTCTGCTTGGCCTTGGGGGCTTTGGGGCCAGGCTTCGCCTGCTGGGCAGGGTATCCCAGCTGTGGGTTTGGGGTTTGCTTCCTCCACAGGTGTAGGCTCGTTGTCAAACTGAGCTTGGCCAACTGGACAGTGTGGCCCTTGTGGAACCTGGCTGGGCATGGGGCAACAGGATATGGCAGGCTTCTTTATGGGGGGTTGGGGCGCCCATTCTCCTTATGGGGCGGTTCCTTTTACCACCTTACCTTTTGGGGATGTAGCTTTGCCTTTGGGAGACCATTTGCTGCCCACAACAAAGGACAAAATCTTAAAGGGGTGAGTACATAGATATTTTCTCCCTCCTTTTTCCAGGAGTTGGAGAAGAAGGACAAGGAAGATTTAGATGAAAAAGAAAAAGAAAAGTTGAAGAAGCGCAAAGTGGAGCGGACTTGGGTTAATTGGCTGCTGGGGTTTTTAATCTATGCTGGGGTGATTGTGCGGGCTCAGCCTTGGAGGGTGGCTTCCCTTATCCAATACATGGACATAATTTATAAGGGGTACACGACATTTAGTGGGCCTGCCTGGATGCAGTATGACGAGGAGTTCAGGATGAGGGCTGCCTTGTACCCTTCCCTTCAGTGGGACCACATTCACCAGCAGCTGTGGCTGCAGGTCATGTCTCCGGCGTGGCCAAATTTAGGTGACCGCTCCAACATCAGTAATTTTGTGGCCAAGTCAGCCACAACTGTCGGTGCGGGTGTGTGCAGAGTGAGCGGTGTGATATATACAACAGTGAGCCCCAGTAAAGAAGTGAGCCAGACACCTGCAGCTAGTGCTAAAACAGTGTATTTACAGAATATATACAACGTGTCCACTAGTGCAGTAATATACATCAACCTTAGGATCAAAGTGCTCCGCCAGCATGTGACTCCTCAAAGAGAGACCTGTGCACTGGTAGTGCAGTCCATATATAGTTCCATCAGCCAATCCTGGCAGTCCATAGTCATGCTGACTCAGCAGGTACTTTCCACCTGTCCTTTATCAGCTAGAACCGGCGTGTAGATAAGGTCACTGTGACCTAGCCTGCCAGCTAGATCACTTGCTGTCATGTTATAGCTGTCAAACTGTGTAAAGGCAGACTTAATACTAACACACCTCCTAGTCTAACGTACACAGTTTACATAGACACTTGGCAATTTCACACCATACACAATGTTATACAATGTTCACTCACACGCCTGTACATTGTTTTCTGGACAGCAGTATCACAGCATCATACATTTACACTTTGTCATTTACAGTTTACCATTTCCAATCCAGGCACTCATCATCACTGGCCTGGGCAGCCATTTCCCTCTGGCGTTTGGCCTCAGCCTCCTTGTTACGTGCCTCACACTCTGCAACCCAGACCTTCCATGCTTCAGCTTTTTTCTTTAGCATTTCTTGAAACCCTGGTGGTTCTGGTTCAGTAATCAGTGTTACATAAGGTACTTTGTACCTAGCAGGAGGGATACCCTTAGTAGCTCTGGAAGATACTCTAGGCCCTGCACTTGCACTGGGCTCGTCTTCTCCAGGCTGACTGCTTGCCACCTCCTGGGCTGGCAACACCACCTCCTGGCTTGGAGGTTCCACCTCCTGACTTGACACTTGAGGCTCTGTACTAGCACTGGGCTCACCTTCTTCAGCCTCCTTTGGTGCTAACTCTTGGCCGGGAGATTTTGGCTCCTGCTTACTCTCCCTGGGCACGGCTCCAGCACTGTTATCAGTACTTGGCAGCAAAACGACTTCACCATGCAACTTAGGCCAGCTGGTATGCTTGTTAAAACTCGCTGACCGACTGAAAGTCAGCTTGGCTTTCTTATCGCAAAAGCGATAAGACTTAGTTTCTGGCTGGTAGCCCAAAAAGGTTAGGCGTACTGCCCGATCACCTCCCTTCCTTCTATTTTTCAAGGGAATATTAACCCATGCCTGCGTCCCAAAGACTTTTAAAAATCTTAATTCAGGCACTCTACCATATAACCTTCTGTAAGGTATATCATACACAGCTTTACTCCAAATTCTGTTATACAGGTACACCGCGGAGCCAATGGCCTCAGCCCAATATGCAATTGGTAAGTTGGCATCCTCTAACATAGAATACATCAAATTCTGTAGGATTGATCCATGCCGTTCTGCTACCCCATTTTCTTGGGGCGTGGCTGGGTTTGCTAACCTGTGAGCAATGCCTTTGCTCTCCAGCCAACGTTTAAACTCATTAGAAGTAAATCCCCCTCCGCGGTCGCTCTGAATTGACTTGATATGCAAGTCCAACTCCCTTTCAACCGCCTTAGCCCATTTGGTAAACAATTTGTACACCTCGGACTTGTGCTCCATGGCAAACACCCAGGAATACCTTTTATAGTCATTGGTAGCCACTAGGCAGTACCACCTCCCTGACAGACTTTTGGGAAATGGGCCAATTACATCAAGATGTATTAGCTCTAAAGCACATTTGCTCTCCCTGGTGCTTTTTCTAGCCACAGCACAAGCCCTGCTCTTGGTCTTTTTACAGACCTGGCAGTCTAGGTAACACTTGCAGGGCTTCACCTTCAAACCTGGCACCATCTGTAGGGTTTTTTTCAGTGCATAAAACCCACAATGCCCAAGTCTTCTGTGTAACAGATGGATACATTGGTCGTGCACTGGCACATTGGACACTTGTGCAGCCTGAGCACAATCACTTTTGACCACATATACATTTCCATCCCTTTTGCCAGTAGCAAGCAGCTTCCCCCCACCTCCTAAGATCTTACAACAGGATTTCTTAAACACCACCTCATAGCCGTCATCAATTAACATGCTGACGCTTAGCAAATTAGATCTTAGTGAAGGGACACATAATACATGCTGGAATGTGCAATTCAATACAGGAAAATTTACACTCCCAGTACATGTTACAGCCGCAGAAGAACCGTCGGCTAATCTCACATGGGAGAGTTCAGGAATGTCAACATCTCTCAGCAGCTTCTCATCGCAGCAGAGATGGCTTGTTGCACCAGAGTCTAATATCCACAAAGACCCGGCACTGTCTCCTGAAGAAGTGACCAGCTGGGCTTCTTCCTCACATCTGCTGGTGGTCCACTGCCCCCGCTGCCTCCGTCCATGCCGCTTCCCTTTCTCAGGGCAAACACGTAAAAGGTGCGAGGATGAGCTGCAACCAAAGCAACACCTGACCGACAGTGCAGTCGGCTCCTCTTCAGCCTTTGGTTGTCTGCCAGCAGCACTAGCCGGCTCCTGCTTGGACGTCTTCCCAGATGCTCCGATAGCCACACGTTCTCCAGCCGATACTCCCGAATGGGTCACAGCTGCAATCCGCTCCTGGAAATCATGCAGGTGGGCACACACGTATTCCATAGTCAGAGTAGCCACATCAACCGTTTCCAGGGAGGTAATTAGTGGTGTAAACTCCGGCGGCAAAGATGACAACAAGATATACACTCTGTCATCAGGAGCAACAGTTTTGCCCCGGGCTTCAAGCTCCACGAAGCAGTCCTTAAGCTTCTTGATGTGCTGCCTCACACACCCTCCAGCCGGCATCAAAGTGCAGAACATTTTTCTGGTCAAGGCCATTAGGGAGCCTGCAGTGGTACTAACGTATACCCCACTGAGCGCATCCCAGGCAGCCTTGGCAGTGTCCTTCCCATGCACATATATCAATTGGTCATCTCCCACGGCTAGCACAATATTTGCCAGTGCCTTCTCGGCCAACACAGTCTCGTCAGGAGATAACACGGCAGGGGGATTACTCACAAACAGCCATTGGCCCTCACGCTTGAGATAGTGTTCCATTCGTTGGCTCCACACCACGTAGTTGGCTGAATTGAGCTTCTCCACGGCCACTGCAAGCTGCTGCTGAGCCATCTCGCAGACTCCTCCAGACAGCTGGCTGCCGTCCTCCCCCTCGCTCTTGGACTGAGATAGCTGGTAGTCTTCGTGCTCCATGGCGTTCCTCGCCTCCGGCTCCTTCACAACTCTCGGTCAGCTCAACACTCACGTCACTCCTCCGCGCAGCGGAACCGCACTGGGCCCGTAATCCTGTCGGTGCGGGTGTGTGCAGAGTGAGCGGTGTGATATATACAACAGTGAGCCCCAGTAAAGAAGTGAGCCAGACACCTGCACCTAGTGCTAAAACAGTGTATTTACAGAATATATACAACGTGTCCACTAGTGCAGTAATATACATCAACCTTAGGATCAAAGTGCTCCGCCAGCATGTGACTCCTCAAAGAGAGACCTGTGCACTGGTAGTGCAGTCCATATATAGTTCCATCAGCGAATCCTGGCAGTCCATAGTCATGCTGACTCAGCAGGTACTTTCCACCTGTCCTTTACCGGCTAGAACTGTCTTGTAGATAAGGTCACTGTGACCTAGCCTGCCAGCTAGATCACTTGCTGTCATGTTATAGCTGTCAAACTGTGTAAAGGCAGACTTAATACTAACAGCAACCTCCTCAGCTTCGGCAAGTTCTTCCCATAGTTCTGTGGGGCACGCGGTTAAACCCCGCCTGCTTTGTTGGGAGTTCAGTTTTCAGGGAGTGTGTAGCAGAAAGGCCTGCCAATTCAAGCATGAATGCCCCATGTGTGGCAGGTCTCACTCCTTCAATAACTGCCCGAAAGTCTGGGTTTGTAAGAGTCAAAAGAAGCCAGGAGGAGGGGGAGGAAACTATCAGGCTGGAAAAAGGGCCCAGCCTGATAAAGGTGGGTCCTCTTGAACACTGGCTGTCCAGGTACCCGAGAAGGGATGATAGTGTTTACCTGCTAAATTGTTTTAAATTTGATTTTAGGATCCCTTTTCAGGGGGCCCAGGTTCCATTTATGTCAGGGAATCTTAGTTCTGTTAGAGCAGGTAGTCAAAGATAAGGATTGCCAAGGAGTTGGCTGAAGGCAGGATTTTGGGCCCTTTTCCCCATCCCCCTGTGCATAACCTTAGGGTTTCCCCCTTGGGCGTGGTACCTAAAAAGGCGCCTGGTGAATTTCGTTTGATTCACCATCTTTCCTTCCCCAAAGAGAAGTCTGTTAATGATGGGATTCCCGAGTATTTATGCTCCGTCAGGTATACCAGCTTCGACCAGGCCATTGTCATGGTACGACGCTTTGGGGTGGGTGCAGAGTTGGCAAAATGCGATATTAAATCTGCATTTCGCCTTTTACCAGTTCATCCTGCTGACTTTGAGCTCTTGGGCTTCTCTTTTGAGGGCCAATTTTACATGGACAGAGCATTGCCAATATTTCTCTGTATCGTGTTCAGCTTTTGAGTGTTTCAGCACATTCTTGGAATGGGCTGTTCATGAGAAAGTGGGTTTGCAGGACGTCATTCATTATTTGGATGACTACCTTTTCTTTGGTCCTGTGGGGACTGGGCATTGTGATCAGCTGCTGTCTGGCTTTATGGAGCTGGCCGCAGAACTTGGGGTTCCTTTGGCTCAGGAAAAAAAGGAAGGGTCCAGCTCAAAAACTGATCTTTTTGGGGATCGAGCTTGACACTCTGGCACAGCTATCTAGGATATCTTCCCAAAAAGTTGCAGATTGAAGGAACAGGTTTCATTCCTTTCTTCTTAAATGGAAGGCCACCTTGCACAAATTGCAGCAGCTGGTTGAGCATCTTAACTTTGCTTGCAAAATTGTTGCTCCAGGGTAAGCTTTTCTTCGTAGGCTCTGTGATGCTATGGCAGGATTCCACTTGCCTCAGCATAGAACACAGGTTACCAGCATCATGAGAGATGATTTGAGGGTTTGGTGGGAATTTTTGGAGTCCTTCAATGGGGTCTCCTTTTGGAGAGAGGACATGAAGCTTGAAGCTGAGCTCCAGGTCATGTCTGATGCTGCTGGGTCTTTGGGTTTTGGAGTCTATTTCCGTGGACATTGGTGCGCTGATAGTTGGCCAGACTCCTGGAAACAGGTAGGAGCGAACCGAGATCTTATGTTTCTTGAGTTCTTCCCCATTCTAGTCGCAGTTTGGCTGTGGGGGATGGATATGGCCAATCGCACAGTTCATTTTTGGTGCAATAATATGGCAGTAGTCCATGTCATTAATTCCCTTTCATCCAAATCCCGGTGGGTTATGAGGTTGGTGAGGGCCTTCACTCTGCATTGTCTGCTGCTTAACATATTGTTTTTAGCCAAGCACGTTCCTGGAGTGAACAGGGTGGCTGATGCTCTCTCTTGCAAACAGATGGAGAGGTTTTGTCAGCTGGCCCCAGATGCCGATCGAGAGCCAGCACCAATGCCCCAGGAGCTATGGCTGATTGGAGAGCCGAAGCCTGCAGAGCGATAGGCCTAGCCATTGCGCCTAGCACCAGGAAGTCTTACGAACGTGCTGTGCGGCAGTTTGAGGACTTTAGGGCTGAGGAAGGTATTGCATTGTTTGGCCCCTCCCGGTGGAGCAGTTGCTCCACTACTGTTTCCCTAAGAGGTAAGGGACTGGCCGTGCGATCTATTAGAGGGTGCCTGTCTGCGTCGGTGTTTGCTAGCAAGGCACTGGGTTATAAGGAAGAAACAGCTGATTTCCATCTTCGAAAGATGCTGGAGGGATGGGCCAGAGAGGTGGGACCTAGGCCGGACACACGGAAACCTATTCCCCCTCTGATTCTGAGGGGCCTGAAGGTTTGGGGCACGGTGTGTGCTTCATATTTTGAGGCCGCTTTGTTTCATGCTGCGTCCTTAGTAGCCTTTTTCGGGGCTCTTAGAGTCAGTGAGCTAGTGGCGGGGTCCAGAAATGATGTTTCTGGTAATGCTTTGTTGCTACGGGACCTGAGGTTGGCTGAGGGTAAGGCGGCTATTACTGTCCGTCGCTCTAAGACTGACCAGCGTCAAAAAGGTTCCGTGTTGAAGCTGGGCGCTTGCTCAGAGTTGGAGTTGTGCCCAGTTTCCGCTGTGGCTGTTTATTTGGCAGTTTGGGGGCCCAAGGAGGGGTTTTTGTTTTGTCACAATAATGGTAGCCCACTGACAAAGCATCAGTTTTGGGCTGTGACATCACGGGCTTTAGGTAAGCTGGGGTTGTCCGGGGTGTGGTTTGGTACCCAGTCCTTTAGAATTGGCGCTGCTTCTACAGCTGCTGCCCTGGGATATCCTTCCTCCTCCATTCAGTGCCTGGGCCGTTGGTGCTCATCAGCCTACAAATCTTATGTACGACCTTTGCTCAGTCCCTAGCTTTGCTTGTTTGGTGGAAAGGTTATTGGTTGCGGTTTCTTGTTCGACTGTTTTTTCTTTTTTAGATGCTGTTGTTTCTGACCAGAGTAGCCGAGTTCTCGTCTGTGGCCACAGTCGTGTTTTGGGCCACACATCAGCCTCGGAGAACTTCGGTTGGCTCTCAGCTGGGGCTCAGCCAACATGTTTGTATCGAGTGGCAGGGGCACTGGGGCCTTCAGTGGCAAGGCCTGCTGCCTTTGTTATTCCAAGGGAGTATGAGCCTTCCTTCTCAGGTTTTAATTATTCACCTGGGAGGGAATGATCTCGGGCTAATTAAAGGCAAGGTGTTAGTCTGGCAGGCCTGTGATGATTTTCGGTACATTAGGGAGCGGTGGCCGGGGCCATGATAGTTTGGTCAGCCATGATTCCCCGCCTTGTTTGGCGCAGTGCTTGGGACCTTGCAGCTAATGAGAGAGCCTACTACAAAGCTAACAAGGAAATTAGGAAGGCTTTGGAAGGGGGATTGGGGTACTATTTGCCCCATCTGGATATTTCTATGGAATTTCCTGACCTCTACAGAGGAGATGGGGTTCATCTCTCAGGAAAGGGTAATATGCTTTTCTTGAGGGATCTCCAGCAAGGGCTGCGGGTAGCTTTGGGGCTTCCCGATGGGTGCTAAGCCCTAAGTAGAGACCTGGCCTTAGTGGTGGCAGGTTTTACTGGGTTAGGGTACTATGTGGCTAGGGGAGGACCATGAAGCATCCCCCTTTAGGGGAGTTAGGGGTCTGGCATAATTAACCTTGATCACCCAGTGTGGGGAAAATGCAGACTGTCCTGGAGGCTCCACTAGAGGGTGCCTTTCATTGAGATGCGTCTGGTGGTTGGGCCTTCTGGGGTGTGCCTCCTTGCTGGGCTGGCCTGGCGGGAGCTGTGTCTCACAGCTCTGGCAGGGGACTGGGTCTCTCGCCTGTGAATGGCAGGGGAGCAGTCTGTTGAGACCCCTAGCCCTGACCAGGCCACACTTTTGGGTGCCTTTGCCATTGTGATTATTATGATTAATAAAGTGGCCCTTAGTTATACCAATGCCTTGTGTCCAACTCTTCATTCCGACCTGGAGGGGCAAATGTTGCATTGATAGGATGGGGGAGTAAGGGTTGGCAGGAGGATACGGTTTCCCTTCTCCACAAGTCTTCCTAGTAGAGGTGTGTACTTGATATATACTGAGCTGAATAAATACCCCCAAAAACTCCTACCTGTATTTTTTCAGGTATTTATTGAACCAAATTAGATTTTCTAATAAGATCTGACTACTGATCTACCTGAGCGCAAGTAAAAGCCTATATTATTTGGCTTTTATCAGGGTTCAACTTCACTAGCCAAAGCAGTGTGAGTTCACCCAATAGCTGGGTGAACCTGTACCACTACCAGGTTCTTCGCACACAGCTTGGCTTTGCAAAATCCATTTAAAGGGATAGGGTGGGGTTTTTTTTAACATTGTATATCCATAAGTTGGTTTAATGCAGTTTATATCCAATGGCTTGTTTTTAATGTTGTGATGATCTTAATTGTTAGCCCCCTCAAGCAAAAATCAGAAGGGACAGCATAAAAATATCCTAAATAAATAAATGTTACCCACCTCAAATATAGGTCATTAAATACAGGATTGAAACTTGCTGTAGGCCACCCTCTGAAGCCACAACAAGTAGCTGAACTGGTACAGAATAATAGGATGTCATTTTTTTGGCAGGACACATTTTACATTTTTTAGCAGAAAACAGTTGTGAAATGACATAACTAGCAGAATAGAATAACCCCTAAAATCTCTGTTAGATGGCACTGAAATGAACCTTTGAATTTGTTGTTTTTCCTTTCTAGATGGGCTCCCTAAGGATTACATTGAAAACAATTCTGCCGTGCTGTCTAATACAGTTCATATAACAACTCCAACCTATAGTGACACTGTTGAACTCCTGTGATGTATTGCACTGCATAACACTGTATATACTGTACACAAAAGAGGTAGTTCCCACAGTCATTCTTCTTATTCAGGGTGATGGCATCCTTTGTTGCCTTCCACCAGGAGGTGCCTAAGGGGATGTGCCTCAAGGCATTATGCTCTAAAAAGTCACAAGATCCCTGGGAAATCAAGCCAGAGTATTCATCACCTTTGAATGATGACTTGGGGTGAACAAAGAAACACTGCTTGGCCATGTCAAGTTCCATCACCAATACCAATTCACTGAAATGGTAAAAGGCTACAATGCCATATCAGAAAGCTGAAATCTGAATTTTAAAAATTAGGGGGGGGGGGGAGCATGTACAAGTGCTTGTACTTTTAGTGCCAATTGGTAATGTGTGTTCATTTCAAAATTATACAATCCAGAATTCTACTTATTCAGAAGAACCTTGAGACAAAGCCCCTTTGTCATACTTTCTGGAAATCTGGACAAATATGAACATAGCACATTGTTCTCTACAAATGTTGTTACTAAATCACAATGAGAAATTGCTTTTGTATTCTTTAGATCATTGAAGTGAAAACTTTGACAAACACATCTGAATATCAGACACTAGTTTGGTAGAAATTTATTCTCTTGTATATGGAGTGACATTGGATGGGTACAGGTAACCACTGACCAGGTCGACAGGGTGTCTATATAACTAATATCATATGTGCGGTAAATATGTGGTAGAATTCTTGATGGGACTTTAGAGAAGACAACCTTCTGATCTGTTTAAATGATAGCTCATTCCATATATAAGGAACTACAAGACATTGCCTCTATATCATCCTCTAGAATAACTGGGCTGGGATTTATCCATCTAAATTAATTTCAGATGTGCTTCTACTAAATTGGCTTCTGCCGATAGACCACATTCAAATCGAAATGGAAGAAGCTACACAATCCTGTGCATTTTTACTTAGATTTTAGTTTTTCAGAGTTAAATGGGACTCGGAAGACAGTCTTTTATTCCCAAGGGTAAACTAGGGAAATTAGGAGCAAATGGTTTGATGCAGAATGTTTTCAGGCTAAAAGAGAACTTTGTTGTTCAGTCACACAGTCGAGTCCAACTCTTTGCGACCCCATGGACAAAGTCATGCCCTCCTGTCTTCCACCATCCTCCAAAGTCTGCTCAAATTCATGTTTGTTACATCAGGAACACTGTCCAGCCATCTCATCTTTTGCTGTCCGCTTCTTCTTTTGCGTTCTGTCTTTCCTAGCATCAGGATCTTCTCCAGTGAGTGCTCCCTTCTCATTTGGTGGCCAAAGTATTTGAGCTTCAGCTTCAGCATCTGACCTTCCAGGGAACAGTCTGGGTTGATTTCCCTTAGGACTGACTGATTTGATCTTCTTGCAGTCCAAGGGACTCTCAAAAGTCTTCTCCAGCACCACATCTCAAAAGCATCTATTCTTCTGTGCTCGGCCTTCCTTATGGTCCAGCTTTCACAGCCATACATAATTATTGGGAATACCATTGCTTTGACTATACTGACTTCTGTTGGCAGGGTGATGTCTCTACTTTTCATTATACTGCCCAGGTTAGCCATAGCTGTCCTCCCAAGGAGCAAACGTCTTTTAATTTCCTGGCTACAGTCACCATCTGCAGTGATCTTGGGTCCCAGAAATGTGAAGTCTGTCACTGCTTCCATGTCTTCCTCTTCTATTTGCCAAGGTGTGATGGGGCCAGATGCCATGATCTTAGTTTTTTTGTTGAGTTTCAAACCTACTTTTGGGTTCTCCTCTTTCACTGTCAACAAGAGGTTCTTTAGGTCCTCCTCACTTTCTGCCATTAGAGTGGTGTCATCTGCATATAGCATTCCGCATGATGTACTCTGCACATAAATTAAATAAGCAGGGTGACAATATATATCCTTGTCGAACTCCTTTTCCTATTCTAAACCAATCATCTCCACTCGCTTTGTTGTATGGCCCATTTGACTTCACACTCCAGGATGTCTGGCTCAAGGTCAGCGATTTCACTGTAATGGTTGTCAAGGGCATTGAGATCCTTCTTGTATAATTCTTCTGTGTATTCTTGCCACCTCTTCCTGATCTCTTCTGCTTCTGTTAGGTCCCTACCATTTTTGTTCTTTATCATGGCCAACTTTGCACGAAACGCTCCCTTGATTTCTCCAATTTTCTTGAAGAGATCTCTTGTCCTTCCCATTCTATTATTTTCCTCTATTGCTTTGCATTGTTCCTTCAGGAAGGCCTTCTTATCTCTCCTTGCTGTTCTCTGAAAATTTGCATTCAGTTGGGTGAATTTTTCCTTTTCACCTTTGCCTTTCACTTTCCTTCTTTCTTCAGCTATTTCTAAAGCCTCATCAGACAGCCACTTTGCTTTCTTGCATTTCTTTTTCTTTGGGATGGTGCTGATTGCTGCCTTCTGTACAATGCCACAAACCTCCGTCCATAGTTCTTCAGGCACTCTATCAACTCTAGTTCCTTAAACCTATTCTTCACCTCCACTGTATATTCATAACGGATGTGATTGAGGTCAAACCTGAATGGCCTAATGGCTTCCCCAATTTTCTTCAGTTTAAGCCTTAATTTTGCGATGAGTAACTCATGATCTGAGTTGCAGTCAGCTCCAGGTCTTGTTTTTGCTGACTGTAAGGAGCTTCTCCATCTTTGACTGCAGGGTATATAATCAATCTGATTTCTGTGTTGGCCATCAGGTGATGTCCATGTGTAGAGTCACCTTTTAGGTTGCTGGAAGAGGGTGTTCGCTATGACCAGTTTATTCTCTTGACAAAACTCTATTAACCTTGCCCGGCTTCACTTTGTTCTCCAAAGCCAAACTTGTCAGTTGTTCCAGTTACCTTTTGACTTCCCACTTTGGCATTCCAGTCCCTTATGATGATGAGGACATCTTTTTTTGGTGTTAATTCTAGAAGGTGTTGTAGATCTTCATAGAACTGGTCCACTTTAGCCTCTTCTGCATCAGTGGTTGGGGCATAGACTTGAATTACTGTGATATTGAATGGTTTGCCTTGGATACGGACCGAGATCATTCTGTCATTTTTGAGATTGTATCCCATTACTGCTTTCCTCACTCTCTTGTTAAGGACACACCATTTCTTCTACGGGACTCTTGGCCACAATAATAGATGTAGTGATCCTCTGAGTTAAATTCACCCATTCCCGTCCATTTTAGTTCACTGATTCCCAAGATGTCGATGTTCAGTCTTGCCATCTCTTGTTTGACAACATCTAGCTTACCTTGATTCATAGATCTTACATTCCATGTTCTGATGCAGTATTGTTCTTTGCATCGAACTATTCTTTCACCATCAGACACATCCACAGCTGAGCATCCTTTCGACTTTGGCCCAGCCACTTCACTCTTTCTGTGGCTACTTGAACGCTCTTCCCCAGTAGCATATTGGGCACCTTCTGACCCGAGGGGCTCATCTTCCAGTGTCACATCTTTTAGCCTTTTGTTACTGTTCATGGGGTTTTCTTGGCAAGGATACTGGAGTGGTTTGCCATTTCCTTCTCCAGTAGATTGCATTTAGTCTGGGTTCTCAGCTGTGGCCTGTCCATCTTGGGTGGCCTTGCATGGCATAGCCCACAGCCTCATTGAACCGCGCAAACCCTCTCGCCACAACAAGGCAGCAATCCATGAGAGAGAAAAGAGAACTAGGTAACATGTATTTAAATTATAGAACTGACCAGGCCCGTAGCTACGAGGGGGCCTGTGAGGGAACAGCTCCCTGACTTCTGGAAGAGGACCCCTGACTCTGGGGCTCCAACCAGCCCCTAGGGCCTCTGCTATGGCTCCAAGGCAGTGGTTAGGTCCCTTCTGGGGCTGGGGAGGTGTAAGTAGTCACAGCCTCTGGCCTGAGTTAAAGGGCCCTCTGATCAGCTGTTTCGTGGGCTCTTTAACTTGAGGGGGCTAGGGGGCCCTTCTGCTGCCAGCCCCACACACTGTTTTAGTGGCAGAGAAGGGAGGGCTGTGGTGAGCTCACTGCCACCCTCTCTTCCCCACCAGTAAAATAATGCACGGGCTGGTGGCAGAAGCAGCCCTCAGTCCCACACGAGTTAAGGGCCCACGAAACAGCTGATCTGTTGGTCATTTAACTGGTGTGGGGACTGGGGGCTGCTTCTGCTACTGGCCCGCACGTTATTTTACTGGTGGGGAAGAAAGGGTGGTGGTGAGCTCACCACAACACTCCCTTCCCTGCCACTAAAACCACGCAGGCTGGAAGCAGTCGTGGTGGGCGGGGGGAGGAGGGGTGGCAAGCGGGGGAGCACTGCAATGAGCAAGCAGAGCGCTGCAGCGGAGGGCGAGTGAGCGGAGCACTACAGCAATTGGGGCAAGTGGGGCGCCATGGCTGGGGGGCATCGGAGGGGTTGCCTGCCTATGGCCTATTTGCCCTAGAGCTGCTCCTGGTACCAGAAGCAGCCCCCAGCCCCCCATTACTTAAAGGGCCCACGGATCAGCTGTTTCATGGGCCCTTAACTTGCACGGGATCCTGCTTCTTCTGCCAGCCCGCACGTTATTTTACTGGTGGAGAAGAGAGGCAGTGGTGAGCTCGCTACAGTTCTCCCTTCCCTGCAACTAAAACAGCACTCAGGCCGGCAGCAGATGCAGTGAATGGGGGAGGAGTGGCAAACAGGGTGAGTGTTGTGGTGGTGGCGAGCGAGCAGAGCGCAGCAGTGGGGGGTGGCGGCAAGGTGGCAAGCGAGCGGAGCGCTGCCATGGTGGAGGGTGAGTGGAGTGTGGCAGCTGGGAGGCACCGGGAGGGGGGTCGTCTGCCTAGGGCCTATTCGCCTTAGAGCCACTCCTGGCAGCCGAAGCAGCCCCCAGGCCCCCTGCTACTTAAAGGGCCCGTGGATCAGCTGTTTCATGGGCCCTTAACTCACATGAGGGCCTGCTTCTGCTGCTGGCCCACACATTATTTTACTGGGTGGAAAGAGAGGGCAGTGGTGAGCTTGCCGCAGCCCTCTGTTCCTTGCCACAAAAACAGCGTGCGGGCTGGCAGCAGTTGTGACAAGCGGGGGAGGAGGGGCAGCCACAGTGGCAGCAGGCGAGCAGAGCACAGCAGCAGAGGTGGGGGTGGCAGCAGGGGGCGAGTGAGTGGAGCACCAAGGCAGTGAGTGGGGGTTAGTGGAGTGCAGCGGCTGGGGGGCACCGGGGGAGGGGGTTGACTATCTAGGGCCTCTTCTCCCTAGAGCTGCTCGTGGCAGCAGAAGCAGCCCCCAGCCCCCCTGCTACTTAAAGGGCCCGTGGATCAGCTGTTTTGCTGGCCCTTAACTCATGCAGGGGCCTGCTTCTGCTGCCGACCTGCGCATTATTTTACTTGTGGGGAAGAGAGGGCGGTGGTGAGCTCCCTGCAACCCACCCTGCCACTAAAACAGCAGGTGGACTGGCAGCAGAAGTAGTCCCCAGCCCCCATGCAAGTTAAAGGGCCCGCAAAACAGCTGATCCATGGGCCCTTTAACTCGCCTGGAGGCTGGGGGCTGCTTCTGCTTCCAGCCCAGAAGCAAGTTGGTTGGGGGGAGGGGAGGGTGGTGGCAAGAGAAAAAGGCAGGCAGGGTGGGAGCCACTAGAGGGATAGTCGTTTGGGGCACTGGGCAGGGCATCAGTGCCCCACGGAAATTGTAAATGCCCCCCAACCTGCCAAATTCTGGTTACAGCCCTGGAACTGACCCAGAATCAGGGGGGGGGGGGTTGTAGCAAGAGCTCCTTTGCATATTAGGCCACACATCCCTGATGTAGCCAATCCTCCAAGAGCTAACAGTAGGCCCTGCAAATAAGAGCCCTGTAAGCTCTTGGAGGATTGGCTACATCAGGGGTATGTGGCTTAATATGCAAAGGAGTTCTTGCTACAAAAAAAGCCCTGCCCAGAATCATTTGACAAAGACCATGTAAAGTCACAGAAATGCAAATATAAAAAGTTAATAAACAGGAAGAAAACAGGAAGCAAGGGAATTAGCCTGGCTTCAGCTGGGACAGGCTGCAAGATCAAAAAATACATTACTTTTCTGTAAATTGGTATCTAATAGTTTCGATAGACCTTCCCCTCAGATCTCTAATGTTGTTATGCCAGAGACCTGGGTAAACCGCTATAAAGTTCTATATGGAACAATGGAGGAACCAACTCCCTAAAAGAGGACTTAGTAGGGTTGCCAAGTCCAATTCAAGAAATATTTGGGGACTTTGGGGGTGGAGCCAGGAGACTTTGGGGGTGAAGCCAGGAGACACTGGGGGCGGAGCCAGGAACAAGGGTGTGACAAGCATAATTGAACTCCAAGAGAGTTCTGGCCATCACATTTAAAGGGACAGCACACCTTTTTAAATGTCTTCCTTCCATAGGAAATAATGAAGGATAGGGGCACCTTCTTTTGAGGCTCATAGAATTGGACCCCCTGGTCCAATCGTTTTGAAACTTGGGGGGTACTTTGGGAAGAGGCACTAGATACTATATTGAAAATTTGGTGCCTCTACCTCAAAAAACAGCTCCCCCAGAGCCCCTGAAACCTCCAGAACAATTCCCCATTATACCCTATGAGAATCGATCACATAGGAAATAATGAAGACGTTTCCCTCCCCCCCCCCTCTTTCTGGCCAGTCTGAAGCAGCGGATCAGCCTCTCAACTCACCATTTGCTGCCAGCTTCTTCACAGAAACACACACAGACACACCATCCTAAATGGAAGCCTTTCAAGTCAAGCCTCTGGAGGTGCAAAGGCCCATGGTCCTTTGCAGGCGGGGCTCCCTCTCTCCCCCCCTCTCCCGCCAGCCAGCTGATTGGGACCGGAAGCAGCCTGGGAAAACTGAAGAAAGGCTGCTGCTGGGGCTGGGTGGGAAGGACAGGGCAAGGAAAAGTTGCTGAGATCGGGGCTAGGTGGGAAGGGCCGCCATTCCCCCCCGCTTTCCAGAGTTTTGGCTAGCGGGAGAAGAAGGCTTCAAATTGGGGGTCACCAGGCAAAGCGGGGGATTTGGGAAGCCTAGGACTTAGAGAATTTGCCAGATTGGCCCCCTGTTGAGCCGTCTGAAGTAAAATCTCTAATCATGGCCCTGAAGTCCAAAAAAGCCCCTGGTCTTGATTTGATCCCTGCAGAACTGCTCAAAGAAAATGTAGACTGGTGGGCCTCACTGCTTGCAAAACTATTTATGGAAATAGATAGGACAGCCAGGATTCCTAAGATTGGGACACTGGGGTCATAGTGCCCATTTATAAGAAAGGTAGTACAAGGAACCCAAACAACTACAGATCTGTTAGTCTCCTAAGTATAGTAAGCAAGTTGTATGCCAGTCAGTTGAAAGGAAAATTGTGTGAGTGGAGTGAGCAAAATAAGATCCTTGGGGAAGAACAGGTTGGTTTCAGAATGGACTGTTCTACTTTGGACCACTGTGATGTTCTAGATCATCTTATTACTAAATACTCAAATAACAATTCCTCCTCCTTGTATGCAGCCTTTATAAATTTTAAATCAGCCTCTGACCTAGTTAATCGGGGCATTTTATGGGCTAAGTTGAGGGACATGAGTTTTGATGGGAGACTTTTGGTTTTAATGCAGATCTTATATAGGAATACTAAAATTCGGGTCAGGACAGGCTTCAAAGGTCATCTCATGAAAACTATAAAGGCTGAAAAAGGTGTTAAGTAGGGCTGTATTTTGGCACCATTTTTATTTAATCATTTTATAAATGATCTGTGGAAATATCTGAATTGCTCTGAGGTGCATGCCTCCAAAATTGGGGAGAGACATATTCCCCTCCTGTTATATGCTGATGATGCAGTATTAATTTCCAGGACTCCTACTGGGCTAAAACGAGCTATGAAAATCATAGCTTGGTACTGTGAGTCCAATCATGTAAATATCAATTTTCAGAAATCAAAGGTCCTAGTATTTGCCAACAATCCCAAATTGTATCAGCAGAGAATTTACTCAGTAGGCATAGAGCAGGCTCGTTGTTTCAAATATTTAGGAATAGTTTTTTTCAGTTCTCAGGTTCCCGGAAGGCACATGTGGATTATGTTACTACAAGTGCAACTAAAAGCACAACAGCAAATTGAGAAATTTTACTGGAACCGGGGGGGGAGGGGCTGAAATGTAGCAGTAGCAGTTAAGATTTTTAAGGCCAAATCTCTTGTCCAATTACTGTAGGGGGCTCCTTTAAACGTATCCCAGCACCAATCTCACTGGCAGGCATTAGAAACAATTCAATCCAAGTTTTAAAGACATATTTTACAGGTCTCTCCTGGTGTCTCTAATTCTCTGATTTGCTTGGAAACTGGCATGGTTATTTTAAAGACTCATCTATGGATTGCTGTTATTTTGTACTGGTTTAAATTAGTGTCTAAAGCCGTTTTTCCACTGACCTTACCCGGAGCGACGTCCCTCTTCACCGCGCAGAGTCTGCGCGGATTTCCCACCAACTGCTGCACACAACCAGGAAGTGCCGCGGCTTTTGCATCGCAGATGTAAACCGCTAAAAACCAGTTTACATCTGCGACGCAAAAGCCGCGGCTCTTCCTGGTTGTGTGCAGCAATTGGTGGGAAATCCGCGCAGACGCTGTGCGGTGAAGAGGGACGTCGCTCCGGAGTAAGGTCAGTGGGGAAACGGCCTCTGTCTACTGGTTTGGCAAGCTTAATTTTGAGGGATCCCACAACACCATTTTGGATTAAAGAAACAGAGCTCAAACTGGGCTTCTATGGCCTCTCTAAACAGTTTCTGATGCAGATGGACTATAGCCTTGTCAAACCATTTTTAAAACAAAGAATTTTGGATATTGATAGACAGCACGACCTATCTCAAATTAAATATTATCTTATAGGCATGGATCATTTAAACCAAGCTGTTATGATGCCATACCTACAGAATCTTGATAAAGCTGACTATAGAAGAGCATTTACTCTTATGAGAGTGGATATGCTACCCTCAGCGGTCACAGAGGGCAAATACAAAAAGCGCCCATATGAAAAAAGAATGTGCATCTGTGGGGAGGGGAAGATAGAGACAAGGAAACATGTACTATTTGAATGCAAACTTTTATCAGAATATTTGGATAGCCTATATATCCCTGATCTGTAGTTAGCTTCCGGGGAGGGATACTAGATTTTATTTAGAGAAGCTTTTAGCTGACAGGGATCAGGAAATTACCTTAAAGGTGATGACATTTACTATTCAAGCTATAAGAGACCAGGCAAAGTTGTTAGGCAAAAATATTTAATTATTTTATCAATTTTAAGTCTAAAATTTTAGAACTGGAATATTGGAATTTGTATGCCTAAGTTTTCAATTGTGTCTGCCTTGAATTGTATATTTAGCTATTTGGTTATACTGCATATTTTGTAATGTTATGTTATGCTACTTGATGGGTCACTGACCATATTAAACAGATTGATTGATTGATATCAGACACCAGTTTGGTAGAAATTTATTCTCTTGTATGTGAAGTGCCATTAGATGGGTACAGATAACCATTTACCAAGTTGACAGGTGTCTATATAACTATTATCATATGTGTGGTAAAATATGTGTTAGAATTCTTCTTGATGGGACTTTAGAGAACACAACCTTCTGATCTGTTTAAATGATAGTTCATTCCATATATAAGGAAGTACCAGACATTGCCTCTATATCATCCTCTAGAACATTTGTGCTAGGATTTATCCATCTAAATTAATTTTAGATGTGCTTCTACTAAATTGGCTTCTGCTGATAGGCCGCATTCAAAGGGAAATGGAAGAAGCTACCCAATCCTGTGCATTTTTACTCAGATTTTAGTTCTGTAGAGTTCAATGAGACTTACACCTAAGTATGTGGATAAGATTGCCAACAACTGGGAGAAAAATATCCTGACCCTTTAGTGGAGATTTAATTTATGGAAATGGACAGGTGAAACCTATTATGGCATGCAGGGCTTTTTTTGAGCAGGTACGCAGTTCCGGCTGGCTTGGCATCAGGGTGTGTGGCCTAATATGCAAATGAATTCCTGCTGGACTCCTTCTAAGAAAAAAGCCCTGATTGCATGGATATAATTAGCATTTGACTGGCAAATAACATCCCATTAAACCTCTATTAAAGGGCATTTTTTCTCCAGATGTTGACCATCCTATAATGTGGACATAGGCTTGTGACCATCGTATGCATGTTCACTCAAAAGCAAAGGCCACTAAATTTTATGGTTATTCTTAAACAAGTGAGCATAGGATTGCACATGAAGTCTTGAGGTAATACCTTAGTCCTGGAACTTCAGCATTTTGCAGCAAAGATTCTTTCATGTAGATTATTCTGTTATTAAAGTATGTTTAATGTTAAAAATGCATCCCAGGGAATGGAGTAGTGTACCTTTAGGGCAGGCACATATATTGGGCACTAGGCATATTTTTGTCTTATTCATATATCATATTAAAAAGTTGTACCATCTTTCATACCTTTATGACATAAACACATTTTCCTGCATGGTAATCATCTCCCTATAAGGTAAAAATAATATTTGAGACCACCTTTAGACCTAGATTTTGGAACCAAGTATAGCCATATTCCAGGAGTGGTGTCCTGATTCCTAAACAGCTTTATATATTATGTGACACTTCTGCTATACAACTGTTTTACATAATCCAGTGTAAAGAAAACCTTCCAAGAAAAAAATCAATATTTTAATTAACAATATACTGAATAATTTGTAATGTGAACTTTTCTAAGTCTGCAATCCTGAAGGCACTTTCCTTGGAGTAAGCTCCATTGAATTGCATGGGATTGAGCAGATCTGTTTAGGATTGCTCCCTACGGTTGTATCTGCAAAGAACTATGCAACTGGATGGGAAGTCTGTATTCCCTGCATCTGCTGGTAAATTTGTAGCCTGTTCTGTAGCAGACTCCAGTCCTATAACAATGCATTGCTGGACTCAAATTCAACAACTAAAGATTTCCTCAACACCATATCTTCAGTTGTCATAAGGTCCCTGTGCAAGGTGGCAGCCCTAATTGCAGGGATCTCAATTTGTCCTGAACCATATTTTAGTTCAATACATTATAATTAGTGATTATGATAAGTTTGATAACAGTAGTGAGCTTATAATAATAATACAAATTCCCCCTGTTCACAAATGACATTTTTCATTTTGATTCAATCCCCCTTCCCTGGAATTATTACTCTGTTTGCCCCTTCGTAAGGAGGATGAGCGGGCAGGGCATTATGGAAGGTGAGGGTGGAGCAGACATGCCTGAACGGCTGTCTCCACTTCTGCATCCCAGTCTTCACCTCGTGCTCGGGGAGCGGAGAGCTTGGACGAGCTCCTCCCGTCCTGCCCGGCACAGGGCCTTTCGGTACGAGCCACAGCAGCAATCCCTCGGCTGAGCTTCAGAGGAGGGGCCTGTAGCTCAGTGGTGGCGGTTTCCTGGTGGCCACAGCTGCTTTTGAGTGTCGAGGGACAGAGAGCACCCGGTTTTCGGCTGTGTGGAGGCGGCGGGAGCGCTTTTTGGCACAATGGTTTGCTGCTGGCTGGATTCTTTAGCTCAGCCAGTGTTTTTTCTCTGCCTTTTCATGGGGGTTGTTCCCCCTCTGTAGCTGGGAATATCGGGTCTAGCTTTGGGGCCCTCTTCAGCCCCCCCGTTTTGATTGTTGGGGTGGTCTGCACTGTTGCTGGGCAGGCCTTTTAGAGGGTCTAGCTTTGGGGCCCTCTTCATTCCCCCTGTCCTATTGTTGGGGTGGTCTGCACTGTTGCTGGGTGGGGCGGTGGCCATTTTTGCCGCTTATTACTTCCCTGTTGCTGGGCAGGGCGGTGGCCATTTTTTCTGCTTATTACTTCCCTGTTGCTGGGCAGGATGGCGGCCATTTTCTTTGCTTATTACTTCCCTGTTGCTAGGCAGGGCAGCAGCCATTTTTTGGTAGTCTCTGCTTAGAGCCACCCCCCCCCCCCTATTTTTTGCAGGCTAGATATTGCAGGCTAGCCATGCCTAAGGGGCAAGGAAAATCAAAGGCAAGAGCCCTGCACCAAAATCCCAGCCTTGCCAGCCAGTTTCTCAGCCTATGTCGTCTCCTTTGAGTAGTCTGTATTAGCTAGGTTGGCTGCTTTGGAGGGCTCTAGTGTCAAGCCCCATATCACAGAGGTTGGGGGTAAGAAGGGTGTTTCATCCAAAGCTGTCAAGGCTGCTAATAGGAAATGGTTGCAAGAAGAGATTCTTAACCGCTTGTCTTCTCTTGAGAGCAGGTCTGGCCCTGTTGAGAAAGATGGAGCGTCACCTCTCCCAGTGGAAGTTCCTGATGTGGACGCCCGGCAAGGTGTGCAGTTTGGTAGGGGCGAGTCTGTACAACGGACTAATGTAGCTTGGCCCTGGGGGCCATGGGGACAGTCAGATACATTTGGGCCTGTGGCCAATAGCCAGTCTGCAGTGTTTACTAATCCTCAGCCTTGGGCTTGGGGTTTTAATTCAGCTAACCCTCTAGTGTCTTGGGGTGGCCTGCCTGGCCAGTTTCCTGGACTATCCTTGGCTCCTTGCGGTGACTAGGGTTTCCCTTATCCCCGGGGCCCATCTTATTCTTCGGTGCCTGCTAAGGCCTTACCTTTTGGTGATCTGGCACTTCCCTTAGGGGATCACTTGTTGCCAGCCACCAAGGATAAAATATTAAAGGGTGAATTTGTGGACCTTTTTTCTGTGCTCTACAGGGAGCTTGAGAAAAAGGATAAGGAGGACCTTGATGATAGGGAAAAGGAGAAAATCAAACGGTTCACAGGACCTGGGCAAATTGGGTGCCCGGTTTCATTATTTACGGCGGAATAATTTCCAGGTCTCATCCATGGAGGGCCACTTCCCTTTTCCAGTATTTTGATATCATATACAAGAGCTACACCAGCTTTAGTGGCGCTGCCTAGCTTCAGTACGACGAGGAATTTTGGATGAGGGCCGCCTTGAACCCATCCCTTCAATGGGATCAAATTCAGCCACAGTTGTGGCTGCAGGTTATGTCTCCAGCGAGACCTAATCTCGGAGATAGGTCAGACAGTGGCCATGTTGTGCAGCGCACAACCACTGCTTCTGGTTCCCGTGGTAATGTGTGACAGGCAGTTTAACCCCGCTTGCTCTGCTGGGAGTCTGGGTCGCAGGAGGTGTGTGGAAGGAAAAACTGCCCATTTAAGCATGAGTGCCCTCTGCGTGGAGGGTCTCACTCCTTTACAAAGTGTTCATGGGGTAAACCCAGGAGGGGGCTGCGCAGGCAGCACTCTGGTGGGACAAATAAGCCTTTTGGAAAAGGGCCCCAGCCCAATAAGGGTGACAGTGCTTGAGACCTGGCTCCATAATTATCCTAAGGTTGAGGATAGAGTTTATTTGTTCACCGGTTTTAAGATCAGTTTCAGAATTCCTTGTCAAGGACCCAGAAGGCTGTTTATGGCCAATAACCTGGTCAGTTACAGGTATGGCGCATATAGCTTGACAAAAAAATAGGGAAAGAATTGGCTGAGGGCAGGGTGATTGGTCCATTTCCTGCACCTCCTGTGAGTTCTCTGTGGGTCTCTCCTTTGGGCATTGTACCTAAAAAGGCCCCAGGGGAGTTTAGATTGATCCACCATTTATCTTACCCTCATGGGGAGTCGGTGAACGATGCCATACCCGAGGTATTGTGTACCGTGCGGTTCACATGGTGAGGCGCTGTGGGTTGTGTGCTGAGTTGGCGAAATGTGATATAAAGTCTGCCTTTCACCTTTTCCCTGTTCATCCGTTGGATTTTGAATTGCTGGGTTTCCAATTGGATGGGCAGTTTTACATGGATAGGGTCTTGCCCATGGGGTGCTCTGTTTCTTGTGCTGCGTTCGAGCGCTTTAGCTCTTTTTTAGAATGGGGTCTGTGCTGTAGGGCTGGTTTAAGCAATGTGGTGCATTACCTTGATGACTTTTTGTTTGCCGGCCCCTTGGGCTCCGGCCAGTGTGACCGATCGCTGGCGGCCTTTACAGTGCAGTCTGAGAAGTTGGGCATCCCCCTAGCCCATGAGAAGACAGAGGGCCCTACCCAGCAATTGACATTCTTAGGTGTTGAACTAGATTCCTTGCAGCAAATCTCTCGCCTTCCAGGGGGAAAAAAATTGAGGCTCCAGGAGCTGGTTGCCCAGTTTTTGTTGCAATGGAAGGCAACCTTGAAGGAGTTGCAGCAGTTAGTGGGACACCTAAACTTTGCTTGTAAAGTGGTCGCTCCTGGTCGTCCTTTCTTGAGAAGGCTGTGTGATGCAATGGCTGGTTGACGCCAGCTGCATCACATAATTAGGATTTCCGGATGCATATGGGAGGACCTCTTCTTGTGGCAGGAGTTTTTGACCTCATTTAATGGTGTCTCCTTTTGGAGGGAGGATTTGAAGCCAAGCTTCAAATTACATCCGATGCTGCAGGGTCCTTGGGATTTGGCGTCTATTTTCATGGACACTGGTGTGCGGAGGACTGGCCTATGGAACGGGTAGATGCCGGGTGGACCAGGGACTTGAACTTCTTAGAGTTCTTCCTGATCTTGATGGCCATTTAGTTGTGGGGAAATGAGTTGGCAGACCACACAGTCCACTTTTGGTGTGACAATTTAGCTGTGGTGCATGTCATCAACTCCCTCACTTCTAAATCACCCAGGGTTATGAGGTTAGTTTGGGCTTTCACACTGTAATGCCTGTGGTGGAATATTTTATTTTTTACCAGGCATGTGCGTGGGGTGGATAATGGGGTGGCTGACGCTCTCTCTCGCAAACAGATGCAGAGGTTTCATCAGCTCACCCCAGACGCAGATCTTCCTACAAGGATGCCCCTGGAGATTTGGATGATTGGCGGGTCGAGGCCGGCAGAGCAATAAGTATCGCTATTGCTCCTAGCACTAGAAAGTCATACACAAGGGCAGTGAGCCAGTTTGAGAAGTTTAGGAGCACCGTAGGTTACAGCATGGAATGGCCTCTTCCAGTGGAGCATTTACTCCACTATTGTGTATCATTGCAGCGCAGGGGCCTGGCAGTTTGATCCATTTGGGGCCAGTTGTCTGTTTTGGCTTTTGCCAGTAAAGCCATGAGTTTACAGGAACTAACTAGTGATTTCCGCATTCGGAAGATGCTCGAAGGGTGGACCAGAGAGGCCGGGGTTAGGTTGGACGCAAGACAGCCAATTTCACCCGTAATTCTTAGGGGGTTACAGTCAGTCTGGGGTCAGGTGTGTCGGTTGGAGTATGAAACACTGTCTTTCATGCTGCCTCCCTGGTGGCATTTTTTGGGGCTCTCTGGGTGAGTGAGCTGGTAGCTCAGTCCAGAGGGGATTTTTCTGGAAGGGCCTTATTGGCCCAAGACATTCGCATTGCTGATGGAGTGGCATATATCACAGTGCATCATTCTAAGACTGATCAGTTGTAGCGGGGGAACACTATTAGTTTGGCACCTGTTCCAAGAGGGAACTGTGTCCTGTAGCAGCTTAATGCGCTATCTAGCTGCTTGCAGTTCTGGGGCTGGTCTGTTGTTCCGGCATGGGGACGGTAGTCCCCTGACGAAGCATCAGTTTTGGTCTCTGACTGTCAAAGCTCTCGCCAGGCTTGGCCTGGCAGGGGTTAAGTTTGGCACTCATTCTTTCTGCATAGGGGTGGCTTATAAGGCGGCAGCTCTGGGGTACTCCCCACAATCCATTCAGAAGCTTGGTAGATGGCGTTCCTCGGCCTATAAAGGCTATGTCCACCTTCTGGCGCTGCAGAACTGGCATCAGGTTATTGAGGGTGTGGTTATTCACTGTTTTCTTCTTTTCTCAGGTCCTGTTGTTCGTGGGGAGAGACAACACATCCTCATATGCAGGCACAGCTTTGTGTTCTGGGCTGCCCATAGGGCCAGGAGGACTTTGGCCGGGTCACAGCTGGGGCTCAGCAAGTGGGCTAACATAGAGTGGCGTGGACAGTGGGGTCTCCATTGGTCGGGCCTGTTGCCCTTGCTTTCTGAAAATGTTCATGTTTTCCCACCATATGTTGTGGTGAGACATTTTGGAGGAAACGGTCTAGGCTTGCTCAAGGGTAAAGCCCTTGTGCTGCAGACCAAGGATGACTTTTGAGTCATTAGGAGTCATTGGCCTCAGGTTTTGATTGTGTGGTTGGCCATAATCCCACGTCAGGTATGGCATGGGGCATGGGATCCCATGGGCGATTGAGAGAGCTCACTGCAAAGCCAATTTAGAATTTTAAAAAGTCCTTGGGGGGGGGGGGTTGAGCCACTTTCTCCCTCATCCTGGGATCCATGCTGATTGCACGGATTTATACAGGATTGATGGTGTCCATCTTTCCGATAAGGAAACGATGCTTTTTTGGATGACTTAAAACTTGGGCTTCGGGAAGTGCTAAGCATTTAGTGGGTGCAGCTGCCTAAGCAGAGGCTTGGCCTTGTGGTGGCTGAGTTTTTTGCCTAACTTCCATTATGCAGCTCAGTGAGCACCAATAGCACCCCAGTTTTGGGGCATGGGGTCTAACTAAATCATTCCTGGCCCGTGCGGATTAGTTGAGTGATGAAGCGGACTGCCTCGGGTTTGCATGGATTGATCCACCCTTCAGCCATGCAGATGAGGGCTGGAACTCCAGGGCATAACCATTGCTAGTCTGGCTGGGTACAAGCCATACATTTTGGCTATACTTAGGGGCAGGGTGGCTCGCTCGTCATGTGGCAGGGAAGCGGTATTTCGTCCCCTGGCCCTGCCATGCTGCCTGTTATGTTTATACCCCTTGTTGTTAATTTAATAATAAAGAAAGTGGCCCTTAGTTACCCAAACCCTTGTGTCCATCTCTTCCTTCCATCTGTGGCGGCAATGCGGCTCCCAACTGGAGGCAGGCTGCACAGCCTTGTCTCCGGGGGCCATTTTGCCCCTTCGTAAGGAGGATGAGCGGGCAGGGCATTATGGGAGGTGAGGGTGGAGCAGGCATGCCTTAACAGCTGTCTCCGCTTCTACCTCCCTGTTTAGCATCCAAGATCTGACGAGGTTGGACTATATCCTTTTTCCTTCACTCCCTATAGCAGAGATAATTGTAGCCAATGTAATCATTCTGTTCCATGAGATGTACAAAACTCCTCACCATTACTAGGAAAAACCCCTTTATATAGTTATAGCACAGTACATTTAATCTGTAAACAGGCAATGAAAAGGAAAAATATAATTATCCCCAAAATGCTTTCTAAGCTTAAGGGCTAAATTTTTAAAGAGGTGTGTAGGGAGTTGTATGAGTAAATCTCATCATTGTTAACAGGATTTATGTATTAATCTTCTCACGGAGTGTTTAAAAAAACTCACAGGAACAAAAAAGAACCAGGAAAAACAAAACAGAAAAAGTGTACAGAATTCTGTTCAGAAAATTCTCTAGTTTATTGATTTATTCTTTGGAACTACCCAGGAGGCCAAGTTATACACAAAATGTTCTGAACACAGGTACAGATCTGGGCATATTTACTACAATGCACTGTAATTTATGTGTATCTTTCTGGTGCCTTTCTGGGTAAAGGATAAATAAATTGCAAGAAAGTGTCAGGCAACAATCTGAGAAATAAAATAGCAGAGAAGAACCTTCTTTGAAAAGAAAAGTAGAAGGAAATGACTGGAGTAAGGGTACTTCTAAATATTACATTGGTATCAGTGCCAGAGGTGCAAAAGGAAATACATCATTGCCCCCACAGATGGAAGGAAGAGACGGACACAAGGGTTTGGGTAACTAAGGGCCACTTTCTTTATTATTAAATTAACAAGGGCTATAAACATAACAGGCAGCATGGCAGGGCCAGGGGACAAAATACCCCTCCCCTGCCACACGACAAGCAAGCCACCCTGCCCTTAGGTATAGCCAAAATGCATGGCTCGTACTCGACCGGCCTAGCAAAGGTTATGCCCTGGAGTTCCAGCCCCCATCCGCATGGCTGAAGGGCAGATCAATCCATGCAAACCTGAGGCAGTCCACTTCATCACTCAACTAGTCCACACGGGCCAGGAATGATTTAGCTAGACCCCATGCCTCAAAACTGGGGTGCTATTGGTGCTCACTGAGCTGCAAAACGGAAGTTAGGCAAAAAACCCAGCCAACCTGAAAGTGACCAGCCTACTTAAACCAGCCACACCCTAGCCAATTCCACAATCCCTTCTACAAGCAGTGTGAGGTAGGTGAAAAACACCACTTCCAACAGCCAAACAGGAAGAGATGAAAAAATTCCTACCCGGTCCCCTATAAATTAAGAGCAACCAGCTATTGCCCACACTGCCTCAAGGGTGGGAGGGTGGGCTGAGCATGAGGCGAAGACTGGGAGGCAGAAGAGGAGACAGCCATTAAGGCATGCCTGCTGTGCCCTCACCTCCCATAATGCCCTGGCCACTCATCCTCCTTATGAAGGGGCAAAATGGCCCCCAGAGACAAGGCTGTGCAGCCTGCCTCCAGTTGGGAGCTGCATTAATGAGATACTTTGTTTTGTGAAAGTTTAGCAATACCGCCACTGTTTGGAAGCCACTAGATGTCACTTTGAAAATAATATAATTCAGTTTTGCTTAGCCTCAGGGCAGTCTTAATGATCCTGGGCCCCTAGGATCAGTGGGTGTAGTTGGCAGGCTCCCTCTATGATGTTTTTGTCATTTTTTGGGGGGGGGGGGTACTAATAATTGTGCAGATTAATAGGCTACACTTGTGCCTTCTGCACTTCCAGAAAAGTATGCAGATTTTAAAGACATTTTTAAGGAAAAGGGAGCTGATCAAATAATGCCCTATCAGCTGTATGACTGTGCCATAGATCTGGTCCCCAGTGCATCCCTGCTAGTAGGGCACCTGTATTCCTTATCAGAACCCAAGCTGGCCACACTTCAAGACTTCCTCACCCAAAACCTACAGCAAGGGTTCATCCATCCTTCAACTTCACCCACTTCCCCTTTCATACTTTTATGAAGAGTGGAAAGCTCCAACTTTGCAATGATTACTAGGCCCTAAATAAAATTACCATCTGGGATTGATGCCTGCTACCTCTGTTTTCAGACTTACTGGAATACCTAAAGGGAGACCAGATTTACACCAGACTGGACCTCTGTGGTGCTTACAGCCTGATGAGCATCCAGGAACGTGGTAAGTGGTAAACTGCCTTGGGTGCTAGATATGGTCAATTCAAGTACATGGTGATGCCATTTGGGCTGACCCTTGCAGTGTTCCAGAGGCTAATTCACAATGTATTTCGAGACCTCCTGGACCAATTCGTTATTATTTATTTTGACAACATCTTAATGGGGTCAGGAGCCAGTCCAAGTTTACACCAATCATTGAAATTTGAAGTACCTTCAAAAAGCCCATCACCTAAATCAGATGCAAATTTGTTGGTCCTTATTCTATTCTCAATTTAATTTCAAATCATGTGTCTAGCTCCCAGAAAAATGAGTGGATGTTCTCTCTAGAAAACCTGAGTACATCTCACCTCCAGGTAAAGAACAATCTTTGGTTACCATTCTGCCCCCAGAAATCTTTGCTGCCATACGACCCAATCTGGGGGTCTCCTATAAGATACATGACTAACAGCTACAGGATCTGATTGCTCAGAGGCATATCCAAAACCTCTAAAACCCCCATCACTCCAAGTCAGAGGGTTTGCAGATGAATATAATCTGCTCACCCATTTGGGCCAGGTATATGTCCCACTAGGACCAAAGTTTGCAGGTAAGCCAAAGACTTCCCCAGCAAACCCTCCAGACTATTACAACAATTACCCACTCCCACAGGAACCTAGAAGACTATCACCATGGACTTCATCACCTATCTGCCATACTCAAAAGGCCACACATGTATCCTCATGGTGGCAGACCTGTTCACAAAAATAGCTGACAATTTCCTGTCCTGGGCTCCCCACAGCTTAAGACACTGTATAATTAGATATCAGACACATCTTCAGATTTCACAGAATACCAGCTTGTATAATCACAGATCATGGGGACCAATTCACCTCTGACTTTTGGCGGACTTTGAATTCCTTTCTTGGCACCTGAGTCCATTTATCCTCTGCCTACCACCCCTAATACAATGGACAGACCAAATGTATCAATGCTACTCTGGAACAGAACCTTAGATGCTACACCAACCACCAGGAAGACAATTGGGTAACACTATTTCCCCTGGCCAAGTACATCTATAACAATGTGATGCACTCATCCACTTGGCATGGCAAACTACAGCTGTCACCCTCTATTGTTCCCCTGCACTACACCTCCTTCTGGGTTATAATAGATAAAAGGAAGTACTTCTTCACCCGAAGGGTGATTAACACATGGAATTCACTGTCACAGAAGGTGGTGGCAGCTACAAGCATAGATGGCTTTAAGAGGGGATTGGATAAACATATGGAACAGAGGTCCATCAATGGTTATTAGCCCCAGGGTATAGATGGAACTCTCTGTCTGGGGCAGTGATACTCTGTATTCTTGGTGCTTGGGGGGCAACAATGGGAGGGCTTTTAATGTCTTGGCCCCACTAGTGGACGTCCTGATGGCATCTGTTTTTTTTTTGTCCACTGACACAGAGTGTTGGACTGGATGGGCCACTGGCCTGATCCAATATGGCTTCTCTTATGTGTTTATCCCTGCAGCTGATGATTGTATACAAGAACTTCAATCCATGCAGAAGCTACTACAAGAGGAAGTACAGCAAGCCAAGGAAGCTTACATAGAGGTCACTGATTACAAATATCAACCAGGCAAATATCTGCATATGGGAGATCAAATATGGTTATCCACTCATCATATCCACAGTCAGAGACCTTCCCACAAACTGCATGTCAAGTTCATTGGCCCATGGATCAGATCAATCCAGCACATTATCACTTACAACTGCCATCAATGCCCCTGAGCCATCTTTTGTTCCACAGGTCTCTCCTAGTCCCTGTTTCACTTCCAGATCCGCAAGGGCCTCACTCAGCCTCCTCTCCTATCCACAATTGTTGATGGACAAGAGGAATATGGAATCAACTCAGGCCCTTGATTCCCATTGATGTCAGGATCAGCTGCAATACCTGGTTGACCGCTGGGTTTATGGCCTGGAAGACCATTCCTGGGAACCCACCAACAATCTTCACACACTTGACCTCATATATAAGTTTCACCAGGCATAGCTCCAGAAACCTGGTCCACTGTTTGCGGGGGAGGGGATAATGCCATAGGTCAGCCAGAGATAGTCAGTCAGGATGATACTGGGAGTGTTACAGATGAAAAGGAAGCAGCAGAAGCAGGCTCAAGCTCAAAATTGGGAACTGACAATTGGGGCCCCAAAGTACCCATCACTCAATCAGTGGAGGAGCTGCCATCTGAAAACAGCACCACAGCGCCCAAAGCCCAGAACCTGGGACTGGATAAGATCCCACTTGCTGCACTGTTTGCTACAATATATTTGTGATATCAAAATATACACTGTAGCAAACATAGTGCTGTTGGGAGTGCAGGGACATGAGGGAGTAATCACATTTTCCTGTCCCCTTTATTCCCTTTTCTGGAAAGTCACCATAGCCTCTCCCTTTCCTTGCTTCCTTCTCACCTACCAGTACTTTCCCATTAGGGTTGCCAGGTCCAACTCAGGAAATATCTGGGGCTTTGGGGGTGGAGCCAGGTGACTTTCCCATTCGAAATAAATAATTAAATAAAAATACAGCAGTTCTGCTGAATACAGTCTTAATTTCTTCCTCCTTTTTTCTTTTTTGTTCCCCAGCAGCTGCTAAATGAAAGTGAATACACACAGAGAAAATGAAAGTGAACACACACACACAAAGCAGCCAGAATAAACAGTTTGCACGCTCACACTTTTGTGATCTCCCTGGAGCAATGGTATAGATAGCTTTACTCGCTGGAGTTACTGAATGTAACAATCTGCTGTAATTCAACCAATTTAAGGAGAGAGAGGTCTAGGGGGTAAAGTTTTCCTCTATCTCATAATCATGTTCCTGTTTTTACTATCTTTTCTTTTTTACTATTTCTTTACTATCCCAAACAGCTTCTGAAAGTAATGCAAAACAAACAGAGGGACTGGGCTCTCTGGCTTCCTTTCTCACACATGTGGCTCTGCCTCCTCGCCCCTCCCCCCAGCTTCAATCTGAGATTTAAAGGCATACACACCCCTTCCAAAACAGAAACAGTTTGCAAGCTTCTAACCCTGCCTGAGATCTAAAGGCACATTGTGGTGGTTGGGGCGGGTCCCACTGGCTGGCAGCGAGGTAGAGAATTTTGCAAAACAGGGGGATCCCCCACCTGAACCTGAGGACTTGCAAGCCTACTTCCCTTGTATCCCCTCCCTACTATTTCTTCTTTTCCTCCTTGCAAATCCAATATTCTCACCTTTCCCTGTTTCCTTTTCTGCTTTCTGCTTAAAACTAACCAGCACTTTATCTGATGCCCCCAATCTTCAGCTACATTTATTTTTATTTACTTCATTTACTTTTTTCCACAGTGAAACTCAAAGCAGCTGACCTCATTCTTCTCTTCTCAATTTTATCATCACAGCAACAAGACTGTGTGGCACGTTAAGCTGAGAGTTGTAACTGCCTCACATCTCCCTGCGAGCTTCCATGGCAGAGTGGGGATTTGAACCTGAATGTCCAGCTCCTAATGTGAAATTCTGACCACTACACCATACTGACTTTCATATGGTGGCTGCTGCTGAACAGTAGCAAGCAGCTAGTCCTGGATGAGCTGGTCCTGGATAAGTCATGTGGTAGCAAGTTGCCCAGTGGTTGCAGTTAGGTCTGACCCCAATGAGTTCTCCCTCAAAGGTCAAAGTAGCCTGGAAATGGACCTGTCCCCTCTCACTGCCTTTTGCTGGCAGAAACCAAGCCTAGCAGTCTGGCAATGAAGCTGCAGTTGCATAGCAATAGCCTCTAAGGGCATCCATTTCTCAAAGCTGCAGGTATTGTTTCTAGTAGTTGGGTGTGAATTAATGCCCCCCGCCCACATACACACACACACTTTTTTCAGATTTTTCTGCAAAACTGAAGTTTTTCTCAAGTTTATAGAAAGATCTGTCCTGTCTCTTCAAGATCGCTTCAGTTCTACTTGTTGCTACAGCTTTCTGTTTTGTTCTGGCAAGGGTACTTTGCCTGATAGCATGTTCAGTCCTACCATGTGTCCTTGCAACCACCCCTTGCTAATAGGCATTATTTTCAGGATAGACTGAAACTTATTATAATAAAAGGAGTTTATTTGATTATTTGTCAGAGATGCTTTAAGCTGATCTTGCATGGAGCAGGGGGTTGGACTAGATGGTCTGTATGGCCCCTTCCAACTCTATGATTCTAAATTTTGCTTGAAATTAACACAGTGTATTTCATACATGTAGGGCTTTTATTTTTTAGCAGGAACACACAGGAATGCAGTTCCAGCTGGCTTGGCATCAGGGGGTGTGGCCTAATATGAAAATGTGTTCCTCCTGGGCTTTTTCTACAAAAAAAGCCCTGTACTTGTAAATTAAATTTCTAAAGGATTTTATATTGTCCCAACCCAAAATGAAGATGCAAAACATGCAGACAAGATAAACTGAGGCTAATTAACAGTTGAACTGTTATTAATTTATTAATTAACAACTGAACTGATTAACATTTTCCAGCCGTTTAGTAAGCTGTCCACAAGAATTTTAGTGATTGGGCAACTCAGCCAGGGTTCAAAGCTTGGAACAGTAATGATGCCATTCAGCACCTTTTCCTGCCTGCATTTCTTAACTGTTTAATAAGAAAACCCAACATTCAAGAGCAAAATGAAGCTGGCACTGCTAGCATTGCATTGTGACTGGACTGCAAATGTCTGTGGAATCCAATGCATCTGTTGTGTTTAAGGCTCCCAGGGTCAGAAATGACTGGTACTTGCACAGGGAATTACCTTTACCTCTAGTAAATTGTATTGTTTGTATGCATAGTGTTAAGACAATAAAGCATTAGAAACAAATGCACAGAATGATATTGATCAATCAGACAAACATTATTTCATGCAAACAGGATATAAGATATCCTCTTAGGCTACAGAACAGTCCTGTTCTGAAGATTAGGAAGTTTAATTTAAGCAGGATGAGAGTGGGCGAGAAAAATTGTTCCAGATTTGTACCAGGTCAGCATTAGACAATTACATGTGTCAGCAGTTTAAATATAGTTGTTTCAGAGGACACCTTTTAGGTAAGCACAATTCAGTTATTCTGCAGTACACACAGTAATTGGTGTTATGTACAAATTCTTGCTCTTCTAAGAATATCCTTACATTATTAGCTCTCAGCAGATCACTTTTCTTTTGCTGAGTAGTACCTAAATAACTTTTCAATACATGCAGAAATAAATCTACTATAACTGAATACAGTTGATGAGTCATCTCCTTGAACTGCAGTCAAAAATACTCCATTGTTCTGTTTTAAAGGAACATATTTCTTTTTAAAGCAGGCTAACTTTGAAAAGGGCTCCCCCCACCCCCATAAAGTATGAGGTGGTAGAGATGCTGGAGCCAAAAATGCATCCAATAGCGGACTTCCTTTTAGGTAGATAGGTTTCATCGGTAGATTGAATTGTCTACCAAGAGGCAGGGGAATTTTTTTTGAAGCTTTTTATCTTGAGAAGAAGGACACAATCTCCATTTCGTTTGTCTACCTTAGGACAAAAAACATTGCTCTCTTGAACTCCGATTTCTATGTGATTTTCTTCTCCCTGAGCAGCTATCTCATTCCGAAATGACGTTATTGTCAGACTTTTCAACCTAGAATATGATTTTTTTATAGAATAGCTCGCTGAAAGTCCTAATATTATACCACAACAAAGAGTCATGTTCTTTGGGGTTTTTTTCCAAATAACCCAGTTATTTTTATCTGCATTGTGCATATCAAGGGGTGGGGGGAACTACTCATTAGTGAAGACTCTTATGAAGATTCTCAGTCTTCAAAAGAAATAGAAAAGGCATTCACCTATACATGTTCAATATTCCTCCTGAACAAAATGCATTCATTAACAATTTATCACATATATACACATGATTATCCAATATGGTATTCCTGAGTTTTAATATGCATGATTTTTAAATTAAATTAAAATTTTATTTAACAAATACAAATCAAGAAATACAAACATAGCCAAACAATTAAGCAGAAAAGAGAAAGCAAAAGTAAAATAAGGCAATACCAACCATACTGTCCTAATTTAATACATTTAAATATTGTTTATACAGATTATTATAAATATACATTATTAATAAACTATTGTAGTGGGTAACTTGATTTGGTAATTCCAGATATGGTAATTCCAGATTTCATATTTTTGTGAACCCTCATACCTTAAGTCTACTGAAACCTGAAATGTTGTACATTCTTATGTTTGATATTATGTTATTGGCTTTGGCATGCTGAAGACACCTAGAAGGAGGGTTTTACAAATAACTTATATCTATAGATATAGTGGATGTACCATTCTTGAGCAAGGTGATTGCATAAGTGGTGGCTTCACCAATGGTGAACTTCACCATTTCCTGGATGAAGAGAACTTCCTGTTTTCTGGCTTCAGGCCTGGTTATGGCAGTGAAAATGCCTTAGTCACCCTACTGGATGACCAGATGAGGGAGAATAAGTTCAGAAAATGTAATTAATACAGAATCTTGCAACCAGGATGTTGTTTTAAGTGTGCCATAGGGACCATACCTACTAGGCTTGCCAAACCCCAGGTCCCAGCAGGGGTTCTTCCGCTTTCCCAGGCTCTTTCCCACCCCCAATCAGCTGGCCGGTGGGGGGAAGCCCCGCCCTCAGAGGACCATGTGCCTTTCCACCTCCGGAGGCTTCAGTCTCCGATTGAAAGGCTTCCTCTTGGGATGGCGTGTCTGTGTTACTTTGAAGAAGTTGGCAGCAACACATAAATAGAGAGGCCAATCCCTCACTTCAGAGTCGCCAGAAACAGGGTGGGGGGAGGGAAACATCTGCTGAGTACTTCATTATTCCCTATGTGGAGATCGATTCTCATAGGGTATAATGGGGAATTGATCTGGAGGTTTTGGGGGCTCTGCGGGAGCTGTTTTTGAGGTAGAGGTACCATATTTTCAGTATAGTATCTAGTGCCTCTCCCCAAAGTACCCCCCCAAGTTTCAAAACGATTGGACCAGGGGGTCCAATTCTATGAGCCCCAAAAGAAGGTGCCCCTATCCTACATTATTGCCTATGGAAGGAAGATTTAAAAAGGTGTGCTGTCCCTTTAAATGTGATAGCCAGAACTCCCTTGGAATTTAATTATGCTTGTCACACCCTTGTTCCTGGATCCTCCCCCAATGTCTCTTGGCTCCACCCCAAAGTCTCCTGGCTCCACCCCCAAAGTCCCCAAATATTTCTTGAATTGGACTTGGCAACCCTAATACCTACACTGGCTACAAATTTGTTTTGAGACCCAATTCAAGTGCTAGTGTTGATCTTTAAAGTCCTATATAGTTTGGAATCACCTTCTCCCATAAAAACCTAACCATCCACTCTAGTCATCTTTAGAGGCTCAGCTTTGGGTGCCATCTGAGGCTAGATGGGTGGCAACCCAAATAAGAGCTTTCTCTGTTATGGCACCAACATTCTGGAATCCCCTCCTCAGGGATATTTGTCTGCGCCCCTCAAGCATTGTCTTCCACCAACAGCTGAAGACTTTTTGTTTTGTGTACCCCCCCCCCCCCCAACACACACACACAATTGTCCCTCCTTCTTGTCTTATGTTTTAATTTGCTGTCTTGTGTAATATTTGTACAATCAGGCAACTCTCAAGGTAGGGTTGCCAGTCCCCAGATGGGGGCAGTGATCCCCTGGTTTGGAGGCCCTCCTCTACTTCAGGGTTATCAGAAATGGGGGTGGGGACTGAATGTCTTCTGGACACTCCATTATCCCCTATGGGGACTAGTCCCCATAGGGTGTAATGTAGAATCAATTTGTGGGTATCTGGGACTTGGGGGCTGTTTTTTGAGGTAGAGGCACAAAATTTTCAGCATAGCATGTGGTGTCTCTCCTCAAACACCCCCTCAAGTTTCAGAAAGATTGGACCAGGGTCCAAATTCTCTGAGCCCCAAAAGAAGGTGCCCCCATCTTCCATTATTTCCAATGGAAGGAAGACATTTAAAAGGAATGTGGTCCCTTTAAATGTGGTGGCCAGAACTCCCTTCAGAGTTCAATTGTGCTAGTCACACCTTGCTCCTGGATCCACCTCCAAAGTCCCCAGATATTTCCTGAATCATACCTGCCAACCCTACCTCAAAGACTTGCAGTGGACAAGTAATTTCCCCTTGTATCCACTTCCCCACTATTTCTTCTTCCCCTTCTCTGGCAGCCTTCAAATCCCTCTCCTTTTCCTGCTTCCTGTTTCAAACAATTTTATTAGTAATATATGGCAATATATTCAATTTCTTATATCATTAATAACTACTTCCACCCCATATATTACTTTCTACCTCCCCCTCCCCCCATTACTTTACACCCGTCGGTGTACTAAATTCCAAACATCATTATAAAAGGTACCCCTAATTGATAAGAACCAAAGTTCATATCTTCCCCCCACTTGTACTTAGTCATTATCAAAGATTGTCCAATATCCTTTTACTTTCCATTCTTTTTCTACATATCTTCTGAACTTCTTCCACTCCATCTTAAATACTTCTAAATCATAGTCTCTTAAAGTTCTCGTTAACTTATCCATTTCACTCCATGTCATAACTTTTACAATCCAATCCCATTTCTCTGTTATTTTTTCTTGCTTCCACAACTGCGCATACAATGTCCTAGCAGCTGAGAGCAAGTACCAGATTAAAGTTCTGTCTTCTTTTGGAAATTTTTCCATTTGTAATCCTAACAGAAAAGTCTTTGCAACTTTATTAAATTCATATCCCAAGATTTTAGAAATCTCTTGCTGAATCATCTGTCAAAACTTTTTAGCTCTTTCACAAGTCCACCAAATATTGTAGAAAGAACCTTCATGCTTTTTACATTTCCAACATGTCTGGCATCTTATTATTCATCTTTGCCAATTTTTAGGAGTTATATACCATCTGTACATCATCTTAAAACAATTTTCTTTAATATTCTGACATGTTGAGAGTTTCATAGAGTTCTTCCACAAATATTCCCAAGTTTCCATCTGTATTTCTTTATTCACATTAATTGCCCATTTAATCATTTGAGATTTCACTACTTCATCTTCTGTAGACCATTGTAGAAGTAGTTTATATACTTTTGAAATTAATTTATCATTGTCTCCAAGTAGAACTTTTTCCATTTCTGTTTGCTCCTTATTCCTTCAGTTTTAATATCATTCTCCACAAAGCTCTTTATTTGTTGCATTTGAAACCAATCATATTTATTATTCAACTCTTCAGCAGTTTTCAGTTCTATTTTGCCACTTTGTATTTTTAATAGTTGATTATATGACAACCACTTTTCTTCCTCTATCTCAGCTGTTATTTTTATTACTTCTGCCAGTACTATCCATAACGGTCTTCTCTCATCTCCATACTTCTTATATTTCATCCATGTACTTAACAAATTATTTCTTATATAATGGTGAGAGAAAAAAACGTCCATCTTTTTTCCATAATACAAATATGCAAATTTATTTCCGTGACCTTCCAACACTAAAAGTTTTCTGTTTAACAGCATTATCCATTCTTTTATCCACACTAAGCAAAGTGCTTCTTGATATAATCTTAAATTCAGTAATTGAAATCCACTTCTCTCTTTTGCATCTGTTAAAATTTTCATTTTAATCCTTGGTTTCTTCCCAGCCCACACAAATTCTGAAATTTTTCTTCGCCATTTATCAAATTGTTTACTATCCTTCACAATAGGAATAGTTTGAAACAAATACATTATTCTTGGTAGAATATTCATTTTATTTATTTATTTATTTATTTATTTATTTATTTATTTATTTATTTATTTATATTTCGATTTCTATCCCGCCCTTTCCACCGAAGTGGCAATTTTAATTGCAGCTTTCTACCCAATAATGACAAATTAAGCTTGTTCCATTTTAGCATGTCTTCATCCATTTTACGCCATAACTTCTCATAATTATTTTTGAACAGATCAATATTCTTCATTGTTATCTCCACCCCCAGATATTTTACCTTGGAGGTGACTTCGCAGCCCGTTAATTTTTGCAATTCTTGTTGTTTATTTATCTGCATATTTTTACACAGAATTTTTGATTTTTTTCTATTAATACAAAGTCCCGCCAACTCCCCATATTCTTGTTTTTTAGCTAACAACAGAGGTGTAACTTGTATGGGGTTTTCATTTATAAACATTATATCATCAGTGAAAGCTTTATATTTGTAAGTGAATCCTTTTATTCTTAATCCTTCTGTATCTTTTTCTTCTTGTATCTGCATCAATAATATCTCAAGAGTCATTATAAACAACAATGGTGAAAGTGGACAACCTTGTCTAGTACCTTTGCTGATTTTCATATCTTCTGTAAGATCTGCATTTATGCATAACCTTGCGTTTTGTTCAGAATATATTGCTGTTATCATTCTTATAAAGCTTTCTCCAAGCTCCATTTTTTCCATTACTGCAAACATAAAGTCCCGGTTTAAATTGTCAAATGCTTTCTCTGCATCTGCAAAGAATAATGCAACTTCTTTTTCTGGATGTCTTTCATAATATTCTACAATATTTACAATGGTTCTAATATTGTCTCTTATTTGCCTTTTGGGAAGAAAACCTGCTTGATCTTCCTTTATAAAGTTTATCAAATATTGTTTAAGCTGTTCTGTCAAGATTCTTATATATATTTTATAGTCATTATTTAATAACGAAATTGGTCTATAATTTTTTACTTTTGTGACATCTCTATCTTCCTTAGGTATCAATGAAATAACAGCTTCCTTCCATGTGTTTGGTATTTTCCCTTTTATTCTTATGGTATTCATCAACTTCTGCAACTTTAGTATTAATTCCTCTTTGAAAGTTTTAAAAAATGTAGCTGTATATCCATCTGGCCAAGGTGCTTTTCCATTTTCCATTGCGTTGATTGCTGCTTCAATTTCTATTCTTTCAATTGGATCATTCAAAACTTTTCACATATTTTCAGTTATATTCATCCATCTTCTCATTCTTTATTTTAACACCTTTAAATAATTTGGCATAATACTTAAAAAAATTCTCTTTTTATTCCCTCTTGGGTAACCACTACTTTTCCATCTACCACAATTTTATTAATAATTTTATTTTCCCTCTTTTTTTTTCAATTGCCAAGCCAAATACTTTCCCAGTTTATTTGCTCCCTCAAAGGTTTTCTGCTGCAATCTTTTCAAACTCAATTCCACTTTTTCATTTAACAAATGTCTCATTTGAGTTTGTAATGTTGTAATTACCCTTATAATTTTCTTTTTCCCTGGCCTTTTTCTCAACTCCCCTTCTTTTTTCTTTATTTCATTTTGAATGTCCAACATCTGTTTCTCTTTTACTCTCTTGTCCTTATTATTCAAAGTAATCAACATTCCTCTCATTACTGCTTTATCAGCATCCCAGACCGTCAGGAAATCTATGTCCTCTTTGTCATTTCATTTTCTAAGTATGTCACTGTTTCTTTATTCTGTAGCAAATCTTCATTCAATCTCAATCTTTTCAACTTCTTGGACAATTTTGTAATCCACATTATTGGGTTATGATCAGCCCCAATCTTAGGTAAAATCTCTATCTTCCTTGTTATAAGACCTAAATCTTTAGTTGCCCACAACATGTCAATTCTAGAAAAAGTTTTATGTCTTGCTGAAAAAAAAGTATAGTCCCGAACTTCAGGGTTAAATTTCCTCCATATATCTTCCAGATTTTCTTGTTTGACCAAGTCAAAAAAAGACTTTGGCAATTTTCCTTCTTTATTATTATTTGTTTTCCCTCCAGATCTGTCCAATGAGTTCTTAACTGTTCCATTAAAATCTCCCACTATCAAAACTTGGTCATAGGTCAGTTCATCAAGCTGTTGTATAATGTCTTTTAAAAAAGCATCCTTTGCACCATTAGGCGCATACAGTCCCAATAACGTTTTCTTTCCATTTAATATTGTTTCTACTGCTACAAATCTTCCATCTTTATCCTTAAACACTAATTTTGGCTCCAATTCTTGTTTAATATAAAAAATCACTGCCCTTTTCTTCTGTTCAACCAGTGAAAAAAATTCTACTCCCAATTACTTATTCCATAAAAATTTATAATCCTTTTGTTTAATATGAACTTCTTGTAAGCAAATTATATTACAATTTTGTTTCTTAATTCAATGAAATGTTGCCCTTCTTTTTTGTGGTGAATTTAGTCCATTTACATTCCAAGACAATAATTTGTAATCCATCATGGTGCAAATTCTTTATTTTCTTCATAAAATCTACGCATTTCCTGTACATTTGTAATTTTAATTCTTTTCCCCTGAAGTTCAAAACTCAGACCTTCAGTATTATCCATCTGAACCTTATTCCATTGTCTCTTAATTTTTCTGTCAGTTTTTTATATGTTCTTCTATCATTTATCACTTGCCTTGGCAACTCCTTCATGATTCTTACTCTGCTGCCTCCCACAATCAATATCTTTTCAAAATTTTTATTCACGATCCTTCCCACCATTTCCTTTGTCATAAATCTTATGACCACATCTCTTGGTAAGTTATTTTTCTTGGCATAAAGTGAATTCACTCTATACATATAGTCATGCATGTTTTTAGGCTCTTCAGGATCTTCCTCTAAAAATTCTGCAATTATTTTTATTATAGTCTTTTAGATCATCATCTTCCTTTTCAGGTACTCCTCTCAGATGTATCTGAGTCTCCATCAATTTGCAGTCATGAATTGTCACTTTTTCTTGCATTTTCAACAAGGTGGAATCATATACTTTCATTCTACCTTCTACCTCCTGCACTTTCTTAGATGTTTCCTCTGTTTTCTTTCTGAGATCTTCCATATCTTTTTTAATCTCTTCAATAATTTCTTTTTTTGATTCAGTTATCTCTCTCATACCTCTCATCATTCTGGCCTCTATTCAAGAAGGTTAGGATTCTGTCGAGTTTATGTCAAATAAATGACTCTGAAAACTTCTGCAGATGATGAAAATGCAACTCTTCCCAGAGACCCCTCAAAGGAGCCCCCCTGGGACTCCCTTTTAGCCAAGGTAAATTTCCTCAAAGTTTCCTGTACATATCTTGGACTAATCTCTAACTGAGAAAAGTAGGCAGTAGGCATTAATTTGTCTTCCACTATCCCGAACAGAAGTTGCAGCCTGCTTCCGTTATGAGAGGCAGCTCAGCTCGACATTTTCCTCTCCTGGAAGTCTCTCCTTTTCCTGCTTCCTTTGCTCCTTCCAACCCATCAGCCAACCTTCCTTTATCGGCCTTCATTTTTATACCCTCCTGATTGTGAACTCTTCTCTTCTCCCTAGCTGGGGTTTGGAAGTAGGTGGACTCAGGGCTTTGAGCCTCCATGCCTCTCTGCTCATACTAAGAAGTGAAGCTTAACTACACTCATCACTCCACTTGTCACTCCTCTCCAAGAGGATGAGGAACCATTCACAAGCACTCTTTAGGTATGATCACAAGCACTCTTTAGGTATGATCTGTCAACCAGTTAAAGTTCCACCAACAGTAATAGGATCCAAACCACATTTTACTGACTTGTCAACAAGAATATTAAGTGGAACCTTATAAAAAGCCTTACTGAAATAAAGATAAAAAATGTCTACAGCATCCCTCTGATCCATCAAGGTAGTAACGAGAGAGAGAGAGAGTTAGTCTGATAGGATTTGTTCTTGAGAAAACCATGGAAAGTCCCTGCTGGAAGTCTTGTCATGACTGCCTTTCTGTCCTTCCAAATATGCCTTTGGAGAATCATGGGTGGTCCAACTGAGGGTCATTTCAGCCCTTCAGGGGGCTGTGACAGTAGTGGGCACTGGGCATGCTTCCCTTGCTTGCCTGATGGGGCTGGTGTGCCTGCCAAGCTGTTGTGGGGTAACTTTGGGGAGCTCCTGTCAGAAGTCTCTTCTCACGTCTGCCTTTCTGTTGTTGCATCACTAATAACTTAAAATGAAAAATTATGGTTTCCACTAGTCTGGTGGGGCTTGGGTGCCCACCAAGCTGCTATAGGGTAAATTTTGGGAGCTCCTGTTGAAAATCTTGTCACGTTTTCCTTTCTGTCCTTCAGAACCTGTCTTTGGAGAGTTGGGGAGACTGCAAGCATAGAGGGGATTCTTGGCTTGTCATGTAGCTACAACTGTCTTGAGTTTTGGTGGCCTGGATGCTACCTGCTCAAAACAATTGCTCCAAATATAGAATGCACTATTTTAATCTTCTTGTTTGTCTTTGCAAAAATCTTCATTTTTTGATCTCATTGGGTTGATGAGACACATCAGGACAATTTGAACATCTTGGTATTTTATTATTATTATTGTATTGCCCTCTTCTCTTATTCATTAACTTAACTTGTATCCTGATGTAATGATATTTTTAAGCAGTGCCATTTAAACATGCTACTGTTAAGCAGGTAGGATGATTGCACTAATAAAAATTGATAAGTAGGCAAGTAATCCTTCCTAATTTATTACCATGGCAACAGACAGTACATGTGGCTTGTTGATGAAGAATAGAATGCTAATAATCAAACATGTCTTACCCAAATGAATCTATAACACAGTATCTTCTGCATATATTATGGAAAAGTCATTCTCATTAATTCCTAAGTTATTTGATGGATTTCCTCCAAAGGAGACAAAATAGGGAGGGAGCATTGAGATATATCAAAGGCTGTTCATTAAAGTATTATATTTTAAATGGTGTGCATAGTTTAATCCTCTAAACCTCATCTTTGCTTCAGTGGATCATTGGTATTGGGATGGAAATCTAATATAGCATAGTCATTGTGACATGACATAAAGAAACACAGAAAATGCACTTCAATTAAGTAATAATCGTTTGGCAAAAATGGTCATTACTTGCAGCAATGGTTGGTTTGTTAACTAATGGCCCACAGCAAAGCTGAGGGCATTTAAGGTTCTAGAAAGCACATTGTGAATTGTAGCAATCGGAAATTTTTAGAGGTTTTTTTTTTTTTGCCTGTTATGTGCTATGTCTAATGGTTTATTTGCTTTTTAAGAGAGTGATTGTATCAGAGAACATTACTGAAAACATCAATTGTTCCTGAGAAACAGGCAATTGATGTTCTGCTGAAAACACTGAAGAATATATTGTGGTAAATAAATAGCTCAGGGCTTATTCCCCCTTATATACTTTCATATATCTTTCAACACAATGGCAAAAGCCAGTATGGACATTAGTAAATCTGTATGCAAGAATGGTCATTTTTTAATATTACAGGCAGATTATGGCACTGGGAGAAAAAAGCTTGGAATACACAAATATGCCCCCAGACCTGTTCCAGAGAGACAATGCCACATCATATTTGATGATTTCCTATTTTTATCACTTTATTTATTCAGAAAATTGCAACATCCATTTTCTTTTTGCCAGCTGTTTTGCCATGTAATTGCCAGGCTATTGTTATGAAAACTGGATCCGTTTCAATGCTGCCGTTAGAATAAGTTTAAAGTTGCCTTGGTGGATCAGAACAAAGGTCCATCTAACACCTTGGGCTAGGGGTGTGCATTACAAAGTCCCCAATTCAAAAACATACACAAAAATCACTGTTTTGACACTGTGTTTTTCCAGAACAGTCACAGAAATCTAGAATTCTTAGGCATTACGGTATATTTTTTTTTAAAAAAAAACCTCCTGAAAAATCCAGGTTGTTTTTGGGTCCCACCAATCACCTTTGGAGACAAGCCCTAGAGGTGAAATTTCTATGAAGGAGTCTGTGCCACACTGTACCTGCTCAGACTACTCCATGTCCTGCTTTGGTTAAATGTGAAGTGTTCCCTACTGAGGGTTCATTAGCACCAGGAAGAAAAGTGAGAGGGGAATCAAGACCCCAGCTCAGCCTGCGCCACTCCTCATCAGCAAAATCAGCTTATGTGACACTGATCAAAGTGATGAACCCACAGACAATTCATAACCAAACATATTGTGTAACTTAGCCCTCGGACTCCCACACAGTTCAGCCCTCCACTATGGCCTCTTCCTTAAATAGTATTAATTACTAATTGAGGTACTCCCAACAGTAGATGCCCAGTGTGAAGACATGTGTCATAGCAATTGGGTAACTGATTCATCATATGCAATCACACTGGCAGTCATTCAGTGTAAGATTATGTGAAAAAATGCATGCATAGGTTATAAATTTTTAAATGGCCAGCACCATCCCCACCTTTCAGACAGGGGTCAGTAGGGAGAAGTGCATCTGTGCTGGAAAGGACCTGCTTTGGGGGTCTGTAAAATCAACTTCCTTTGTCCATTCTGCTTGAAATTTAGGAGGCCTTTAGATTAGAGAGAGTTTGTTCCTAGCAGCCAGCAGCATCCCTGCTAGGCTGCAGGAACATATTTTGCCTCCCTGGAAGGAAGGGGAGAATTTTTGCGGCCTGTTTGGGTGCGCTTTGGAGGGGGCGGGGCTTGGCTGTAGTAATAACTGGACCATCCGCCCCCTATTTTCAGTCCCCTGCTGAAGCTCGGATCGGCGGGAGCGTTTTCTTTTTGCTCCGGGCCGTTTTCGCTTGCCTGAGCTTTGGGGGGGCCAAGGGGAGCATTTTCTTCATTCCTGCTCGGGCCCCAATCGGATCGCTGATAAGCCAGGAAGGTGCGGCTCAGCAGCGGCAGCTGCGGCATTGACAGGGAGAGCGGGGCCAGATAGCATTGGCACAAAGATCAAGGCTTGCTTCTGCCTTCAAGCCACCACAAAATGCTTCAGTCTGGGGTAAAGAAGCTCCATTTTATGGCCGGTTTTGCCCCAACCCCCCCTCCTTCCAGTTTAAACTCAGCCCCCCCCCATTGCTTAGGAGTGGGTTTGTTTTTTCCTTTCCCTTCTTTTAGAGGGAGAAGGTTTGTTTTTTTGACTACCCTTATGCTGGGTGGGGCTGCCCTAGATTGAGTCAGCCATATTTGGTTCCCCTTCTTATACTATTAGGTGGCAGCCATTTTGCTTCCCCTTCTTTTTCTTCTTCTGAAGAAGAAGATATTGGATTTATATCCCGCCCTCCACTCCGAAGAGTCTCAGAGCGGCTCACAATCTCCTTTACCTTCCTCCCCTACAACAAACACCCTGTGAGGTGGGTGGGGCTGGAGAGGGCTCTCACAGCAGCTGCCCTTTCAAGGACAACCTCTGCCAGAGCTATGGCTGACCCAAGGCCATGCCAGCAGGTGCAAGTGGAGGAGTGGGGAATCAAACCCGGTTCTCCCAGATAAGAGTCCGCACACTTAACCACTACACCAAACTGGCTCTCCACTCTCCGCACACTTAACCACTACACCAAACTGTGGGACAGCGGCCATTTTAAAGGGCTGTTGGAGGGAGGCCATTTTGTGGGTTTGATACAGTATAGGACAGCTTCACATAAGCAGGCAATATCAGCTTCCTGGGGCTGTTCTTCAGTAGTGAGCGGCCATTTTTAGGTGCGGTTTACAAGGGGCCATTTTTGGTGTAGTTTTGTATAGTCTTAATTGCCCTTGGCATTGCAAAGATGTCTGGTAGGAAGGGAACGGAAAGATCCAAGGGTAAGCAGTCTGCGCCAAAGGCCCCTAAGGCCCCGCCAAAAAGGCCACCACTGCCTTTACCTTCTTCAGATGAAGAGGGTGAGGACGAAGTTAATGCAGCTATTATGCAAAGGCTGTTGGCACTGGAGCAAGTTTCTGGTATTCCTCCCTTGCATGGTTTAGGATCTGGAAAAGCTTCTAAGATGGCACTTCAGGCAGATATTTTAACCAGGTTGTCTATTCTGGAGGGCAGGTCTGCTGTAAACAGCGCAGGAGGAGCCATGGGTCTTGGCAGTTCCGACGGGGGAGCAGTTCCATCTTCAGGGGCTGCTGGATCAGGATCAGTGCTGGTGCCTATTGGAACCATGGGTAAGGCTGGTGACACCCCACAGTCATATATTGGGCTTGCTTGGCCTTGGGATAGATGAGGTCCTGCCACCCCTACTGCACCTGGCATTGCTGCTGAGAGTTCTGGTATAACTCCCTCCTCAGGTATGGGTTCTCAGCCAAATTGGGCTTGGCCACAGGGACAGTTTGGCCCCTATGGAAATTGGCCAGCGGTTGGGCAGCAGGGTTTTGCAGGTTCCTTTTTGGGGGGTTGGGGCTTTCCTTCTCCCTATGGGGCAGTCTCTTTTACTGCCTTACCTTTCGGGGATGTAGCAATACCTTTTGCCTGCGACAAAAGATGAGATCCTAAAGGGGGAGGATATCTTCTCCCTCCTGTTTCGTGAGTTGGAGAAGAAAGATAAAGAGGATTTGTATGACAAAGAAAAGGAGAAATTGAAGAAGTGCAAAGTGGACCGGACTTGGGCCAATTGGCTGCTTGGGTTTTTTATATATGCTGGCATGATTGCACGCGCCCAGTCTTGGCGGGCGGCTGCGCTTATCCAGTATATGGATATCATTTATAAGGGGTACACGATGTTTAGTTGGCCCACCTGGATTCAATATGATGAAGAATTCCGGATGAGGGGAGCTTTGTACCCTTCCCTTCAGTGGGATCGCATTCATCAGCAGCTGCGGCTCCAAGTCATGCCTCCTGCACAACCAAATTTGGGTGACCGCTCGGATAGTGGGCGTTTAGTGGCCAGGTCAGCAGCAACTTCTTCAGCTTTGTCATCCTCTTCCCACAGTTCTGTGGGGCAGGCGGTTCAACCCCGCTTGCTTTGCTGGGAGTTTGGCTCCCAAGGAGTGTGCAGTAGAAAAGCTTGTCAGTTCAGGCATAAATGCCCCATGTGTGGTGGCTCTCCTTTAGAACCTGCCTCAAAGCCCGGCCACGTAGGAACCAAAAGAAACAAGGTGGGGTGGAAGTAATTAGCAGGCTGGAAAAGGGGCCCAAACTGATAAAGGTGGGACCTCTTGAGCACTGGCTGTCCAGGTATCCCCGAAGGGTTGATAGTGTTTACTTGTTAAAAGGTTTCAAGTTCGGTTTTTGAATTCCTTTTCAGGGTCCCTGGGTCACATTTTGGTATGGGAATCTTGGTTCAGTTAAAGGTTTAGAGCATGTAGTCAAGGATAAGATTGACAAGGAGTTGGAAGAGGGCAGAATTTTGGGCCCATTTTCTAATCCCCCTGTGCCTAACCTTAGGATTTCCCCTTTGAAGGTGGTGCCGAAAAAGGTGCCTGGTGAATTTTGTTTGATTCACCATCTCTCCTTCTCCAAAGGGAAGTCAATTAATGATAGGATTCCTGAGCATTTATGCTCAGTTAGGTACACCAGCTTTGATCAAGCCATGAGCGTGGTACGACGCTGTGGTAAAGGTGCAAAGTTGGCCAAATGCTGTATTAAATCTGCGTTTCACCTTCTACCTGTCCATCCGGCTGATTTTGAGCTTTTAGGATTTTCTTTTGCAGGGCAATTTTACATGGACAGAGTATTGTCAATGGGCTGCTCGGTCTCATGTGCAGCTTTTGAGTGTTTCAGCACGTTCCTGGAATGAGCTCTTCGTGAAAAAGTTGGTCTGCAGGATGTTGTTCATTATTTGGATGACTACCTCTTTGTGGGTCCTGCAGGGAGTGGGTTTTGCGCACAGTTGTTGTCTGGCTTCATCAAGCTGGCTGCAGAATTGGGGGCTCCGTTGGCTCAGGAAAAGACGAAAGGTCCGGCCCAAAAACTTATCTTTTTGGGGATTGAGCTGGATACCCTGGCACAATTGTCCAGAATACCTGTCACGGCTGGGGCCGGGTCAGGCAAAGTCCAGAGGCAGTCCGAGGTCTGTAGCCAGTAAGCAGAAGGGTCCGAGGCGCCAAATCCGAATCAGTGTGCCAGTATCGCAGGTCCGAGGTCCAGAAGCCGAGGTCAGGGAGTCCAGAAGTCAAAAGCCAAAGTCAGGGAGTCAGGAACCAAAGTCAAGCCGGAGTGGATGCTAGGATGTCAGAGAGATGACTAGTTGCTTCCACAAAGCCTCCTCCCAAAGCCCACAGCTATATAGCCCTCTGCTGCCTGTTGCTCATTTGGGCTAATTGCTGTCTCAGAGCAGCAGCCAGGATCCTGCCGAAACTTAAGCACCCTCACACTTAGAAGGGCCAGAATCCTTTCACCACTCAGGGCTCAGGGAGCGTCTTGCTTGTGAGCGTGCCGCCCTCCTCCGATCCCTGAGGTCCTGACGAAGGCGGTCACGCACACGAACCACCCGAGAGGGCGAGGCAGGGGGGCTTGGATCTTCTTCAGCAGGAGGCAGGGGCACTGGTGCAGGTGGCAGGGGCACAGTTCCTTCTGCAGGCTCTGCAGGCTCGGTTTCTTCTGCAGGGTCCCCAGCACCCATGACACTATCCCCCCCCCTAGGGCCCCCCTCCGTCGAGGGGCCTGGGAGGTCGGGGTGGTCGCTGTGGAATCGTTGCACCAAGTCCGGGGCATGAAGATTGTCCACAGGTTCCCAGGACCGGTCTTCTGGGCCGTATCCCTCCCAGTCCACAAGGTACTGGAGGCCTCCACGATGGTACCGGGAGTCCAGAATCTGGCGCACCTCATATTCTTCCTCGTCATCCACCAACACCGGTGGTGGCGGCGGTGGGGAAGGAGGCCGAGCTGGGTCAGGGGGTGCAGCTGGAACAAGGAGGGAGCGATGGAACACAGGGTGAATGTGGAGGTGGGGTGGCAACTGGAGCCTGAAGGCGACGGGGTTTATTTGTTCTACGACGGGGTAGGGTCCAATGAACCGTGCATCCAGCTTGTGAGACCGACCAGGCCGGCACAGGTAGCGAGTTGAGAGCCACACCTGATCCCCCGGCTGCACTGGAGGGCCTTCTTGCCTCTTTCGGTCCGCAGCCCGTTTATATGCCTCCTTGGCCTGCTGTAGCTGCTCTCGGAGCAAGTCTTGGCTGGCACGGAGTTCTTGCAGGTAGGCCGCGACGGCGGGGACATTCGTGGGTGGCAGGATCGCTGGGAAGAACCACGGGTGGTACCCATAGGTTGCAGCAAAAGGGGTCATTTGGGTGGACGAGTGGACCGCGTTGTTGTATGCAAACTCCGCTAGAGGCAACAGACTGGTCCAGTCGTCCTGCTGGCAGCAGGTGTAGCAGCGGAGATATTGCTCTAGCTTGGCATTGGTGCGCTCTGTCTGACCATCAGTCTGTGGGTGGTAGGCTGAGGACAGGTGCACTCGAGTACCCAGGCTGGAATGGAGAGCTTGCCAGAACCGAGAGGAGAACTGGGGGCCCCGGTCTGAGATCAGGTGGGCTGGGAGTCCGTGCAGACGAAAGATGTGTTGCAGGTAGAGCTGGGCTGTCTCGTGAGCTGTGGGAAGTTTCGGACACGGAATGAAGTGGGCCATCTTGGTAAATAGGTCGACGACCACCAAGATGCAAGTCTGACCTTTGGATCGTGGGAGTTCTGTAATGAAGTCCATCGAGATGGTGTCCCAGGGTCCTGAGGGTGCGGGCAAGGGCTGTAACAACCCCGAGGGTTTGGCCGGGACGTCTTTGGCCCGCCGACAGACATCACAGGAGCTGACATAGCGGGCAACATCGGAGCGAACTCGTGGCCACCAGAACTCTCGCGTCAGCAAGTGGGTGGTCTTATGCTGTCCAAAGTGCCCGGCGGTTAACGAGTCATGGGTCAGGCGAAGCACTTCTGCCCGCAAGGGCCCGGGAGGCACATAGAGGCGTTCGCGGTGTAGCAAGAGACCGCCTCGAGTCGTGAACTCGCCTGCCGAGTCGTCTTGGAGTGCCTGGAGGTGTTGCTGGACCCAGGGATCGTTGGCCTGGCTAGCACGAATGTCCTCCACGAGTGTGGGTGAAGTGGAGGTGGCTGCAAATACTGAGGGCGGCAGGATGGGAGCAGCGGGCGCGGCCTCAGTTGAAGCAGGGGCGTATTCTGGTTTCCGGGACAGCGCATCTGCTTTCCGGTTCTGGGTATGGGGGATGTAGGAGATCCGGAAGTCAAAGCGAGAGAAGAATAGGGACCACCGGATCTGGCGCTGGTTGAGACGGCGGGTGGTCTGGAGGTGCTCTAGGTTCCGGTGGTCAGTGAGCACTTGAACAGGGTGGCGAGCCCCTTCGAGGTAGTGCCTCCAAACCTCAAAAGCCGCCTTGATCGCGAGCAACTCCCTCTCCCAGATGGTATAGTTCCTTTCCGCAGCCGTGAGCTGGCGCGAGTAATAGGCGCAGGGCTGGAGTGGCTGAGACGGCTCCTCGCGCTGGGACAGCACTGCTCCCAGGGCCACGTTGGAGGCATCAGCTTCCACCGTAAAGGGAAGCTGGGGGTCAGGGTATCTCAGGAGTGGCCCGGTGGCAAAGCGAGTCTTCAGGGTGGAGAAGGCATTATCGGCCTCTGGGGACCAGCAGAAGGGTTCTTTGGGGCGGAGTAGTTGAGTCAGGGGTGTTGTCAGGGAGGCATAGGCCGGGATGAATTGCCGATAATAGTTGGCAAAACCAAGGAATCGCTGCAGGTCTTTGCGATTCTGAGGAGCCTGCCAGGTCAGGACCGCTTCTACTTTTTTCGGGTCCATGAGGATCCCTTGTGGGGACACAATGTGACCGAGGAACTCGACAGAGCGCAGGTCGAAGTCACACTTCTCCAGCTTGGCATAGAGGCCATGGGCTCGTAGGCGCCGCAGGACCTGGCGGACGTGCTCGGCGTGCTGGGCAGGATTGCGGGAGTAGATTAGGATGTCATCCAGGTATATGATCGTGAAGCGGTCGAGCAGGTCCCGGAATACATCATTCATGAACCTCTGGAAGACAGCGGGGGCGTTGGTCAATCCGAAGGGCATCACCAGGTGCTCGTACTGCCCGTATCGGGTCCCAAACGCGGTCTTCCATTCGTCTCCGGGCCGTATGCGCACCAAATTGTACGCTCCGCGGAGGTCCAGCTTGGTGTAGATTTGGGCCCCCTTTAAACGATCCAAGAGTTCAGGGATCAGTGGTAGAGGGTACCGGTCGCGGATGGTGATCTTGTTCAGGGCCCGGTAGTCATTGCACAGCCGGAGCTCCCCACTTTTCTTCTTCACGAAGAGGACTGGGGCAGATAGGGGAGAAGTTGAGGGTCGGATGAATCCGCGTTTCAGGTTCTTGTCCAGGTAGTCTCGCAAAGCTGCCAACTCAGGCTCCGACATTGGGTACAGACGCCCCACCGGGAGTGGTGCCCCAGGTACCAAATCAATGGCACAGTCATAGGGTCGGTGAGGGGGAAGCTGATCCGCTCCTGTCTCCTCAAAGACATCGGCGAAATCCGCATACTTCTGAGGGAGCTGAGGACCACCACTCGGGATGCCGGCTGCTAGAGTGGTGGGAGGAGTCAGATGGGGGCATGGGTCTCGGAAGCGTAGTTCCTGCTGGGCCCAGTCCACGATGGGGTTGTGCAGCTTCAGCCAGGAAAGGCCTAGAATCAACGGGAAGCGAGGCATGCGGGCGACATCAAACTGCAGCTGTTCTTGGTGCTGCTGGACGTGGAAGGTGATGGGACAGGTCTCCTGGGTGACGGGGCCAGAACGGAGGAGGCGCCCGTCGATAGCCTCCACCAGTGTTGGAGTCTCTTTTGGCTGCACTGGAATCTGGTGCTGCTTTACAAAGGCGGCATCTACGAAACAGTGGGCCGCTCCCGAGTCCAGCATGGCATATACAAACAGCCAGCGTTCATCAGGCAGACGGAGTTTGACTGGTAGCAGGAACGGGCCCGGGGTATCAGTCTGCTGTTCGGAGGACCCAGCTAGTCGCCCCAGGCTGGAGGGTCCACTTACGCCTGGGGCTGGCCTTTTGGCGGCGGTGGCAATGTAGGTCCGGGTATCCGATGTTTAGCAGGGCAGCCAGAGGCATAGTGGCCTGCCGTGCCGCAGTAGAGGCACAGGTTCTGCGTGCGGCGTCTGGCCTTCTCTTCTGGAGTCAGGCGGGGTCGAGCAGCTCCAAGCTGCATAGGCTCACCCTCGTCTCTGGTACTAGCTGGGGATGGGAGAGGAGCCAAGTGGCATGGCGCAGGGAGCTAGCGCCCTCGGGTCTTGGCTTGGCGGCGACTCTCCAGGCGGCCATCGATGCGGAGGCAGAGGGTGATAAGTTCCTGGAGCGTGGGGGGCCGCTCCACCCTGGCCAGTTCATCCAGGACTTCCTCTGCCAACCCCTCGGTAAACTGGTCCATCTGAGCAGCCTCATTCCACGCCAAGTCTTGGGCCAGGAGCTTGAATTCGGTGGCATACTGAGCCACCGAGGATTGGCCTTGTTTCAGGGCCCTGATTTTCCGGTTGGCTGTGGCTGCTTGGACTGGGTTGGAGAAGGCAGCAGACAGGTGGGTCTCAAACCCCTGGTAATCAGTCAGTAGGGGAGAGGACCCAACCAGTAGGGGTGTGGCCCACTTGGCCGCCTGCCCCTTTAACAGACTAATAATAAAACACACCTTCGTCTTGTCATTGGGGAAGTCCCGTGCTCTTAGTTCAAAGTACAGCTGACACTGTGCCAGGAAAGCAGGAAATTCTTCCACGGCACCCCCAAATCTGTCAGGTGGGGGAACTGGGCACTTGGCTGGAGCACTGGCCACAGGTTGTTGCTGCAAGTGCACTACTGCCTGTGTTAGCTGCTGTACCTGGGCTTGGAGCGCAGCCAGTAGTTCGGTGGTTTCACTTGCTTCAGCCTCCATCCTGTGGAGTGGGTATTTGTGGGTAGAAGCAATCTGTCACGGCTGGGGCCGGGTCAGGCAAAGTCCAGAGGCAGTCCGAGGTCTGTAGCCAGTAAGCAGAAGGGTCCGAGGCGCCAAATCCGAATCAGTGTGCCAGTATCGCAGGTCCGAGGTCCAGAAGCCGAGGTCAGGGAGTCCAGAAGTCAAAAGCCAAAGTCAGGGAGTCAGGAACCAAAGTCAAGCCGGAGTGGATGCTAGGATGTCAGAGAGATGACTAGTTGCTTCCACAAAGCCTCCTCCCAAAGCCCACAGCTATATAGCCCTCTGCTGCCTGTTGCTCATTTGGGCTAATTGCTGTCTCAGAGCAGCAGCCAGGATCCTGCCGAAACTTAAGCACCCTCACACTTAGAAGGGCCAGAATCCTTTCACCACTCAGGGCTCAGGGAGCGTCTTGCTTGTGAGCGTGCCGCCCTCCTCCGATCCCTGAGGTCCTGACGAAGGCGGTCACGCACACGAACCACCCGAGAGGGCGAGGCAGGGGGGCTTGGATCTTCTTCAGCAGGAGGCAGGGGCACTGGTGCAGGTGGCAGGGGCACAGTTCCTTCTGCAGGCTCTGCAGGCTCGGTTTCTTCTGCAGGGTCCCCAGCACCCATGACAATACCTATCCAAAAAGTGGCTGATTTGAGGAGTAGGATTAATTCCTTCCTTCTTAAGCAAAAGGTCATATTGCTTGAGCTCCAGCAGCTGGTTGGGCACCTTAACTTTGCTTGCAGGGCCATATAAGATAGTGTAGCAAGACAATACAGCGAATCAGCGCAGTAGGATAGTACAGTAGGGGAAGCCAACCAATCTAATGGATAGATGCCCACCGCCTCGCCCAAAAACGTGGTGGAACAGCTTCGTTTTACAGGCCCTACGAAAGGCTAACAAGCCAGGTAGGGCCCAGATCTCCATAGGGAGCTGATTCTAGCAGACTGGGGCCAGGACTGAGAAAGAATTGGCCCTGGTAGAGGCAAGATGGGCATCTTTTGGGCTGGGGACAGTCAGCCTATCTTGGGAGGCCAAGCAAAGTGACCTTCGGGGCATATATAAGAAGAGACGGTCCTGCAGGTATGTTGGTCCCAGGCCGTGTAAGGCTTTAAAAGTCAAAGCTAACACCTTGAAATGAATCTGGTATTCTATAGGCAGCCAGTGAAGGCTGCAGAGCACTGGCCATATGCTCACCTGTACAGGTAATGCAGTCAGCAGGCGAGCTGCCTTATTCTGCACTTGCTGCAGTTTCTGGATCAGTTTCAAGGGCTAGCTAGTACAGAGTGAGTTACAGTAATCTAGTCTGGAAGTGACCATTGCATGGGTCACTGTGACCAGGTTTTAGGGGAAAGATATGATGCTAGTTACCTGATCTGCTGTAGATGGAAGAAGGCAGACCTGAAAGCCGCTGTGACCTGGGCCTGCATAGAAAGTGAGGCATCCAGGATCACTCCCAGACTCTTCACCTATTGGATCGGCACTAAAACAGCACCATCCAAGGTTGGGAGCCGGGTGCACAACCCACCTCCACTTGACTCAGGCACAGGACCTCCATCTTAATTGGATTTAACTTCAGTCAGCTCTGCTGTAACCATCCAGCTATAGCCTCTAATGCCTTGGACAGATGTTCAGGGGCAGAAGACAGTCTGCCATCCATCAACAGATAGAGCTGGGTGTCATCAGCATACTGGTGACAACCCAGTCCAAAACCTCGGGCAATCTGGGCAAGGGGGCACATATAGATGTTAAATAATACAGGCGAGAGAATAGTTCCCTGCAACACTCCACATATAAGTGGGCTTTGGCAATAAGAAGAAGCGTAGTTCTCTGCACGTGAGACCGTCCCCATGGCAACTCTGGTGGTGGTGGCAGGAGGGGAGGGGCCTCACAGGGCCACTGGATTGGCTAGTCCCAGCACAGGCACGTGTCATATGACAGTCAGGGAGGCAGCCCCAGAGAGTATGATCACCTATCCCTCCCTGCCCCAAATCAAAGGAGAGAAGTCCTGGCAATGTGGGGAGGGAAAAGGAGTAAGGCTGGATGTGTGTGTATGCATGGGAGAAGCCTGTCTCGCTGCTGAGTTGGGGGTGGGGGCAGGAAGGGGAAGTGCAGAGCTGCAGGATTGGCCATTCTTGCAGCTACATCCACCCACTGTCAGAGACTCGTGCAAATGGCAAGCAGACAAGCGGTGTCATATGCCCTCCTCGCGAGCCATAAACAAACAGGAGAAACACAGTGCAGGAGTCTGCAATCAAAGAAACTAGGCAAAATGTGTGTATTGGAATGAGCAGACAGAGTTCCAGTATGCCAAGAAGTCCTACAGGGAAGGACTTCCAGGATCGGAAAATGGCGAGCTCAGCTGCTTTCCTTAACGGGGGCAGGCTGGCACTTCTGTTCGGGGTAGTAAAAGGCAAATTAATGCCTACTGCCTACTTTTCTCAGCTAGAGAATTGTCCAAGATATGCACAGATACTTTGAGGAGACTTACCTTGGCTGAAAGGGAGTTCCAGAGGGGGCTCCTTTGAGGCTTTGAGGGATCTCGAGAGAGGTTGCATATTCATCATCTACAGAAGTTTCCAGAGTCATTTATTTGACTTAAGCTCGACAGGATCCGAGTCTTCTTCTACAACTTTAAACATCTAATCTACAAAAGACTGGTGTCGATTTGGATAAACTACAAAAAAAAAGGTATTGATCGCTATCTTTTCACTCTGGGACTAATTAAAATGAAATAAAACAAAATTAAAAGGTGGGAGTTGGATATAATGGAAGCCTGAAAGGAGGAGAAGAAAAGAGGCTAAATTTGAACTTTGTAAATTTAAAAGACAGTGCTAAAAGGAGAAAGGAATTTATTGTTTTGTCTATCTGCGGTTGAGGAAGTAGCCCCATCGTCATACATCTGCAGCACTCATAGTCAACACAGGAAGTACGTCAGACATTGCGAGATTTCTCTACCAGCGAAACGAGACTTGGGGGCAGGAAAAGCAGGAAGTACCAGAGGAAGAAGACGGAAGCAAGAGAAGTAAACAGCCTACTCTACGATTATAATATCAGAAAGAAACATCAGCAGCCATTGTTGGGAGGACAAAGTTTTAACAACGTTTTAAAAGTGACTGGGACATTAAAAATTGGTGGAGTTATTTGAGTTGATAATTTTAAAATAAGGACTATTGGATAGTGGTGAAGAAGATCTGAATTGGATTAAGGTAAAATAAGGACAATTTTTAAAGTGAAGCAAAAGTCACGTCCGCCACTTGGGAAAAAATAAAAACTTTAAACATTAATATCTGAGCCTGAGAGGCTCAGAGGAAGGCGAAATTGGGTTCAGTGGAAAGGGCAAGCTTCACTCTATTAAACCTGATGGTCCAAATTTAATTTGGTGAGATAAAATTTTTCGATCTTTTTTATATGTCAGATCCAAAGCAAATTCGCACTAGGTCTGCTTCAATGGAGAAAATGCAAGCCCAATTAGATGCAATGGAAGCCAGGATGATGAAGGGGTGAAAGAAATGATAACTGCCTCTAAAAAAGAAATAAGAAAAGATATTGAGGACAAAAAAAGAATTAAAAAAAGAGATAGAGAATCTCAGAAATGAGACTGTAGTAATAACAAAAAAAAGTACAGGAGGTGGAAGAGAGAGTGAAAGCACATGATTCCACCTTACTAAAATTACAAGAAAAGGTAATAATACATGACTGCAAGTTGATGGAGACACAGATTCGTCTGAGAGGTGTACCAGAAGATGAAGAATCTGACTTGAAAGAATACATAATAAAAATAATTGCAGAATTTTTGGAGGAAGCTCCTGAATGGAATAGAAATATGTATGATTATATGTATAGAGTGAATTCACTCTATGCAAAAAAGAACAATCTGCCAAGAGATGTGGTCATAAGTTTTATGACAAAAGAAATGGTGGGAAAAATCATGAGCAAAAATTTTGAAAAGGCATTCATAGTGGGAGGTAGTAGGATAAGAATTATGAAAGAGTTGCCAAGACAAGCGTTAAATGACAGGAATGCATATAAAAAACTGACAGAAAAATTATGTGACAACAGAATGAGATACAGATGGATAATACCTGAAGGTTTGAGCTTTGAACGTCAAGGGGAAAGGATTACAATAACAAACACACAGGAACTGCGTAGATTTTATGGAGTAAATAAGGAATTTGCATCACGATGGATTACAAATTAATATCTTGGAATGTAAATGGACTAAACTCACAAAAAAAGAAGGGCAACATTTCATTGGATAAAAAAAACAAAATTGTAATATAGTTTGTTTACAAGGAGTGCATATTAGACAAAAGGATTATAAATTTTTATGGAATAAGCAATTGGGACAAGACTTTTATACATTGGCTGAACAGAAGAAGAGGAGTGATTTTTTATATTAAAAAAGAATTAGATCCGAAATTGGTTTTTAAAGATAAAGATGGACGGTACATCGCAGTGGAAATTTTATTGAATGCTAAAAAACCTTTGTTGGTGGGATGGTATGGGATGCTCCAAATGGTGCAACGGACTTTTTTTTAAAAAAATATTATGCAACATCTTGATGAAGTGTCTTATGAGCAAATTTTGTTGATGGGGGGGACTTTAATGGAACAATCCAGAACACAATAGGTAGATCTGGGAATAAATAAATTGATAAAGAAGGGAAATTGCCAAAATCTTTTTTTTAACTGGTTGAACAAGAGAGTTTGGAGGATATATGGAGGAAGTTCAATCCTGAAGTACGGGACTACACTTTTTTTTCAGCCAGACATAATTCTTTTTCTAGAATTGACATGTTGTGGGGTACCAAGGATTTGGGACTTATAACAAAGAAGATAGAGATCTTACCCAAATAGGAGCTGATCATAACCAATAATGTGGATTACAAAATTGTTTAAAAAGTCGAGAAGATGGAGAATAAATGAAGATTTACTACAAAATAAAGAAATAGTGACATCTTTAGAAAATGAAACTAAAGCTTATTTCCAAGTTAATGATAGAGAAGATATAGAATTTCAGACGGTATGGGATGCCTATAAGGCAGTAATTAGAGGAATATTAATAACTTTGAATAATAAAGATAAGAGAGCAAAAGATAAACAGATTTTGGGCATTCAAAATGAAATTAAGAAAAAAGAAGGTGAATTAAGAAAAAAGCCAAGGAAAAAGAAAATTATAAGGGAGATTACAATATTGCAAACACAAATGAGACATTTGTTAAATAAGGAAATGGAATGGAATTTGAAAAAAATTACAATAGAAATCTTTTGAGGGAGCAAACAAGCCTGGGAAGTACTTGGCTTGTCAACTGAAGAAAAAGAGAGAAAGTAAAATTATTAACAAAATTGTGGCTGATGGGAAAGAGATGGTGAACCAAGAAGGAATAAAGAGAGAATTTTTTAATTATTATGCTAATTTATTTAAGGGTGTTAATGTAAAGAAAGAAAGGATTGAAACATATTTGCAAAAAATTAAAATAGCACCCTTAACTGAATATATGGAAATTTTTTTGAATGATCCAATTGAAAAAAATAGAAATTTAAGCAGCAATTAATGTAATGAAATCTGGAAAGGCACCTGGACTAGATGGTTATACGGCAAAATGTTTTAAAATGCTTAAAGAAGAATTAGTACTGAAACTTCAAAAATTGATGAATGTGATAAGATCAAATGGGAAAATACCTAATACATGGAAAGAAGCTGTAATTTCGTTGATTCCAAAGGAAGATAGAGATGTCATGAATGTAAAGAATTATAGACCAATTTCATTATTAATGACTATAAGATATACCCAAGAATCCTTGCAGAACGGTTTAAACAATATTTAATAAATTTTATAAAGGAAGATCAGGCAGGTTTTCTTCCCAAGAGGCAAATAAAAGATAATATTAGAACTGTTGTAAATATTGTAGAATATTATGAGAGACATCCAGAGAAAGAAGTTGCATTATTTTTTGTGGATGCAGAGAAAGCTTTTGATAATCTGAACTGGGACTTTATGTTTGCAGTAATGGAGAAAATAACGTTGGGGAAAAACTTTATAAGAATGATAACGGCAATTTATACTGAACAACGTGCAAGATTATGTATAAATGCAGATCTCACAAATGAAATGAAAATTAGCAAAGGTACAAGACAAGGTTGTCCGCTTTCGCCATTGTTATTTATAATGACTCTTGAAATTTTATTGATGCAAATACAAGATGATGAAGAAATAGAAGGAATGAGAATTAAACGTTTTACCTATAAATATAGAGCATTTGCAGATGATATAATGTTTATAAATGAAAATCCTACACAAGTAACTCCTTTGTTGTTAGCTAAAATACAAAATTTTGGAGAATTGGCGGGACTTTATGTTAATAAGGAAAAATCAAAAGTTTTACATAAAAATATGCAAGTAAATAAACAAAAGGAATTGCAGAGGCTAACGGGATTTGAGGTTACCTCTAAAGTAAAATATCTGGGTGTGGAAATAACAATGAAGAACATTGATTTGTTTAAAAATAATTATGATAAATTATGGCGTAAAATGGATGAAAATATGATAAAATGGAACAAGCTTAATTTGTCATTGCTTGGGAGAATAGCTGCAATTAAGATGAACATTTTGCTGAGAATACTTTATTTATTCCGAACTATCCTGATTGTGAAAGACAGCAAACAATTTAATAAATGGCAAAGAAAGATTTCAGAATTTGTATGGGCTGGAAAGAAAGCAAGGATTAAAATGAAAGTTTTAATGGACGCTAAAGAAGGAGGATTCCAATTACCAGATATAAGACTATATCATGAAGCAGTTTGTTTGGTATGGATAAAAGATTGGGTGACGTTATTGAATAAAAAACTTTTAACGTTGGAAGGTCATGGCGATAAATTGGGCTAGCACACTTATATGTACTATGGGAAGAAAAAGATGGATGGTTTTTTCTCTCACCATTACATAAGAAGTAATTTGCTAAATATCTGGATGAAGTATAAGAAATACGGCAATGAGAGAAAACCACTATGGATAGTGCCTGCAGAAGTAATTAAAATAACAGCTGAGCTAGGAGAAGGAAAATGGATGTCATACAATCAATTATTAAAAATACAAAGCGGTAAAATAGAGTTGGAAACGGCTGAGGAGCTGAATTATAAGTATGATTGGTTTCAAATGCAACAAATAAAGAGTTTGGTGGAAAGTGATATTAAAACTGAAGGAATAAGATGAGAACACAATGGAAAAAGTTCTGCTTGGAGATAGTGAAAAACTAATTTCGAAAATCTATAAGTTACTCTTAAAGTGGTCTACGGAAGATGAAGTAGTGAAATCTCAAATGATTAAGTGGGCAATTAATGTAAATAAAGAAATACAGATGGATACATGGGAATATTTGTGGAAGAACTCCATGAAACTCTCAACATGTCAGAGTATTAAAGAAAACTGTTTTAAGATGATGTATAGATGGTATATGACTCCTAAAAAGTTCCAAAAATGAATAACAAGATGCCGGATAGGTGTTGGAAATGTAGAAAACATGAAGGTTCTTTCTACCATATGTGGTGGACTTGTGAAACAGCGAAAATGTATTGGCAGATGATTCAACAAGAGATTTCTAAGTTCTTGGGTTTCGAATTTAACAAAGTTGCAGAGACTTTTCTGTTGGGTTTACAAATGGAAAAATTTCCAAAAGAAGATAGGACTTTAATCTGGTACTTGCTCTCAGCTGCTAGGACATTGTATGCCCAGTTGTGGAAGCAAGAACAAATACCAGAGAAATGGGATTGGATTGTAAAAGTTATGACATGGAGTGAAATGGACAAGTTAACAAGAACCTTAAGAGACTATGATTTAGAAGTATTTAAGATGGAGTGGAAGAAGTTCAGAAGATACTTAGAAAAAGAGTGGAAAATAAAAGGACATTGGACAATTTTTGATAATGACTAAGTATAAGAGGGAGGAGGATATTAATTTTGGTTCTTATTAATTAAGGGCACCTTTAATAATAATGTTTAAGTATAGCACACCGGCGGGGATCAAGTAACGGCGGGAGGGGTAGGTAGAAAATAATATATAGGATAGAGGAAAAAAGTAGTTATTAATGATGTAAGAAATTGAATATATTACCATATGTTACTAATAACAATTGTTTGAAACCGAAGAAGTCCTACAGGGAAGATCTCCCTGGCACAGTCATGGAGTCTCACCTTGACGCCCCCTGCCACTTGTGGGGAACCCCTCACCTGGTGGCCGCAGGACATAGAGTGCGAGGCACCAGCCAGGCACCCATTGCATTGCCCCCCCACACTCCTCTGTGCCATGGGATGTGGGGGGGAAAGACCCTCAGGCTCCCCTGTCTAGCCTCTTGTGGTGGTCGCTCATAGGTTTTGCTCCCTCGGCCCTCCCGCAGAGCAAGCGAGCTCATCATCTTAGACATTCCCTGGGGAGCCCACAGCCAGAGTGGCAGAAGTGGGGGGGGGGGGAGAGGGGCAGATAGGAGCATGAAGCAGGAGCCAGGCAAGAGAGACAAAGTGGAGACACATCTAAGACTTTATTTTGCAGGAACCAGGTGGAGGTTGGAAAACCCTGCTGGGCACAGGGCTTCAGTCAGAAAGGAGGGCAGGGACAGCTGACCGGTTGGGGGGGGGGAGGTGGTGGTTGAAATGCCAAAAACAGAAGCGTGTCTGTTGAATCCCAACCAGAAAAACAGTGACCAAGAGCACCTGAAGAGGTTTCCAGAGAGCTTGCTAATCATCAGCCCTGGCATCTGCAGCATAAGGCTGCGTTTTGGCAAGGGAATCTCTTAAAGGGACAGTTGCTGACCCATCTCCCAACCAGCATCAGAGCAGCTGCCAGACCCCTCCTCCACTTGGTGCTTTGCCAGGGGTGGGACCACGGCAGAGGACAGACCAAGTGGGGGCCTCCAGCAGCATGCAGGGACCATGGCAACCACCCCCTGCCTGAGCTCGCTGCCCTGATCAAGTGCCAGAGACACTGTCACTCTGCCTGGCTTTGAGTGAGGGGAGGGTGGAGGCACGTTTGGGGAGTGCAGTCACACTTACCTGTTCATTTGCAACCGCCCTTGAGCGGTGAGCCTCTGGAGGTCAGGTACATGTTGGGTCTTAGAAACAGGAGAGGTTAGCCACGGAGCAGAGAGTTCACTCTCCTCCTTCCTTGTTATAGAGCCTGCTCTGTACTGTCTCAGTGCCCTCTTTGAGTCGGGCCCACCACCAGTGCCTCAGCCTCGCTAAGTCTGCATGACAGGAAGCTCTGTGGCAGAGTCTCATGCCACATGCCCTACCCTACCCGAAGAGTTGTGCGAGGCCAGGGCGGAAGCTTTTCTAGGAGAAGGGAAGCTGCGATTGGGTGTTGTTGGGGGTTTGCCCAGCACAGGGCATGAGGGGATTGGTGAGGCAATTACACAGCTCCCTAAGGGGTTTGCAAGATCGTGCAGCCTCAGACTTCGGTTTCTGTTTCAACAAGTGTCTATGGGATATGCCAGCATTTTTTGTTGTTGTAACTTTGTGCCTCTGGGGGAGGCATGTCAGGCCCAAAGTTCTTAGGGAGCTGACTAAGCCTGGGCATGCCCCTGACTCCGCCCCCCTCGGGCTGGTGTAGGTCTCTCTGCCTCACGCTTGCACTTGGGTGCAGGGTTGAGGCACCGCTGCCCTGGAGTGGGGGCCCACTCGAGCAGGCCCATGCCTGTATAAGTCACCTCCGCTCAAACGTAAGTGGACTTGCGCCATCATAACTCTGACTTCTGCCGATATTGCAGTTAGTTTGTTCCCAAAGCACTTTCAGCCCCTCCCCCTTATGATTGCACTGTAAAAACCCTATCTATGCTTCTTTAGCACCGAATTATTTAATGCTTTTAATGTAAATGTTTTTATTGTAAGTTATGTGTTGTGAGCCCCCCGGAGCCTGCTTAATAAATAAATAAATAAATTTATTTGTTTCTTCCCTAATTTGATAAGTCACCCAGCCAAATTTGGCAACCATACTAGTCAAGTTTTAATTAATACCCATCAGGATCATTGATATAACTATCATTCTATTGTGCCCAGGATAGGAATTGACAATGGGCACGACCAGTACTTTCCTGATGTCATGATATAAACTGCAATCAAAATAACATGTTCTAATGATTCATCAACTCCCATCCCACACAAGCAACTTTTCTGCAAGGATCTAGTAAATCCAGCCTCCAGTGTAGCTGAGGGTAAAGCATTATATCCTAATCCTACTCATATCCATCTGTTGTTCAACATCTGCTATTCTTTTTTTGATAAATGTTCTAGCCTGAGCATAACCCAAGGACTGCATATACTGCTTAGAGAAACCATAATAACTCAGTTTAACTTCTATCATCTTCGGCCACAGGGAAACAAAATTATCTTGCATCATAGTTTGAGTAAGGTTAACAGGTGAGAAAATCAGTTTTAACCATTAATGAAAAGCAAAAATCCATAATTTTGCCTCTTCTGGAGGCAGGCCTGCCTCCAAGTGTAATGCAGCATTAGCCACACTTGTTGAAATTTGGAAAAACCTATTACTGCTTCACAAGGCATGTAAGATGGAGCTGTTCCATCAGGCCTTTTGTTGAGGTTATAGGTGCCCAATTATTTGGCCTTCCTTGCTGAAGCTTTCCAACTGTATGCTGCCTACATTAATAAGATCTCTACTGCTTCCTGATTCATGACTTAATTGCTTCCAGTCACTTGGGATTATTGAAAATTATTATTTCACCTGCCTTTTTAATTGTTTTAATTCTTTATTTGTTATAATTGTTTTTAATGGTTTTGTAAAATTTCTGTTGTGACCCACCCTGAGCCCTCTTGCATAGAGGGTGGGCTATAAATTAAAATAAACAAATAAATAACAAATAATGAAAAATACAGGGTATGGTATGTGTAAATGTAAATGTTTTTGTTAACAAACAGATTTAGGTCCTAAACTACTGTGAACCGTCAAAAGCAAAGATACTCATGAATGCTCTCGGTAGTGCTGAAAATCAAGGCATTAACATTAGTAAAGTGCTTTCTTGACAGAAAGCCTGTGTGTTAAGCATTATTAGTGTTGTGTGTACATTTTGTGTTCTCAATTGATTCCAATCGTGCCTAATCAGGATTTTTCAAATAATTTTCCTTGGTGTCTAGAGGAGAAATTAAATAAGAAAGTCTTATGCACGTTTTATATGAGACTTTGCAGGATGGGAAAGGCAGTTAAAACGATGGACAAAAGGGCACAAGGGGGGAAGGGAAAGGAAGTGAATTTATGCTTGTAGCCTTAGGCAGTGAGGTGTTGCTTCAAATGACACAGAAGAAGAGTGGAAAGCCACATAAGCAAAATATTGGCAAATTAGTAACAGTTGCAGCAGCACACATATTCTAAAAAATAAGAACATATATGATCTAAGGATTATTTGTCAAGCTAAAATTCGCATTGCATGCATAAACCTTCTCAAATGCATATTTGGAAGACTATACAAAGGAGGCATTCCATAGCATACAAAATGAAGACATTTTAAAAGTGCCAGAGCAGTTTGGAAATACTTCCACTGTCCTGAAAAAGGATGTATATTTGAATATTCTTGAGCGAGCACTAAAAAGCTTGGTATGGGAAAGACATTTGGGTGGGCAACTGTTAGACAACACTCATAAACTTAACCAGCTTACACCCTCTCTATATTCCTGGATCAATTTTGTAACACTTTTACATTTCATTAAAAATACTATACTGAAGGATGAACACACATACACACATATGTGATGCTTTAACACAGTGATTCTCAAACTTTTTGGAACCAGGGACCGATTTTGCCACCACGGCCGCAACCTCAGCCCACCCTTTCCCTTTTTTAGTGCCACACCATGTTCTGCCCCCCACCTGCCCTTTGCAGTGCTGCAATGCATGCTCCATCACACCCCCATGATGAGGCTCAGCTCCCTGCCACCGCCCATCCCCTCCCTTCTCTTCTCTAGCACAGCGCAGTGAGGAGCGACGAGTCGGTTCTACCCACTTTGGAGGGACGGTGGCTCAGTGGTAGAGCATCTGCTTGGTAAGCAGAAGGTCCCAGGTTCAATCCCTGGCATCCCCAAAAAAGGGTCCAGGCAAATAGGTGTGAAAAACCTCAGCTTGAGACACTGGAGAGCCGCTGCCAGTCTAAGTAGACAATACTGACTTTGATGGAACAAGGGTCTGATTCAGTATAAGGCAGTTTCATATGTCCATATGTAGGGCCCAGCTGTTTCTAAGTTGTCTGAAGAGCTGGCTGGAGGAGGAGGAGATTCACCCTTCCCTCACTTCTGGAAGTGAAGGGGGAGGGGAAGAAGCCTCCTTCAGCATGTTCTTCAAACAATTTAGAATCAGCCTGGACCCAGTCCAAGCGGGTAGAGCTGAGCCCCATCACCTGCCCGCCCCCAGCGACATCAGAGGGGCACCACAACGAGGCTCGGGCCACCAACAGGGCCTGGGCTGATTCTAAGTTGTTTGAAGACTACGCTGAAGGAGGCTTCTCCCCCCTTTAACTTCCAGAAGTGAGGGAGGGACGAAACTCCACCTCCTCCAGCCAGCTTTTCAGACAACTTAGAATCATCTGGGCCCTGCCGAAGTGGGTAAGGCCAACTTGTCACTCCTCGGATTGCATGGGTGAGGGAGGGGGCGGAACGCTGTGCTGTGCTGAGGAAGAGAAGGGAGAGGATGGGCCCTGGCAGTGGCATGGAGCCGAGCCTCGTCATGCTGGGGGGGGGGGGCGATGGAGTGGTGCTGTAAAGGTCAGGTGGGGGCTGCAGCAGCAGGGGGTGGAGGGCTGGGAGTGGTGGCCTGGTTTGGGAACCCCTGCTTTAACACATATTTTGAAAGGTGCCTGAAGACAAAGCTAGCAGAAGAATTAAGAACTAAAGCAGATATTGACTTGCATAGATGTAAGGCAATGTGGAAAACCTGGGTCATGCCTACAGTGAAAAATCCACAGATTGACTGTTAAGAACATTGCATCTATTTTCACCCTTGGTGAGATGCTACTTAAAAGAAGCCTGCTTGTCAGTGACATGCTGTTGCATGTTATCTGATATTTGGTCATGTCTCTTGCTCTGTACTCACAAATACACACATAAACATGTGTGTACATGTATATACATACATACACACACACACAGGACTATGGTAAAATGCAGTAATGAAAACCCAAGTAGACCCTGTAGATTGAGAAAAAGGGAATGAGAGTGGCTTGATAGAAGAATAAAGCTTAATACAGGTCAAGTTTACAGATATCTCACAAACATTTATATTGTGAAAAATCAAACCAAATGACAACATGCTCACAGCACTTAATAAGTCATAATTAACACATGTTAAAAAGAGGTTACTTACTCTGTAATCTGGTTTCATGGCAAAAGAAGGGGGGTAACAGTTCTTTGCTATTAAAGCTGACATCTTGTTCACAAATTGTGTGACACACCGCTGTCTTGACTGGAATAGCTTTACAGTCAAACAGTGTCTTTGAGTCTGTCAAACATTCTTTTTAGATCTCTTTCTTAGAATATCCCATTTCCATTAATATAACCTGTGAATAAATGTTGATAATTGTGTGACTGCATCTTTTAATTTAACACACATGACAGCTTTCGCTAATTTTGTAACATGTATTTATGGATAAACAGCATCTTATTTTTAATCTAAGATCTTCAGAAAAATCACAGCTAAGCTTTTCTCCTAAACTTTATACCTGGGATTCTGAGTATGTGTTCAGGTTGCAATATCACTTTTGCTTTATTTGTCATCCAACCAACACTAAAGGAGTTCTTAATGCCCCTTTTGGGGAAATAGAAAAGCCAGTAAACTATGTACAAGTGTGGGTGGGTGTGAAAGCAAAATTATTTCTCAACTTCAGCTAAGGTTGGGGAGGTAGGTTAAGTAGAGAATGCTGGAGTGATAGGTATGATCTGTATAAATTGCATGTAGTTAGGTGGCAAAGAAAAGTAACATCCGGAAAATAAATTGACCAATATTTTCCCTTCCTTAATACTCTAAAAATATCTAACTTCTACTTTTAAAGATAAAAGAGTCTGTACTCTGCTGTGGAATATGTTGCATATCTCTAATACTTCTCTAACCACAATCAGCTAGGACAGAAAGCACATTTTCCTACATTATCTCAGAAGAGAGGCATTGCTCCTGGCTAGGGATGGGCATGAACCAGCTCACTAACTAAACTTTACCATGAATTCTGGCCAGTTCATGGTTTACAAAGTGATGTTTGTGGAAGGCTGACAGGCATGAACATTCCATGAACTTTCATACTGTTTGTGGCAGTTTGTGAATGAATACATTTACCGACAGTCTCCACTCAATTAAACTATTTACCAAACTTAAAAACAAGGGGGGGGGGAGTGACTTCTGCAGCCTTGGAAACACCAATAGGGGACCTTCAAAGCTTAACAGGCATTGCTGCCTGCCAATAGCAGAGTTCTGCTCTTGACCAGAAGGCTATATATACCCTCAGCTCAGCTCCATACATTCTTCTCTCTTCTGTTGGCTGTTGGCAATTGGACAAAGAGGCAAAGAACTTGGTGAAAGCAGAGCACATTTTTTCATTCCTGATTGTGATCTCCTTTCCCCTGCTGGGGTCTGGGTATTAGTGATTTCAGGGCTTTTAATCACCCCATTTCCCTGATAATGCCAAGCAGAAAAGATTAGCTACTGATGGTGAATTTCTCTTCCAGGCTAGGCTTTGAGTCTTGGTGGACTCATGGCTCTGAGCCATGCCATTTTATGTTCACACAGAGCAGAGGGGCTTAGCTACTGGTGGGGGGAGGTGCTCATCCTGTGGGAAAGAAGTCCTCCACTCCCCCATACCACAAGTCCCCATCCCTGGACACCAAACCTATCCTGCCAGCCCACTGCAGCCCAACACTAGCATGGAATCAGCAGGAGTCTTGGAGTCTCCTTTCCCTGTTCCTGGGGCTCTCCACAGAGGCAGCAGAGTTATTAGCACTGTCCAGACACCAGCAGTTGCTAACACTCTGTTATGTATGAGGACAAATGTTGCAATTACCTGTGTTCCTGCCTGGCTCATTGGAGCCTTTAGGACTGAGCTTGGGGACTCAGGAACAATGGACAGTAGGAGCCAAATCCCTGCTGCCCACATCCAATCCTAGGCCCCCTGCTGGTTCGAATGACACAATGGAGTCCTAGTGCAGGAACCTTGAACAGTATATAGTTGGCCCTGTTGGCCCAGTTGAACAGTCTTCTAGTTTACCTGTTACCATGTTGTAACTAATAAAGAAAGCTATGATCACTGCAACCGCATCTCCTCTCTTCATTGAACGCACTATATTATACACTGTTTGGAGAGGATGACTATGATAGCACTGATTTGTGGAGGAAGTATCCTTTCCTTCCACATCACAACTCCCTGTTGCTTCTCCTGCCTCAAGTACACCCTTCTGTGGCCCATCCCAACCTAGTGCCAGAAAGTAGCTGCCCATCTCACCTTCTCCAATCCTGGACCCCTATTTCCATCCCACACTTTGGAAACATTTCCACATCCTCCCCAGTGACCCCTGTGTCACAGAGTGCCAAATATGCCATGTCCATATCCAGATGGGCACGAACTCTGAACACTTGCTTCCCTCCATCCTCCACAGGCACCTGCAAAAGGTGCGCCCCAGTATGTTATCATCAGAGGAAAGAGTGGCAGTCAGCAGGAGGGGAAAAAGGCTGTCTCTCTCAGCAAGGAGAAATGGAGGGGGAGCAGGAGGTCCCTCCAAGAAAGGCTCTTTGCACTTGGGGTGCTGTGAGTGAGACACCCAAGAGGTCATTCCCCCAGGGATGCTGCCAGTACCATTCAAAAGGGCTATGCGGAGGGTCCACTTGTCTCATTTGCAAGATGATTATTGTGGATGGCCAGCCCTTCTCCCTCATGGAGGACGTAGCTTTTCACTGGCTGCTGCAACACCTGGCTCCCTGGTATTCTGTTCCCTCATGGAGGACCATGAGCCGATGACTCTTGCCTGCTATGCACCATTCTGCAAAGTGTCAAGAGTGCCTCTTGTCATGTATGATGCTGTTAGAATGCATTGACCTGTAGTAACCTAACGGGGTCCAGCTTGTCTTTTATCTCCTGTTCTTACACACTGAAGCATTGTGTGAATAACTCATCATGTATCTCTTTGCTCTGGGACTAGACACAGAGGGTCGACTTATCTAGTTCACAGACACTTCCAGCTTGTTTTGAGAAACGGGAATGAAATGAACAATGGGGGAGTGAATGTGATTGGTGGGTTTTGGTGCTTTTGCATTTGAATTGTGTAACAGATGGACCCTAGGTATATATAGATGGGCTTTGCCTGCAAACATTTGTTTTAGCAAGGACTTACTTGACTGTCATGTTCTCCCTATCAAATAAAACCTTTGAGAAAATTCAGGTGTGTTGACTGGTGAAGAACTTGCAGTATTTGACACAGAGGTCTCCAGGCTGAGGTCTACAGAGCAAAAGGCAGAACAGTGCACTTCATGACAGACCTCTGGAGCAGCCAGCAGCAAGGCTACCTCTCTCACATTTCCCACCCATGGCAACCAGAGGACCTATCAAGGCCACCTGGGACACTGCCTCCCTTGAAATGCAGTTCTTGCTCAAGACCTGCCAGCACCTGGCTGCCCACTTCCGGCACAGATCAAGTGTCAGTCTGCTGTGTGAGAGGCAGAGGGAAGAGAATAAGGAACTCCACCTATTCCATGATTGTGCATTTGGTGGACTAGAAGAAAACCATGCAGGATGTCATCTCCTCCATGACCATCCTGCATAGAGAAGAGGAGCTCAGCATCAGCTCCAATGACTGGCTGACCCTCTCCTAAATGATGCATGTCCTCAAGTTCTTCAAGGAAACCACCAACATACTCTTCACCTTATGACCAGCCTGGCACAAGCCATCCTCCTGATTTCAGAGCTGGACCAGGTGCTGACCTCTGCACTGGAGCCAGGCCCCGAGGGGACAGCTGTTCTCCCACAGTTGCAGATGGGCATCACCACCAGGTTGCATCCTCTCTGCCAGGAAGATAATACAAACTTGTCTGTATCTTTGACTCCCAGACAAGAAGATAGTATGTGGAGGTCATGCAATGGAATTCTCTGGAATGCAGAGTTCATGCAATGGAGCCATGATCTCTGCAAAGAAGCTCTGCAAAGAAGCTCAGAGGCTGCAGGCCAGCACACATGGCCAGAAGGAACACCAGATGGAAGAAGCTGGGAAGGAGGAGGAAGAGGAGAAGAAGCTATAGCCCAGAACCTCTGCCTTAAAGAGCCCAAAGTCGGCCATGGTGGGAAGTCAGCCATGGTGAGGATGCCAGGTTTGTGATGGTGGAGGATTCTGCAGAGTGATGGTGCAGTCCCTTGAGCCCACCTCCACTGATCCCCTGGAGTACTGGCTAAGAAAGGATGTCATCTAGCTCTGCCTCTCTTGCATGGCCATTAGTCTCCTCTCCTGCTCTCCCAACAGTGTGCAGAGCAAATTGGTGTTCTCCCATCTGGGAGACATTCTAAGCTCCCACTGCTCCTGCCTGGACCCAGCCAGGGTGGATTTGGCCTTCCTTTAGGTAAACCTTCCTCTGCTGGCTACCCCTCTCTGGAAATCACAGAGTAAAGGCCAGGTCTCCTGTTGCCCCCCCCCTGCATGTCCCCCATTCCTCTTCCTCTCTGGGTGACCCAGAATATGGTCCATGAATTGTGCCCTTGGAAAGGGCATGTGGGTTGTGTCCTTAGGTGGGAAGATGGCCACCTCTGCCAGATGGGAGTGGGCTCCCTCACTAACATTTATTTCATAACACAACACCTACCTCTTAGAACAACATCTGCCTCAGCAGACATCTACTTCAACAAATATCTGCATGTACAAGCAAGTCCCTATTTGACTACCTGTTTTCATTGCATTTGTACAATTCACAACAAGTGACCTCTTATCTGTACAAGGTGTTCCACTAATAGTGTATAACTGTAAAGTTCTGCCAGTTATTGACTCAAATCACCAATTTTCATAGTAAAAGATTAAAAGGCTTTATTGGATTCATTTACAGAGAACAGCCAAAGCCAGGAATAATGAAAAAAGACACACGGTTATAGTCAAAAAAGTGTGTGCACAAAGTCTCCCATCAACCGAGGACTTGTTCTCATGGATGGAGTTATTTAGGAGATCAAGGCCAACAGCTGAATCCTCCTGCTCCATTGCCAGAGCAACGCAATAACCAGCAAGTTCTGTCTAGAATACAATCAGTTATCCAGCATACTCTCTTCCCATCTCTCCAGCACATTTCTTAATGATTACATAGATATATCTTCAAGCAGCTGCAAGAAACAAAAGTTACAGTGTTCCTAGTTCAGGCTTAGCACTATAACCAGAGTTCATACATCTTAAAAAACATGTCAGGTTCATGCTGACAATAACCAGAAATTTTACCTAGGGGTGGTCTGTGACCAGAGAGTTTATGTGTTTGGCCTGAGGGGGCCTGGGAGCATTGTGGGCACATGTTGCTGAGTTCCAGTGCTTCTTAGGGGAGCCTGCCAAGTTGCTGTGGGGTTACTTTGTGGAGTCCCTATTGAAACTCTAGGGCGGGGTGGCCAAACTTGTTTAATGTAAGAGCCACATAGAATGAACACCAGATGTAGGAGAGCTGCAAGACATGATCATAAAATGTTTGAAAGTTGCAAGGCAGGCAGGAAGGCAGGCAGGCAGGAAGCAAAGCAAATATACAGGGGAGTGGGGAGAGAGAGGTGGAAATAAAGCAACTTTAATTTTAAATGCATTCTCCAAGCCACTGGCTGGCTTGGCATGGAGAAGCAATTTAGAAACAAATGCCTTCTCGAAGTTGGCTGATGGGGTAGTGGTCACTTTGAGAGCCGCACAATATGTGTTAAAGAGCCACATGTGGCTCCTGAGCCACAGTTTGGCCACCCCTGCTCTAGGGATTTCTGCCATTCAACACTAGCCTTTGGAAACTTGGGGGTGGTTTGACAAACTTGACATGTGTTTCCATTTTCTGCATAGTAGAAGAATACACTGCAGTTGCTTGATGTGCTCTGAACCTGGGTGTCAGCCCTTGGGGGGCAGCTGTGAGAGTTGTGGGCACTCTTCCCTTGGCTGTCTGGTGTGGCTGAAAGAGGTTAGTTGGGGTGCCCTTTCAGATAAATATCACAGGAAGGTATAGGGGAGTTTTGGATTAAAAACTGAGATAAATTGGTTTGAAACTTCACTGGCAATGGCTTATATGGGGGTGAGTACAGAGAGGTGTGGAATCTATTGTGAAAAGTATCTCCAGGGCTGAACAGTAATTTGCAATATTTTTCTACCATGCTGAATTTAGCATAAGCCATCTGCCAAATCAGTTTTGTGAACATCAGAAGGTATAGGAAATGCTTTGATGGATCACATGACAGATTTTTGTTTCACTGAACAGTCAGCATTTCACTTGAAAAGGTGAACAGAGACCAATGAAGGCATATCCCCGGTTGTTATACTTGCATTTAGGGCCTAACACCATATTCTTTTGATCAAATTTCTCTAGAGGATTAGGCATAATTAAAGACTGCTATAGGAGTACAATGCTATATTTTGGATTGCTCCCTAAAAGCAATCCAATGAATGAGTGTACCAGTACAGAAGTACCTATATATTTCTCTAAAGATGTTTATCTTGGCCTAAGGGGGTCACAAAGTGGTCAACAAAAAATGTACTGATTTAGGCATTTTCATTCTGCTTTTGTCTCCAATTTGTATGTACTGGAGAGCTAAAATAGCTTTAAAAATACAACAGCGCAGTTTAAATAAACCAAACATGTAAACATTCAAAATACATTGTTTTAAAAAGTATGCACTAAGCCACATCCTGGGGTGGTCCTGAATCCAATGCACTGGCTTATGCAAGGCTACAAGTTGGAAGCCATGGGCTAAGAACCAAGAACCATAGCCCCTATGGCTACATGCACCCAGGTTAAATACCTGCACACAGAGGGGAAGCAAGCTCACCCCAAGTATCATTCATCTGCTGTTCCCCAGCTTCCTTCCCTGCCTGAAAATAAATTCTAAATGACTAGTCTGCAATGGAAACTTGCTGAGTGACCTTGGTCTCAAACACTCTCAGACTAAACTAAAATGGACGAGAGGAGATGTAATAGATGGAGTAATTACAAATAAAGTGAAAAACAGAAAAAATTCTATTAATACATAGAACCCACATCCAAAATCAAGAGGATCAATTAACAGAAAGAATTTTGGATGTAACACAAATGTACATAGGATCGTGTACTATATACATTTAGGGTTGTCATTCATTCTCAATTTCTAGTGGAAACTTATTATCTTTTTAAAAGAATGTATTGTAAAATCATGGAAGACTTCAGATACAGGAAAATATTAATCTGAGGGATGGAAAAGCACACTTCAAAATCTTGAGACACTTTTTATTCAGTTTATGATAGCGTTGCCGAGTCCCCTGCGCCCTCCAGCAGGGGATGTCCATGCACACAATATATGCATGACGTGATGACATCACCCACAAGTGACATCATTGTGATGGTGATGGTGTGCGCGGCCGGTCTCTTGCTGTACCTATTGTACCATAGAGTTTTCACTCCCAAATTGCTAGAGCGTCCAGGACAGTCATAGGAGTTTTCCTGGAAATCCCTAGAGCGGCCGCATGTGACATCGCCGACATGATGACATCACCCGCAAGTGATGTCATCACACCAGTAACATGTGATGTCATCACACCAGTAACCCCTGCTGGTTCAATGTGGGCTGGTGGGTTGGGAACTTCCAGGGCGGGAGAAGCCCCGGGGGCTTGACAGCTCTAGTTTATTTAAAGTATAGTCTAGATATATCCATTCACAAGGTGTTTTCATTTGAATGAAATTTGTTATTTGCATTTGCTATTTAAATTTAATAGAAGCCTATGTAATTAGAATGTGCAATTGTTATTATTTGAATGAAAGACTTGTTCGTATTAGCCAGGACTATACTGATTGATCAGTCATTAAACATTAAGATAAAATGCAATGGGTGTATGTGAGACAGGATGATTTGTCTCTAGATTGTGTTGCTAATTGCCTATGATGTTCAATTGCAATCTTTTTAAACATCATAAATAATAAAAACAGTAAAAACTCTTGCCATCTGAATCTCTTGCCATCTAAATAGATATTTCTTCTTCCATTGGTAGTTAATGTATTGTTGTCATTGTCTCGTTTTCCTTAAGCCCTTTCAATGCCCTTGATCCATGCAGAGGCAGACAACATCTAAATTCAGATATTGTCTGAATTCAAAATTGTTTTGGATCAAATGTAGGAGTCATCGTGTAGCATCTGTGATTTTTTTTAAAAGTAGAAGTCTGTAGCCTGTTGACAATGCTTTGTATCTAGAACAATATGTTGTTCTTTCTTTGTAACTGTACATATTGTTTTGATTCCTCTTTTGGCTGTTTGTTTGAAGGATGAATAGGTCACTAATAGCAGGAAAGCTCATCATATGGGCACAGATACAGAAAACAGATGAGTCAGTTCCACTTAGACTACAAATTATGCATGCTGGATAAATCTATATTCACATTTGCATTTGACCTAAGCTTCAACTTAAAAGCCACAGCAACAACAAATAACAGCCCAGGTATAACAGAAATTAGGCTGAATTTCAGACATTGTTTTTGCAGGAAACTATGCAGTATAGACGGCACAACTAAAACCTAAGACATCTCTTTGGTTGGCATTAAAATGAAATATGTTTTGTCAGTTTGAACATACATAATTAGGGATACTTTGTACATGGAGCTTCCACAATGAACCTCAATGAGGCAAGTCATTGGATTGACTGATAGGCCGAGGTCAGATGCACATAAACTGACGAGATGGGCATGGATGAAAGCCAGATGCATGTCGGATTTTATGCGGTTGTCCAAACATCAGCATCTGTCAATGGTCGTTGGCTCGTTCGTGTCCCGAACTGCCACGACTGAGACGTGGACTTTTTTGATAGTACATTAAATCCAGAATAAGAATGCTTCCAACGACTCCCACGCGTACTTTCTATGTTTGAATGCTCCATTGTAGCCGACTCGTCGCAAGCGCATATCCGCTTCCCTGCAAGAGCCCACTCCAAATGATATCATTGCGCCAGCAATTGTTGACTCAGCCTTCCAACCTTCCGAGGTCAGTAAAATATGTACCCAGCTTGCTGGGGGGGAAAGTGTAATGACCGGGGAAGGCAATGGCAAACCACCCCGTAAAAGGTCTGCCATGAAAGCTTTGTGAAAGCAGCGTCATGCCAGAGTCGAAAACGACTAGTGCTTGCACAGGGGACCTTTCCTAAATGGGGGGGGGAGGCAGATTGCCCACCTTTGCTGTCTCCCTGCCAGGCAGGGAGATGGCAAAGGCAGTTCCTGAGCTCCCCCCCCCCTTTAAACACCCAGGTGGGGTGTTTAAATGTGAGGAAAAGTCAGATCGGCCACCTTTGCCTTCTCCCCACCAGGCGGAGAGATGGCAAAGAGAGTTCCCGTGCTCCCCCCCATTTAAACACCCTAGCGGGGTGTTCATTTTTTGTGACAGTCTATGTTGTTTGATGCCCATTCCAGCCTGTTCCAGCCCATTCCGGCTTTTACCCTGTCCCGTTTAAATGGGGGAGGGAGGAAGATGACCCACCTTTGCCGTCTCCCCGCCAGGTGGAGAGACAGCAAAGAGAACTTCTGGGCTTCCCCTCCCTGGCCGGGTGTTTAAATTGGTGGGGGGGTGACAGATCGCCCACCTTTTCTGGCACCCTTTTTTTTTTTTAAAGCCAAGCACAATATCCCATGGTACTGCGCTTGCGCGAGTGTGGAATGCCATCTCAAAAAATGAGGTCCAGTTGAGACCTCTGATCAACCAATGACGGGACCAACGCTGCTTAATACCTAAGAATGGAGGAATGTCTGATCAGGAAATTTGTTGTAAAAAAGCTGCTGAGTATAATAGCGATGGGTTAGGGATGGATTTAATGGTGAGTGTGACCGCAGCCATAGAGTTGCTAGCTATAGATAACCATCTATACACAAGACAAGTGGAGACCTTCAATATTTGTGGAGGATCCCTTCCCCCTGTAAACTTTCTTCTCCTTCCCTCATCACTGTCCACTGCAGTTCCTGGCTAAACCCCCCCCCCCCATCACTTCTCCCAGGACTGCTGTAGTTTTCTTTCCCAACCTACCACCATTGCCACCACATACAGCCTGCTGGGGCTCCTGTCCAGTTTTGTACCATTGTTGCTGGCAGTGAGCCTGTGTGACTCCTGGCCTTTGCTGCCACACCACTGCTTCAGGTGGTGAGTCCAGTATAAGTCCTGGCCTCCAGTAAGGGACCTGCTGCTGTTTCCTTCCCCTTTTGCAGCCACTGCTGCTTGGCCTGGCTTGGTTCCCAACCTTTGCTGCTGGGCACAGTACAATTCCTGGCCACTCCCCAGCATCCTCATTGCTAGTGGCAATCCTGGCACAGTCCCTGAGGCTCACTGCCTCCCCCACTGATGGATGAGGAAGGAATAGGTGCATTCTGCACATGCACAGAGAATGTTTTGTTGGGGGGGGGGTTACCCTCCCCAATGTATTTTTAAACATTTTAAGATTATTTCCACAAACCTGGGGAGTTTGCAGAAATATCTGTTTTTAGTCCGTGTTGTTCTGCTCTCTGGATTTAAGATGAGCCCACATTTGACTATGAGAATATTAGATGGCTTTGATAAAGGGGTTCTACAAGTGTGTGACCTAGAATAAAGTGGATATCATGTCTCACTGAGAGGCAACTCATTCTTGCCATCTGTATTTCATAGATGACTTCTCATCTATAATGGAGTTTATTTAGATATTCCACCCTCTCCCTACTATTAAGAATGGTTGAAAAAAAATAAAGGAAATATAACAATATAACAATAAGGTTAAAATATCAACCCCAATCACCAGAACAATAGTCCCAGTTTCCCAGGTTAATAGTTAAGTGATTTAATTGACTCATTCTGTGCTTTTTCCAATAGATGTGCGGTGACATCCTGAATTCTGTCTTTTTCAACATATATAAATGTATGCAAAGTGGAGAAGTCACACAGCTTCTTCCAAGAATGACAGTGATGTCTAAAAAAAGAAAAAGAAAGCTGCAGTGAGCAAAAGCACAATACAGAATGCTGGGTTCATATTTGTATTGGTGGGTGTGTGACCCAAAATACTGCTGCTCTATTACTATAAAGGCATCAAGTTGCGCTTGGATCTCAAAGGAATGGAGAAGGTAACACTGCTGGGGGTGGTGGTGGGGGAAGGAAAATTATGAAAATAACATAGATATGCTAATAACAGCAAAGACTGCTGGGATTTTTAAATTTGCATTTATTATCCAATTGGAATTTAGCTACATCTACTTGTAATCTCAGAGAAAAAAAACAGATATTTCACAGAAAATAACCTCATGAAATGAAAATATATGCATTTCTGAGAAAATTGTGAGACCCAAAAAGACATGGCAGTTTCCTTAGTAATTCAAATGACTGTACCTAGAGCTGTACTGATTCACACTGTAGAATAAGTCAACACATTCCCGGAATCCATCCTAATGTATCTAGGAATATATTGTACAAGTCACAGTCATCATCCTTTGTGATGATAACCAGGGAATTTTGATCAGACCCAGAAATGTCAGCAATGGGTTATGGAAAATCTAAATGGTACGTCTGGTTTTTTTAAAAAAATAATAAATTACAATCTGACCTTCAACAACATCCAAAATCTGCCATCAGAATTTGATTCAATGCATGTTGGTTTGCAACTCTTTAATAATATCCTGTGAAGTAGCAGCACCCACCAGTTCAGGAATCCCTGGTGAGGGTATTGATTTCCCTGACTTACTCATTTTAAATGGACTTGAATCTATATCCTACACCTTAACTTACTTGTTTAATTAGCTATACATTTATAACCTTTTAACACCTGAGAGGGGGAGGGTTATCAAATACAAATGCTTTTAATATTCATAGTATCTCTCGCTCTATCTCTTCCTCCCCTTAATTTGTATCTTCAATAAACACTAATTCCACCTCTATTCCTTTATTTTAAACCAATCAAAATAATTTTCAATTCCAAATTGCTACGCATAAATCAATTCTCATATATAACCAATCAAATATAGGTTACCGATACTGAGTTGGTAAATTAATTAATAAGACAAACCATTCATCACATATACTCAAAACAAAACTTAAACCTAAAACACAAAAAGAAAAGTTCACCAGGGGCTTCCTTCCAGTCTCTTTAAACTTAGTTCAGTCTCAGTTCAGTCTCTTCCAATTTTCACTTGGTACTCAAACTGGCCCATGGGGGTGTTGAACGCCATTTTCCATTCGTCCCCCTCTTTGATTCTGACTCAAAGGTACGCGTCCCTTAGGTCTAATTTGGTAAACACGGACCCCTCCGATACTGTGCTTAACAAGTCCTTAATCAGGGGGATGGAGTAGGCGTTTAACATGGAAATCCCATTTATCCCACGAAAGTCTGTGCAAAGTCTCAGACTCCCATCCTTCTTCTTCCGGCTTTAGGTAATTCTTGCCCCAGAATCAGGTTAAACTCCCAAATGGCTAGAGCATCTGGGAAAAGCATAGCGTTTTCCTGGAAACGCCTAGAAAGGCCCGCGTGCATGCCGCCATTTTGATGACACACACAAATGTTCCCCACCGGGGCTTGAAGAGGACTTGGCAACCCTAGGGGAAACTGTTTGGCTTATCAAATAAATATGTCATTGTTCCTTTTTTCCCACCTGATGGGGGATAGCAAAGGTATTTTGAGTAGAGGGACAAAAAGAGAATAAAAGTTAAAACAGCTTCTCTCTGTTAGTTCTCATTCCCAATTTCATCTCCCTGCAACTTGTATTTTAAAATCATTGGAGAAAGGACAATTGAAAGCCCATCAGCCCAGGTTTACTTTAGGGTCAGTAAAAAAGAAACAGGGATGAGACAGCATTTGAAAATCTGTCTGGTTCAAGTATCCCTTTTAGTTTGGTAAGAAGTTAACCCCCAAGTCTTTATTTTCACATTTGTTTCTCTTTCCTCAAGCCATTCCCCTCCCCACAAAAACATGACACTTTTATTTTTATATCAATAGCATATAATCAGAGAATAAAGCATAAATGATATAAGTGAAGCAAAGGGGTGGGGGAAAGCAAAGGGACCACAACAGTGAAAATGGTTGGTCAAAAATAACATACAAAATGAAACAAAAAACAAAAATAGTTGTATCAATGCATTCCAAGTATTGAGGGGGAGGAGGGCATTTTGCTTCCAGTTAGGGGAACCTCCATATTTTACTGCCTTGATCAGGTTTGTTACCAGGTGCCATTTTACTGCATTATGTAGACATTTCATTGTAATGTATTTATACCCACAAATGTTTCCTAGCCCTCTCCTTCTGCCGTACTGCATTTTCTTTATTAAGCTGTGTCTTCAACTGCCTAGGGAATGAAGGGTAGTAAACAAGAGTCCTGAGATCTCATTTAGTAGGCTATGTCTCACAATTTAGGGAATCTTTAAGGGTGGCATGATAGTTGTTAGAAGTCAGGCCATCTTACCCCAGTTCTTGTCCTTTTGAGTATGGAAAACATTGAATTATTCTATTTCTCTGAGAACAAGGGCGTGCATCTGAAATGCTGCATGCCCAACTTTTGATCCTAGTATTTTCTTTTGATTGAATTATATAAAGTTAATAATTAAAAACATCTCTCTTTATGAATCACATTTTAAAGTCACTTCAGAAAACTCCTTGATGAGCCATGCTGGGAATTATTTGTTCACTTCTTATATTTGAGTTCACCCCTTTAAACACACAAGTGGGCATTACTTGTCTGAGTCTCCAAAAGATAGGCATCCCTGCAACTGCTCTTTTTGAACTAGCTTTTTTATTATTATAACCTATAAAAAAGAAATGGGACAAACTCCAAGGCAATCAGATTGTGTTACTGGTCTGCTGAATAGTGAAGACTTTATTTTGTGTTCTAATTTTAAGCATATATGGAACTGACAGCTTTTTAATGAAAATCTCAGTGCCTCAGTTCACTTTTCTGACACTTTCATACAATGTCCCATAGAGAAGAAATAGACCACAACATATGTTTTGAGATGAGCAATGTGAAGGCTTGAAATTATTTCCTTTTCTCATCATTATAAACATCTTGTTGCTTTCGAATAAGCAAATTACCTTTTCTTTGCTCTCTTCTTGTTGGTGAGTGGGCAAAGCGGAAATGGCAGTACTAATTCAAATAGACAATGGCTACCAGGTTGCCTTCAAATGATAGATTTCATTTAAGGACAGAAAATAATACCTCAGTGAAACCCAGCCTATAATATATTCTCACACCAAGTTTGTCCAAAAAATAGAAGTGATCTCACAAAGAATATAAATCAAGGTGAAGACTGTTGCTCAAACACTTAGCCAGCCAATATTCTTTTCAAGTGGTGAAGAGGTGAACATAGAGTTGTGCATGAGAGAGGCTTTCCACATGCATACTAAATTTTAATTTTTTTGTTTATTTAAATCATTTCTGTGCCACTTTCCCAAGTGCAAGGGTACCCAAGTTGGTGAGCATCAAAACATTAAAATATTTCAACATTAAAACAGCATTTAAAATAAAGTACTTTTAAAATAATTCAATAAAAACATATAAGGACACACAACACCAAAATCAGCAAGGAGGGCCAATAATAGTTATTTTTTTTTGGGGGGGGGGGTATACCAAACAAAACAAAACAAAACAAAAGTCTTCACCCATTGACAGAAAACAATGTTAGAGGGAAACAGAAAAATCTCCCAGGGGAGAGAGTTCCAAATTTTTGTCAGTATGACCAAGGTCATTTTTTCAGTTGCCACCCATCAAGTATTAGATAGCAAAGGCACACAAGCAGGGCCTGCAAAGATGACTAGAGTGGATTGGTAGATTCATATGGTAGAAGGCTGTGCTTAAAGTATGCTGGCCCAAGCTATATAGGGCTGTAAATGTCAATACCACTGTAATGTTCCCTATATACCCTACAACGGAAGAAAGCCTACAATGCCTGATTTTACACGTACACTCATCTGCAGAATGCCTCAAGACACCCAAAAAACAAGGCATCTATTATGAATCTGTGGCTACATTTACCTCACAGGGTGTCTGTTGTGAGGAGGGGAAGGGAAAGGCGATTGTAAGCCACTCAGACTCCTTTGGTTAGTAAAAGGCAGGGTATAAGTCCAATCCCTCCTCCTCTTCCTCTTTTTCTTATTCTTCTTGTGTTCACTCACCATGATTACTTGCAGGCCATGCATTAGCCTTTTGTGACCCACCATGGGTGTTGTTGAGCAGCTGCCAAATTTGGAACAGTTGCAGCAAAGGGGAGGCAAATGGAGGCCTTGCAAAGCAGGTGGGGTAAGGACACAAGTGGTATACAGAAGGGCTCTGCAGAGCAGTGATGGTGCAAGTCAGTGAGACACAGGTAATTCCACCCAACAAACAGGGTTGGGCTCCACTGGCAGCTGAACAATCTGTCAAAGGGGTGGCTCCCTGCTTGTGACTGTTAGACAGGAAGTAATGTGAGCTTCCAAGTGTTCAAACATCTCTAATAAGAACACTGCAGTCTTATTGGATCTATAAAAAAGTAGTGCACCTGGTCCAGTACATGGTAAAAAAAAATCAAGAAGCTTGGTGCAGCAGTCAAAATTCCCCTGTTGTTGCCCTAAGCCAACGGTAGTGTAGTGTACCAGACTTGGAGACGAGCGTAGGGCAACATAGTTTATTGCAGGTACAAAACAAGATGGAAGAGAGCGAGCACGCGGGCCGGGCCCCGCATATATACAGTCCCGGGACTATTCAACCTGCTGGCCAGTCCAATGCTGGCCAGCCATATTTCCCGCCACTGACTGTGATTGGCAGATGATCAGCGCCCCGCGCGGAGGCACCTGGGTGTTCTCAGTCGCCTCCGCGGCTTGTGCTGTTACGGTGTTCTGAAATGGTTGCATTCTGCGAACGCCATATGCTACAGGTAGCTCGCCAGATGTCTTTTGCCTACAACTCCCATCACCCCCAGCCATTGACCATGCTGGCTGGGGCTGATGGGAGTTGTAGGCAAAAAACATCTGGAGAGCTATCGTTGGCCACCCCTGCCCTAAGCAACTGATATTCAAAGACATACTACCTCTGGATATAGAGGTTTTATTTAGCTATCATAGTAATAGATGGGCCTATTCATCATTAATTTGTTTACTCTCCTTTTAAAGCCAGTATGATAGTGGCTTTCATATCTGTTTTAGACCAAGAAGACCTGGTTTCAATCAATATTTTGCCATGAAATCCAGTGAATAGCCTTAGGATGTCTGCTCTGTCTGTCAGTCTAACCTGACATGAAACTGATAACACAAGGTTATTGCAATGATAACAGGGGTAACTGTACATGTGAGGTATCCCCAACCTTTTTGAGCCTATGGTTACCTTTGGAATGTTGAAGGAGGGTGGCAAAGACACCATAAAATGGCTGCCACCAAAAGTGGAGTGAAGTAGAAAAGGATCCATACAAGTGCTGAAATCATACACACACAAGACGAAAGAGATGGGGAGCATAAACATAAGCACATACAAACATACACACACAGAGAAGCAGCCCAAGAGAGATACATGTACACCAATGAAAATGACCAGTGAGGAAAGTGCTAATAAAACACATACATAGGAGACCACTGTGAGGAGGGGTGCTTCATAATCTCCATGCACTCATAGCTGATCCACAATCCCTATTTACAGCAGGGAAGGTCCAAGTTAAAAGCCCTCTTTTTTGTGTGAAGGCAGACAATCTGGGCTCTGCCTACTTTCCTTAAACAGATGGCAGGCATCTGGGGAGTGACTGTGGGCCCTCTGGTTGGGGAACCGTTATAGTGTACACCAGGGATGACCAATGGTAGCTCTCCAGATGTTTTTTGCCTACAATTTCCATCAGCCCCAGCCATTGGCCATGCTGGCTGGGGCTGATGGGAATTATAGGCAAAAAACATCTGGAGAGCTACCGTCGGCCACCCCTGGTGTACACTGTCAGAGTTTCTTGGAGGGAAAAAAACAAAAGAAAATAAAGTCCTCTATATTATTGGGCATTGTATAGCACTGAGTTTTATAAATTGAATTGTATGACAAAGTATTTTTTTCCTGATTCTAACAGCACAATCCTAAGAACATATGGAGGCAACACCATCATTGAAAGATTGTGATTAAATCCATTTCAAAGCTGTGTAATGGTGCCCATGTTTACTAATAACATCTATTGAATAAGTAAGTGCTTGTGGTAAGGTAGGTTTTTTTAATTAAAAAAATATCTTGGTAGTGGAAATTATTAGTTTGTGTATCACTTTTGTGATCTTTCTATAGGTCTGTTGTCAACCTGTCAGGAAAACCAGGGCTTTTTTTTAACAGGAATGCTGTTCCAGCTGACTTGGTGTCAGGGGGTGTGGTTTAATATGAAAATAAATTCCTGCTGAGCTTTTTGTAAAGCCCTATGTGAAACAATGGTGACACTAGGGGATATGGCCTAATATGCAAATTAGTTCCTGCTGGGCTCTTTCTACCAAAAAACCCCTGAGGAAAACAGAGACATTCATAGAAGTATAATTTAGAACCATAACTTCTGTGGTTTTGTGAGAGCTATTCTCAGGGTTTCTTTTGTAGAAAAAGCCCAGCAGGAACTTATTTGCATATCAAGCCACACACCCTGATGCCAAGCCAGCCGGAACTGTGTTCCTGTGCATTCTTGCTCAAAAAAAGCCCTGGCTATTCTGTGAGTTAATCACACCATAGGAACTATGTATAGTGCAAATAGTGAACATTATGGAATACTGTATTTAATTGGTTATTTCACCGAGGAAGATAATTGAAATGAGTGTGAATGTACCTGGGAATCTAATGTGAATCTTTCTTCTGGTGAATTTGAATTTTTCTTCCAATGAAATTTCCTTCTGACAAACAAAATTGTACTGTTCCATTTTTGATGGAAACATTTTTGCAAACTTTTCTATTTCTCAAGCAAAGAGATACCTAATAGACTGATTTTCTTACCATGTTTGGACCATCTATGAAAATAAAGATAATCTATCAATATGCAAACAGAAATAAAGGTTTGGAAATCTACTATGATAATTATTATGGATAAATAAATAATTTTGTAAGACACTAAACATAAAAAGATTCAGTTAAAATAAGAAACAAATAAAAAAACTATTAGAAAATATTAAATTACAAGACAATGAAGGTGTATAAAGAGACCTTATTTACATCTTATAACATAGTGCTGCTATTGTGTTGTAATGACAGTACTATAACTCTTCAGCGCTAGGTTCAAACTCAGTGGCACCTAAGAGACAAAGAAGATTTTGGGGGTATGAGCTTTTGAAAGTCAAAGCTACCTTTGACAGATACCTCTATAACCAGTAAAGCAATTATTGACCCAGAAGTCCAAGAAAAGCCTTCAGGTGACGCAACTGGCAAAAAATGCTGGGAACATAGCAGCTGATGGAGGAAAGGACACAGAAAACTCCTGTATGTACAATCCATTATTAAAGTCAATGTCTCTGCATTTGCAGAGGCACTGAATGCAAAACAGAGAACCTTTGCTGAATGGACGCAGCCTCTCTACACCTTTTAGTTAGGGCCAAGTTGCACACTATGTTTTTTGGTGAGTTGGGTTGTGTTCCCTACACATTACTTACTTTCCCTGTAGCCAAATAGTAGCTGTAGTGAAAGGCATTTTTATGGTCCCAGGATCCTGATTTTGCCAGGGAACTACAGTCTGGAAGAGGAGAGGCTTGACATCCCCCCCCCTACTTTTCCTAGCTAAAATGCCCCCCCTTAGCAGGAAGTTCTTTCTATAACTTTGGAGCTGCTTTTGTTGACTATTCCACAGCAGCTCCAAAATTATGCAAATACCTCCCTACAACAGCTGTTTTGACTCCCTAGCCAGAGAGAATGAAATGGTCAGTTCACACATCTGACTAGAAGGTGACAGCTAGCAGGCAAATGAAAAGAGCTTTTACCTATAAAAGCGGTTTCTTCCCTCAGTCCCTATGTCTCCTACCAGAGCAGACGCAATGTGGGGGGGGGCATTGTGCCCAAATGCAGCCCCATTTGCTTACTTATTTACTACTTACAGAAGAAGGTGAGCACTTCATTTTATTTTTTGTAGAACTGAAACTGTGGGTGCATTCACACTGCACTAAATATGTATTTTGCAAATGGATTTTACCATGCAAGAATAGCAAAAATCCAGTTGCAAAATGCATTATTTGGTGTACTGTGAACACATCCAGAGTTTATGTAACCTAGTTATATCCCATTCCAAAGGACATCAGGGAGTCTCACTGAAAGATGTATGTGTAAAGTGCTGTCAAGTTGCAGCCGACTTCTGGCAACCCCAGCAAGGGGCTTTCAAGGCAAGTGAGAAGCAGATTTAGGTTGCCATTGCCTTCTTCTGCAGAGTCTTCCTTGGTGGGCTCCAATCCAAGAACCAACTCTACTTAGCTTCTAAGATCTGCCAACCCTCCCACCCTCACTGAAAGACCCTTGCTGTTAATCTTATATATCAATAAGACACATCAACAAGACTGGGTGTATAACTAAGCACATTCTATTCTGCGGGTGTGGAATTCTAGCAGGAGCTCTTTTGCATATTAGGCCACACACCCCTGATGTAGCCAACCTTCCAAGAGCTTACAAGGCTCTTTTTTGTAAGCTCTTGGAGGACTGGCTACATCAGGGGTGTGTGGCCTAATATGCAAAGGAGCTCCTGCTAGAATTCCACCCCTGCTATTCAATAACAAACCCACTAAATTAAGTAGTAGATATAACAGAAACGCTGATTCAGCATAACCAACTGCTAAACCAAACATAACAGCAGATTCACTTTTACATATTCAGATATACAATGCTCATCATTCTGTAGAGTTCACTAGATGAAACATCCCTCAACCACTGTTGTAGGAAAACATGTATAAGATACAAAAGGCCTGCTTAGAGAATGATGATTTCATATAATGCTAGCTGCCGGAGATTTAAATTACAAGCTCTTGAACATAATTTTTTGCTCTCCTCTGAGTCAGCTCCTGCTTGTTTGCATCTTTCTGAAAACCTGGTGAATAAAGCTGTAAATATAATTCCAGTGGAGTCCTAATTAGCATCAAATAGATTGGTACTAGCATTCCCTGTGTCTTGCATACAATGGTCTTGTTAATACTGCCAAAACAGCCTTTTGTGTATGATATATGATAGGAATCTGCTGAATGTTCTTTGTAGAACTCTTAGAACTTGAACTGGGGGAAAAAGGTTACAGTGTTTTCACTTTTTTTCTGTCACTCCTCCTCCCTTCACTTTTTATCCTTAAGATGATTCCTGGCTTCACTTTCATTTAAGACACGATCATGTAACCAAATTTCATTGCTTATGGTCAGGGCTTTTTTGGTAGGAAAAAAAACAGCAAGAACTCATTTGCATATTAGCCACACCCCCTGATCTCACCATTGTTTCACATAGGGCTTTTTATAGAAAAAGCCCAGCACGAATTCATTTGCATATTAGGCCACACCCCCTGACGCAAAGCCAGCCAGAACTGTGTTCCTGTGTGTTCCTGCTCAAAAAAAGCCCTGCTTAAGGTTATTCACCATTCTCAGGAAACCACTTTAGAATTCATTGCTTCCTATCTGAATTCTGGTGTTTAATGGGAGTTATCAATTTTTTTCTCAGTTCAAGTAAAGTTATCATGGAACTGGGCTGTGCCTAGGCTTGACAATTTAGCAGCTATGGTGGGTGATCTGCTGCTGCTTGCATGAGCAGTGGTGGGGGGATGGGGTAGAAAGACACTGTGAGCCAAACGTCTTAATCTCCCTGCACAGGTTAACATGAATATTAGAAAGCCTAATCAGGCTTGCAAGTGTTTGTGATCCCAACATCCTGCAGCTACCATGCTTATCTCTTTCAACGCTGGACTCAAAAATGTGGTAATTGGTTGATCATTGAACTTGTGCTTGGTTGAATAACCAGATGGGAAATCATGAGTAGTTATGAACATCTTCTGGAAAGTTCCAAGAAAGAAGAGTCTTGATAGACCTGAGGGACCACCTGATTAAGGATGCATATCGGTATTATTTGGGTATTTATGAAGCCAAATCAGATTCTCCAATCTGATTCAGCTACTGAATACAGAAACCTGAATAGAAGCTTCTATTTGGGTATATTTGGTAATACTAAATAGTGGCTCTGAGGGGGTTTAAATTTTAAAAGGATGCACTTATCTTCAATTTCTGACTCTCCCCTGCCATATGCTCTGCTTCGGGGGCTGCACTTCCAGGTTTTCAGGCCACTTCCAGTAAATCTGGAAGGCAGGTGCTTTTAGTAAAACTGGAAGTGGCCCAAAATTCATTTTGGGGTGGGATTTCCCCCCACTGATCAGGGAAGCCATCCCTAAATTGGGAATCCCCCACCTGGACCGTGGGGGCCGGGACCCCTACTGGTTCTGGGGTGGGTGGGGTTTTTTTTGCATTTTTATGTTAAAAACAGGTTTTCAAGAGTTCTTGCTTTTTAATGTTTTAAGTAACATCTCTGGGCTTTTGGGGTGGGTTGAGGGGTGAGGGGTAGCCTCTATCGTGAGCTCTAGGGCTTCTCAGGCCTCTTCCTGGTTCTCTTTGGTTAGGCGGTTGTACACTTCTAGTTTGTGGTTTGTAGTTTTTGTTTTGTTCTGTTTTTTGTTTCTGGCTTGCGGTTAGTTTTGAGGAGTTATTTGGGAGGGACTGATTGCAGTTGTTTTTGGGGGGTGTTAGGCTAAGAGGGCCTGGTGCTACTAAATAGGCTTCTAGTAATGAGAGTTTTAGGAACTGTTTATCTTTTTAACTTTCTTAAATAAATTTCAACATAGGGCTTAGTTCCTCCCTAACTAGGCCAGTGCTAGGAGAATATTAAAAGAGGCAAGGTTTGTCTTCAAAACAGTGGCATAAGTAGCCTAGATTAACTCTGAAGAAACAGTTTGCTGCTTGGCAAATGGAAAAAGCCCAAAGAAGCAGAGTTGGCTCCATAAACAGCTCTCTAAAGACTTGAGAAATAAAAAAGACGCCTTTAGGAATTGGAAAGAGGGCCTTATAACCAAGGATAAATATAAACAAATCGCCAATGCTTGTAGAGAAAAGTTAGGAAAGCTAAAGCTCAGTATGAGCTTAGGTATGAGCTTAGGCTGGCCAAAGATGCTAAAAACAACAAAAAAGTGTTCTTTTCTTATGTTCAGAGTAAGAAAAAGAGCAAGGACATGGTAGGCCCATTGCCAGGATAGGAAAAAATTGTAACAGGTAATGAAGAGGGGGCAGAACTGCTCAATTCCTACTTTTCCTCAGTCTTCTCTTCTGAGGGAAACAGTGCTCAACATGGCAAAAACAGAACATATAATGAGGGTATGAAGTTCCAACCTAGGATCAGCATGGGGTAGTACATAAAACCCCTAGTTTCTTTAAATGAAACTAAGTCTCGACAGGGCTAGATGAACTGCATCCAAGGGTTCTAAAAGAGCTTGCGGATGTAATTTCTGAGCCTCTGGCTATTATTTTTGAGAATTCTTGGAGAACAGAAGAGGTGCCAGAAGATTGGAGGTGGGCAAATGTTGCCCCCATCTTCAAGAAGGGGAAAAGAGAGGAACCGGGTAACTACTGACCCATCAGCTTGACATCTATACCTGGAAAACTTTTAGAACAAATCATCAAACAGTCAGTCCTGGAACATTTAGAAAGGATGGCTGTGATTACTAAGAGCCAGCATGGGTTTCTTAAGAACAAGTCATGTCAAACTAACCTGACTACCTTGCTGGATCGGGGAAATGCTGTAGACATCGTTTATCTTGATTTCAGTAAGGCTTTTGATAAGGTTCCACATACTATCCTTGTTGACAAGTTGGTAAAATGTGGTTTGGATCCTGTTACCATTAGGTGGATCTGTAACTGGTTGACAGATCGCACCTAAAGAGTGCTTGTGAATGGTTCCTCATTCTCTTGGATAGGAGTGACAAGTGTTTTGTTCAACATCTTAATAAATGATTTGGATGAAGGAATAGAGGGTATGCTTATTAAATTTGCAGATGATACTAAATTGGGAGGGGTTGCAAATACAGTAGAAGACAGAAACAGGATACAGGATGACTTTGACAGGCTGGAAAACTGGGCTAAAATCAGTAAAATGAATTTTAACAGGGATAAATGTAAAGTTCTGAATTTAGGTAGGAAAAATCCAATGAGTGGTTATAGGATGGGGGAGACTTGTCTTAGCAGTAGTATGTGCGAAAAGGATCTAGGGGTCTTAGTGGATCATATGCTGAACAGTGTGTCAACAGTGTGATGCGGTGGCTAAAAAGGCAAATGCAATTTTGGGCTGTATCCAGAATTATAGTGTCCAGATCACATGAAGTGATGGTATTGTTTTACTCTGCTCTGGTAAGACCTCAACTGGAGTATTGTGTTCAGTTTTGAGCACCGCATTTTAAGAAAGATATAGATAAGCTGGAACGTGTCCAGAGGAGGGCGACAAAGATAGTGAGGGATCTGGAGACCAAATTCTATGAGGAAAGGTTGAAGGAGCTGGGGATGTTTAGCCTGGAGAGGAGGCAGCTGAGAGGTGATATGATCACCATCTTGAAGTCCTTGAAGGGCTGTCATATAGAGGATGGTGCAGAGTTGTTTTCTGTGGTCCCAAAAGGTAGGACCAGAACCAATGGGTTGAAATTAAATCAAAAGAGTTTCTGGCTCAACATTAGGAAGAACTTCCTGACAGTTAAAGTGGTTCCTCAATGGAACAGGCTTCCTTGGGAGGTGGTGAGCTCTCCTTCCTTGGAGGTTTTTAAACAGAGGCTAGATGGCCACCTGACAGCATTGAAGATCCTGTGAATTTAGGGGGAGGTATTTGTGAGTTTCCTGCATTGTATAGGGGGTTGGACTAGATGACCCTGGAGATCTCTTCCAACTCTATGATTCTATGATTCTAATGCATCAATGCAGGTGTGATTGCAGTTCCCAAACTGGTGTGGCAGAAAATCCTTCAGGCAGCTCACCAAGGGATACAATTTCAATTTTGCACTGCTCTGCTTATCTCCAAGGATCAAGCATTGCTCCACACTTCTATTTTTCCCTAGCTTCTCTTGAATGGGTGGTCAGACTGTGTTAGGGTCAGGTTGCAGGGCATATAATTAGGTTCATAATATCTTCCCAACAAGTTAGGCAGAGTTCGGCCTGAGGTAACATGAGCAACAGAAAAAGGACTCAGCAGGCTCTGGGGGCAAGGCTAAGAGGAAAACCAGAGGGGTGGAGAGGAGGGGGAGGACTGTGGTTTTTCCCCCACCTGTGCAGAGGGCTATTACACAGCCATCTTCCACCTATCCAACCTCTGGCTGGAGTGATACAATGAAGAAGCCATGCGTGGGCCTTTTCATTGAGGCTGTTGCTGGCATACCCCCTGCAGAGGTGCCTGTAGGTGCTGGCTCTGGGCACGTGTCTGCTGCTCAGGCAGCCCCTCCTCCAACTGTTGTTGCTTGAGGAGGAGCTACTTGAGCTGTTCAGGGGTTCCATGTAGTGGACAAGAAGTATTAACCCAGAGTGAACCAAGCTCGATCTCTGACAAATGCCTTCAGCATATCGATATCACTTCTGACTAAATCCTGGAAGTGATGCAACTGATGTTCTAGGATTTCACTACCATAGAGCATTGGTGTTGTCATTTCAAGATTTTAGCTGGAAGTGACATTAGCACATCACTGACATTTCATACTGGGTTTTTTTTGTTTAAGTTTTATGTTTAAATAGGTCTGTTCAGGCCAGAATGGTAAAGCTATAAAGTTTAGTGCAAGCTGATTGTTATGTTAATTACATTGGGAAGTACCTGAACTATGTTCAGATAGGGAGAGATATCCCTAGCTGGGCTGTTCAAGCCAAGTGCTTGAGGAAAGAACATTCCTGGTAATGCTGGATATCACCTGAATCTTCATGCTGAATATAGATCCAGGTGGGCAGCCGAATTGGTCTGAAGCAGTAGTACAAAGCAGGAGTCAAGTAGGACCTTTAAGACCAACAAATTTTTATTCAGAATGTAAGCTTTCATGGAACAGAGAACAGTAAGCAGAGCCACATATAGCTAGTGGGGTTTAGAGTGCAAAGAGGTACAAAGTTAAAATCCAATAGCAGGATAGTAAAATTAACAAATTCAGAAAACCTTTGATCTGGGTTGCATTAGCATGGGAAACCAAGAAAACAGTAACATATTAGAATGTTAGAATGTCTGTTAATCATTCTATTGCTAATAAGCCTGGGTCAAAATGAGGGCATTTCTTTCCCAGAAGTTTTTCCTGTCCAATTAATTTACCTTTAAACAGGTAACATAAATATATACATCATTCTAGTTTGCCATTAGAAAAAAATACATTAAAATATAGTGGAAGATGGATTTAGTATATGTAATGAGATAAACAGCCAATATCCCTTGTTTGAGTATGTCAGTACAAAAACATTATTTTGATACACTATCCTAAAAGAGAAATACACTTGAATACTGTGGATATATACAGTGGCGGACTGGGTCTAAAATTATTGGTTGCCAGGAAGAGACATAGGGAGCCCACCCAAAACTATCAAGCCATCATTTCATTTTTGTAAGAAATAAATAAAATTTTCAAAAAATACATAAACGGAAAATATGCACAATTAAAACTTATATATATATATATATATATATATATATATATATATATATATATATATATATTACAGTGTACATATATTGTATATATCACTGGCAGTATACAGTAGATACTAAATGTAAATACAGATTGCATTTTCTCCAGGGGAGCTGATCTCTGCCAGCTGGAGATCAGTTGTAAAAGTGGGAGATCCTCAGGCCTCACCTGGAGGCTGACAACTCTAAATACAACGTAAATTTTAGTTGCATTACAGTAATAATACTGGAACATCTATTATGTTTTCAAGCTTCAAAAAGATCATTAAGATTTTTAATATATTGTTTAATGTTTAAGGGGGGCCACATGCCATCAGGCAAGCTGACATACTGGCTAGTCCGCCACTGGATATATAGCCATACTTGGTAAAAGTGGGTTTAACATATGTAATGAGATTTAAAAAACCAATATCTCTGCTCAGTCCTGGGGAGGTGTTTCATAATAATCTGCAATTCAGCAATTTCCCTCTCCATTCTGCAGTAAAACTGCAATTTTGAGGTCACCCAATGAATGTTCTGGAAGGTTAAAGTGTTCTCCCACAGGTTTCTCAGTTTTGTGATTCCTGATGTCAGATTTGTGTCCATTTATCCTTTGTCACAGGGTTTGTCTTGTTTGCCCTATGTAGAGAACCAAAGGTCATTGTTGGCATTTAATGGCATATAAAATGTTGGAAGATGAACAAGTGAATGAGTCTGAGATGGTGTAGTTAATGTTGTTAGGTCCTGTGATTGTGCTGTCTGTTTGTATGTGGCAGCAAAGTTGGCACTTGGGTTTATTGCAAGGTCTGGTACCAGTGTCCATGCTCAAGTGAGATGTTGTATTGTTGTGGGTGAAGAGTTGTGTGAGATTAGGGGGCTGTTGTGTACAAGAAAAAGTTTACACCCCCCCCCCCCCCAGTACTGTTGAAAGAGAACTGTCACTGTCCAAGAGAGGTTGTAAATTATTGATGATACGTTGAACTGTTTTCAGTTGAGAGTTGTGTGTGACCACTAGTGGTGTTCTGTTGTTGTGTTTTTTGGGTCTAACGGGTTTTCTCTAGATATCATTCCGGCTTTGTTAATCTGTTTCCTGACTTCATCAGGTGGGTACTTTAATTCCAAAAATGTATGTTGTAGATTCCTCAAGCTAGAATCTCTGTCAGTAGAATTGGAGTAAATGCAGCTGTAGCGTAGAGCCTGGCTGTATACAATGGATCATTTGGTATGTTTGGGATGGTAGCTGGAGGCATGCAGGGATGTTTGTCGGTCAGTAGGTTTCCAGTATAAGGTAGTGTCCATGCGTCCATTGTGTATTTTTACAATGGTGTCCAAAAATGTATTTCTTGCATAGACTGGTTCATTGTCAGGTTGATGGTGGGGTGAAAGTCATTGAATGCCCGGTGGAATGCATACAGGACTACTTTCTCATGTGTCCAGACAATAAAAATGTAATCAATGCAATGCAGGTATAATAGAGGTAGGAGTGAGTGGAGGTAGGAGTGAGTGAGTCTGGGAAGTGTATTGCTCCAAATCAGTCATAAAAATGTTAGCATATTGTGGAGCCGTGTTTATACTGAACAGTATGAGGGAATGACTGTGATTTTTAGCATCTCAGTGCAGTTTGGATATAGGCAAGGAAAAGCAAAGAGCATCTATACTATTACTCTGCTAGTCAGGGTAAAATTGCTCAAATGCTGTACTAATGGGGTGGGGGGTGGGTGGAGCATAGAATTTCCATATTGCAGTTCATCTTTTATATAACTTATCATGTACATTTGTGCCATCAAGTTGCAAGTAATTTACAGCAACCCCAACAAAGGGCTTTCAAGGCAAGTAAGAAGCAGAGGTCTCTTGTCATTGTCTTGCTCACTACAGAGCCTTCTTCATGATCTCCCACCCAAGAACTGACCTTGCTTAGCTTCTGAGATCCAATAAGGTAGGATTGTACTATACTGCCTTCTCTCCAAAATAATTTATAAACCCTCAGCTTAATCCAGTCTTGGTGTCTATGTCTTCCTTTTCAGGGTGGGAAAACCAAATATATGTATCTCTCTTTCATAAGAAGTAGTACATAAATGAACAGGGAGGGAGCTATCCAAACTGTAATGGGAATACAAATACTGAATCCAAGCCTTCTGCATTATACTATACCACTGAGCCGTAGCCATTCAAATGTGCATTGCAAATACTGAACATTATTATTATTATTCAAAAAATGTAGAAATAGGAGGGGCTTGCTGACCTACAGCCTGTATCTGCTACTGCATTGCAAATATTTATAAACTCGTTCCATTTCATGAAAGATATTCTCCAAAGCATTAATACAAAATTGCTGTGGGTAAAATTGAGCAAAGGTCTCATTTACTACAATGAGATTTTGCTTATTAAAAATAATTAAATTCACAAGACTTATGCTACATATTTAAACCTCAGCACTATAACTTCCCATGTTCTTGTGGGCCCGTGCTAATTCCCTACTCCATTAATTCAGTGGACTCTATGTAGAAAGTTAATCCCACCTATACCGTGGCAGGAGTTAAACTGGGCCATAAAATCATAAGTAATATGTCAGTCAGCCCCCCCTCCCCAAAAAATTCTTATTAAAAAACTTTGAGAAATATAGTTCAGATACTTTAGAATACTTTATGACTGTTGACTGTGCAAAGTATTAAAGGAGTAGCAATAAACTTACAACCACATGCAACATATGCTACTCATAAGGAAGTTCTGTTGGTGTAGTGGTTAAGTGCACGGCCTCTTATATGGGAGAATCGGGTTTGATTCCCCATTCCTCCATTTGCAGCTGCTGGAATGGCCTTGGGTCAGCTATAGCCCCCATAGGAGTTGTCCTTGAAAGGGCAGCTGCTGTAAGAGCTCTCTCAGCCCCACCTACCTCACAGGGTGTCTGTTGTGTGTGTGGGGAGGGGGAAGGTAAAGGAGACTGTGGCTGCTTTGAGACTCTGAGATGCAGAGTATAGGGTGGGATATAAATCCAATTTCTTCTTCCTCTTCTTCAATGGAACTCATTTCTAAAGGACTATTCTTTAGAAGGGAATGGTATAGTATAACCCAATTCTGTCAGATCTCAGGAGCGAAATCTTGGTACTCAGATGGAAGACCACCAAGGAATACTTTGCAGTGTAAGGCCACCTCTGCTTAATCATTTGCCTTGAAAATCCTCTAGAGTTGCATAAGTTGGCTATGACTTGACAACACTTTACAAACGCACACATGCTTAGATTGTAGGCCTAAGGTGATTAGTATCACTGTTTTATTATATTGATGTTCAGAGCCTTCAGCATCCCCACAATGCGTGCAGCAAGTCTGAGGTAGTCAACCCTTATGAAGGCTCAGTGTCTGAACATAAAAAGATTTCAAATAACCACTGGGTGCTGACAGTTTTGCAGAGTAACCAAAAGTTTGTCTCCACAACAAACTTCCATATGTATTGAGTAAGTTTTATATCTTTCTGACTGTAAGAAATCTTCTCACTTATTTAAATACATTCATTTTAATATTAAATATCTGAACTGATCATAGACAGAGATCACAGCTAAATTTAATTTAGAAGCTGAAATCTAGCATGGTCTTGTCCATTTGAAAAAACAACAACAAACATGTGATTGAAATGAATGGAACTTCTTTGCTTACTTCTGTGTAGTTCCCAGAAGTTTCCAAAGAACTGCCCCCCAGCTGCTAATTTTCATTACCAGATTATGCTCAAATTGATTTATAAAAATGTTTGATTTTTGATTCTCAGCATTCTTTCTGCATTCCTAAACTAAAACTGAAATGCTAACAGCAAGAAATCAAGCCACAATGAGAAATTCTGTTTAAACACCCAGACATACTGCATACTTTGAGCTAAAAGCCAACAGCAGGAGTTAATGATTTTTATTTTGGAATTACAATGAACAATTTTCATGAGCAGCATATAGAACTCTGCTGTTTGGTGATGTTGTCATTACTCTAAAAGGCATGACTAAAACAGGTACAAAGTAACAGCAGACATATTTGAGTCTGGAACTTGGGATGTGACCCACTTTAAGCTGGCTGTATAGTTTTCAGACAAATGAAGAAATTGCCAAGAATATCCCTTTTTTTCCAACAGGCAGAAAATTATGTATACAGCTTAAATGACATTGTACCAAATGCTTGGCTATATATTTCATACTGAAGCTGAGAAAAATGCTACTTTATGGTACTGCTAAAAAGGAAAATGAACCCTATCCACTGAGCATGTTCATTGTTCAGGTGAAAAAAAACATAGGTACTTATCTAAAACACCTGCCATTTTTAGTTATATGAAACCATATTGCTTTTATAAAGCCATATCCATGTGGCCATATCTGTCTCTTAAAGATGTCTTGAAGAATTGCTGCTACATGAACATAAAGATGTCACTATCTGACAGACATCCATGTCATTCCCCACCCCTCCATCCCCATCTTATATCTCCTGAAGTCAGTGGGTATCTTTCTGTTGATTTCATGCACATTATGTCAGGTCCATTATTTCAATGAGCAGTAATTGTGCTTTTTATAGGGTTTTTATTTGACTAATCATTTTGGCTGCAGGTTGTGCTATAGAAAGAATCAGCACCTATAAACCTTCCTTTGAAAATATCAATGCAGGTAGCATTTCTTCTAAACAGAAGCCATTTAACAGTCAATAAAACACTGTTGGCAGGCATTCAATTTGAGATGATTAAAGAATTCCTACCTTTCCAATAACATTGGTATAGTAGAAAATAGCTTTAAGGAAACTCAGGATGCTGACTGGTTGAGAATGAGCCTGAACAGTATGGTTATACTACTATAAAGTCTCAGACATGACATCATAAACCTAATTATCACTGTATTGCCTTTAAAAATGATTTCATACATGATTATTTAAGGAAACCCTTACTTGTTTAAACTGATTTTTTTAAAAAAAAATTGGCTAAACTGTACAATACTGTCTATATGGAATGGATTAAAGAAAAAAACTTTGTGACTTAATATATTAGAGATGCAATATTAACTTTACTTACCAGGAAACAATGATGATTCCATTTGACAAATAAGTTGTTCAAAAGTTTAAGGGTTTACTTTGGTTGCAATGACTTTTTTTTCATGCTGAACATCTCATATTATCAATTGATGTTAAATTCAAACTTTAAAACTAACCATACTTTGAAGAATTTGCATTTGCAGAGTTGAGGAATTCAGCATAGTTGCTGGTGGGTAGCCACATTGAGTTGCATATGCTGTAGGTCTTCAGGAACAGGTATGTTTAGTTTAAGATCAGCCACATATGCTGTTTTTGCACATTTTACTTAGAGCCAGTAAAACTAATCATGAGGGTGCATGCTCTGAATTAAGTGATGCAAGCTACTGTTCTCAAATACCAGTGTGAGAATATGAAAATAAATTGCAACTCAATTTAGAATCTGTTTAGAAGGGAGAGATGGGACAACAGGTATATGGCCTTTACACATGTACCTCCCAACTCCAAGGCAAGAAATCTGAAGTCTGTGTTTACCAAGGTGGAACAATATGTTGGAGGGAACTATGAAAGAGACAGGTAGCAACTTGGAACTGAACAACATTTGATGGCTATTAAACATACCTAAGGGGGGGGGATAGGGTAGGTTAAGCTGAGATTGTGTGACTGCCCCAAGGTCATTCAACAAGCTTCCACAGCAGAGCAGGAATTGAAATTGAGACTCCTCCTAGATCCAAGTCCAGTACTCTAACCACTGGCTCTCTCATACTTGCTCTCAGGACTTTTTTTGAGCAGGAACACACAGGAATTCAGTTCCAGCTGGTTTGGCATCAGGGTGTGTGGCCTAATGTGTAAATAAGTTCTTGCTGGCCCTTTTCTACAAACCCCCACCCCACCCTGTGAAACAATAGTGATGTCAGGAGGTATGGCCTAATATGCAAATAAGCTCCTGCCTAGCTTTTTCTACAAAAAAAGCCTTGCTTGCTCTCATTTACTAAATGATACAAATACAAAAATGGATATTGGAACTTAACGATCAACAAGGTATTTAAACATTTCCCTTTAAGCCATCCCATTTGAGCTATATGTACTCACCCTATGGCTAGTTGTGATGCAAAGTACCCCTGATTCTTCTCCAGGGTTAATGTTAATAGTAACAAACTTATTCCATCTTGCAGGTGTTGCTAATTTGTTCTCTCTCTAACTTGTTCTCTCATCTTCAAGCAGGGCCTTTTTACACCCTAGGCAAGGCTAACTACTTGCACCCCCCCCCCCCACACACACACATTTATAACCAACTTTCAAAAACAAATGAATTGTGGGAAGAATGAAAAGCACAAAATTTGAAATTGATCCCTGACCTGATCTTGTGCGATCTTGGAAACTAAGCAGGGTTGACTGTAATGTTACCTCCAAATTGTGAAATGTTGTGAGCAAAAATTCAGCTTTGTGGGCCAAAGGATTAAGGTTGTGAGCAATCTACATTTGACTATTGTGTAAATTAGTTTTTCAGAATATTATTACCATAACCTTGTAAAACTCTAAGAATGAATTCTTAATTTAAACTGTATTTTAAGAACAATTTAAACATTATAAGTGAAAACAAGAATCAAATACAATTTCATTTGTAATTCTGAGAGAATTTTAGATTCACCTTGAGGATGGTAACCATAGGTAGTACCTTTCCCTCTGGTGTTTTGGTTTTCTATTTGCATGGAGTTTTTTTTAATGCAAAGGAATTGAGTCAAATTTCATTTCAGAAAATGTTTTAATTAAACTTCTCTCTTCTTCTAGATTACATGCTAGACCACTGTAATGTTATCAAAATCTGCTGCCTCCTTGTTCCCATCTTTCATTTTTTAAAGTAGTAGTAGTAGTAGTCTCTCTTGGAGTTATAAAGGGGAAAGCGGAGAAAGCATTTCTGATCCCTAAGATACAGGGAAAGAGCATTAAATAGATTGACTGTAACCCAAATGACTTCTTTAGGCATTCCAGAGAACCTGCATACAGTGAGAGGAACCTTCTTGTTTGTTTGTTTGATGCCCTGTATGTTGGTTACAAACTGCTTTGAAAAATGCCCCTCAGTTCAGATTCAGAAGTTGTTTCCCAAGTGGGTGGGCCATACAGTTCTTCGGCTCAGTAACTACTTTTCCTGCTATGTAGTGACAGGTGCTAGAGGCACTCCTCCTTTTGAACAGCACAATTTGCTGCATGTGTGTTTGTGGGGGTACCTACCTACCTTCCCCATACTCTTAATATAAACTCAAGGGCCATATTTTACACTTCCCTTTCTCTTATCAGGAAATATCCTATGAAAATTTGAACTTTGCTATGGTTGCCTAAAGGTTACCTTTACCTTTTTATGGTTGCCGTATTTCTTTGTGTGCAATGTGGGGATAATATTACTGATAAACTTTATAAAGGTATCATAGAGGTATTATGGTATCATTTCATGTTTCATAAGGCTGGGAAGGAGAAAGTGTGTGAGGCTTATGTTTTCTGATCTCCGTGAAAGATCCAAAGAACTCTCCTGACCCCTCCCCTCAATGGTCAAATGTAGAAGCTTCCCCTGCGTTTAGAGTTTCTGACTGCAACCAGCCATGGGAGGGTAGCGATGCTGGCCTCCAGTTGAGACCTGGAAATCCCCTCTATATTTACAGCTGATTTCCAGACTACAGAGAAAAATTTTCCTGGAGAAAATAGATGCATTGGAGGGTTATGGAGGACCATGTCCTACCCAGGCTTCATCCCTTAATTACCAGAAATTTCCAGGAAGCAAGCAGGGATGGGAAGACTGGAGTAGAAGGGAAATGAGGGGGTGGGGAGACAGGAAAAAGGTAAAGGGCATGAAAAAGAGAGTTTGGGGAGGTTTACTGTACTGTCACTAGGCTTCCAATCCCCAGGTCCCCGCGGGAGTTCTTCTGCTTTCCCAGGCTCCTTCCCGCCCCCAGTCAGCTGGCTGGCGGGGGAAGCCCCTCCCACAGAGGACCATGTGCCTTTCCAGCTCCAGAGGCTCCAGTCTCCGATTGAAAGGCTTCCTCTTGGGATGGTGTGTCTGTGTTACTTGGAAGAAGTTGGCAGCAACTCTTGAGTAGAGAGCAGCCAGAAATAGCAGGGGGGGGAGGGGGAGGGAAACGTCTGCTGAGCACTTCATTATTCCCTATGTGGAGATTGATTCTCATAGGGTATAATGGGGAATTGATCTGGAGGTTTCGGGGGCTCTGGGGGAGCTGTTTTTTGAGGTAGAGGCACTGAATTTTCAGTATAGTGCCTCTCCCAAAATGACCCCCCAAGTTTCAAAACTATTGGACCAGGGGGTCCAATTCTATGAGCCCCAAAAGAAGGTGCCCCTATCCTTCATTATTTCCGATGGAAGGAAGACATTTAAAAAGGCATGCTGTCCCTTTAAATGTGATGGCCAGAACTCCCTTGGAGTTCAATTATGCTCGTCACACCCTTGTTCCTGGCTCCACCCCCAAAGTCTCCTGGCTCCACCCCCAAAGTCCCCAGATATTTCTTGAATTGGACTTGGCAACTTTAACTGTAGCTTACCCACGTTCCCTTCCTCCAGACTCCAGCTCTGGCTGCCTTGCTCTTTCACCTGCCTTTCTGCCTCTCATTTGCCTTGCTTGCTCCCTCACAGAGAGACACACAGAGAGACACACACACTGAGCTGGCCCTAGGATCTACATTCAGGGGGAGGTCTCTCTCACTCACACATGCACCCTCGCCTCCCCCAGCAATGCTGGTTTCAGCAGCCCCTAAAAGGCACAGGGGCTGTGGCTGCCAAGGGGAGATGGGCGCTCACAGCTTTTCCTCCACCCCCCCCCCCCAACTCATTCACACACACATCTCCCCTCTACAGCACTGGCCTTTGAAGCCCTTTGAAGGGCACTGAGGCCATGCTGCTGAGGGGAGACAGGCAACCTTGGCCTTCTCTCCACCCCACCCCCTCCCCCTGGTTCAATCATGCATGTGCGCATGCAACCCACCTCCCCGCCAGTGATGGCTGCGGCAGGCCCCTGAAGGGTGCCAGGACACACTACCAAGGGGGAGGAGGGTGTGGGGGCTGGGGGAGTGGAGAGCATTAGGAGCTGCAGAGGGGGCAATTCTGTGCCCCTGGACCACCAGTGCCCTAGGCAATGGTCTAAATTGCCTAGCAGGTGGTCTGGCACTGTCTTCAAGGCCAAAGTTGGAAGTGAGATAATTAGCTTCTCATCAGAACCTGTGGCCCAGGATTCTGATGGACTAAAGGCCTGGACTATTGTATTCTCATATTGCAGTAGATACCAATGTGGAGAATGTGCAAGCTATGAATTTAAGGGACTTTCAAATAACACAGGTCTTTGAAACGTGTTAGATAGTTAAGCTATTTTTTTTTTTCTTGCTGCTTGATTTCAGAGTGTTGTGTTGTCTGGAGATTAAATATTTGTTCTCAAAGATATTTAATAAAACTTCATTTTTAAAAGAATTTAATTAACACTACAACAACACATCAATGTAACATCAACAACAACAGAGCTAATTTAATAAAACTTCATATAATATTTTTTTTTAAGTTTGATTACTTGTGTACATCAGCCCTGGGAACCAACAGTGTTTAGCCTTGGACTCCTTGACACTGCTCCAAAATTTGTGCTGTTTATGAATGTATGGCATCTCTGAGGGAGACAGGGAAAATGAAACAGAACAGGAAAAGTGGGATGAGATGGTACAGAGCTGAAGTTTCTCCTAACATGCTCAGAAAAGGGTCTTAAGTTGGGAAAGAAGGGCAAGTTTGGGTGAGAAGGGCTGAGGAGATGAAGGTAAACAGAAGGGATTAGCCAGGAGAGGTTTAAAGGTTCATATATTGGCTGAAGCTATAGTAGGGTTGCTAGCCCCACAGTGGAGGCAAGGATTTAGAGAGCTGTAATTCTGTTTAGGATGACATTGTTACAAAACAAACAAACAAACCTATGACTCCAGTCTAAGCGCATGGAAATCAATTAAATTTGATGTAAATTTGTCCAGGATTGCACTGTTATAGGCCACTTTTATATTTTAAAAACTTAGATTGGTTTATAATGAAGAATACCCCCCCCCCCAAAAAAAAAAAAAATTATGGTGTTTGGATGGAACTGAATAAATTTTAAAACCCCAGTGCATTCCTTCTATGGACAGCCATCACTTATAACTGGGAAAATAAAGTCAGCGATAATATTCCTTTTATGGAGTTTTATTCTTTCTTGATTGGAATCCTTACAATATAATTTCTTGTTTCTTTGCATTATTCCTACCTGCCTGCAGTTACAGGCACCTACTGTGGTGCATAGAAGTGCTGAGGGAGATCTACCTGTATCATATTTTTATCACAGCCCTCTAAGTAATCTGTCTTTTTATGCCTTAGCCTTGGTTCATTAACTTTTCACCTGGGGAACACAGTAAACAGAGAAAAATCAATTCTGACTCAGTCCAGCTCTCTAAACTTTCTAGAGTTCTTGTTCAACACTGAAACCATGACCCCAGAGACTCCTCTTCATAGAGAATATATATTAACTTTGTCAGTAAGTCTGATTAAATCTCTCTCTCCTTCTCACATTTCTCCAAGGCTCTTTTTAGCCCCTCTTTATGCTCGCCCTTATTGAAATGAGATATAACAGAACCACACTAGGTTTACCCTAAGGAGGTAACTGCAGGCATTACTTGATTGATGGCTTCTCTGTTTTCCTTTTGAAATAATTTTCATTCCTTGCTTCCATCTCTTCCCTCTTCTCTGAATCAGACTTCCAAGCAGGAAAGTGGGAAATACAAAATGGGTGTTTCTCACTGTTTAATATACTCTGGCATTACACTATTATGTTACTCCAACTGGTGGTGGTGGAAAGTGCCATTGAGTCATAGCCCATTTATGGCAGCTTTGCAGGGTTTTCAGGACAAGGGATGTTCAGAGATGGTTTACCACTGCCTGCCTCTGCATAGCAACCCTGGACTTCCTTGGAAGTCTCCCATCCAAATACAAACCAAGGCTCATACTGCTTACCCTCTGAGACCAGAGGACGTTGGGTTAGCCTTGGCCATCTGGGTCAGGGTGTTATTCCAAAGAGAAGCTTCTAGTTCTGTGACATTCTTAGACAGTGAGTGTTACAGATTTACTAACCCTGTCAGTAAGATATATGCCAGACTATGTGATCAAATGAAATTCCTTTTTTTTTTTTTCAAAAGTTTTATTGGTTTCAGAAAAGATTTGGGGTAGGAGATAGGGGAAATGGGAAAATAAAAAGCACAGTACATTCTGACCTTATTTGGCATAAAAAAAACTTTTCAAGAACACAAAGATAATTCTACAATATTTTCTTTACATAAATTGCCGCATATTATTTTGTCTAAACTGTACATGATCCATTTTAAAATTTTATAGTATAAATTTTTTCTTTTTAGCTAATGATTTTGACAATTCCAGTAAAGGTAAATTTTATAATATAAAATACAGGAAAAAATAAATCAGTTCACACCAGAGAATCTTAAGAGTCTCGAATGTCCAACAAAGCATAAAATTTCATCCAATATTTTCTTGCTTCTTCTTTAGATTTCCCAGCCATCAGCTGGGATAGAAAGTCCAGTTCTGCTGTCTCTAGAATTTTTCCCACCAAGTCCATTTTCATGGGAATTTCCTGAGATTTCCATTTCTGCGCCAGAAGGATTCTAGCTGCTGTGTCTCATTTCTTTAGAATAGTCCTCAGGAAATATGTTCAATAAAAATAGTTCTGGTCTGAGTCTTCATAATCTTCTGTAACATTTCATGCACCATTTTCCAACAATCTTTCACCATCTCACACGTCCACCACATATGGTAAAAGGTACCAATCTGTGTAGTGCATTTCCAACATTTGTTAAACATATTAGCATAGATCTTACACAATTTCTGTGGGGTCAAGTACCATCTATAAAACATCTTATAAAGGTTTTCTTTGAAGGTTACTGACCTAATTAGTTTAACATTAAGCTTCTACAGTCTCTCCCATTCTTCTAATGTAATATTATAACCAAAATTTTTTGCCCATTGAACTATACAGTCCTGTACAACTTCATCTTGTGTCTTCATTTGAAGTAGGTATGCATATAGTTTGGAGATTAACTTTTCTTGTAGGCCCAAAAGGATTTTATCTGTGTTAAGATAAAATTGATAAAATAAGATAAGTATTGTTCTGTGTTAAAGCCTGTTGCCTTGTCTTTGGCATATCTAGATTCAACTTGCATTCTCAGCCACCAATTCATTTTAATGTCCAAATTTTCCAATTCTTCTTTGGTTTCCAATTGATTATCTTTTCCCAACAGGTTGTCATACCTATAGCTCTGATTTAATTTTAGGACATTTGGATAGGTAAATGCTTCTACTGGTGAAACCTATCTTGGAATTTTTTGATAAATTCTAGTCTTTAACCATGACCACATATGGTATAAGGATTTTCGAAACCAGTGGTTCTTAAAATAGGAGTGGCCTTCAAGTCTTTGATACCACAAATATGCATGCCACCCCATAGTCAAATCATGTCCTTCTAACAACAGTTGTCTCTTGTCATTCAACAATATCCAATCTCTTATCCAAAGAAGTACAGATGCTTTATAATACAATTGCCAGTTTGGAAGGCCCATATCTGCTCTTAATTTAGAATCCTGCAATGTCTTTAGTTTAATTCTAGATTTTTTGCCTTGCCACACATATTTAACAAACATCTTGTTAAGTTCTTGAAAAAATCCACTATTTAAAAATATTGGGATAGTTTGAAACAGAAATAGTAACCTTGGTAAAATCTTCATCTTTATTAGAGCTATTCTTCCCATTAAATATAGGTTCAAATCATGCCATTTTTCCAAATCTTTTTTTTATTTCTTTAAGTAGTTTGTCATAATTATTTGCTTTTAAGTTGCTGCACCTGTTCAAAATAACAACACCTAGATATTTGATTCTTTTTTCATACAAAAATTCTGATTTTTGCTGGAAGGATTGAATTTGTTCATTTGTCATATTCTTTGTTAAAAATTTTGTTTTATGATAATTGATCTTTAATCCTGCCCAATAGCCAGATTGTTTGATCTTATTTATAAGACAATCTATTGAGTCCATTGGTTGTTCTAGTATGAAAACTAAGTCATCAGCAAAGGCTCTGAGTTTATATTGTTCATCTTTTATCACAGCTCTTTTTATACTTGCATCTTCCCTTCCCTTATTATTCAGTACCTCTAAAGATAAAATAAAAGGTAGAGGAGACAATGGATAGCCTTGTCTTGTACCTTTTTGAATGTTAATTACATCTGTTAGTTTGCCATTCACTGTCACCCTTGCATTTTGTGAGGAATATATTGCTTCTACCGCTCTCAAGAAGTTTTCACCACATTCCATACCTTTCAGTTGCTGTAACATAAAGTGCCAACGAACATTGTCAAAAGACTTCTCAGCGTCTAAACAAACTAAAGCCAATTGCTTCTCTGGATGATTGCCCCCCAAGGTCAGAATAAAGAGTCAGACACAATGCATTGGAATAAAATTGGGCCACTTTATTAAATATCACAATAAATGGCAAGGGCACCCAACCAGCGGCCTGGCCAGGGCTAGGGGTCACTGCGACCGCTCCCCTGCCATTAGCGGGTGAGAGACCTAGCCCCCCAGCCAGAGCTGTGTGACTCAGCTCCCTCCAGGCAGGCCCAGTAGGGAGGCACGCACCAAAGGGCCCAAACCCAGATGCACATCTCGACGGAAAGGCACCCTCTAATCGAGCCTCCAGGACGGTCTGCATTCTCCACACCCTGGGTTACCAAACTCCAAGCTTGATCATGCCAGACCCCTAAATCCCCAAAAGGGGGATGCTTCACAGTCCTCCCCTAGCAGCATAGTGCCCTAAACCCCCCCAAACCTGCCATTACTAAGGCCAAGTCTCCACTTAGGGCTTAGTGCCCACTGGGAGGCCCAAAGCCACCTGCAACCCTTGCCGCAAATCATTCAGGAAAAACATATTTCCCTTTTCTGAGAGATGCACCCCATCCCTTCTGTAGAGGTCAGGAAATTTCAATGAAATGTCCGGATGAGGCAGAAAGTGGCCCAACCCCCCTTCTAACACCTTCTTAATCTCCTTATTAGCCTTATACTGGGCCCTCTCAATAACTGCAGCGTCCCAAGCACAGTGCCAAACAAGGCGAGGCAGCATGGCTGACCAAATTATGGTGGTCTCAGGCCAACGCTCCCTAATATACCGAAAATCATCGCGGGCCTGCCAAACTAAGGCCTTGCCCTTCAAAAGCCCTAGATCATTACCTCCCAGGTGAATAATTAAAACCTGAGGAGGAGGGCCCTCACTACCCCGAAATAACAAAGGCAGCAGGCCTGGCCACTGAAAGCCATGGCGCCCCCGCCACTCAATACAAACATGTTGGCTGAGTCCCAGCTGAGAGCCAACCACAGTTCTCCGTGCCTGATGAGCGGCCTAAAACACGTGGTTATGGCCGCAGATGAGAACTCGGCTCCTCTGGCCAGGAACAACAGCATCTAAAGAAAAAAACAGTTAAACAAGAACATAACCAAACAGCCCAACAAACAAACTACTTAAGGCTTGAAGAAAGGTCTAACATAAGACTTGTAAGGTGTTGAACGCCAGCGGCCCAAATGCTGAATGGAGGAGGATGGATACCCTGTGCAGCAGCTGTTGAAGCTGCCCCAATTCTAAAGGAGTAAGTCCCAAACCACACCCCAGACAATCCCAATTCATTTAAAGCCCGTGACGTCACAGCCCAAAACTGATGCTTCGTCAATGGGCTGCCATCAAAATGGCAAAACAAAAACCCATTTTTGGGCCCTCGGACTGCCAAATAAGCAGTCAACGCAGTAACTGGACACAGCTCAAGCTCTGAACAACTATCCAGCTTGAGTACAGTACCTTTCTGCAACTGATCCGTCTTAGAGCGACGGACAGTAATGACTGCCCTACCCTTGAATAGCTTCAGATCCCTTAACAGAGTCCTACCAGAAACATCATTTCTGGACAGTGCCACCAGCTTGCTAACCCTAAGGGCCCCCAAAAAGGCTACCAGAGACGCAGAATGAAACAAACATGCTTCAAAAGAAGAAGCACACACCACATCCCAAACCCCTCTCAAACTCCGCAGAATCGACAGAGACATAGGATTTCGCGTATCTACTTGAGTCCAGCCTCTCTGGCCCACCCCTCCAGCATCTTTTGAAGACGAAAGTCAGCTGTTTCCTCCCTATAACCCAGCGCCTTACTGGCAAAAGCCAATGCAGGCAGGCGTCCCCTAATGGATCGCACGGCTAACCCCTTACCTCAAAGCGAAACACAGTAATGGAGCAGCTGCTCCACTGGGAGGAGCCAAACCCTATGATACCCTACATCAGCCCTAAAGTCTTCAAACTGCTGCACAGCCCGTTCGTAAGACTTCCTGGTGCTAGGCGCAATGGCGAGGCCTATTGCTCTGCAGGCCTCGGCTCTCCAATCAGCCATAGCTCCCAGGGCATTGGCACTGCCTCTCAGTCGGCATCTGGGGCCAGCTGACGAAACCTCTCCATCTGTTTACGAGATAGAGCATCAGCCACCCCATTACTCACCCCAGGAACATGTTTAGCTAAAAACAAAATATTAAGCCGCAGACAACACAGAGTGAAGGCTCTCACCAACCTCATAACCCGCCGTGATTTGGATGAAAGGGAATTAATGACATGGACTACTGCCATATTATCACACCAAAAATGAATATTGTGATTGGCCATATCCTTCCCCCACATCCAAACCATGACTAAAATGGGAAAGAACTCGAGAAACATAAGATCTTGGTTCACACCTACCTGTATCCTGGAGTCTGACCAACCCTCCGCGCACCAATGCCCACAGAAATAGACTCCAAAACCCAAAGACCCCGCAGAATCAGACATTACCTGGAGCTCAGCTTCAAGCCTCAAATCCTCTCTCCAAAAGGAGACTCTATTGAAAGACTCCAAAAATTCTTGCCAAACCCTCAAATCATCCCTCATGCTGCAGGTAACCTGTGTTCTATGCTGAGGCAAGCGTAACCCTGCCATAGCATCACAGAGCCTTCTAAGAAAAGCCCTCCCCGGAGCAACCACTTCGCATGCAAAGTTGAGGTGCCCCACTAGCTGTTGCAACTCTAACAAGTTAACCTTCTTTTTAAGAAGAAAGGCAAAAATCCTAGTCCTCAATTCAACTATTTTTTGAATAGGTACCCTGGATCCACATACTCCCCTTTCAGGATTTTTTCCCTTGTTGCAGAAAGCAAGTGATCCCTTAACGGTAATGCAACATCCCCAAAGGGCAAAGATGTAAAAGGCACCATCCCATAAGGAGAGGGTGCGCCCATGAAGGAACCTGCCATACCCAGGTGCCCAACACCCATGCAAGCCCTCCAAGAGCCACCTTGCCCACTAGGCCAAGACCAATTCAACAGGGACCCCGACCCAGAGGAAGCAGGAACCCCCAGACTCCCACCAGGATAACCCTGCCCAGCCATCAAGGCAGGACCCCATGGTCCCCATGGCCACACCTACCCAACTCCAGCCTGCAAATTGCTTCCCAATTTACCCACCAATCCAGAGGGAAATAAAGACGATCCGACTCCAGATGCTCCAACCGTTGATGTCGCACCCGCATCTGCACCATAGGAACCAGCATCCCTTTCAGCAACAACTGCACCAGACCTGCCCTCAAGAATAGACAGCCTGGTTAGAATATTAGCATGCTTCCCCCTCCTGGAGGCTTTATCCCCCTCCAACCCTTCTGGATAAGGAATACCTGATGCCTGTTCCAACACCCGCAACTGACTCAAAATATTGGCCTCAACCACCACATCACCTTCTTTGTCAGATGAAGATAACGGGGTTGGGGGCCTTTTTGCCAGTGCCTTAGGTGTCTTAGGTGCCGGCCTCTTTCCCTTGGACTTCCCAGTCCCCTTACCACCTGCCATGATCACGGGCCCTAAAATAATCTAAGATGGCCCCCAGAAGTACTCATCAAAATGGCTGCCTCTGCTTCCCAGAGAATTGAAATGGCCAACACCCTTCCCCCAACAAAAGAAGACTTAAAATGGCTGACACTACCCTCCTAAAGAAGGAGACTTAAAATGGCTACACACTCACACAAGCAAAGCAGCCCCAGCAACCAGAACCAAGTCACACCCTTGTGGGCTTCAAACCAACTGCTATGCACTCAACTTGGGCCACGATCCTACCCCCCCCAATCCCCCTTTGCAAAGAAGGGAGAGGGCAGACCCCCCCAGGCTGCACACACAACATGAACTAGACTCCCCTGCAGACTCCCCCCAGCCAAGGGAAAAGACCAGTCGCTTTAAAAAATGATTGCCCCACAACCAGGCCCCAAGGAACCGTTCAGCCCCTGTCCAAGATGGCAAATCACCCCAGGCTAGCCCAGCTGCAAGCCAGCGACCCCCGCAGACACCAGCCCAAGGGGAAAAAACCCTCAGCCGTCTGAAGAGAAGCCCCTCCAGGGAACCATTCAGCCTCCGTTTGCTTCTCAATGCTGCCCACGCACAGCCTCCGCACGCTCGCCACAGACTCCAACATACCCGAAACCAGCACGCCTCGCCAAGGCCGACGCAACCAAGAAGCAGCCCAAGGCCTTCCTGACACTGCCGATCCTTCCAACACAACGAAGAAGCAGCCCAACGCCGTCCGATCTTTCCCCGAGACTGACAGCAGAGAGCGGGAATCTGGCCGTTAATACAGCCAGACCCCGCCCCCAACATTGCATGCCCAAACGGGCGAGCACTGACTCCTCCCTCCCAGGGAGACAAACTAGGCAAATGCAGCCTAGCAGCTTCGCTGCAGGCTGCGTGTCAAGCATGGTGAAATTCCATTGATAATTGATTGTTTTAGGGTCCTGCCTAACCTGGTCTGTGAAGTATCATGGAGGATCCAGCTTTGCTAGCTTGTTATTCTTTACCTCCCCCCCCCCCCCCGTTTTGCTTTATTGCTTATAATTAGAAGTAGTGAGAACTGAAACCAAGTAATCAGCACCTTCCCATACATTCCTGTAAGGGAGTACGAGCTATCTGGGGAAAGAAAGGATGCAGTCCTGATAACACTATGGCAATGTAGACATTTATGATAGTTTATGTGTGTATGCTACCCCGCAACCCCATCCCTTGGAATCCTTTTGAAGTAAGCCTTAAAAGTATTGTATTAATGTATTGGCCACATTACTCTCAAGAACCTGTTACACCAAAGTATCGGTCTATCAATAAATGTAGTCTTTGTATTAACTTCGACTCGTCATTGAACCCGCGTGCTTGACACTGCGAGCCTCAGATTCTCATAATATTCCAAAATATTACAAACTGTTAGGACATTGTCTTTCAAATACCTTTTAGGAAGGAATCCTGCTTGATCATAGTGTATTATAGATTGTAAAACTTTTTTCAAACGTTGTGCCAATATTGCAGAAAGAATTTTATAATCCACATTTAAAAGGGAAATTGGCGATAATTTTTAATATCTTTCAAATTATTATTTTCTTTCGGAATCAAAGATATTGTAGCTTCTTGCCATGAAACTGGAATTTGACTTTCCTCTTGAATCTTTTCAATAAGGCACTTAAATGGTAAGAGTAAAGACTTTTCATAAATTTTGCAGAATTCTACAGATAATCCATCTGGGCCTGGAGTTTTACCTTTTTTTTTTTTAGATGTTATTGCCTCTCCAAGTTCCCTTATTGTTATTGGCTCATTCAGATTTTTTTTGTCCTTCTGTAAATTTGCTAAGGTTATCTTGATTGACATATTCTTCTAAAGCTATTTTATGAACTTGCTTATCTTCATATAATATTTTATAAAACTGTTCCACGATTTCACATATTTCTTGCTTTTGAGTTTTCTATTTGCTGTTCTTATCTCTCAATAGCGTAATTATTCTTTTGGCCTTTTCTTTTCTCATCCTATAAGCCAGCTGCCTTCCAGGCTTATTGGCATGTTCAAAAAATTTTTGTCTAGCATACTTCAATTTAATCTCCACCTCTTCCATAAGAATTAAATTCAATTTGTGTTGCATTTCTTTCACCTTTTTTTTGGAATTCATATTTTGTTGGTTGTTTTTTAAGATTCTTTTCAGCTTCTCCAGCTTGTGACATTAAATTTTGAAAATTTTCAGTTCTTTCTTTCTTTTTCTTGATACAGTATCTAATTGCAAGGCCCCTATAAAAAGCTTTAGCAGTGCCCCAAACTACTTGCATCTTTACCCCTTGTGTTATATTCTGTTTTCTAAAAATTCCATTTCAACCTTGGATTCTTTAAGAAAGTTTTTATCTTTCAAAATTGAAGTATATAACTTCCATGATCTTCTCATCTGTGGGCCTTTTATCTTTATCATTACAGGGCTATGATCTGAGATGACTCTTGTTTGAATTTCTGTGTCCACTAGGTCTTTAATCAAACTTGCAGAAAGCCGACACATATCAATTCTTGACCAAGTTTGGTGACTAGAGGAATAGTAAGTAAAATCTTTGGAATTGAGATATCTTGTTCTCCATACATCCACCAAATCCATTTCTTCTGCTAATTTCCAAAAACTTGTTGGCAGCTGAAGACCTTTACTTTTCATCTGTTTGTACATTTTTTTATGCAGTTGTCTGTCAGAAACTACATTGAAATCTCCTATTAGACAGTATTCTACATACTCCAAATTTGATAATTTAAGACACAAATCTTGAAAGAATTTCTCTTGATGATCATTTGGAGCATAGATATTTGCAAGTAAAATTTTTTTGTTATCCACTGTAATTTCCACTAATAAAATTCTTCCATCTTCAGAAGCAAACTGCAGTTGTGGGTTAAATTTATCTTTAATATATATTGCCACGCCCCTTTTTCTTCTTATACATGTCTGTTGCTGTAAATAAATTACCAAGTTTTTTATTTTTCAAAAAATGTTGATCTTTACTTAGGATATGAGTTTCTTGTAAGCACATTATGTTCATTTCCATTTTTGCAAAATATCTAAATGTCTTTCTCCTTTTGGCAGGAGAGTTAAGTCCATTCACATTAATTGAAACTATTGAAGCCATTATGGGTTTTACTTATCATTATCTTTCTTATCTTTTTTAGAATGCTGTCTTGTATGGTAATAATAATAATAATAATAATAATAATAATAATAATAATAATAATAATAATAATAATAATAATAATATTTTATTTATATCCCGCCCTCCCTGCCGAAGCAGGCTCAGGGCGGCTAACAGCATTTCATACAATAAGTTATACAATGGATATTAAAACAACATTAATCTTAAAAACATTCTAATTATAAGTTAAAATCAACATTTCTGGTGCTATTCTATCAGCGAATATGATGGCAAGTCACTTTAAGCAAATCCTTCGATCATTCAATCGGCAAAGGCCATCTTAAAAAGAATGGTCTTGCAGGCCCTGCGGAACTGTTCAAGGCTCCGCAGGGCCCGCACTTCTTCCGGGAGCTGGTTCCAAAGGTGTGGCGCTGCACTAGAGAAGGCCCGTGTGCGAGTATTTTGGAGTCTTGCTTCCTTTGGCCCGGGGATAGTCAGCTGGTTCTTCCCCACTGACCTCAGTGCTCTCTGGGGTTCATATGGGGAGAGACGGTCCCTTAGGTAGACAGGTCCTCGGCCATATAGGGCTTTAAAGGTAATAACCAGCACTTTGTAACAAACCCGATATATAACTGGCAGTCAGTGCAGTCCACACAGGCCCGGCCATATGTGCTCCCACTTCGGGAGCCCTAATAACAACCTAGCCACTGCGTTCTGCACCAGCTGTAGCTTCTGGGTTTGGCACAGAGGCAGCCCCATGTAGAGGGCATTACAGTAATCCAATCTTGAGGTGACCGTTGCATGAATCACTGTTGCTAGATCCCAGTGCTCTAGTATCTCTGTGGTATCTCCATGGTTCATTTGGATCTTCTTCACCAGAACTTTCTTCCTCCTCCTCCTTTTCTTTGCCTTCTTTTTTCTTCATTCTTTACAAAAAATTCTGAACTTTGAAAATGGAGTTAATCCTGTATCTGTTTTCCTGGTACGTAAAAAGAAGACCCTCTGGCATTAACCACATGTATGGTATTTCTCTTCCTCTCAAAAAATCTGTTAACGCTTGATATTCTCTCCTCTTTTGTCTCATAGGCCAAGGAACCTCTCTTAGAATTTTCACCGTATTTCCAGCTATCATCATAGGTCTATCTCTTACTTGTTTCAAAATGTCATCTTTAGTTCTCTTTCTTGTGAATCTCAAATGAACTTCACTAGGTAATTTGTTTCATCTTGTATAGCTTGATGGCACCCATCTAACTTGATCAAACTCTTCTTCCATCCTCTGAGGAGTCGCCTGTAAAATTTCAGTCACGGCTTCACTTAAAATTTTCTGTAAATCTTCATTTTTCTCTTCTGGTATATTTTGAAACCTCAACATGTAGGCGGCTCTATCTACTTCCAGCTGCAAGAGTCTAGAATCTTGTGTACTCTGTTCTTTTCCCAGATGTTCCACCTTTTGGATATTCTCCATCACCTGACCCTCTAGTACTTTTAAGGCTTTATTGGTCTCAGCTGTCTGTCTACTATTCTCCAAAAGCTCTAGTTTAATCTCTGCAATCTGTTCACCAATATTATCTACTTTACTTGTCAGTCATGTTATAGCAGTCATTAAGGTAGTTTGCATTTCTTTCATTTTTCCTTGTATGATTGTAAATTTCCCTGGCCTGGGTAAAGTGCTAGGTGAAAGAAATGGTGGCTTTCCTTCTTCGGTTTCTTTTTTTTTGACAGATTCTTTAGGGGCAGTCCCAGCTTTATTTTCCATTCTTATTAAAGTAAGCACACTCACAACCACAAGTTCAATAAGGCCTCTGCAATGTTTGTTTTGAAACTCTGTTTGTGGCAAATAGATTAATCTCCTCCAAGCAATGTCCTTATTATAAAAGACAGTTCTAAAAAGAAAACAACCTTCTAGCTTCTATCAACAATTTGTGGTAGTCAAAACAATGCTAAGAATAATAATAAACACAACTTTTTAGTTCATCACACTAGATAGTCAGTAGACAAAACAATCCAGTTCACTACAAACACAACAATTCACTGTTAAATGTCTTCCAGCAATGCTGATTCAGATACAATCCAGCTCACCACCACGTCTTTCAAATACTTTCAAAGTTCAGCAGCTACAAAGTATAAATTTGTAATCCCGGGCTGAATGCCCTATTTGTAATCCAAAAGTGAAACCCAAAATTAAACAATAAACCAATAATCCAAACAAAAGAGAGCAAAATCCAGCAAGCCCAAAAATAAGAGCAAAAAATAACAAGAATTAGGAAAAAGTTCTCCTATTTGGTGATTCACAAAAAAATGAAAAATGAAAGGTGCATAAAAAAGAAAATCCAAACCAAAAGTATTTAAACCATGTCAAAAAAATAATCCAACCACAGATGAACAGAAGGTAAAAAGAAAAAAAAATTAAAAACAAGCTTAAAAGGTTATATCCACATCATCCACAGAAATAGAGAAAAATCCACTTTGGAGGTTTGTAAAGATATTCTTCTTACAGCCAGAGATCCTGTAAAGTCTTATAAATCAATATCAGGTACCTACCAGCCTTTAAAAGTTAATTAGAGTTCTTATAAATTCAGTCAGAGCACTTCAGTTTATGCTTCAAAGTATCTTTTAGCCAGCCATCTTTCACATCGATGTATACTTATCAGTGAGCATCTTTCCCAAAATCCAAAGCGTTTTTCTCCCCCAAGGGGGTTTAAAGTAGATCAATTAAATTCAGCCATCAAGTCTCTTATAAAGCTATCAATTGGTGTACTCTCATGCAGGTATTTTCAATATTCAGGTTAGACAGAAACTTTTGCAAGCCTTGAAAAAGAATGATGGAGGGTCCCCCCCCCCTTTTTCTCAGTCTTTTGCCCCACTTGGAATCTGCAGTCCTGATTCTCCTTTTTCCTGCTTCTCAGAGATATTACCGATCCAGAAAATAGTAGAGGAAAGAAACACTTACAGTAGTAGAAAGATCAAAGTCACTTGACTTGAAATTGAAAAGCTTGTAGATCCAGAATGTAGAGTGTTAGAGAAGGAGGAAAGAAGCCGGTGGCTGACCCTCTTGCCATTTAAAAATGGCAACCGGAGCGAAGAGGCTATAGAGAAGTGGGATCGGGGAGCAGCCACCTCTGCTGACACCCCCAATCTACCGCTCAAGCTCCCCTGCCTTCTGGGACCCTCCCTAGGTCCCAGAGTTGAGTCGTTCTTCAGGGTCGACCCCTCAATGAGCTGATTCAAAAGTGGCTCAGGACGCAACGGTCTGAGTCACTTTCAATAGCATGCCGCCGAAACCAGAAGTCTCAAATGGAATTCCTAAAATATTCCAAGTATTTATTTTTCCTCAACAGTTCCTGCATTTATAAAACGTAAAAAGTCTTCCTCAAAATACTAAATTTAATAAAACTTTGTCCAACGACCATTATGTGTTTAAACAATATGTACATTAGCTTGTCCTTAGTATATAAAGCATTGTATGATATAGACAAATCATGTGTTTCTTCCCTATCCTAAAGAAGACAATTTACATCAGATAGCTGCACCTTAATATAGGCTTGAAATTTCTGTCTCATGTAAAGAAGAGCTCTGGAAGTTATCACAGGAAAGATCTGCATCCATGACCAAGTTATGATTCTTAGTTGCATGAAGTTATGAACACTGAATTTAGTACTATTCAGGATAGGGGTGTCAAACATGTGCCTTGGGGACTGAATCAGGCCCCGGAGGGCTTCTATCAAGCAACTGGCTGTCATCTGCTTCCTTCTGTCTCTCTCTTGCTTCCTTCTGCATCACAGCTTGCTTTGCCAGGCTTGCTCAATTGTACAGGAGCTACAGAGCAAAACCTCTATTTAGTCCACTGGCTGAGGATACTCCCTTGGGAGGAAAGGGGAGGAGGCAGAGCTTGCTTTGCCAGGTCTCTCAATCACACAGTAGAGCAACTGAACCAAGCCTATTGGCTGAGCCTCCCTTCCTCCTGGTCCCCTGGGGAAGGAAGGAAAGAGCTAGAGCTTTCTTCACCCTGGATCCCATGGGAGAAATACAAAAAAGCACCTTTAAGACCAATGAGTGATAATGTTTTAAACATGCTTTATTTTAAGGTTTTTATTTATTTTTTTTAAATATTTCATTGTGTTTGTCTGTGTCCTTTATAAAGTTTATATCTCTGCTACCTAATCTTAAATAGGAGCCCAGCCCGACATTGCCCAGCCCGACATGTTCTCATTTATTTCATAATAAATGAGTTCAACACCCGTGATTTAGGATATGTTTATGCCTACTCTTCAGAGGTGGTTTACAAGAAAAACAATACCATAAAATCATACTAAATTATCAATATGAAAACAAAACAAGCCATTAAAAACAAACCATAGATATAAAAACATAATGACAGTATCCATAAATCTGACCATAAATCAGCTCAAGAGATTTCAAAAACTCTTATTTATAAATCCACATAAAAATAAATGTATTTGGCCCAATGTCTAAAAAAAAATTATAGTAGGCACCAGGTGAGTCTCCGGGAGAGGGCATTCTCAAAGACAGTAACACCACTGTAAATGTTGTGATGGATGTAAAGGAGAGTCAGTTTGTAGTGGTTAAGTATGCAGACTCTTATCTGGGAGAACCAGGTTTGATTCCCCACTCCTCCACTTGCAGCTGTCGAAATAGCCTTGGGTCAGCCATAGCTCTCACAGAGCTGTCTTTGAACAGCAGCTGCTGGGAGAGCTCTCTTAGCTCCACCTACTTCACAGGGTTCATTTGATGTCTGATTTAAAAGATCCTGATATTAAACATAACATTAAATTATGTGACATCCTCCCCACTGTTTAGGTTTCAAGGAGATATAAGAATGTTCTCTTTGGCCTAGAAAATAAAACATGCATTAGAAGGAAAGCCTGTGTCTAAGATTTTCAAAATCAGCCATTTGAAATCCCAGTGGATCAAAACTCTGGATTAGTATAGCCGGGCCCGTAACCACAGGGGGGAGGGGAGGCAGGCCTCTCCACCCAACCACCCGTTGACCAAGCCCCCTTCGACCTGCCGCTTTGGCAGCCCCCACTCTCTTCGCCGCCACTTCTCTGGCAGCCCTTGCTACTCTGGCGGCCCCTGCCCCACTCCATGGCACCTCCTTCTCCCTCCCTCCCACCCACCCAGGGAAGCACTGGCTCCTGGGGCTCTTTCAAGGTGCTCCCCCCATGCTGATCAGCGGGAAAAGCTGCACGGAGGCTGGCGGTTTCTATGCTGGCTTTCCAGTGCACTCAGCATGTCCAGCACTGAACGTTCTGAGCACACCAGAAAGCCAGCATAGAAACCGCCAGCCTCCACGCAGCTTTTCCCGCTGATCAGCTGATCAGCGGGGGGGGGGTGCCTTGAAAGAGCCCTAGGAGCTGGTGCCTCACCAAGTGGGTGGGAGGGAGAGGCACAGTGGAGGGGGGCAGGGGGCATCTTGAAAGAGCCCCAGGAGCCACCGCTTCACTGGGTGGGTGAGTGGGAGGAAGGGAGGGGAAGGCCCCATGGAGGGGGCAGAAGCAATGACATGGAGAAAGTGGGGGCCACCAGAGCGGGGGACCCTTCTACCTAATTTTTTTTGGGCCCCCCCCCATCTAAAATTTTCTGGCTACGGGCCTGCTTGAGTATAGCTGAAGAACCCTGTAGAATAGAGGTGGCCAAACTGCAGCTCGGGAACCGCATGCAGCTCTTTCCCACCTCAGTGCAGCTCCCAAAGGCTTCACACCATCCCATGCTCTCCCTACATTTGTGTGTCTCCCTGCCCCTGCTTTGAAAGCAGAGACTCTTGTGGAAAAGAGGTGAGCAACCATGCAGTTGGAAGGCTCTGTCCTTCAGCTACTAAGCCCCACCCCTAGCAACCCTCATTCAGGCCAGGACTGGCTGGGGGCAGGTTCAGTCACAGCCTCTTCCTGCTAGTGTGGAGCCAGAATGATAAATTCTGTGGCTCCTGGGTGGATGGGAGGGACTTACTTCAGGGGAGGGGGGTGGAGCTGTAAGTGACTGAGCTGAAGTCAGAGTCCACATGACCCATAGATGGGCCATATGAAGTCTCACGGCAGCTTGGCGGCTCCTGGGTGGGTGGGAGGTAGTGGGGGGGGGAGTGCAGAGATGAGTGGCAGCTTGGCTGCTCCTGGGTGGATGGTAGGGAGGGAGAGAGTTGGAGGGGGGGGTGCAGAGATGAGTGGCAGCTTGGCTGCTCCTGGGTGAGTAGGAGGGAGGGAGTTGGAGGAGTGCAGAGATGAGCAGCGGCTCAGCCACTCCTGGGTGGGAGGGATAGAGTTAGGGGGGTGCAGAGACGAGCAGTGGCTCGGTCACTCCTGGATGGGTGCAAAGGAGATAGCTGGGGGGGGGGGGGGTGCAGAGACAAGCGGCGACTTGAAAGCTCCTGGGTGGGTGGGAGGTAGTTACGGGGAGGTGCAGAGACAAGCTGGCAGCAGAGTCCACATGGTCCACAGATGGACTTCTGCTCTGCAGGTCATGTGTTGATTGCCGGCAGCTTGGCTGTTCCTGAGTGGCAGGGAGGTAGTTATTTTGGGGGAGGGGTTCAGCAGCAAGTGACAGAGCTGGTGGCAGTGGTCAGCATGGCCACCGGATGTACTTTTGCCTCTGCGAGACATGTGGAGTTCGCTGGCAGCTCAGTCACTCCTGGCAGTTACCGGGGAGGGGAGTGCAGCTGCAAGCCGCTCCTGGGCTTGTGGGCGGGCGGGAAGGAGTCTTCTTGTTAGGGGCTTTATTTCCACATTTTTCTTTTCAGCTTTCTCTTTTCCCCTTTCAATTTTTCAATCAACATTCCTCTCATTACTGCTTTATAGGCATCCCAGACCGTCTGAAAGTCAATATCCTCTTTGTCATTCACTTGGAAAAAAGCTTTAGTTTCATTTTCTAGGTATGTCACTGCTTCTTTATTCTGTAGCAAATCTTCATTCAATCTCCATCTCACCTTCTTGGACAATTTTGTAATCCACATTATTGGGTTATGATCAGCACCAATTTTAGGTAAAATCTCTATTTTCCTTGTTATAGGACCTAAATCTTTAGTTCCCCACATGTCAATTCTAGAAAAAAGTTTTGTGTCTTGCAGAAAAGAAAGTATAGTCCTGAACTTCAGGGTTAAATTTCCTCCATATATCTTCCAAATTTTCTTGTTTGACCAATTCAAAAAAAGACTTTGGCAATTTTCCTTCTTTGCTATTGTTTTTTTCCCTCCAGACCTGTCCAATGAGTTCTTAACTGTTCCATTAAAATCTCCCATTAACAAAACTTGGTCATAGGTCAATTCATCAAGCTGTTGTATAATGTCTTTTAAAAAACCATCCTTTGCACCATTAGGCGCATAAAGTCCCAATAACAACATTTTTTTCCCATCTAATATTGTCTCTACTGATACAAATCTTTTATCTTTATCTTTAAATACTAATTTTAGCTCCAATTCTTGTTTAATATGAAAAACCACTCCCCTTTTCTTCTGTTCAGCCAATGAAAAAAATTCCACTCCCAATTGTTTGTTCCATAAAAATTTATAATCCTTTTGTTTGATATGCACTTTTTGCAAACAAATTATATTACAGTTTTGTTTCTTAATCCAATGAAATGTTGCCCTTCTTTTTTTGTGGGAATTTAGTCCATTTACATTCCAAGACAATAATTTGTAATCCATCATGGTGCAAATTCTTTATTTTCTTCAAAAAATCTACGCATATCCTGTGCATTTGTAATTGTGATCTTTTCCCCTGGAGTTCAAAGCTCAAGCCTTCAGGTATTATCCATCGAAACCTCATTCCATTGTCTCTCAATTTTTCTGTCATAAGGAGCTGTGCTATGCAGTTGAGTTAGTTAACAGGCTGCTGGCAATGTTTGTTGAGGCCGATGAGGTACAGGAACTGACTCAGAGGTAAGAAAATTAGGTCTTCGAATAGGTTATAAAAATTATTTGACTCAGTGGAGAGCTGTAACCTACAGTTAGGTTATATTAACTATGCATATGGTAGCCAACCTCAGGTGGGATCTGACATCCTCTTGGAAATACAATTGGTCTCAAAACTGTAAAGATTATTTATTTCATGTAACTTACCGTCTGCCTTTCTCAAAGGGACTCAGGATGGATCACACATGGTGCATCAGTACAGTCAACAACATAGGACATTCAGTAACCAGCGCATTAGGATTTTAGAAGTCTGGAACCACCAGAAAGAAGTGAAGCACAGCATAAGTATTAACATGACACATTAAACAGTATAGAAGTTACATAATAGAATGCTGCTTATGAAAAGCTTTACACAGCAGTATAGACCACAGTCCCGATCCTTTATCCAAATAAGTTTGTGAACCCTTTTATGAAGTGCAAACCTATTACCTGCCCAGGAGAGTCTTCTTGAACAGTTTAGTTTTGCATAGTTGGTGGAAAGCCAGGTGAGAGGAACTTTTTTAACCTCTTCAGGCAGGGCATTCTGCAAAGTGGGAGCTACAACAAAGAAAGCACATGTTTGGGCAGTTGTTGATTTTGCCCATTTGCAGGTTGGCACCCACAGAAGACCCTGCTGATGTGGACAAAGTTGTTATGGTGGAGCATAGAGAGAGAGAGAGAGATGGTCCCACAAATAAGAAGGCCAAAGCCATGAAGGTCATTGTTATAGCTAGGGTTACCAAGTCCTCTTCATCCCCCGGTGGGAGACATTTGCATGCACGATGCATGTGTGTGATAAAATGTCATCGCCCGGAAGTGACATCATCAAAAAGGCGGCCCCCACGTGGGGCTACTCTAGGTGTTTCCAGGAAAACTCTATTGTTTTCCTGGATGTTCTAGCCATTTGGGACGTTAAAACTCTATGGTACCTATTGTACCATAGAATTTTACCTCCCAAATGGCTAGAGCATTGGGGAAAACCATAGAGTTTTCCTGGAAACGCCTAGAGTGGCCCCACATGGGCGCTGCCATTTTGATGACATCACTTCTGGGTGGGCCAGCAGGTTGAGAACCTCCTGGGCAGGAGATTCCCCGCCCAGACTAGGGGCTTCGCAGCCCTAGTTATAGCCAGGGCTTTTTTTTTTGTAGAAAAAGCCCAGCAGGAACTCATTTGAATATTAGGCCAGACCACCTGATGCCAAGCCAGCCAGAACTGTGTTCCTGTGCATTCCTGCTCAAAAAAAGTCCTGGTTATAGCCAATACTTTCAACTAAGCCTAGTAACAGCTAGGTGGACACTGGAGCATCTGCAGAATGCGATTAATAAACATACTCCTGATTAATAAACGTCTCGCTCCTTATAATAGCTAAACTACAGCATTTTAGATAGGGTGGCCAGACCGTCCCGGTCTCCCGGGACATTCCCGGATCTGGCCACCCAATCCCGGATCCCGGGCTGCCTATACCGGGACCATTAAAGGTCCCGGTTTAGGCAGCCCCGGAGCCGGTGGGCCGCGGGCGCGGGCGGGGAAGGCGGGGAGTGAGGGAGGGAGCGTCCCTGCGCCTGCGCAGGGCCCCTGCGCACGCGCAGGGACGCTCCCACCCTCACTCCCCGCCTTCCCCGCCCGCGCGCGGGGCCCGGCGGCAGTGGTGGAGGCCTCTCCGTGGCCTCCGCTGGTCGCTGGAAGCCCTCCAGAGACTCTGGAGGGCCTCCAGCGACCAGCGGAGGCCGCGGAGAGGCCGCGGGGCACCCGGCGCTGGTCCCGGAAGGCCTTCCAGAGCCTCTGGAAGGCCTTCGGGGACCAGCGCCGGCCAGCGAAGGCTTCCCCGCGGCCTCCGCTGGTCCCTGGAGGCCCTCCAGAGTCTCTGGAGGGCCTCCAGGGACCAGCGGAGGCCGCGGGGAAGCCGCGGGGCACCCGGCGCTGGTCCCGGAAGGCCTTCCAGAGGCTCTGGAAGGCCTTCCGGGACCAGCGCCGGCCAGCAAAGGCTTCCCCGCGGCCTCCGCTGGTCCCTGGAGGCCCTCCAGAGTCTCTGGAGGGCCTCCAGGGACCAGCGGAGGCCGCGGGGAAGCCGCGGGGCACCCGGCGCTGGTCCCGGAAGGCCTTCCAGAGGCTCTGGAAGGCCTTCCGGGACCAGCGCCGGCCAGCAAAGGCTTCCCCGCGGCCTCCGCTGGTCCCTGGAGGCCCTCCAGAGTCTCTGGAGGGCCTCCAGGGAGCAGCGGAGGCCGCGGGGAAGCCGCGGGGCACCCGGCGCTGGTCCCGGAAGGCCTTCCAGAGCCTCTGGAAGGCCTTCGGGGACCAGCGCCGGCCAGCGAAGGCATCCCCGCGGCCTCCGCTGGTCCCTGGAGGCCCTCCAGAGTCTCTGGAGGGCCTCCAGGGACCAGCGGAGGCCGCGGGGAAGCCGCGGGGCACCCGGCGCTGGTCCCGGAAGGCCTTCCAGAGGCTCTGGAAGGCCTTCCGGGACCAGCGCCGGCCAGCAAAGGCTTCCCCGCGGCCTCCGCTGGTCCCTGGAGGCCCTCCAGAGTCTCTGGAGGGCCTCCAGGGACCAGCGGAGGCCGCGGGGAAGCCGCGGGGCACCCGGCGCTGGTCCCGGAAGGCCTTCCAGAGCCTCTGGAAGGCCTTCGGGGACCAGCGCCGGCCAGCGAAGGCTTCCCCGCGGCCTCCGCTGGTCCCTGGAGGCCCTCCAGAGTCTCTGGAGGGCCTCCAGGGACCAGCGGAGGCCGCGGGGAAGCCGCGGGGCACCCGGCGCTGGTCCCGGAAGGCCTTTCAGAGCCTCTGGAAGGCCTTCGGGGACCAGCGCCGGCCAGCGAAGGCTTCCCCGCGGCCTCCGCTGGTCCCTGGAGGCCCTCCAGAGTCTCTGGAGGGCCTCCAGGGACCAGCGGAGGCCGCGGGGAAGCCGTGGGGCACCCGGCGCTGGTCCCGGAAGGCCTTCCAGAGGCTCTGGAAGGCCTTCCGGGACCAGCGCCGGCCAGCGAAGGCTTCCCCGCGGCCTCCGCTGGTCCCTGCAGGCCCTCCAGAGTCTCTGGAGGGCCTCCAGGGACCAGCGGAGGCCGCGGGGAAGCCGCGGGGCACCCGGCGCTGGTCCCGGAAGGCCTTCCAGAGCCTCTGGAAGGCCTTCCGGGACCAGCGCCGGCCAGCGAAGGCTTCCCCGCGGCCTCCGCTGGTCCCTGGAGGCCCTCCAGAGTCTCTGGAGGGCCTCCAGGGACCAGCGGAGGCGGCGGGGAAGCCGCGGAGCAGCCGGCGCTGGTCCCTGGAGGCCTCCAGAGGCCAGCGCCGGTAGCGGAGAGGCCCGGCGCTGGTCCCTGGAGGCCTCCAGAGGCCAGCCCCGGCAGCTCCCTCCCTCCCTCGCCGCGAGGCCGCCGCCGGAGGACTCCCCGCCGCCGCCGCCGCTGGATCCGCCGCCCTGGAATAAGGTAAGGGGGCCGAAAGCGGGGGGGGCGGGGGGCGGCCTTCCTTTCTTCCCTCCCTCCTCCCTCCCTCCCTTCCTTCCTTCCTTTCTTCCTTCCTTCCTTCCTTCCTTCCTTCCTTCCTTCCTTCCTTCCCTCACTCCCTTCCCTTCCTTCCTTCCTTCCCTCCCTCCCTCCCTCCTCCCTTTCTTCCTTTCTTCCTTCCTTCCCTCACTCCCTTCCCTTCCTTCCTTCCCTCCCTCCTCCCTCCCTTCCTTTCTTCCTTCCTTCCCTCCCTCCCTTGCCTTCCTTCCTTCCCTCCCTCCTCCCTTCCTTTCTTCCTTCCTTCCTTCCCTCCCTCCCCCCTTCCTTCCTTCCTTCCCTCCCTCCCTCCCCCTTCCTTCCTTCCTTCCCTCCTTCCTTCCTTCCTTCCTTCCTTCCTTCCTTCCTTCCTTCCTTCCTTCCTTCCTTCCTTCCTTCCTTCCTTCCTTCCTTCCCTCCCTCCCTTCCTTCCTCCCTCCCTTCCCTCCCTTCCTTCCTTCCTTCCTTCCTTCCCTCCCTCCCTTCTTCCTTTCTTCCCTTCTTCCCTTCCTCCCTTTCTCCCTTCCTTCCTTCCTTCCCTCCCTCCCTCCTTATGTTGTTATGTGATGCAGAGTGTTGGACTGGATGGGCCACTGGCCTGATCCAACAGGGCTTCTCTTATGTTCTTATGTGACGCAGAGTGTTGGACTGGATGGGCCACTGGCCTGATCCAACAGGGCTTCTCTTATGTTCTTATGTGATGCAGAGTGTTGGACTGGATGGGCCACTGGCCTGATCCAACAGGGCTTCTCTTATGTTGTTATGTGAGGCAGAGTGTTGGACTGGATGGGCCACTGGCCTGATCCAACAGGGCTTCTCTTATGTTGTTATGTGAGGCAGAGTGTTGGACTGGATGGGCCACTGGCCTGATCCAACAGGGCTTCTCTTATGTTGTTATGTGACGCAGAGTGTTGGACTGGATGGGCCACTGGCCTGATCCAACAGGGCTTCTCTTATGTTGTTATGTGATGCAGAGTGTTGGACTGGATGGGCCACTGGCCTGATCCAACAGGGCTTCTCTTATGTTGTTATGTGATGCAGAGTGTTGGACTGGATGGGCCACTGGCCTGATCCAACAGGGCTTCTCTTATGTTGTTATGTGATGCAGAGTGTTGGACTGGATGGGCCACTGGCCTGATCCAACAGGGCTTCTCTTATGTTATTATGTGACGCAGAGTGTTGGACTGGAGGGGCCACTGGCCTGATCCAACAGGGCTTCTCTTATGTGACAATACTGACTTTGGTGGACCCAAGCACTGATTCAGTGTAAGGGAGCTTTGTGTTTGTGTCTTCTAGTGCAATTTTGTTCTCAGATCCTGTATTTACTTCATCAGTATATGGGATAAGGCACTTTCTCAACTGTGCTGCATAATGCAGCCTATTTATTTTGTCCTGTTGGCTCTGTTGGCTCTATCTGCGCCACCTTCATCACTTTCGGGGTGTGGATCCCCCAGTGGAGTGGTCTCCCGACTCCCTCCGCCGGCTGTTTCTGATAGCCCTGCGCCCCCTCTTTCATTTGATATGTGTCCCGTGCGGGTGCCACCCTCCCGCCGGGAGATGCCGCAAAATGAGCCCCCTTGAGGCTTATGGCGGCAGGGCTCGGGGGAAGCGAGCTAGACTGCTGTTCTTTTGAGGGGTTATAGAGTGTTTCGAGCCCATCCCTGTGGCATCGGTCCCATCATTGTGGGGCCCAGGGGGCCGGCGCAGCGGCACGCTGAAGCAGCCTGTCGGTCACTTCCAGGTTCCTGTCCTGCATCTTGACCGGTGTTATTAGTGACAGGCTGCTTCGGCGTGCCGCTGCGCCGGCCCCCTTGGTCCCACTACGATGGGACCGATGCCACAGGGACGGGCTCGAAACACTCTATAACCCCTCAAAAGAACAGCAGTCTAGCTCGCTTCCCCCGAGCCCTGCCGCCATAAGCCTCAAGGGGGCTCATTTTGCGGCATCTCCCGGCGGGAGGGTGGCACCCGCACGGGACACATATCAAATGAAAGAGGGGGCGCAGGGCTATCAGAAACAGTCAGCGGAGGGAGTCGGGAGACCACCCCACTGGGGGATCCACACCCCGAAAGTGATGAAGGTGGCGCAGATAGAGCCAACAGAGCCAACAGGACAAAATAAATAGGCTGCATTATGCAGCACAGTTGAGAAAGTGCCTTATCCCATATACTGATGAAGTATATACAGGATTTGAGAACAAAATTGTTTCCGGCGGTGATATTTGGGGGATTTTTGGGGACGGCACAGGAAGTGCTGTGAAGTCACTTCCTGTTTCCGGCAGGTGACGCGGGGGAAATGATGTCACAGGAAGTGATGCCACTTCCTGTTTCCGGTGGTGGCATGACATCACCGGAAGTGACGTCACCGGAAGTGACGTCACTTCCTGTTTCCGGCAGGTGACGCGGGGGAAATGATGTCACAGGAAGTGATGCCACTTCCTGTTTCCGGTGGTGGCATGACATCACCGGAAGTGACGTCACCGGAAGTGACGTCACTTCCTGTTTCCGGCAGGTGACGCGGGGGAAATGATGTCACAGGAAGTGATGCCACTTCCTGTTTCCGGTGGTGGCATGACATCACCGGAAGTGACGTCACTTCCTGTTTCCGGCGGCGCGCGCACTTCGCGCGCGCGCACCCCCCCCCCCAGCGTCCCTGGCTGGCCTTCAGACATTATGGTCACCCTAATTTTAGACCAGCTGGAGTTTCCAAGCTAATTTTGAGGGGCTCAGACTAGTAAATCTGCATAGGATTGCACTGTTAAATTCCTAAACCCAATTATAAATGAAGCTCTGGACATGCTAGAATCCTCATGTGAAAAATTATGGCTATTGTGATATTAATTTTTTAAAGTTACAGTTTCTAAATAACAAAATCCCAATGGGCCTATATCAAGTCCTTTAAGCTATTTATAGCCATAATAGGATAGTTGCTTTGACTTTTAAGTACTTTTTTTTTTTGTATCAAAGTGGGGTGGGGGGGTCTGTTTTTAATTAGTCATATTGTTATGCTCCACTAATTTGATCAAGCTATTCCTTGTTGCACAGGAGCTTTGATATACATGTTATGGTTCTTTGCCCACAAGACTTTGTTTTCCACAGACTGGAGAGCAAAGAGATTCTACATCTGCAAAGAGGTCTGGGCATTGAGCCAGGCCTTCCATGGAAGTGAACTGAGAAATCAGGTAGGGCTCTAGTAAACAAGGGCTCTGTATTAAAGGTGGCACTTTTAATCACAGATTAATGTTTATTGCTACTTTATTGTTGGCAAAGCTTTGTTTCTTACAACTAAAACTTCCTGTGGAAGTTAAAGCTACAAAGAGCCAGAGCCAGGTTACATAAAAAGGTCTCAAAACAGAGCAATTAAGAGGTGAAAATGCAACCAACAGATTAAAATTTCTTCTAGTTTCTTTTCATTTGCAGGCTTGTTATATGTGTAAACTAATGGGTTAGTTAGTTGCCAAAATGTTCATATGATATTATGAGTCATTTTTCATGCTAAGGTAGGCACAACTTATATGTTTTTACTGGTAAATAATTCAAATGGTCCATGAAATTGTTCTACTTGTGGTGAAACTCTTGCCATTTGTTTTGTTTCTTTTTATCAATAGTCTTAAATACTTCCTATAATTATTGTCTGTTTGAAAAGCTTAAATCTTTCTGACTTAAAGGCGCATGTAATAATTTGAGGTTTAGATAGCACATGGCAGAACAGGAAGTAAACACGCATCTGGTATTGTATTTAAAAATAATCTCCAACAGACATGTGGAAACCGTCCAAATTCATGTTGATTCTCTCTCTTTTTTTTCTTTTGTATTCTCTGGAGTAAAGTGACATTTACAATATAGTGATTTACTCTGTATATAATGATACACTAAGCCACTATTCCTTGAAGATAATTTGAAGGTTCAAGATGTGAAAGTAAGAAAATAACAACTACAGCTGGTCAAAATGTTGTTTTCACTGAAAACTGCATTTTGTAGGATAGAACAATTTGCTTTTAACCTAGCCCCCCCCCCCCATGTATGATTACAGCATTTTGTTTAAAATGCTGACTTTTTTCATAGGATCAATAATTCAGGGTTCAGCTAATAATGATTGCAAGATAGATCTACCACAACCCATTCCAGAAGAAGAGCACTTCCACTCATGCAAAAGGAAAGGGGGAATTTCTGCCAATTCTCTTCCCACTGAAGCTCTCTGCAATGCATCCCATACCAATCCCGTGGGACTCCCAAATCATATGAGTGACTTTACTGGAGGATGTATCAAGATGCGTCATGAATGGAACTCTGCTTGTAGTGCTCTGAAGCCAACTCAGCTAATTATATTCACAATCTATACTCATACCTACTTTTCACACCAGTAAACTTCTTACCAAATTGTTCTACAAAGCACTAAATACTGAACAACCAAGCAGAAACTATGATAATTAAGCCAAACAGTGGGTGCATTCACACTACACTAGCTAATGTGTTTTACATCCGGATTTTTACTGTGTAAGAATAGCAAAAATCTGGATGTAAAATGCATTAGTTAGTGAATGCACCCATAATGTGTTAAAAGGGGGGGGGGGTTGCTTCCATACTTTGAAAGATTGAATATATAAATTTGCTTAAAGACATAATATAATAAATAAGCTGAAAATATTTACTCAGGAACCTACTAACCACCACAACTGCCTTCTTGGCAAATTTTATCAGAGATTTTCTCACATAATTTGAAATATTTTCAATGTGCCTTTGAAACTCTTTTTAGTGTGTAGTGACTAAAACAATAAATGTGACTCAAGCTGTTTCCCACACAAAAGTGCAGTATCTAAGGTACAAAACTGTGTATTTTCTTTTCTCCTCTGTTAACATAATTTGGAAATAAATGTGAACACACTTGATGAAATCCACCACATGTCTATATTTCCTAGTATTTTTTTTCATATCCATTTAGATCTTCCTTTGGAAAACCATTGGTGTTTTCTACTGTATAATCATCAGTATGTGGCAAGTTTCAAACTCTAAACAAACAATCAGGGGTCATTTAGTAGAAAAAGAGGTGCTGGAGCTCATTAGCACAACTCATTTGTATATGCCACACACCCCTGACATCACCGGAAGGTGTAATAAATTATATCAGCATCTACCTTAAAATGCTTCTTGAATTATAATTGCCATCATAAAACCTTATTCCCTTCACACTTTTTAAATTACTTTCTCCTATGTGACCACAAGGTTTCCATCTTGTCTACTTTATATGTTTTGATTATTTTACCATTTTTTGTGGAGAAAAAACTTGTGGAGAAAGTTTGTCAAATCTTAGAGTGCAGCAAAATTCTCACAGGGGGTTTGAACAATGGAGCCCAGAATTTGTTTGAGGGGAGGGGGGATGAGAAAGAAAGAGCTCCAGTCCTGTGAGCTCCTGCTCAAAATGAGACCTGCAAATAATGCTAATGCTTCAGTTGTTGTTATTCATTTATTTTGTTTATACCTCATATTTCTCCTCAACGGGGTCCCAAAGTGGCTTATGGCATTCTCATCTCCTCCATTTTGTTCTCACAACCCTGCGAGGTAGGTTAGGCTGAGAGTGTGTGACTGGGTCTCCAAAATCCTAATCTGACCCTCTTGACCACATGTTATGTTGTTTTCCATACTGACAGATGCCATGGACTTGGGGCCAACAACTCCATAACTTATTCTGTCAGCAATTTGAGCCACCTGTTCAAAACAATTCTGCTAGATGATACTGAGAAAATACAGCTGTGCAGGGGTCATTTTGTAGAAAAATAGGTGGCAGAGCTCATTAGCATAACTCATTAGCATAACCCACCACCCCCTTCAAAAGCAACCCGATGCAAGAAAGGAGAGCCCTTGCTCTCCTGGGCCGCCCCCCCCCCACCCAGTCAAAAGGCCAGCAAGCCACCCGTCACCAAAAATCACATAAGAAGTGGAGAAAGGGTGGCACGGGCTTCTCCAGGGGTTAATGAGGGCTGCTGGGGCATGGCAAAGCTTCTGGTGGCTGGCTGGCTGCCAGCTCTCCTAATCCAGGGATTGTTATGCAGCTGCATCTACTATTCAATGAACAAGGTAGGTGGGGAGGAAGAGGGGGAACCCTCAAAAAGGTTCAGAAGCTGTGCTCTTGTTAGCTCCTGCTGAATATGAGGCCTGCAGCTGTGACACATTAAGTTTGTTTAGTCATCATCACTACCATAGAAAAGGCTCAGCTTGGGCTTTTGCCTGAATTCTGTTGGATTTGGTACAAGTCTTTCTCCAGTTCCACTCTAGTCATCCTCCCATTCATTTCATTGCCTGCAACACCTCATAATACCTAAGAACAGTACAGGGGAAGCTATAGGTTCTAAAGGAAGGGAAAACTTTGGAGGAACTAACAATATCTGCTACCCATGTAAATTCCTTATTCCAGAGATCATCTACTGTGATGCCAGAGTATGTGTGTGTGTGTGCGTGTGTATATATATATATATATACACGCACGCACATACACATATTGGCCACTGTGGGACACAGAGTGTTGGACTGGATGGGCCATTGGCCTGATCCAACATGGTTTCTCTTATGTTCAGAGTAGTTGATAGTAATTGCTACAGAATTCCTGGATGACATTATTAAATAAGAAACTATTGGTTTTAGGTCATGGAAATATTTTTGGCTGGCATGCTTATATGTATTATGGGAAAAACAAGTTGGATGGTTTTTTCACATCATTATATAAGAAGAAACTTGTTAAATACCTGGTCAAAATATAAAAAATATGGAGATGAGAGAAAGCCATTATGGATTGTGCCAACGGAAGTAATAAAGCTATCTTTAGATACTGATGAAGAGATGCGGTTAACATTTAAACAATTATTAAAAATACATGGAGAAAAGGTGGAACTAAAATCGGCTGAAGAATTACAATAAAAATATAATTGGTTTCAATTGCAACAAATTAGAGTTTGGTAGAACAGGATATCAAAAATGAAGGTATAAGACTAGAACAAATAGAATTGGAAAGAATGCTGTTGGGGGATAATGAAAAGTTGATTTCAAGAACTTACAAATTATTATTGAAATGGTCTAAGGAAGATGAAGTAGTTAAATCTCAAATGATAAAATGGGCAATTAATATTCATAAAGAAATACAAATGGAATCATGGAAGTATCTATGGAAGAACTCTATGAGGATATCGACATGATATTAAAGAAAATTGCTTTAAAATGTTATATAGGTGGTATATGACACCAAAGAAATTGGCAAAAATGAAAAATCAGGTGTCAGATAGAAGTTGGAAATGCAAAAAACATGAAGGATCTTTCTACCATATGTGGTGGACCTGTGAAAAGGCAAGACAATTTTGGCAAATGATTCAGAAAGAAATGTCAAAAATTTTAAGTTATGACATTAAGAGGTCCCCAGACATTTTTTTGGTTGGGATTACAAATGGAAAGTTTTCTGAAACACGATAGAATGATCGTGTGCTTTCGGCTGCAAAGACATTATTTGCGCAGTTATGGAAGCAAGATAAAATACCAGAAAAATGGGATTGGATTTTGAAAGTTTTGTCTTGGAGTGAAATGGACAAACTTACAAGAATCTTAAAAGACTACAACTTGGAGAAATTTAAAATGGAATGGGAGAAATTTCAAAAATATGTGGAAAAATATTGGAAGGTAAAGGGACATTTAGTGATTTTTGATAACAGTTGAAATCCTGTGGAATAACGGACTAAAATTGCAAAGGGACTATTTTCTTTGGGGGTTTTGTTTGTTTGTTTTCATTATGTTATTGTATTTTTTCTTGATAAGGGTTAAAAGATAAGAATGAGGATGGACTATACTTATTTTATAGAGTTTGGTTTTTCCTTTACTTACTTTTTCTTTTTTGTTTGTTTGTTATAAGGTTTTTAATATGAAGATTCTAGGATTGATACAATTACCTTGTTTTTCTTTAGCAATTTAAGTAATCACCGGTGGGGGTCATGAAAAGGGGGGAGGGGAGGAGGAAAAAAATGTAATGTATTGGTGTTAATTTCGTATCAATTTTTTAAAAGAATATTATAACAATATATTGCAATTTGATAAAATTGTTTTACATGCAGAATTCCTGAGGGTATTTTGGAAACTAATAGAATGTATCAGATGCAATGATTATACCTTGAACTTTAGGATCCCGATCTTCATCAGTATTGTTACCAAAACTGTCTTTGGTCTGCTGAATTATAATACTTTTATTTCAGAAAGCAGACTTTATGACCAGGAAGATCCTCGTGGATCAAGCATATGGTAGATTTTTGTGTGTGTGTATTTGTAAAGCTCGTCTTTACCTACCTTTTACTAGTAAGCCATTTTTCTTCACTGGTCAATAGTTGTATTTTCCTTACACAACAAAAATTATAGGTATGGGCTCTGGCAAATGGCATCGGATACATTCAAGAGAAGAATGTAGCACATGGTTATGTTTTTCATTGTCCTTTTTAGTGCATTTCAATTTTTGAAATTACTTCATCATTTTCTAATACTATTGATGTTTAAAGATTTTGGGAAAAGGCATTGAGCCAGGGATTAATTCATCCCAGTCCCTCTTCAAATGAAGCATGAGACTGGATTGTCTGGACAATGGTAGCCATGTAGGGAGGCTATATAATTAATGCTTCATCTTCATGCTGCAGATTTTGCTGCCTGCTATGGACACATCCTCCTAAAATATTGCAGGACTAGCTAGTTGCCATTCTGGGCCAAGCAGAAATTTGTCCCCCCCCCCCCAGATTTGCAGTGCATAATAACCTCCCCTCCCACCTACTTCATGATGTTCAGGTGTAATAGGACTTAATTAGATTTGGTCTTTAACTGTTTGGGCTGTAACTAATTTGGCAGGGATTGAGCGGATTGCTCATAATAGGTAGGAATTAGCAGCCATCAGGTATGATGAAGGGCATGTCCTGAACAGACTATCACTGGGTTTATGGAAGGGTGGGGCTCAGGAAGGAGCTCCTTTGGTGTTCACTAACATCTTTCTGAACCTGGTTCAGAAAGGTTCAATGGTTTTATGGTGTATTAGGGAAGGGGGCTGTGGCTTGGCATCTCTCAAGTCATTATGTTCAGGCAAATTTAAACACAGATGACAGTAACTGCTGTCTGAGTTTGGGGCAAGGGTGGGTTTGCCAGAACAAAGACAATAATAGCTCGGCTGTCAAGTGGACCCTGCCCCCATTTATACAGATGCATGTCATGGTCCATAACAGAGTTAACAGACGTTATTAGTTAATCAGATGGTCAAATTTTATGAATATAAGAATACTCTACTGTTTTATTGCATTACAGTGCCCCTAGCTCTGTAGAACTCAGGGTCCTACTCTCCATAGACTTTTAATTAACAACCAAGTATTGATAAGGAACAGAGATGAAAGTAAGCTGGTAAGGGCCGGTACCAGTAAGAAAGTGGCAAGAGAGATACTTACCACCTTCTGCTTTGATCCCTCTGAGAAAGAGACACCTAGTAAGAAATTTAAGTTCCTTTCACTTCTGATAAGAGAAGCATTTCATATTAAAAGGTCATAAATATCACTGTAGCAGTTGCTGCACAGCAGGGTGACTTAGGGAGAATTCAGTTCTCTTTTTTATCAGTTAAGCGCAGGGCTTTTTTTCTGGAAAAAGAGATGCTGGAACTCTCAAGAGGGAAATGAAGGAGAAATATATGGGATTCTTTGAAACAATATTACTTACCTTTACTTTAAAACAGTTTCCAAACTTTAGATAGCTAAGAAGCACACAAGGAGTGCCCTGCCAAGGCCACGTGGGCCTCAGCACAGGAGAGGAACCAGCTGGTGGATGCGGTTGAGCAGTTTCAGCTCAGGCCCACCAGGGTTGCAATCCAAGCCATGCTCACCTGGGAGTCAGCATGTGGAGTGGCAGCCAGAGCACCATGCTGTCAGAGGAGAATAGCATTTGTTGGGCAGACTGCAGTTGATTTTCTCTCTCCCACCCAGACATACCCCAGCCTCTCCCCAGGCTCACAGCCTGAATCTTATCCTTGGCAAGAGCATCAAATTCCCTGCACTGTCTGGCTACTTACCCACAGAAGCTACTGGGCATCCCCTTGTTTAAATCTTATTTTTTAAATTTTATTTTAATACTTTTGTGACATCGTAAGTGACATCAAGCTCCCCCAGTGCTCCTCATAAACTCATTTTTTTTTTTTTGAGAATTTTGGTTCCATGAAGAGGTTCTGGAACGCCATTCCACCATGTTCCCTACCCCTTGACACACAACCCCCCCCCCCCCCGGTTAAGAGGGTTTTAACTTGCAGAACTTTTCTTAGTTTGTACTCTCAATATTTAAGGACAAATGCCAAATTTTAACCTACTCTCTGGATCAATATAAGATTGAAAATGCAAACTCCCAAGAGAAAAGAATCATGACATTCCAAATAAAAGCATTATGAATCTAGATCTCCAGGAGAACAGTAGGCCTGTAGGACAGTAATTCAACCTATACTTTGAGCAAGGCAGGCATTGACAGTTTCAGGAAGAAAATAACTGTGTGGTTCTCAAGCTCAACAGCCAGATCCACTAGTTGAAGCACAGCTAGAGAAAGTGTTATGGTTAGAACTGAGAACAGCAGATCAAAGTCCAAAAAAAAGTAACATGATTGCAAAGGTATGTTACAAGTTAAAGAAGTTCAACAAAGTAAGGTGTGCTATAAGGTATTGTTAATCAGCCAGGTTCCTTAAAAGTTTTCCAACAACAGATGGAATTTTTGAACAGGCAATTTCTAGGACTTGGTGAGGTGAAGAGCTGTATTTGGAACAGCTGCACTAGAAGCGTGTCGACACAGCAAAGAACTAGAAATTATGCATACGGCCTTTTAGAAAGAGCTGGAAAAGCCAAATGTTATGTTGGTAGCAGAGCCAGCAGCTCAAGACTTCACACAAAAAGATATGCCAATGCAGTGATATTCAATATGAGAATGTCATCAAGTTCCTGTTAATCCACCTCATACTAGTGTTTTATCTAGTCACAGAAAGATTTTCTCAGTTGTGTTCAGAAATTCCCTCTGGGCTGTTTCTGTTCCTCCTTAATTCTGGGTTTTAGCTGACAGAATTTCTAAAAATTATTCAAGAATCGGAGCAGGTGTAGTTTGCCAAAGCTTTCAGTTCATTTGTATTGTTTTGCCCTTTATGATACTGATGGACACGTGCATATTGATTAAACACTGCAGAAAAGCCATCTTGATGTGATTGGCTCATATAGTACTTTATTAAAACACATGTGCAGTTTTGTAACATTACACAAAAACAATTTTGGTACAACTATATCTACAATAACACCTTGATAAAGCACTAGTGTTTTATTTATTTAAAATATTTATATTCCTCCACTCTATATAATATAAAAATAGCCAATGAGGAGTTTCACCTAAAACATTTGTATCTAGAACCTAATTATAGTAGATTTGTAGTATATTATAGTAGATCTTCTGTAGGGAAGATATTACACAATTGTGGTGACACCACAGAAATTACTGTATCTCAAACACTCACCTTGAGCTCTCAGTAGGCATGCAGAGAATAGCAGCTCAAATAACAACCTTAACTGGCAAGCAAGTTCACACAGGAGAATGAAATCATTCAAGTACCCTGATTCCATACTGTGCAGGGCTTTATAAGCAATTGTGTCCCACAGTGAACTGGCAGCCTATGGAGGTCCATTAACTCTAGGAGAATATGGTTCTTACTCCAGCCAACAGTCCAGTTATCACATTTTGTAGCACCAGAAGCTTCTGAAAAGCTTTCAAAGGCCAACCTATTTTAACAATGCCCACATGAACATCAATTACATAGAGGAGTGAGCAAAAACATATGGACTAAAGGAATCGGAAACAGCCAAAACAATAACAAAAACCCAACAACACATGCACAGTAGTAGGGGTAAGGCTGAATTTCACAAGCTCTCCCATTCAATTAAATTATCCATATACTCAGGGTTTGAATTCAGCAGGAGTTCACAGGATCTCAGCTCCTGAACCTCCAGCAAGGGTCTCCATGCAATGGGGAGTTCTCTTTCCGTTGCAGAGAGCCAATTTGGTGTAGTGGTTAAGTGCACGGACTCTTATCTGGAAGAATCGGGTTTGATTCCCCACTCCTCCACTTGCACCTGCTGAGATGGCCTTGGGTCAGTCATAGCTTTCATAGAAGCTGTCCTTGAAAGGGCAGCTGATGTAAAAGCACTCTCAGCCCCACCTACCTCACAGGGTGTTTGTTGTGGGGGGGAAGGTAGAGGAGATTGTGACCGCTCTGAGACTCTGAGATTCAGAGTATAGGGCGGGATATAAATCCAAAATCATCATCTTCTTCTGCACACAGATCCCTGGGCATATGCAAATCAATCAATCAATCTTTATTGCATTAGCAACAAACTGCCATAGCAACCAACAACCAGACTCAACAACAGAAAAAAAAAAAAAAACCACAATACAATATTCAATACAACAATAGAATTATATTAATCATGATAAAAATTTAGGCTGAATTATCAATAAAATTTATCAAATGACATCCTAAGAAAACAACCCACAGTGCTAAAAAGGAGAGTGCTTATGCAAATGAGATATGCTACTGAGCTCCTGCACCTTTTTTTCTACAAACAACCCCTGCATATATTCACCTTAGTTCTCCCTTCCTCCTCCCCCCAAATCAAGTCACAGTTTATTTATTGATTGGATTTCTAGCCTGCCCTCCCCTACAAAGAAAGGCTCAGGGCTATTACAGCAGCATGATAAAATATAATAATACAATACAAATCAACAGTTATTAAAATCAGACTACAATGTCAATTATAATATCACTTATGGCACCACTAAAAACCAGTATTCCTGAGTCAGTGCCACATATGTGCACTATAGATTACAGTATAAGATGGGAAACACTGGGGAAGACCAATATTGTTAAATCCCTGCTGGCTCAACCATAGGCCTCATTGAACTTATAACAATCCAAAGGTGTTTTCAGGGTGAGAGATGTACAGTGGTAGTTTGCCATTGCCCGCCTCTACGTCACAACCCTGGTATTCCATGGTATTCCATGACGATCTCCCATCTAAGTACTAACCAGGGGCTACTCTGCTTAGCTTCTGAGATCTGATGAGATCAAGTTAGCCTGGTCTATGTGGGTCAGGGCTAATTCTCCCTTATGAGAAGCAAACCCCACCACTGTTTAATTTTTATACTATTTTCTCTTTCGTTGTGCCACCTTTTCACATAATAGTGTATGCATTTTTCAACTTTTTTGTGCATAAAATATAGCAAAAATGTTTGTACAAATAAATGGCATACAATCATGCGGGAATTATTTTAAAATAGTACAAAAGGTCATAAATGAAACTAAAGAATCATCAATGAGGAGAGTTGAAACAGATGACAGTGACAAAGTATGGAATAAAAATGAACTAGATACTTCATCTTATCCTAGATAGCTCTTTATTAAATACCTGGGCTGCCTCGTTGGGGAGGGCGGGATATAAATCGAATAAAATGAAATGAAATGAAATACAGAGAATAATAAAAATTAAAATGAAACAATGAAGGATACCTAACACATCATTTCCACTTTGGGGGCAATACTGGGTCATTCAGAATTCCAAGGGGATTGCCGTGTTAGCCTGTTGCAGTAAAAATAAAGAGGAGACTTGTGACATCTTAAAGACTAATGGAAATACTGTTCATGCATAAGCTTTTGTGAGTCAGATCTCACTTCATCAGATGCATTGACTGTATAGCAATTTACTGACACATTTATAACTAGGGAACAAACCAGCTCACTAGCTAAAGTTCAACATGAATTTTGGTCAGTTCATGGTTCACAAAGCAATGTTTGTGGAAGGATGACAGACCCCCATCCCCAGGCACAAAGCCCATCCTGACATCCCACTGGAGATTGTTAAAGAGATTCACCAGTGGTCTTGGAGCATCCTTCTCCTGATTTATTCCTGAGGCTCTCCACAGAGACAACAGAGCTGTTAGCACTGACCAGACACCACTAGTTGCTAACACTATTTCAGGAGGAGGATTCTGACAGCAGTTATTGGGGTGGAGGGAAGCATCCTCCCCTTCCACATCAAAACTCATTGCACTTTCAACAATGTGATGAGAATTAGGTCTGAACAATTTGAGTTGTATGGAAAAGCTCTTTAAATCTTGAGAATTGGTATCTTTAAGGAAGCTCTGTGAATGACACAGTGTATACAAGTCAGCTAATATTGTCAGATAGGGAGATATATTGATATAATCTATCTTGAAGAGGAATTGGCGTAGCTTGACTTGAAAATATCTAGCAAGGACAAGACCAAGCCATAGGATCAGACCACACTGAACAATTTAGATTATTTGGAACAGTCTGTAAGATGAACCTAGGCTTCAATTTATGGTGATCTGTCTCTCAGAGCTGGATAAGTGAACATCTTTTTTAAATTGGGAATTTAGAATATAAAGAATATTTTCGACACATAAATGGACTGATAACTTTTAATTTTGTGGATTATATGTAATATGAAAATGCACCTTTATTGATGTTGTAAACTGAAAATATTTCTTTCATAGCAAGTTTAATAGATAGTCTCGATTTGTTTATTTAGTTGCATTCATTATTTTGTCACAGCACCACAAAGCAGCTGTCCTTCTCAGCTTCCCTGGGGCCCTGTTTCCACCCATGGTTTGGAAATATTTTTGCACCTTCTCCAGTGACCCTTGTGTGGTGGCAGAGTGCCAGATGTCCCATAGCCATGTCCAGAGGGATGCAAACCCCCAACACCTGTCCTCATCTTTCCTCTGCAGGCACCTGCAAATGATCACCTCAATATGTTGCTGCTGGAAGAAAAAGTAGCAGCCAGTGGGAGGAAGAAGAGATCCACTCCCTCTCAGCAGGGAGAAGTGGAGGGGCAGCAGGAGGCTCCTCTACGAAAGATACTTTGTACTTGGGGCGCTGTGGTTGGGACATCAAGGCAGGCCACCCTCCAAGAGGTCATCCCTATGGGGACACCAACAGTGTCATCCAGATGGGCTGCATGGAGGGCCCAGGAAAGAGTCACTTGTCACATCAGTGAGATGATTGTTGTGGATGGCCAACCCTGTTGTGGATGGCCAATCATGGAGGATGTAGCCTTTCACCAGCTGCAGTGATGCCTTGCTCTTTGGTATTCCATCCCCTTGAAGGTGGAGGATGTGGGGCAACAGACATGGCCAGAGGGAACATTGGGTGGAAGAGGCTGAGGAGGATGAGCCACACCCCAATACCTCTGCCTCAAAAAGCCCAACCAGGGAGAAGCCTCACTATTGGTTGTCAGTGGTGAACTGGGAAGGCAGCAGCTGGGATGCCAGACATACAGTGGTGGAGAATTGGGCAGAGGTTATGGTGAGGGAGTATCTTGCTGAGTCCCCTGAGCCCTCCTCCACCAATATCCTGGAGTACTGGTTATGCAAGGTTGTCATCTGGCCTGACCTCTCTTGTGTGGCTTCTGTCCTCCCACCTGGGAAAAATTATCAGCCCCAACTGCTTTCACCTGAACCTGAAGGGTTGTCATGTTGACCTCACTGAAGGTCAACCTCCCACTGCTGGGCTACAGCATGTGGCCTATGAGCTGTGCCCTTGGTGCATGGGCAGAAGGATGGCTGCCTCTGCCAGGTGGGAATGGGCTGGCTGAGCAGAGGAGCTTAGCTACTGGATGCCGTGGCTGACGACTCACATTTTATACCCTCCCTCCTGATTGTGAACACCTGTCCCCTGGTGGAATTTGTTTGTTTGGTGGACTCAGGGTTCTGAGCCATTCCTCCTGATTGTGAGCACTTCTCTGCATCATGAGAGTGAAAGTGGGTGCAAAGGGTGTGCATTGTGGGGTGAAGATTCATTCACATTCAACCCTTTCTTACTGAAATTCCCCCACTGAGAAAACCCCTTTACTTTTACCCTCCAAAGAAAATCTCCCTCATCCATCACCTACTTCAACTTCATGAAGCAACATCGACTTCATAATGCAACACCTACTTTATGGAACAAAATCCACCTCAGCAAATATCTACCTCAACAAATATCTCCCTGTACAAGCAAGCCCCTGTTTCACTACTCCTTTCCATTGCATTTGTACAATTCACATCAGGTGATCTCCTATCTGTACAATATGTTCTGCTAATGGTGAACAACCAGAGGTGAGCTATGACTGGAGGATTTGTATGTATGGCATCTGGAAGCATTGTGAGCATGCCTCACTGGGTTCCGGTGCTTGCCAGGGGTCTCTGCCAAGCTGCTGCAGGGCTACTTTGAGAAGTCCCTGTCAAAACTCTGTGGATTCTTTCCCTTCAGAACATCTCTTTGGAGACTTGGGGGGCGGGAGGAGTGTCCCTGCCATCTCAATACATGTTTCCATTCCATTGCTGTATAGTAGAATACCACCCAGATTGCTGGGTATGCTCTGGACCTGTATGTCTCAGCCCTGCAGGGGGACTGTAAGAGTTGTGGGCACACTGCCCTCGCTTGTCTTGTTGGGCTAGAGAACCTGTCAAGTGGTGATAGGACTACCTTTGGAAGCCCCTAACAGACTCCGGAGATGTCTACCTTTCTGTCATTCAAAATCTGCTTTTAGTGATTGGGGGGGGGGGGGGGTGCTGGACAGTTCAACATGTGTCTCCATTTCTCTTCAGAGTAAAAGAATATACTTTGGTTGCTCAGTGTTCTCTGGACCTATGTGTTTCAGCCCTTGGAGGGGCTGTGAGAGTGTTGTGGGGTTACTTTGGGGAGTCCCTGTCAATACTCTGGGGATTTTTGCCTTTTTGTCCTTCAGAATCTAGCTTTGGGGAGTTGGAGGGACTGTGAGAGTAGGGGGGGGGGAATGCTTGCCTTGCTTCCAGTGTCTGGCTGGGTGGGGTGTGTGTGGCTGCCCAGGTGAAGTTTGCCTGAGAGTTTGGTGTCACTGTCTTGTTCCTGAGCTGTTTCATAGACTCCTGTAGCTACAGTAGTCTTTTCCAGAAACAGCACTGGGGAGACTTTTTGAGGGGGTCTGTAATTGGAACCCCAGAAATGTAATCTGCCCCCAACATGGAAAATTGTGAAGGAGCAGGAAGCAGGGTGAGATTCCTTGTGCATTCGGGGTGTGCAGCTTACATGAGATCCATTCTATACACTCTGTCTGGTATTTTTCCTGATGGCATCTTCTTTGGGGGGCTTTAACTCAGTCCCCCTATGTACAATCTGTACACAAATTGGAGGCCATGTAGAGGAGCATCAGCAAGAGGTTCCCTGCCAGCTGTATGCCTCTAGTTTGCACAGTGTGTGTTCTACACCCTCTAAACCTCCTAATCTGAATTTGTCATTTCCCCATAAAGCATTTTTCTGGGGGCACATTTTTGTGGAGCCATAACTCAGACCTCGTGAATTCAATCATCACGAAACTTGGGAGGGCAGATAGAGGAGAGTCAGCCAGTGATCCCCTGGAAACTGATGTCTCTAGCACATGAGGGGGGCAGTGTTCTACAGCATCATGTACCTCACAAACAGAACCAGTTTGTTTAGCCCCTAAAAGTTCATGACAGTTCATGGTTCATGAACCAGGCCCATGACAAAGCACAAACTGAACCAAACTGCATTTTCCCAGTTCATGCCCATTCCTATTTAAATCTACAATTACAAATGTGTGGTGGTGAAAGAGGAAGATTTGCAGGAAAGAGACTCCTGTCTTTCATGGTGTACAGATGAGGGAAATGACTTTGGAATTTGAGCTGAAGTAAGTCGAGATAGATGAGTAAGGGTTAACCTGCCTGACTTGGTCTTTGTTTTGGAGGGTTCAGGGGGAACCCATTTCCCACAACAGATAAATCAATCAGTTCACAGTTGTTGAGTGTGAATTGGCCAAGGAGAACAAATATATTTAATGAAAGTACAGGGTGAAAAAGTCATACAAAATTCAAATCTGATGAAGAATAATATGGTTCCACCTGAACCTGCAGTTCAGTCCATTGAAAAACTATGGTTCTATGTTCCAAAACTAATACCTGTATATTAAAGAACAGAGCTACAAGTAGAGTGATCAAAATTTATAATCCACAACTGAAGTGGGGTAGGGGGAATCATGGGAAAGTCAAAAGGTATGTTGTGCACATATTACTCCTTGCCATCTTGAGACATGCTTTGAGGGCTATGAACTTTCTAAAGATAAATTTGGTTCAGCATTCAAGCTTTCTGCCTCCTACAACATATTTAAATTTTAAGTTTTAAAAAACTAAACAGTTCTGGCAGATGGAATAAGGTATAAAGCAAGATGCTTCCCATTCATTTGTAAAATGATCAGTAGGCTGTGGAGGGGAGCAACTATGGCTCAATAACAGCATCTGCTTAGTATGCAGAAGGTTCTGGATTCAATCCTTGGCATCTTTAGCTAAAAAGATGAAGTGGAAAGTTTATTTTTTAAAATGTTAATTACCCCATAAAGAAATAAAAAAGAACAACAATGGTGTCATGTCTATAGATAAATATCTTTAAAGGGTTTCCAAATATCTAAAAAAATTATGTCCATGAGCAATTGGTATCTATATCACCTATGTTCAAATGTTGATAAATTTGTCAGGTCCTCAGTCCATTGCACTAATGGAGGTGGGTATTTATCTAGTAATATAAGTTTTTTAGCAACAGTAAGAGCACAGAGGGTCTATTTTCACTGACCATCAGTTATCCTCCAGGAGTCAGGCAAATAGTTTAAAATTACATAAACTACCTTCAAGGATCAATGGATATTGTAATACAAAATTGATATTCTGATAGTTACTGGATGAACTTAAAGTATATGTTTAAGAGACATGTTTCCTAACTTACAGCACCAACAGTTAGACAGTTTACTTAGCCCTTAACTAAAAAGTCACTGTGGTGTCCTGTGTGTCCTAAACATACTTTTTTTCACTAAATAAGTTGCAGCTTAACCAACATCAAATATTTATAAACTAATATTGTAGATTTCATTTTCTGCGTTAATTTAATAAGAGTTTCCAAGAGTAAGGGAAATTTGGAAATACTTAGTCCTACAGGGGCATATTTAGAAACCTACAGATGTTGCAGTTGAAAATATTGTCATTTATCAGAATTTGACAGGTCAAATTTAGACTTCAAATTCAAAAGAACAAAAACTTGTCATCACAGTCTTTTAATTGGTCCAAAGTAAAAATCTCCCTATCTATCTAAACTTTCCATTAAAAAGACTTCAAACTTGGACTGACTCAGATCAAGTGGAAAGTGATGTGAAGAATCTCTACAATGGAGAGCCCTTGCCAACCTGAGTATACAATACTGACCTTGATGGACCAAGATTTTACTTTACTAAGCGTTACAGTGCAGTCCTAAACAGGTCCCTGACAAGTATAGCTTGGGATGGCACTATTATTTGTTTGCTGGTATGATTATCTTCATTCATTAACAACTCATCATTTCTCAGATGTAGCTGTATCCATATGATGTACTAACCCCATACTACAAGTGTATTCACAACTACTAACATCCGTTGTATCACTTAAACATTCACTGCTTTGTGTGTAGTGGGATGTTCCCAGTTTGCAGGTGGAAAGGGAACACAGGAAGACTCTAATCGGGTCTCTACAGGCAACATTGATATGGACCAACTGAATTGGGAAGAGCATGTGGAATGTGATAATGACAGGAGCAACACTGAGGCCTGAGAAAAGACTTTATAATAATTCAGTTGACTTTGGTAAGCACGGGAAAGAGGGGAGCCATTACTACAAGAGGTATAATTATTGGGGGACTGCCCATCCATGGTAGTCTGGCAAGACACAAAATTGTAATTGCATACTGATAATGGCTGCTATCTGATCTGTTAATAAAGCTTCTGCATATGCTCAAGGAGTCTTATGATAGTATCTGGGCAAAATCTTACACCATCAGGCTTAGAAGGATGTAACTCTGCTTAGGATTCTACTTAGTGACTACAGCAATACAAATAAGTTGTCTTAGAAGATTTTCTTACAGCATGTCAACCAAGATGATGAACACAGTAATATATGTAGGTAATTGTATTATATATATTAATGTACACCTTTCATGTTGTCTTGTTTGTGTGCTAATGCAATATTTACATTGTGCCATGTTTGAGGAAGGAACAATGGTACAACAGAAACAAGCAGCCAGTGAAATGGTAAAACACTGGGCGTTTTCGCACTGACCTTCAAGTAGCGCGACCACCCTCTTCACACCGGAGGATCTGCCCGGATTTCGCACAAGAAGCGCCGGTGCACCCAAAAGAGCCGGCTACTTCCGTCGCGAAACCCGCTCAAACGGAAACCGCCAAGAAGCAGGAAAACGTTTGAGCGGGTTTCGCGACGGAAGTAGCCGGCTCTTTTGGGTGCGCCGGCGCTTCTTGTGCGAAATCCGGGCAGATCCTCCGGTGTGAAGAGGGTGGTCGCGCTACTTGAAGGTCAGTGCGAAAACGCCCACTGCTAAGCAGTAATTTAGGGAGTAAGGCCCCATACCCTTACTGTTGGGTATTACAAGCTAGTGGCTACGAATGAAAGAACCTATGTCATCTAATGCCTATAATTGCCCTAGAACATAGGAAATGGAACATGCAAAGTCATCACCCCAACCTCAGATTCAGAGTACAAATGTGAAAGGTCATGGGAAGAAGCAGCCTTGATCCAAGTCAAAGGAAATTAGCCATCAACTAAAATTAGTTAAAATGAACAATGAGGCACTCTTTGTAACAAAGTTCATCCTCAAATCAAACACCTTCATCAGCTGAGTTCATTTGAGATTCCAGACACAAGAAATCTTTAGTGTTGTAACAGAGAAAGACACATAAGATTTGAAGAAATTTTAAAGTCAGTGTCTCACTCATCAATAAGATCAATGTAGCCCCTTTCTGAGTTATTGACAGACCAGAGTTCCAACACATATGTAACTAAATTTTCTGTCACTGTGTTTTGAGTTAATCACAGTATCAGGACCATCTCCTGCCACAGAAAGATCCCCCCCCCCCCCCACACAAATATTATCAAAAGAAATAAGGTTCTAAAATTCTGAAACCATCAGATATTTTAATTTGACTCAAGAACTCTGACAAGACATACAAACATATACACCCAGGTGGGAAGGTATATAATATCTGGGATTTAGCCATATCTTTCAGAATCAGTTCGGTATAGTGGTTAAGAATGCAGACTCTAATCTGGAAGAACCTGGTTGATTCCTCACTCCTCTACATGCACCTCTACATGCACCCCACTCCTCTACATGCACCCCACTCCTCTACATGCACTGATGTGATCTTGAGTCAGTCACAAATTCTCTCAGAGCTGTTCTCTCAACAGCATTTTGTCAGAGGTCTCTTAACTCCACCTACCTCACAGGGTGTCTGTTGTGGGGAGAGGAAGGGAAAGGAGATTGTAAACTGCTCTGAAACTCTGAGTGAAGGGCAGGCTATAAATCCAATCTCCTCCTCCTCCAGTTTTTCCTAAGAAAAATAAGGACACTACTGGTAGGTGAAAGGACTGACCCTGGAATTGATGTGTCTCCTGTTCCAGATGGGGGTTGCACTACTCTCAAAGGAGCAGTGTTGTCAGTTTGGGATGCTGTTGGAACCTGGCCTCCTGGTGGATAAGCAGGCAGCTATGGTGACCAAATGTACCTGTCACTAGCTTTAGCTGATGAGCCAGTTGTGGCCTTTCCTGAGCAAAGATGATCATGCCACTGTGGTATATATTTTGGTAACATCTGAATTCGAATACTGCAATGAGTGGCATGTGGGGTTTGGAACCTACAATTGGTACCGGCATCCACAATTCAAAGAAGTGGATCACTGGGACTGCATCACTCTAGTCTTGTTCTGCCTACGCTGGTTCCCAGTTAGCTTCCGGTCCAATTCAAGGTGGCATTATTGACCTTTAAAACCCTCTATGATTTGGGACTAACATATCTTAAGAACGGTCTGCTGTACCTGACCACTGTAGTCATTTTCAGGCCAGGCCATCTGAGGTCAGGCCCTAAGAAAAGGATTTCTTGGCAATGGCACCAAAATAATGAAATTCCCTCTCCAGGGAGATCCATCTGTCCCCCTTTTCATTGTCTTCTGCCAGTGGGTGAACAGGTTGTTGTTGTTTTTTTCATTTTGTTTGCCATACCTCCAATAACTATTATTGGTCCTTATAACAGCACGTCTCGCGGTCTCACTGGATCACTTCTATATGCGGCTTATGGCTACTCCAGCCCCTCTTCCGCCTCAGTTCTTCCTTTTGAATTTTACCTCATGACTATGAAATGCAAGGGGTGGGTGTAATATGGATTTCTCACTACTAGTTTCTTCGGGGTTTTTGTTTTGCTTTCAGATGGATATAAACTCAGTTTGTAGGGGACCACAGCAGCTTTGAAAGTTTTCCCAATATACTGGCATCAGAGAACTTTAAAGTAAACCACAGAAATTTATTAATGTACACACATCGTCTTCAACTGGGGAACGGGAAATATATACATGGGCTATATTGTATCTCAAGCAGTTAACAGTTTCTTCATAGTTCAGGCTTTATAATATCAAGTTCACTTAGGTCTCTCAGGTTTCACAGATCATATAGCTTTCACTCTCCAACACTATTCTGGGTTGGCCTCTTGGGTATAATGTGCCAAGTCTCTTAAGTCGACTGGTGTCTCTTTTCCCAGCCCTTCAGACTTCTAGACCAACATCTTTCCCTCAACCACCTCTTTAGCTCTTAAGAGAAGTGTCTGTGTCTGTGACCTCTCAGGTCTTTTACTGTGACTCTTCTCTAGTCACACACAGCCCCGTGGCTGTCTTTATAGAGTGAACAGTGAGCTTTGCTTCTTTCGAAGACTCTCCTCAGCTCCTGTCTCAGCTCCTTCTCAGACCAACTGCTCTCTTCAGCAGTCTCCCTCAGGCTCCGTCTGACACTAACTGCCCTCAGCCGTTAGCTGTCAATCACCTCTGAGAGTTCCGAGCACTCTGGCCCCCACCCTCAGGTCATCTGACGCAGGCTCTATGCGTCCTTAGTTTTCTTGTTAACCCTTTCATTACCGTCACAGTCCTCCTTGCTGGTTTTGGTGTTAGCCATTTCATCTGGTTGTCTCTCATTTACCCTTCTTCTTATATATATGCATTCAATGTAAATCTGCTTGAACAGTGTTTTTGTTTAATAGATGCTTTTAATTATTTTTACACAATGTAATTCAAAATTTGTTTTAATGTTTTTGATTCTTCACAGCCTTTTGGACCAAGCTGGATAGTCAGCATAGTAACATTTTAAACAAATAATGAAATAATAAAATAAATAACTCTATCTATGAGACCCTCAGACTTCTTCCTTGCATTTTCTTGTTCTCTTTCCCTTTCTCATTCACTCCTTCCCATACTCTTCAGGTACATGCAAACAACCTTATGGCATTTTCATGGACAAACCCTGAGTGAAACAGAATTTGGCATTTGCCAGAGATTCTGGTAATTGCTTGAGGATTTGTATTTTAACTTTACTTCCCAAATGTTTTTGATTGCCTTTTCAATTTCTTTTCTGTCTTCCTTTCAATCTATGTCATTACTAAAAGTTAACCTTTTTAGAATAATGGTCTCAATCTTTTAAATACTCCATCACTGTGCAATGTGTATACAAATGCTCAGACTCCAAGAGGCCCAGTGAAGGAAGTGCCAGAATGGCCACACAGGTGTACTTCCCCATGGCCCTTGACAACAAGGAGACTGTGAATGTGCATGGCTGCTAACTGGCCAGAAGTGCACATACTGGGTTGCTGTCATTATTGGCCTATTTCTGAACTTATAAAGCTGCATTTATGCCAGCAGCCTTGATAACCAGTGCCTTGTTTTCAGGCAAAGTCTGTTCTGGAGGTCTTTAAATCTTGATCTCATTCCAGTAACATACTTTATCTTACTTTACAGCAGGGAGCGTGCAGAGCAAGTGTGTCTTTTCGCATATGGGCAACATTGTCTGCCCACATTGCAATCGCCTGCAACCCTGGACAGTTGAGCAGTTGGTCTCCCTGAAGGTCAACTTGCCTCTGTTCGGCTCCCCAAACTTAGACTTTGAGAATGAATGAAGTGAGCACCTACTTGTGCCTGCATCCTCTCTTGGCCCACGCTTGGAAGATGGTTGTAAAACGCTCTCCCACTAAAAATAGACTAGAGTCCAAGGACAGCCCAAAAACTCACTCACAAATTGATTGGCAGTGCATCCCCCCCCTCATCCATCCCCAAACCAAAAGTGAATGATGGTTTAAAATCTGCAAAGCAATCCAAATTTCCCCAGTCCCCATCCACACCTGCCTAATAATACTGAAAGGGCCATTGCAGCCCCCAACTGTAACCGACAGCACCCACAGGCCCAGCCTGGATAACCCAGTTTTTTTTTTCAGGGGCAGTAGGAAGAAAGAGGGAGGTGCCAGTGATGTGATAGGCAGCCAGCAGCCATACAATGCTGAGGTCCCTCTAATGGGACAGTGATAGCTGACGTGTTGCTGCAATTCTGGCTTGCCTCCTCGTGGTGCACCCTGGGTAATGCAAAAAAGCCTGGACCAGCCAACCATCCATCACTCAAGGTGCTTCTTGTTTTGTGTCAGATACAGAATGATGTGGAGCTAGGTGTGGTCCACCGCTTCTCTTGTTTGAGAGTTCTGTTGTTTGGGGCAGGGCTGGAGAGCTGGCATCTGTAGATTGTGTATTCAGTGGCTGGGAAGCTGGCTGGCACCTGGGTGGGAGACCCAGAACCAGCAGGCTTGTTGTGCTTGGCCAGCTCTCCCCGTGTTGTTTGGGGCAGGGCTGGAGAGCTGGCATCTATAGATTGTGTGTTCTGTGGCAGGGAAGCTGGCTGGCACCTGGGTGAAAGACATCACATTGCCCATCACATTGGATACAGTACATGAACTGGAGGCTCTGTGCCTGTTTTCCGGTTTAGCTCTGGACCACTTCGACCCACTCAGCCTGGAGGAAGTTGACGGAATTCTCTCCTCTGCATGCCCAACAACTTGCAATCTGGACCCGTGCCCCTCTTGGCTAATTAAATCTTGCCAGAGGGAGTTTGGATGTCCTTTACGGAACATCATAAATAGATCCCTCCTGGAGGGGCATTTTCCAACACCCTTGAAAGAGGCTATGGTCCGCCCCCTCCTGAAAAAAAGTACAGCAGATCCGGCCAAATTGGCAAACTACCGACAGGTTTCTAATTTACCGTTTTTAGGTAAAATTATTTAGAGGGCAGTGGCATTGCAGTTGCAGGGTTTTCTGGATGATGCTTCCATCCTAGACCCTTGCCAGTCCGGCTTACATCCAGGTCACGGGACGGAGACAGCGCCGGTCGCCTTGGCAGATGACCTCTAGCGGCATCTGGATCAAGGTGGTGTGGCGGTGCTGATGCTGTTAGATCTGTCAGCTGCGTTCGACACGGTCGACCATCGGCTACTGACCCGCTGCCTCGCCGACGTAGGGGTTAGGGGCTTGGCTTTACAATGGCTCTCCTCCTTCCTCGAGGATCGGGGACAAAGAGTGGCAATCGAGGCTGAGCTGTCCCAGAGGTGCACACTAGATTGTGGGGTGCCTCAGGGAGCAGTTCTCTCACCGATGCTATTTAATATCTATATGCACCCCCTTGCCCAGATTGCCCAGAGGTATGGGCTTGGGTGTCACCAATATGCAGATGACACCCAGCTCTATCTGCTAATGGATGGCCGGCCTGGCTGCATCCCAGGGAATTTGGACCTGGCACTGCAGGCCATGGCAACTTGGCTAAGGCTGAGTGGGTTGAAGCTGAATCCAGCGAAGACAGAAGTCCTTTGCATGGGTCGGGGTGCTCTGGGGAGGAAAATACCTCTCCCGGGTCAGGAGCTTGGGAGTTCTACTGGAGCCTTCACTATCAATGGAGGCCCAGATAGCAGCCATTGCTAAGTCAGCCTTTTTTCATTTAAGGCGGGCAAGGCAGTTGGCCCCCTTCCTAGAGCACCAGGACCTAGCAACAGTGATTCATGCAACGGTCACCTCGAGACTGGATTACTGTAATGTCCTCTACATGGGGCTGCCTCTGTGCCGAACCCAGAAGCTGCAGCTGGTGCAGAACGCGGTGGCTAGGCTGCTACTAGGGCTCCCAAAATGGGAGCACGTACAGCCAGGGCTGTGCGGACTGCACTGGTTGCCAGTTACATACCGAATTCATTACAAAGTGCTGGTTATTACCTTTAAAGCCCTATATTGCCGAAGACCTGCCTACCTGAGGGACCGTCTTTCCCCATATGAACCCCAAAGAGCACTGAGGTCAGCAGGGAAGAACCTGCTGACTATCCCTGGGCTGAAGGAAGCAAAACTACAGAGTATTCGCATGCGGGCTTTCTCTGTTGTAGCTGCACACCTATGGAACCAGCTCCCGGAAAAAGTGCAGGCCCTGCGGGACTTTGAACAGTTCCACAGGGCCTGCAAGACCATCCTCTTTGGGATGGCCTTCACCAATTAAAAGATAGAGAGACTGCTTAAGTGATTTTTACCATCTGTTGAAATAGCACCAGGATGTTAATTGTATTAATTTTAGAATTTTAATTAAATTCTTAAATTAGCTATTGCTTTTAAATATTATTGTATAACCTACTGTATTGATTTAATGTTGTTAGCCGCCCTGAGCCTCCTTCAGCGGGGAGGGCGGGATAGAAATAAAACGATTGATTGATTGATTGATTGATTGATTGATTGATTGTGAGACCCAGAACCAGCAGGCTTGTTGTGCTTGGCCAGCTCTCCCCGTGTTGTTTGAGGCAGGGCTGGACAGCTGGCATCTCTAGATTGTGTGTTCAGTGGCAGGGAAGCTGGCTGGCACCTGGGTGAGAGACCCAGAACCAGCAGGCTTGTTGTGCTTGGCCAGCTCTCCCCGTGTTGTTTGGGGCAGGGCTGGAGAGCTGGCAGCTGGGTTTGTTGCAGCCAGATCTGCAGAGCAGACCTTGAGCACATTGTGTTTTGTGTGGCAGTGATGTTGGCATTGGCAACTGGGTTTATATTGGTTCCAGGCCAGCAGGGTTCATAGAGTAGATAGATGGATGTAGATTTGGGTCCTATAGAGATTCTCTGGCATGAAGTTAGGTTTGGCTTTGGGTGCCCCAGGAATTGGACCCCCTGGCCCAATCTTTTTGGGACTTGGGGGTTTTGTAGGGGAGAGTCCCCTGCGGGTTCCCTGCAGTTTTGGAGGCTCTCCGTCAAACCCCCTCCCCTCCAGTAGCCTCTAATTATGCCCTATGTTGCCATTGATTTCAATGGCCCATAGGGTATAATAGTGGGATAGGGGCACCCTCTTTGGGTGCCCCTGGAATGGGACCCCCTGGCCCAATCTTTTTGGAATTTGGGGGGGTTGTAGGGAAAAGTCCCCTGCAGGTCCTCTGCAAATTTGGGGGCTCTCCCTCAAACCCCCTTCCCTCCAGGTGGCTTCCAATATACCCTATTTTGCCATTGGTTTCAATGGCCATAGGGTATAATGGGGCTGTATATTTGGAAATAGCCGCATATCTACTGTATATGCGGCTATTCCGAGTACCGGTATTCGGAAATACATGGTATTCTGAATTTTTTGGCCCCGTGTATTTCCGAATCCATATAAATCCAGTTTTTTTTTGTTTGTTTGTTTTGCACAGCCCTAGTCGGGGCCAGGCTATCACCCAACACAAAGGGGGTTCAAGCCACTGCTGCATCCCCACCACTGACTCCAATCACTGCACCTCTCAATCTTCCTTCTCCTCCCTTAACCTGCATGATTCCCTGGTAGGTTAAAAAGTCCCTGCTTCAGTTGCAGCTGTGGGGGCTGGGTTGCACTGTTGCATTCGCCAGGGATAACACACTCTCCTAGTTTAGCCTGGGGTGAATGAACACCCCTGGTTTCAATGTTGACTTAGTCCAACTTTTCAATGGGCAGAATCTGTAGGAATAAAGTTAAATTTTAAATTCCAGCCAAATGAAGAATGGATAACTTATTGAAACTTATAAGAGTTTACTCAAGGTGGTTGTAAAATGGAATCAAGGGAAGATTTAGTAAAAGAAAATTATAATTGTCAACGATTTATGTATGCACAACTGTTAGAAAGATTCAAAATGGACAGTCATTCATATGGTTATGAAAAAAATAAGACTGTATTTTGAAAAAAAATTGTATAGATGATGCTCACATTGTTGCTAAATATATAAATTATCATTGAAATATGAAACAGAAGAGGAACAGATGAAAGCTTGTATGATAAAATGGGCTAAGAATTCTTCACATGATCAGTGATATCAAAAGCCACTGACGTCCAGGAAAATCACCAGTCTCTCTGTCCATCTCCTAATATGAGTCACCCACCAGAGTGACCATGTTGATTCAGTCCACAATGAGGCCTGAATCCAGACTGGAAGGAATCTAAACAAATGTAGAATAATTTTGGAATTTTATATATTTTTTTCTCATGGCACATATTCCATGTTACTTATTCTGGAATTTATACATATTCATATGCACTCTCATTGGCATGGTTCTGTGCTGTTATACTGGTTAGACTACATCTGCACAGCTGTTGGTCTTCCTCTTCAATATTTAACTTGATCATTTCCTATAGCATTGCTTTCCCACATTACAAGACCAATCCATGAAGAGATCTTAAGGATTTCAAAATGGTTAAAAAGGGATGTTGCTTTGTATTGGATTAAATTTAATAAAATAATTTTTAAAAAATGGGATGTTGTTTTGCTACCTGTAACCAGTTGTGTGTATTTAAACAGGCTAATTAATCATCAGCTTCTGCCCTAGCCAGCCATGTGACCCCAAAGCTAGAGAAGATTATGCCAACAAATCAAGTGCTTGAAACAGCAACTTTGAAATGAAACCCTTTTACACTTTCAAGAACAGGAATATTACACTTGAAGTTCCTGTTGCTGCATGTTAAATACATGCCTGTCATTGGCAAACTGCCAGTTCTAATAATGTTGCTTGCTTATTCTAAGTCTAAATAGATTTCTGAGGCTAACATCATTCCTGATAAACCCTGCCAAACTTCAGGTTTAGATCAACTTGGAATATAGATCTTCTGTTGTACTATATTTGTCAGTTAATCAAGTAACCTTCAAGGTAAACTTTGTCTTTCTTTTAAACTTTGATAGATCTCATAATGCAATCAAATTCCAGTTCCTTATTACTGTAGGCCTGTTCAACTGGTACCTTCAAGGTTTCATGGGTTTCTTCTTGGGTTTCTTTCTTGGCTTATGTAAAGGCAAGAAACTTGCTGGTAGTGGGTAAATATTGCATTTCCCACTGATTTGCACTGAATGTGGGTTCCATCAGTTTTACATTTTGATGTAGATACTCTGGAAGTCACACAAACATCTGCCCTTTTTTTGGCACATATTCTGTACATTACATTAAAACCAGTCAAAATCTGATGTGGTGAATGGATTATTATTTTTACAAAAATTCACTGTATGTACACAGAAAAAAGGAATTAAAAAATGAAACACATCTTGTAGATTCTTGATATTCTTTATTGTCAATCCTTGATACCATATCCTTTGTATAGTACAATATATCCTCAGGTGAGTGTTGATGGTTCATAAAATTTCCTTCAAGTTGTTTATTTGGTTTTTTTTAATGTATTCATTTAACAGTTTATAAACTGCCTTGTCCTAGCTTCAAGTTAACAATCCATCAGAAATTGAACAATATTTAAATACAGTCTGAAAACAACTGAAAAATGCAAGTGCTCAATAAAACTGACAATTAAGTAGAAGAATATTACTTAGCACAATTAAAAGAACAGTTTTACAAACCCTGCAAAATGGAAGCAATGAAGATGCCTTCTGAAAATCTTCTGACAGCTGATTCCACAACTCTAGAACTGTTAACCAATAAGGCATGTGCCCCAACATATTTCTTACATTTTCCTGAATAGGACCCAGATCAAGCTGCCTTGGAACTCCAGCCGCAGCAACATGAGAAAATATGTGCACTTTCACTCATGCTGCCTGGGTAGGGTTGCAAGCAGGGAGCAGTAAAACCACCTTTGCAGCCCTCCTTGGACAGATCCAGGGCTTTTTTTGTAGCAGGAACTCCTTTGCATATTAGACCACACCCTCTGATGTAGCCAATCCTCCAAGAGCTTACAGGGCTCTTCTTACAGGGCCTACTGTAATCTCATGGAAAATTGGCTACATCAGGGGGGTGTAGACTAATATTCAAATGAGTTCCTGCTACAAAATAAGCCCTGGACATATCCTAGGTGGCACTGACATGAGGGATTGTGAATGATTCTTCCTGAGCCATCCTGGCAGGACCCAAGGTACTTTGCTGAGGAAAAACCTCTGCAGACTTCCCTGGACTGTTGGCAGCCACAGTACTGGTGTAGGAAATTACAACAGTGCAAGGCAAGCTACAGATGTTACCTCTTGTATCACTGTCTCCCTACCAGTTGAAAGGCCGCCCAACAGCTGCTTGGATCACTTGGTTAATGTGTTGTGGGTTCATATAAGAGGAGGCATGGGAGTTACAGGTAGTTATTGTCTAATGACCCTGCTGTGACTAATCCAAGCTAGTTTCAATTTAACGGGGGGGGGAGGGTAGCTATTATGCATAGTCTGAACCAGTGGTCTTTGCTAAGTAGTAATGGAACTGGAATATATGAAGAAAACTGAATCCGTTATGAATTTTTGTTGATGTAAGGACTGAAGGCTATAGTGAATATTGTAAGGCAAAGGCATGACAGTATAGGCACACAGAGCTGACCAAGTCAAGCATTGCTAGAAGGCAGCATGAGATCTCAGCAAAGAAAGGCCGGACGAGCTCTGAACAGAATCACAGATAGCAAGACTGAATGCTGTGGTTTAAGGAAGCAAAAAAATGACATCTGTGTTTGGATAGCAAATGGCTAGAGGGCAACACTGCAGTCCTTTGCATATTTATTCCAGTAGAGACATTTATTTCACTAAATCCCCTGACTACTCCAGCAGTTTTTGCCAAGATGGCACCCTCTAGATAAAGTTCTCATCTTTGATCTCATGTTGAGGACATTGGGTTTTTTTACACTGGCAGTTTGTGACTCTCTATCACGGCATTGGAAACTCACCTTTTACATTACCTAATGTTCTCATAACTGTTAATTTAAGGGGGGGGGGGTAGCTCTTATGCATAGTCTGAACCAGCGGTCTTTGCTAAGGAGTAATGGAACTGGAATATATGAAGAAAACTGAATCCGTTATGAATTTTTGTTGATGTAAGGACTGAAGGCTATAGTGAATATTGTATAGGCACACAGAGCTGACCAAGTCAAGCATTGCAAACTGCCAGTGTAAAAACAACTGTTTTGCATCGTTGCTGCCCAAAGCATCTACATTTGTTTCAGTGAGATGAGTTTTGGAGCTGCTCCTGCAACATTTTTCTCCACACTAGTTTTGATTTGGTCTTTTCTCTACAGGTGTTTCAAACTTGTATTGTAGAAGTTTTCATGCATTTTAAAAGACTCCTCCAAAAGCCACCACAAGGTGCAGTAATTTGTATGAGAACTGACAGCACTTGAAATTTTTACATATCATTGCTTGCCTTATCTATTAATTTAAATTTGTATTGTTTTTGCAGTGTTGACACGATTTCCAAGCAATTGTATACATTTTACTAAGCACTGGTATTCCAGCTGCCCTCTGATCAGAGACACCCCTCTCCCAAATTGAAACACTTAAATGTAAAAAGAAAATAATTAAAGCGGAACAGTGGCAAGCGATTTGAAGACTCTAAAACTCTGGATCAAACTGAAAGTAAAAACACTCATAGACAGTACTGCAGACAAAGTCAATACTTCTAGTCAGTAGTTTCATTTAGTGCTACCCCATGGTTTCCAACCACTTCTGAGTAGCATATCAGAGTTTATATTGCTTTTCCCTGAAATGACAACTTGAACAGATTTGGTGGTTGGGGATGGCATAGGAAATTATCTTCATTCTGACTGACATTGTACACATTGCATGAAAAAATAGGTACAGCAAAAACTGTAATATATCCTCTCTGTGGATTGAACATTATCAATAAGTCCAGTCTGAAAGCTGAAAGAATATGTAAGCCTGCAAGTTGTACCCTGAGATCATATACAAACCTTCACTCAGGCATGAAGTATTTCAAACATCTGGCAAGAAACTGAAAAGAAATTGCTTTATTAATTTTGCTTACCATTAATTTTTTGTTCAATGTGGACTGAGAAATCTTTGGCAATCGATCTAAGTTACAACTGCAGTATATTTTGAAGGTTCAAAATGATAAAGAAATTAATTTATCAGAGCACCTGTAGCTTTAAGAAATTGATTCCCTCTGTGGCTGTTGCTAGGCAACTACAGATTCTAGGCTTGGTTCTGGGCAGTAAAAGGAAGTGGGAGGGGATAGGGAATTTTCTGGGGTTGTTTTGGCCTTTGAGAGAAGACTCATTGGGTCTAGAACTAGGGTTGCCAGTTCCAGGCTGGGAAATTCTTGGAGATTTTGTGGTGGAGTCTGGTAAAGGCAGTGTTTGAAGAGGGGAGAGGCCTTAGCCAGATATAATGCCAAACTATCTAAAGCATCTGGAATTTATCTAGAATCTCTATCATCTGGAATTTAGTTGTAACTCCAGAAGATATCTAGGTCCCACCTGGAGGCTGGCAGCCCTAGACCTGTCAGCAACAATAAAGTGACTTGATACAACCCAAATTGTTGATACAACTTGCATGACTCAGCTAGGCCTGGCTGCTCGTAACTGTTCATCAGTAGCTGCCTTATGAAAGCCAATATAGTTAATGCTTAGAGCTTCAGAGTAGGGTCTGGGAAGTTCACTGAGGGATTTTGGGACAGTCACAAGCTTTCAAACTAAACTAACTCACAGGGTTGTTGTTAGGGTTGCCAAGTCCAATTAAAGAAAAATCTGGGGACTTTGGGGGTGGAGCCAGGAGACTTTGGGGGTGGAGCCAGAAACAAGGGTGTGACAAGCATAACTGAACTCCAAGGGAGTTCTGGCCATCACATTTAAAGGGACAGCACACCTTTTTAAATGCCTTTCTTCCATAGGAAATAATTAAGGATAGGGGCACCATCTTTTGGGGCTCATAGAATTGGACCCCCTGGTCCAATTGTTTTGAAACTTGGGGAGTATTTTGGGAAGAGGCACTAGATGCTATACTAAAAATTTGGTGCCTCTACCTCAAAAAATAGCCCCCCCAGAGCCCCCAATACCCATGGATCAATTCCCTATTATCCCCTATGGGAATCGTTCTCCATAGGGAATAATAGAGTGCCCAGTAGACATTTCCCTCCCACCCATGCTTTCTAAAGGGGGGAGGGCCTCCAAACCAGGAATCCCCTGCCCCTTCCTCCCTCTCTCACATACAAATACTTACTAGATCTTCTTCCTGCAGAACTTTGCTTACTGTGAAAATGAAAGCAAAAGAAAGGGAGGGGCCGTTCTCCACGGAAACTATTACTGACCCTTTCCAATGAAACCCTTCCTGTTTCCTGTTTCCTACGCAGCCTTAAAGGCACACATTTTACAAACGGATCAGTTTGCAGGTTTCTAAACCTGCAGGAGCTCTACAACTACATGATGCCTACATGCATGTTCTCCCCCCGCTTCTGGATTTTTGGAGAGCGGGGGAGGAGGCTGCAAATTCAGTGGTCCCCCGCAAGGGGGGGTTGGGAAGCCTAGTTGTTGTGTGGTGACATCATCCAAAAGGGCAAGATACAAATCTAATAAAATAATAATTAATTAAAAAAAATAAAAACCCATCATGTGAATGACATTCCTGTTTGGGGGTGGGATTGAAACCCCTAAAAATGGGGGGAAAACCCTCTGAAATCTGGGGGCTGGCAACCCTACATATTTCCTAGGTGGAGGCTTCTGGAGGGGGCAATAAAGGTTTTGAATGATTTATTGGTTCTTTCTGCATGTTCTTGTGGGTTCTCATTTGTACATATATACATAAATTGCTGAGTGCTGCTATTAAGTCAGGAGCCAAGTGCTACAGGAGTAGTCCTTTTGTCTCTGTCTCTGTCTCCTGGTATTATCTGGCAATCACAATGAATCTTCCTCTCCTCTCAGTGGAGTGTAATAACAATAGCTATTGACTTTCCAGAAAACAACTACATGATTCATTCCTGAAGCTAGTTCTAGAGCCAATCTCTACAATATACAATTAAGGAATCTCAGGTGTACAGATCCTAAACATCGTGTAGCAGAGCTGTGCACAAAACAGAACCAATAATACAAACAAGTATTTTCACCATTCAAAGATAATTCAGCTTGAAGTATATTACTTCATTTACATAAAGATACAAATTCAATCCAATCTGTTGATTTTTGCAGCTATTTAAAAACAAGAACGGAAGAAGAGTCTGAATCAGACCAGTGTCCATCTAGTCTAGTATCCTGTCTCGCACAGTGGCTGCCAGTTATTGTGTAAGTTCACCAACAGATCAAGGCCTTCTTCTGATGGTGCCTTATAGCAAAGGTATTCAGAGGTTTTGTGCTTCTGAACATGGAGTTTTCCTTTACTTTCTATAGCTAGTAGCCACTGACGAAGAAGATATTGAATTTATATCCTGCCCTCCACTGAATCTCAGAACGGCTTACAATCTCCTTTACCTTCCTCCCCCACAACAGACACCTGTGAGGTGGGTGGGGCTAAGAGGACTCTCACAGCAGCTGCCCTTTCAAGGACAACCTCTGCCAGAGCTATGGCTAACCCAAGGCCATTCCAGCAGATGCAAGTGGAGGAGTGGGGAATCAAACCCGGTTCTCCCAGATAAGAGTCCGCACACTTAACTACTACATCAAACTAGCTCTCGTGGATCTATCCTCCATGAATTTGTTTAATCCCCTTTTAAAGTGTCGATGCTTGTAGGCATCATTACATCCTCTAAAAGTGAATTCCACATTTTAATCATTCAATATTGTAAAACTAGCTAGGTCCTTAGGTCCATGCAGCAAATGAATCCAAAGACTGCAGTAGTACATCTCATTTTGTTTTCTTTTTACTAAGTGCCTTTAAATAACCAGTGGTGGCAGCAGGCAAAGTGGGTAGCCTTGAAAATTCTTATCCAATAGAAAACTTGTGCAATTGTGCAAATGGTATCCACCCATATTTACTCAGGTGTATCAGAATAGCTTATTAAATTATTGGGTAATAAAGCATGAAGTGTACAGGTCACATTTTCCCCCAGTGGCACTTGAATAGCAGGTGGAGCTTCTTAGTAGATTATATAGTATTTAGTGTATCAAAATTCACATTGATCCCTGTTACATGCCTGAGCTGTAAGCTCACTTCCAGATCATACTTTGCTTCTCAGATCAAATGTTTTACCAGTGACAGTACAGACATGTGCTTCTAGAACAAAAAGGTTCTGAATGACTCAAGCAAGCAAAATAAGTAAAATAAACTGGGACCTGCCTCCCCACAGCCATCTCCTGGCATAGTTAATGTTGATATTTATTGTATTAGATCATTTGATATTTCCTACAGGTACCAGTCTTTTTCAGGGCAGGCAGTGCTTTTGGGTGGCCTGAAATAATCTATGTAAAGTTGGAAATCCCCTTAATTTCCAAACTGTTTATAGGCATTCTTTCTCCTTTGTTGCTGCTTGGGCACTATTCTTCCTTGTCTGTTTGTTCATTTTCATTTGAGTGACTTCAGCCGATCATGTAATAATTACGAAGGCATCATGGGATGACATAACCAATAATCTTTGGCTGGTCTATGAGCTCACTGAAGCAAAACCAAACAGTAGAGACTGAGTGCAGTGTTTCCTGATCTAAACACATGGGGGATCCCAGCCAATCAAAGTACCAATTTATCTTAATTTAAATGAGCTTCATTGTCAAATCTTAGCAAAAATTCAGAAAGAAGGGTCTTTTCGCTGCTGCCAAAACTGTTCACAAAGCCCCCCTCTCCCCACCCTTGGCTTAGTCCTAAATGTTACCATTTGTGCTGTTAAGAAGTGCAGAAATGTATGTCACTTGTATGGACTGCTGACAAGCAAAGAAACCTGTGTGATTGCATGTGAAAATGTGATGTGACTTCCAGTTACACCCTGTCTAAAGTTGTTGGCACTTGCAAGCTCCCACATTCCGTTGGCTTGGCTGACAGGCAGAACTCATTTGAGTTGTAATGAAACATTTCCAACTGGTGGGCTTCACTGGGGCAGGTGACAGGAAATAATTAACCAGGCTCTCTTTCCCTGCCCATGCCTCATGCTTTAATTAATATTGCTTCTTAAAATAAGAAGTTGTTTACTTCAGCAAGCTGATTGCTACGTGCAAAAAACATCTGAGACACAACTGTGCCCAGGGGATTGCATTAACTTCATTGTTTATTATAACTACAAACAAAGAGCTGCAAAAGCTCATCTTGCCATGAGGCATCCTGACAATCTGCCAGTTTAGTCACCAATAATAATGAGATTGGCACAAGCAATAAGCTCGGCACTAATCTAATGAGAGCCTGTTTCAATTGCCCATTGATATTACTGCAGCTGCTAAGCACCCGATGCTTAGGCCATACAAACAAGAGGCATGTCTCCAATCAGCTGAAAGATAATTATCCTCTCAATATGTCCTTGCTTGTGTGCAGACGTGGGCTTGTCTTTTTTCCCTTTTCCCTCTGAGAGTTCATGCAGGCAAAGCCCTTCTAGTCAACTGTGTAAAATGGATGGGGTCACCTCTCTGTGATGAGCTTGAAAAGTTTCAATTAGTTTTCTTCAGCAAGCATCCATGCAGATGGAAACATGCATGTGATTTAACAGCTCATGCTTCCCAGAACTATATGATGTCACTTCCTTCACTTAGTTCCTGCAGTGAATACAATTAGGAACTGATGGGCAAATGACATGATTCTACTGCTAATGAACTTCCCTACTGTGGACAAGTACAGTGCATTACCCTTTCGTTCTTCAGACTCTTTAATTATCACTTTTTTTAACCCCCAGCATGATTATTATACATGCAAACATTTTTGAAATTAAGTTATCTGGAGAAGAATTAACTACTTCTACTCAGGAAACCACAAGTTATTGAGAAAGCAGTGAAATGTGATTTAATTTCTACAGAAAAAGAAACCTTGTGCCTACAGTTGAAATCCTTACAAATAATAATTTCTATTATTCTCTTTTTTTCACATCTCTAGCTGTACAGGGGCAAGTTATTAGCATTGTGTGTATGCAGAAAAATAGCACACGATTTTAAAGTCGGATGGCACATTGTGGCTGAATCTTATTTCCACTGATTGAAGTCACATTTATTTATTTATTTTTAGTATTTCTGTACCGTCTCTTCAGAATCCTGCTCAAGGCAGCCTGCAATTAAAACAATGCCACAATATAAATACAAGCCATTGTACATAAACAGCATAAAAATCATCCGTAAAACAGAAGCAGACCATTTCATAAGAGAAACTCTGGTTAAAAGGTTGCATTTTGGCCTCGGACCTAAAAGAAAGTTTATCACCTTGTCCCTTCCCACGGTTAGAAGAACCAGAATACACATGCAAAAGTATAATAACCATGCTTTATTTGCATAGTTTATGCAGGTCATATAATGTGACTTTTCTCGTCACAAAATACACACCAGTCTTTTAATTGTAAATATCTTATTTCTAAACAGACTTTACATGGAAGCAAATTACATGGAAAGTGACTATGGGTATAATCCTAAAAACCCTGTTGAACAAAATGGGACTTATCTGTTTAAGATTGGTCCTTATGTCTATGAGATTGTCCATGCTCATTGAGCACAGTGGGATTCAATTCTCAATATGCATGCATAGGACTGTGAAACACTATTGAGATCATCAGTATGACAGGAATTATGAGATTTAGGAAACATATTTCAAATAGAATCCCAGAAGTTCAGGCATTCTCTGACTTGCGGCTGAGAGTTGGTGTTTAATCACCTCTGCCCTCCAGCTCTGATCCAATAGTCAAAGTTTAGCCACCTGTCCCCATTTCCCCAGGGTCACCAGCACAGAAGAAGGTTCATAAAAACAGGCTAGGCATCAGAGTGTATGCCTCACTGCTCAGTGCCAGGTGCCTGCAGACACTGGAGAAAAATCTTCACAGGTTAAGCACTGAGAAGCTGGCTGCATGCATCCAGTCTCGGCCAGTGGCTATAAAGACTAACAAGAGAAGCTCATGGGCACGTATTTGCTAACTGTCTGGAAAACTGCCTGGACTGATATATGGTAACTTGACTCCTGGATTGTTTGTTTCTGAAAATCCCTCCAGTTTTGTGACTACTGATGCTGTAACCATAGAGGATGGTGTGGAATTGTTTTCTGTGGCCCCAGAAGGTAGGACCAGAACCAACAGGTTGAAATTAAATCAAAAGAGTTTCTGGCTCAACATTAGGAACAACTTCCTGACTGTTAGAGTGGTTCCTCAGTGGAACAGGCTTCCTTGGGAGGTGGTAGGCTCTCCTTCCTTGGAGGTTTTTAAACAGAGGCTAGATAGCCATCTGACAGCAAAGAAGATCCTGTGAATTTAGGGGGAAGTATTTGAGAGTTTCCTGCATTGTGCAGGGTGTTGAACTAAATGACCCTGAAGGTCCCTTCCAACTCTGATTCTATGATTCAGCTCCAACCAACCTCAGAACAGCTTGTGGCCATCCTTTACTCTCTCTTTCACAGTATGGGTATGAATGGAATGGCTCTTTCCCCAGCAGACTTGGCTGTCCAGAACTAAGCACACCAAGCTTAGGTACAATGCAAGGTACATTCCTGGTACAAATGCAAGCTGTACATCTAGCTTCAAGAGCAAGATTTTCTCAACAACAAGAAAAGATCTGTTTCATTCTGAGCCTCTTAAAGGGGAAAGCTGCCAAGTGGGCCACTTCACTGCTTCTTTCTAATTCCCTACTTTTTCCAACTTTGTCACCCTCATGAATGCAGCATTTGCTGACCATTAAAAGGCTAATTAGGCCAACTGCCACATTAGATGTTTACATCAGGGACAGGTTCAGATAGTCTATACCAGGGGTGTCAAACTCATTTGTTATAAGGACCGGATCTGACATAAATGAGACCTTGTTGGGCCGGGCCATATGCTCAATTAAATATATATTTAAAAAAAAATAAAATAAAACATACTTAAACCATTAGTACTCGATGGTCTTAAAGGTGCTTTCTTTGTATCTCTCCCATGGGATCCAAGGAACTGGTCAAAGGAAGTCTGGCTCTTTCCTTCCTTCCCCAGGGGACCAGGAGGGAAAGGAGCCTCAGCGGAAGAGAGACTTGGCTCTGCTGTGCAATTGAGAAACCCTGGTAAAGCAAGCTTTTCCTCTCCTCTCTTCCTCCCCAAGGGAGAAGCCTCAGCCAATGGAGAAAATAGAGGCTTTGCTCTGTAGCTCCTGTGTGATTGAGCAAAGCCTGGCAAAGCAAGCTGTGATGCAAAAGAAAGCAAGAGAGAGGGAGAAGGAAGCAGATGACAGCCAGATGCTCAGGGGCCTGATTCGGCCCTGAGCTGCATGTTTGACACCCCTGGTCTATACCATGGAGTTCCAGCTACTGGCACAAGGCCTGTAGTGGATTGAGACCCCTCTAATTGTCCAGTACTTGAAAAGTTTATCAGATGAATTGCTAGATGAAGTGGCCTGGGTCAAGAGTCCCACAACCCTGAGACTTCCGGTTTTGAGTCATGGAGGATTGAGGTGCTTCTCAGTAGAGGAGCAGACCAGAGCTTCTGTTCTGGGTAGAGAAGGCGATCCTAATGCCTGCTGCCTTCTTCTCCTAGGCAGGGAGAAGTCCAAGACATGCATATTAAATTCTGAGGGGATTCACTTTGGCTGACAAGGAATTCTAGTGGGGTTCCTTTTTGGCTTTGAAGGGTCCCCAGAGAAGGATTGCATTCCAACGTCTACAGAGGACCTCTGAGGTCATTTAATTGACTTAAATTCACCAGGATTCAAAGCTTCTTTGGAACTGAATAACGTCTATTTTTGAAGAGAATGGTGTTTAAAAGGATCGCAATTCTAAAGGTAAAAGATCTTTATCTATCACTCCGAGACTAAAATAAGACCTATTGGAAATAAATATAAAGGTCTGGATCCAACTATGTTATGTTAAAGTAAAGAAGATAAAGGAGGGGGTAAATTTGGGACTAATGAACTTGGAGAAATAAAGTTAAAAGAAGGAAAACAACTGTTGTTTTGAATACCTGTGGTCGGGCTAGACAACCTCCTCCAAAACAGATCTGCTGAATTGTGGGATGTCACAGGAAATGACATTATAGAACTAACGCGAGATTTCTCAACCATCGAAAACGAGATTTCATGGCAAGAAAGTAAGGAAGTGGCCATTAAGAGAAGGGAAAACTGCAAGCCTCCTAGCCCTCTCTGGGACTATAAATCATAGAGAAATACTGGCGGCCATTAAAAAAATGTCAAAAGTTTAAAAAAAAAATTAAAAGTAAACGGGACTTTAAAAAATAGTGGAGCCGGCAGATATCAGCATTAAAAGGTGAGATCTATTGGACTAGATGCTTTGATTCAATTTTGGAGCACTCCAGGAGAAAAAGGATTTTTTTTTTTTTAAGGGAACAGAAAAGCCACGAATGCCATTTTGAAGAAAATAAAACTTAAAAAAAATAATATCTTGACTTAGGAGCCTCTGAGAACGGCGATTTTAGGCACATCTAAAAGGGCATGCCTTAATCTATAAGACTGTGATATTGAAAATTAATTTGATGAGGTCAGCTTCAAAGCCTATTTCAGTAATGGGCAGACAGTGATGTGTGTGAATAAATCAGGAGCAAAGCAGATTCGTACGAGGGCTAGGACACTTGAAGAAGCAAAAATGTCTAAACGGCAGGAGGCAATAGAGGCCATGGAGGCAAGATTGGTAAAAGTAATAAAGGACTCAATAACAGAGAGTAAGAAATAATTTAAAAAATACATTGAATCCAGTGCAGAGATGATTAAAAAAGAATTTGAAAAAGAAATTGAGAATCTCAGAAAAGACTCCCAAGCAGCGTTAAAGAAAGTGCAGGAGGTTGAAGAAAAGGTGAAAGACCAAGACTCAAGAATTGACACAGTGGATTCCATTTAAAAAAAAATGCAGGAGAAAGCAGCGCTACAAGACTGTAAACTAATGGAAAACCAGATATGTTTGAGAGGGGTGCCTGAATCTATTGAGACTGATTTAAGGACATACATAATAAGAATCATTGCTGAGTTTTTGGGGGATGACCCTGATGAAGATAGAATGATAATTTGGTACATGCTTTCAGCTGCATGGACATTAAATGCACAGATGTGAAAGCAAGTTAAAATACCAGAAAAGTGGGACTGGACTTTAAAAGTTATGCTTTATAGTGAAATGGACAAGCTTACAAGAATCTTAAAAGAATATGATCTAGAGAAGTTTAAAAATGAGTGGGGAAAATTTCAAAAATATGTTGAAAAACAATGGAAGGTTAAAGAATATCTGGCGATTTTTGACAATGCTTGAACTTTAGAGGAATAATAAATTGACTACAGTCAAAAAGCGAGACTATCTGAACATATTTTTTTCAACTTTTTTTATAAGGGCTAAAGGATTATAATGAAGATGGAGTATAATTATAACATATGGTTTTTTCTTTCCTTTTTTCTTTTTGTTTTAAGAATTTTTTTAATGAAGATCCTTTAACTGATAAAATTACCTTTTATTTTTAGCAATTTAATTAAAATACACCATCTGGGGTCATGAAAAGGGGGGGAGGGAGGAGAAAAATGTAATGTTATTTGTATTAGTTTTTTATAAGTATTATTACAATATATTGCAGTATAATAAAAAAAAATTGGTTTTAAAAAAAAGAGTCCCACAACTCTTTCCACCCTGATCTTGCTCTGTATGCATATCAATGGACACTTGGAAGAGTGAAGGGAGGCCCATGTAGAAGCTCACTCTAGAATGGACCTATCATGAAGTTCTGTTTGTAAACCACTAACAGGGCAAAATTCATGATGAATTTTGCTTTGTAGTCCAGTTCAGGCGCATCCCTACCTATCTGTTTCTGGAACGATTACGGTAGGGTCAAGGGAGCCCATGCAACTGGAGACTGCCCAACCCTGGTTGTCAAGGGAAGAAGAAGAGCAATGCTTCCCTTTGTACTGGCCACCCAAGAGGCCTTCCATGAGTTAAAAAAAAAAGTTTTACCACTAAACCATTGCTGAGCTACCTGGATCAAAGCTATCCGGTTTCTTGGTGAAACCAACAAGTGCAGTGATTTGAGCTATCTTTGTCCCAGCAGGATCCAACCACCTGGCCCTTACAGCCTTTTGCCTACTACTCACAAGAACTCATTCCCACTGAGTGTACAGTCTAGGAATGGGAGCTCCAGGCAATTAAAGTAGTAGTAGTAGTAGTAGTAGTAGTAATAATAATAATAATAATAATAATAAAATTTAATTTATATCCCGCCCTCTCCGCTGAAGCAGGCTCAGGGCGGCTTACAAGACATAGTACATCGTACAATGATACAACAATAAAATTCAAAGCGATTAGCAATTAAAATACAATTACATATAAAACAACATTTAAGTTAATAATATAAAACCACAATATAACATAATATGGTGCTACAGTCTTGATGTGCGTATAAACATAGCTTTTATGGTGCTGATACAATGGTTCCACTTTAAAAGGCCAGCTGACAGAGGGCGGTTTTGCAAGCCCGTCGGAACTGATTAAGATCTTGTAGGGCCCGTACCTCCTCTGGCAGCTGGTTCCACCATTGGGGTGCTGTTATCGAGAAGGCCCGCTCACTTGTCATTTTTAGTTTGGCCTCCTTTGGCCCAGGGATTTTCAGCAGATTTTGTGAGCTAGATCTCAGTACTCTCTGGGGAACTTATGGGGAGAGATGGTCCCTAAGGTAGGAAGGTCCTAGGCCATATAGGGCTTTAAAGGTGATAACCAGCACCTTGTAACGAACTCGGTACACAATTGGCAGCCAGTGCAGTTCCCGCAGCCTAGGCTGTATATGTTCCCGCCTAGGGAGTCCCATTAACAGCCTGGCTGCCGCATTCTGCACTAGTTGCAGTTTCCGAGTTTGACACAGGGGCAGCCCCATGTAGAGGGCATTACAGTAGTCTAACCTCGAGTTGACCGTTGTATGGATCACTGTTGCCAGGTCGCCATGCTCCAGGAAGGGAGCCAACTGCCTCGCCCGCCTAAGATGAAAAAAGGTGGATTTAGCAGTGGCTGCTATCTGGGCTTCCATTGTCACTCCAGTAGCACCCCCAAGCTCTTGACCCTGCACACTGCTTCCAGTGGCACACCATCAAAAGCCAGTAGGGGGATTTCCCCTCCCAGACCGCCGTGGCCCAGGCAAAGGACCTCTGTCTTCGCTGGATTTAACTTTAACCCACTCAACCTAAGCCAACCTGCCACAGCTTGCAATGCCAGGTCCAGCTTTTCAGGGACATTGTCAGTCCGCCCGTCCATCAGTAGATAGAGCTGGGTGTCATCATCATACTGGTGACAACCCAGCCCATATCTCTGGGCAATCTGGGCAAGGGGGCGCATGTAGATGTTAAATAAAATCGGGGAGAGGACCGCCCCCTGAGGCACCCTACAGTTAAGTAGGTGTCTCTGGGATAGTTCTCCCTCAATCGCCACCCTTTGTCCCCAACCTTCAAGGAAAGAGGAAAGCCACTGCAAGGCCAGCCCCTGAATCCCTGTGTCGGTGAGGCGGCGGGTCAGTAACTGATGGCTGACCATATCAAATGCAGCCGATAGGTCTAACAACAACAGTACCGCCGAACAACCTCGATCCAGATGCCGCTGAAGATCATCCATGAGGGCGACAAGCACTGTCTCCATCCCATGGCCTGGGCGGAAGTCGGACTGGTATGGATCTAAGGTGGAAGCATCATCCAGAAAACTCTGCAACTGCAACGCCACTGTCCTCTCTATAATTTTGTTCAAAAAGGGCAAATTTGAGACTGGCTGGTAAAGCGCCAATTCGGTTGGATCTGATGTAGCCTTTTTCAAGAGGGGGTGGACCACAGCCTCTTTCAGAGGTGTTGGAAAAAGGCCCTCTGAGAGGGAATCTATTTATGATGTCCCATATAGGACATCTTAGCTCCCCCTGGCAAGCTTTAATTAGCCAGGAGGGACATGGGTCCAGATCACAGGTTGTTGGATGTGCAGTAGAGAGGATTCTGTCAACTTCCTCCAAGCTGAGTGTGTCGAAGCAATCCAGAGTCAAACCGGAAGACAGGCACGGGGCCTCAAGTTCACACACTGTATCTAATGTGGTGGGGAAGTCGTGGCAGAGCGATATGACCTTATTTGCAAAAAAATTTGCAAAAGCCTCACAGCCTATTTCTAATTCCTTAACATTTGGCCTGCCTTGTGGCAGTGTTGTGAGATTCTGAATTGTCCTAAACAATTGTGCCAGGCGCGAGTTTGCAGACACAATCTTAGTCGCAAAGTATATTTTCTTTGTGGCTTTGACTGCCATCTCATAGGACCTCGTAAACTCTCTATAAGATGTTCTAGTCGCTTCATCTCAAGTACGCCGCCATTGCCTCTCTAGCCGCCTGAGTCCTCATTTCAGCTGGCGTAATTCCGGGGTGTACCACGGAGCCAGCTTAATGCGGGGTTGCAGAGGGCATCGAGGTGTGATCTCATCAATGGCTCTGGAGAGCCGGCCATGCCAGGGATCGACCAGATCATTGAGAAAATTGCCAGGGGGGCAGGGATCCCATAGAGTCATTTGGAACTGCTCCGGGTCCATCTGACTCCGCAGGTGAGCCATAATAAGTTCGTCGCCTAAACGGGTTTGGAGTGGAGGATCCACACGAGCCCTGAGGGCAAAGTGGTCTGACCATGGCACCGCTTCTGCAGTTATATCATCCATCATAACCCTGGCCACAAAGATCAAGTCTGACATGTACCCCGCCTGGTGGGTGGGAGATGTAACAAGCTGAGAGAGTCCTAGTGTCGCCATGGATGACACTAGGTCCGTCGCCTGACTAGAGGCTGAGTCATCAGCATGGACATAGAAGTCACCCAGGATCACCAGCCTTGGGTACTCCAATGCCCAGCCTGTTGCATTCTCAATCAGGGATGGTAAGGCATTGGCTGGTGCGTTAGGCGGATGGTACACCAGCCAAATCGCCAGCCCCTCTCCAACCTCCCATGCCAGACCGGCACATTCAATACCCTCGATCTCTGGGGCCGGGAGAGCCGTAAAGGAGTAAGCCTCTAGTATGAATAGGGCCACTCCTCCCCCTCACCCGCTTGTCTGCGATTGGTGAAAGACTGAGTAGCCCGGGGGAGCTGTTTGTGAGAGAGCCACTGTGTCTCCCTCCCAAACCCAGGTCTCAGTCACGCAAGCCAGGTCCATGTCCTGCTCGAGTAAAAACTCTCGGAGAACAGAGGTCTTATTGTTGATGGACCTGGCATTGCATAACACCAATGATGGAGGTGAGTCATTCAACCTGGCCCCTCTACCTGTCACCCTCGGGATGGGACGCAGACTGGAAGGTGGTCGAGCACTATCTGGTTTTGGTCTCCTTCCCTTGTATCGGTGTCTGTTCCCACCGTCATACCTCCCCCTCCCCAGCAGCACTGGAATCCCTAGGCCAGTCATCTCCTGTTGGTGGCTACTTCTGTCATAGACACTACAACTACACAACTCACACACCACACTTGGTTAACTCCCCAATCCACTCCGCCCCACCAGCTGCCAATTCTCAAGTCAATCAACGCAGTTAAAACCCTACCCACAATCTCCCTTTTAAATTAATTGGCTAAAATACTTAATTTAATTCTAATGGCTAATTCTCTCTCGGCTTGACTTCGCGAACGAAGATTTAAGAAAGGTGCAGTAGTCCATGTCTGTTGCAGGCTTGCTGGTGGCTGACAAGACCAATGCAGGACAGGCAAGTCTGGCCACAGCGGCTGCAGGGAAAAGTCTGATTTGGGGTTGGTGCTGTAGCAGTACGATGCTTCCTTGATCTCCTTTTGTCCTCAAGACCAGCTATGCATGCGTTCTCAAAGGAAGAGACAGCCTGGTGGATGGTGTGCCTCCATGCTTTGCGATCTGAGGCTAGGTCAGACCACTGGTGATGGTTAATGCAACAGGTAACAAGGGATTTCTTCAAGGAGTCCTTGTACCTCTTCTTTGGTGCCCCTCTATTTCGATGGCTGGTGGAAAGTTCGCCATACAGGGCAATCTTGGGAAGGCGGTGGTTTTCCATCCTGGAGATATGCCCTGCCCAGCGCAGCTGCGTCTTCAACAGCAATGCCTCGATGCTTGTAACCTCCGCCCGCTTGAGGACTTCAGTGTTGGTCACAAAGTCACTCCAGTGGATGTTGAGGATGGTGCGAAGGCAGCGTTGATGAAAGCGCTCAAGGAGTTGCAGGTGATGACGGTATAAAACCCACGATTCAGAGCCGTAGATGAGGGTTGTCATCACAACCGCTTTGTAAACATTGATCTTTGTGCCTTTTTTCAGATGCTTGTTGCTCCACACTCTTTTATGCAGTTGGTCAAATGCACGGTTTGCCTTTGCCAGCCTATTGTCAATCTCCTTGTCGATCTTGGCGTCTGAGGAGATGATGCACCCCAGGTAGCTGAACTGCTGGACTGTCTTCAAAACTGATTCACCCACAGTAATACAAGGAGGGTGATAATCTTCCTGGGGTGCAGGCTGGTGGAGAACTTCTGTCTTCTTCAGACTAACTTCTAGGCTGAATAGCTTGGCAGCCTCTGCAAAGCAGGACGTCATATGCTGCAGAGCTGATACCGAGTGGGAGACAAGTGCAGCATCATCAGCAAACAGTAGCTCTCGGATAAGTTTTTCCATTGTCTTGGAGTGGGCCTTTAGTCGACTCAGGTTGAACAGGCTGCCATCAGTGCGATAGCGGATGTAGACACCATCGTCATCATCTAAATCTACTGCAGCTCTTTGAAGCATCATGCTAAAAAAGATCGTAGAGAGAGTTGGCGCGAGAACACAGCCTTGCTTTACACCTGTGCCAATTGGGAAGGGCTCCGAGAGATCGTTGCAGTGTCTGACTTGGCCTCGCTGGTCTTCATGTAGCTGGATAACCATACTGAGGAACCTTGGGGGACATCCTAAATGTTCCAAGATTTGCCACAGGTCGTTCCTGCTAACGGTATCAAAAGCTTTGGTAAGGTCGACAAAAGTCACATATAGACCCTTGTTCTGTTCCCTCCATTTCTCTTGGAGCTGCCTGAGAACAAATACCATGTCGGTGCTGCTCCTGTTAGCTCTGAAGCCACACTGGCTCTCTGGGAGGAGTTCTTCTGCAATGGTGGGCACCAGTCTGTTCAGGAGTATTCTAGCAAGGATTTTGCCTGCGATGGAGAGCAGGGTTATCACCCAGTAGTTGGAGCAGTCTGACTTTTCCCCTTTGTTCTTATGTAGAGTAATGATGATTGCATCGCGAAAGTCCCGTGGTAGTTTGCCTTGTTCCCAGCAGGTGACAAGTACTTTGTGAAGTGTACTATGTAGTACTATGCCCCCATGCTTCCAGATCTCTGGTGGAATTCCATCAACTCCTGCTGCCTTGCCACTTTTCAGTTGCTCGATGGCTTTAACAGTCTCTTCTAGGGTGGGGATCACATCCAACTCTGTTTTCACTGGTTGAAGTGGGGTGAGGTGGATTGCTGAATCTTGAACTACGCAATTGGCACTGAAGAGATCCTGAAAATACTCCGACCACCGGTTCAGTATGGATGCCTTGTCTGTGAGGAGCACTTGGCCGTCTGCACTACGCAAGGGACTTTGAGCCTGATATGATGGACCATATACTGCCTTCAGGGCTTCATAGAACCCTCTTAAATCACCAGTGTCTGCACACAGCTGGGTTCTCTCTGCAAGCTTGGTCCACCACTCGTTCTGAATGTCTCGAAGCTTGCGCTGGAGGTTGCTACATACAGCGCGAAAGGTTGTTTTTTTCCCAGGACAGGAGGGCTGAGCAAGATGTGCTTAGTAGGCAGATCTCTTTTTCGCCAGTAGCTAGTTATTAAATATAAATCCCACCCTAACAATAAACCACCTTTAATTAATTTGCAAAAAAATATATATTATTCTGAAACCAATCAATCCAACTAATCTCTAGCACAAAGTCTAGCACAATCACCTGCATTCGACATCCAGTGAAGGTGAGATGGACCCTCACAACCTAGAACAGTTGCAAACAGCTTGCAGACTGCATCAAAGGTGGTCCCTTTTCTTTTCCAGGTTCAATTCCATAATGACTAGGGATGTGCATTCAACTTGGCTGAGCCGGAAAAAAAAACCCTATATAATGCCTATATGGCATTATCTTCACTGGGTGTCAAATATAATGCCTATAAGGCACTATAGGGGCTCCCCAAAAGCTGAATCAGATTATCTGATCTCATTTGGCTTTCTGATTAGAGAGTGTAATTAGATGTCCCAATTAGAATAGACTCAGCTCCTAGATGGCAGGCCTATGGTGGATTAAGACCCCTCTGATTGTCCAGTACTTGCAAAGTTTGTCAGATGAATTGCTAGATGAAGTTGCCTGGGTCAAGAGTCCCACAACCCTTTCCAGCCTGATCCTCCTCTGTATGCATATTAGAATAAAAATACGTTAAATATAGTGGAAGATGGGTTAATATATGTAATGAGATAAACAGCCAATATCCCTATTTGAGTATGTCAATACAGCTAAAAGAGAAATACATTGGATAGTGATGTTTTTTTTGAAGTATTTATTATTTAGTTATAGTAGATTAATAAATCAGTGAAACAGATTAAGACATAGGTTACACTATATCTGGGTTGTTTTCAGATCTCCTTATCCCCCTCTCCCATTCTTCCATTCTAAGAGGAAATCTGTCTCATTCCATTCTTCAATGCATGTTGTCAAAAGAAAACATTCTCTACTGGAATTCAGTCTTGTCAATAATCCAGCCCCTTTCCGGCCGCGCTGCACAGCGGCTGAGGCTGGGAGGCCGCGTTTGCCTCCCTGGACGGATGGGATGTTAACAAGCCTTCCTGCTCATCTGGGGACTGGAGGGTGGGACGCTGGGGGTTTTATAAACCCCAGCCCCACCCAAGAGCACACAGTGCTCTTTCGTTTCTTGGTGGGGAAGGATGCTGCTTGAGCATCCTTCTGGCAGGCTGAGTGGGGGACGAGGAGTGTGCGGCTGAGCTGGTGATCGTGCGGTGGTCTCCGGGCATTTGGAGGTGGTGAGGGATGCGGCGCAAGCAGGTGATTTGTTTTTGCGAGCTGTGGCAGCGACCTACGGCTCAGCAGTGCAGCATGTTGTTCCCCTCCCTCTTTCGCACAAGTAGCAGGCAGCGAGACAACCCCCCCTCTCCTTCAGGAGTGGGGTGGGGGCACTTAGATAGGAGGGTAACCAGTGCAGGGGGTGAATTTGTGGCCTTCTGCCACCCCCGCCTCAACTTCCCCTTTGGCACGGAACCCCCCACCTCATATTCCTTTGTCACTTTTGTGGGGTTGGGCTCTTGAGGGGTTTCTGGGTGGTTCATTACTTCTCCCAACAGTTCTTGCTGGGTTTCAGTAATGGGGACTAAAAAAGGGCAGGGCCCTTCCAAGGGCAAGCAGCCCCTTAAGAGGCCTGCCAAGCCAGGTAGGATGGCCAGTAATGCCCCTGGGGAGGAGGAGGAAGCAGTCACATGGCAGGCCATCATTGATCAATTGGTGGCATTGGAAAGAGAGAGGGGCCTTGAGGTGGGACCACCCAACCCTCCAAGGGGCCGTAAGGCAGCCAGGACCTTCACAAGGTCATTTGAGAAGGAGGTGCTGGCAAAGCTTTCTGCTTTGCAGAGGACACCTGGCGAGGAGAGCGACGAGGATGAGGACCCCGACCCATTGGAAGGCGACCCATTGGAAGGCGGTGACAAAGTGGCAAAGGCAGTGAGCGGCATGCAAAACCCAACTCCAGGGACGAGTCATCTGAGAAGCGGCATTCCCGTGGCTGTTGCAGTGGTACCGGTGGAGGCCGAAGGTGGGTGTGGTTCAACACCACAAACAGGTGCTTGGCCATGGGAAAACTGGTTAGCACCATCTGTGAATGTGGCTAATGTCGCAGGGCTTGCCCTGCTGGGGCAGGGGCAGGCAGGGGGACTTCTTTTTGCCAGCCGAGCACCTCTAGAGTGGAACCCCCCTTGGCGCATAGCCAGTTGTGTGTGTGGGGCCCAGGGCAGTTCCCCATACAGGCAGGTGCCCCGCCACCTGGGGTAGGGGCAGCAGCACAGCAGGGAGTTGCGGGAGCATGGCCATGGGGTCAGCACCCCTGCATGCTACTGCAACTGGGGTGGCTGTATCATCAATGGGAGGCCTGGGTTTTTTCACCAGCCCCTTATTGGAGCGTGCCTTTCCCACATCGCCCATTTGGCGATACGGCCATGCCACTGGGAGACCACCTTACGGTGGCTACTAGGGAAAAGATACTGAGGGTTGAATACGTTGATGTATTCAGCCTTTTATACCATGAATTGGAGAAGAAGGACAAAGAGGAGATTGACGAGAAGGATATGGAGATGCTAAAAAGGAGGAAGATTGATCGGTACTGGGCAAATTGGCTGCCGGGGTTCTTGAAATATGCTGGGGTAATAGTGCGTGCACAGCCTTTATAGGCTGCTCTGCTATTCCAATATTGCAATATCATTTATAAGGCCTATACGGACTTCTTGGGCACAGCTTGGCTGCATTATGACAAGGAGTTCCATATGAAGGCGGCTCTTAACCCAAACATTCCATGGGACCAGATCGACCAAGAATTATGACTTCAACTTACGTCCCCGGCCAAGCCCAATGCAGGGGACAGATCTGACAGTGAACATTTGGTTAGTAAACAGGCCTCTGCCCCAGGATCCCACTCCACGGTGGGGCAGTCAGTTCAACCCTGGCAGTTATGCTGGGAGTATACTTCACAGGGGATGTGTGCTAGAAAGATGTGCAAATACAAGCACAAATGTCCTTTGTGTGTGGGGGGGCGCATGCCTTTTTAGCATGTAACAAAGCAAAGCCCAAGGGAGGCAATAAGCTCCCAGGGGGCAACACGCAACATACTGGTAAAGGGGCCCAGTCCCATCAGACTGAGAGTGCTTAGGCAACTCCTTGCTGAATACCCCAAGAAGGCTGATAAAATTTATTTACTGGAGGGCTTTCAGTTTGGGTTTAGGATTCCTTTTCAGGGCCCACGCGGCCCTGCTATGGCATCTAATTTGAGGTCGGTGCTGGGTTTGGAGCAGGTGGTCAGAGAGAAAATCGCAAAGGAGTGCAGGGAGGGACAAGTTTTGGGCCCTTTCACATCCCCCCCAGTACTGAACCTCTGGGTAGCACCACTAGGCGTGGTACCCAAAAAGGTAGCTGGGGAGTTTCAATTAATTCACCACCTTTCATACCCACATGGGAGATGGATGAACGATGCCATCCCAGACGATTTGTGCTCAGTGCGGAACACTTCCTTTGACCAAGCAGTCAAGGTGGTATGCAGGTGTGGAAGGGGCGTGGAAATGGCGAAATGCGACATCAAGTCAGCATTTCATCTTCTCCCAGTCCACCCTTGTGATTTTGAACTGCTGGAGTTTGCGTTTGAAGGCCAGTATTACATGGACCGAGCCCTCTCCATGGGATGCTCGGTGTCACGTTCGGTCTTTGAGCATTTTAGTACCTTTCTGGAATGGGCACTCAAGAATAGAATGGGCTTGGATGCCACAGTTCATTACCTTGATGATTTTTTGGTGGTGGGCCCTGCAGGGACAGGACAGTGTGCCTGCCTTTTGGACTCATTCATTGGGATGGCTGGGGAGCTAGGGGTTCCCTTGGCCCATGAGAAGACCGAGGTCCCCGGTATAGTACTGACCTTTCTTTGTATCAAGCTAGATACCATGCAGCAAGCTTCACGGCTGCCTGCTGACAAGGTGTGGGCTTTTCTGGCTACGCTCGCGGACTTGAAGGGAAAATGGAAAGTTTCCCTTCGGGAGCTGCAGCAAATTGTGGGTCACCTCAACTTTGTGTGCAAGGTTGTGGCCCCTGGGAGGGCTTTTCTTAGGCAGCTGTGTGATGCCATGGACACTTTGAGCTTCCGCATCACAGGATGCGGCTCACCAGGGGCATGCAGAGTGACTTGGCGGTTTGGGAATGGTTTTTAGAGTCATTCAATGGCATCTCTTTTTGGAGAGATGACATGAAGATTCAGGTTGATCTCAAGGTCACGTCAGATGCAGCAGACTCTATTGGGTTTGGGGTGTATTTCCGTGGACACTGGTGTGCGGGTGAATGGCCAGTGGAATGGCCGGAGAGGAGCATTTGTTGGAACTTGACGTTCCTGGAGTTTTTCCCCATAGTTGTGGCAGTTCGGCTTTGGGGGGCTGATTTGTTCAACCATGCTGTTCATTTCTGGTGTGACAATATGTCAGTAGTCCATGTGATTAACACCCTTTCCTCAACATCTGGGCTTGTTATGAACCTTGTGTGGGCTGCTTGCGCTTGAATATTTTGTTTCTGGCCAAGCATGTCCCTGGGGTCTGTAATGGGGTGGTGGATTCTCTGTCTCATTGACAGATGGAGAGGTTTCGGCAACTGGCTCCATAGGCGGACCCCAGGCCGGCAGAAGCGCCCCAGGAGCTTTGGCAGCTTGGCGAGTTGAAGCAAACAGAGCAATTCAGTTAGCGCTAGTTTCAAGCACAGGTGGGATTAGAGGAATGCTGGCCCATATCTGTCTCACAGCTTATGCAGTATTCAGTGCACCTCAAAGGTAAGGGTTTAGCAGTGAAAACTATTAGAGCAAAACTGGCGGTCTTGGCTTTTGTTAGTAAAGCGCAGGGATTTACGGAGAGTACAGGTGATTTCAGAGTGAAGAAAATGTTAGAAGGGTGGGTGCAAGAGCAAGGCCCCAGAGTTGATTCCAGACAACCCATCTCCCCAGAGGTTCAGAAAGGCCTTAACAAGATGTGGCTGGCGGTGTGTACATCCTGTCCTGAGGCAGTCCTCTTCCACACTGCATCCTTGATATCATTTTTTGGTGCCTTGTGGGTCAGTGAACTGGTCGCACAGTCCCGGGGCAACCAGTCGGGAAGGAGTCTGCAGGTCGAGGACCTTAAGTTCATAGGCAAGCAGGTCACGCTTAAGATCAGGCGTTCTAAGACGGACAGAGGCAGCGGGGTGAGGTGTTGGTTTTGAGCCCTTGCGCTCAGCAAGAGCTCTGCCCAGTACATGCTCTCAGGCAATATGTGACGATACAGGGAGATAGTCCTGGCCCGCTTTTCTGACACAGTGATAGTTCACTGTTGGACAAAATATCAATTTTGAACAGTTGCCACTTGGGCCTTGTCGAAGCTTGGATTGGATGGGGTCCGTTTTGGCACCCATTCCTTTTGGATCATTGTGGCTTCAACCGCTGCTGCCACAGGGTACCCAGGCCATGAGAGTCAACATGTGGGCCACTTGCGGTCATCAGCTTATCACTTTTATGTTCACCCACTGAGTGACCCGTGATCAGTGGGCACAGTTAATGTTATTTGCCCCGTTGAGCTTTTGTTACCGGTTATTACTCTTGTTTCGTTTGCTTGGCAGGAAAGAAAGGCGGATTCTTGTTACCAGGCACAGCATTATATTCTGGGCAGCCCATCAAGCCCGGCAGATGGCAATCGAGTCGCAGCTAGGTCTAAGTGAATGGGCCATCGTGGAGTAGCAGGGGCACCACAGACTCTGTTGGACCAGGTTGCTGCCACTCTTGTTCCAGGGGAGGGTTGGCCCTCCGCCTCACGTCCTGGTGCTCCACCTTGGCAGGAATGACCTGGGCCTCCTAAAAAGGAAGGCCGTTTCACTTCAGGTGGTGGAGGATATGCAGGTCATCCGGAACAGTTGGCCAGGAGTGGTCATCCTATGGTTGGCCATGTTACCCCACCAGGTCTGGCAGGTGGCCTGGGACCCGGCAGGGATGGAGCGGGCCAGGCATAAGGCCAATAGGGCCATGCAGAAGGCCGTGGAGGATGGCCTAGGGATTTATCTATAGCACCCCGAGATTCGAGTGGACTGGTCCAACTTTTATAGAGCTGACGGTGTCCTCCTGTCCATGTTGGGAAATAGGGCTTTTCTAGAGTATCTCCAGCTGGGGCTCAGGTCAGCTCTGGGCCGCCCAGTGGGCGCGAGTGCCTAAGCTGAGTCCTGGAGCTGTGTTGGCAGGAGTTCAGGTGAGGCATGCACTACAGAGTCGGTAAATACCCTGGGTCCTCCCCATTTTGGGGGGTAGCTGGTGGGCTTGAGCGGCAGCTGGGCTGTACGGCTCTCTGTTGTGACAGCCGGCCAGCGGGGGCACTCACCTTGATGGGCTCCCTTTGGGGCTCCCACTATGGTTTTTAGCATAGTGTGGCTACCTCTTTCTTGAAGAGTGGGTGTAAGGCGGAGACAGCGTGGATTGGTAGCAACGTGGGACATTGGATGCTATAAATTACCCTAATGGCTTGGATTTTCTCTGATAAATTAAATTAATGATAATTATCTTGAACTATTTTGAATGAATTAACTTGAACTATCCTATCTTGAACTATTTTGAATGATTTTAAGGCATATACTAACTGAATAACTGAACTGTGTTGATGAATTTAAACTGAATTAATGCTAATTATATTGAATGTATTTAAGATATATTCTAACTGAATAATTGAGCTGTATTGACGAACTTAACAGACTTAAGCTAATTTGTTTTGTTTTGTGATGTAGACTAGATGATAGCTTCTGAGATAATGTGTGTTAATTAAGGGTTGATCTGCAAGTATTAACTAGGTTCATCAGAGAGAAAAAAAGGAGGGGTAGGGGATAATCAATATTGATAATAAGACAATAGGAATTATTGGTTTTCAGGAATAATGGACGCAAAGATAAAGAAGCCAGGTCAAGGGGCTTCACCAGGAATGAGTAAGTCTGTAACTTCAATGTTGAACCAAGATGCTATAGAAAAACTTCAAAACATAATGATGTCTGGGTTTAAGCAAAATCAGGAAGCCTTAGAGGAAATTAAAATAGAACTTAAAGAGGAAATTAGTTCTGTTTCAGGTCTTGCTTTTGGTGCCTAACACTGAATGATGACCTTGAATCTTAACATACTTCATTGGATCAAAGATTGCCATGCTCCCCCAATATCCATCTCTTTTTTTTGTGGGGGGGGGGGATTTTGTTTCCACAAAGATGTTTTGGACCTCTGTTCTGGTGTGTTGCCCCAGAAAAAAAAAGCCCTGTTCATAAATATCTTGGAGCTGGAAAAGGAGCATGAAAGGGCAGTCAAAAAGATCAAAGGATTGTAACAACTTCTCATTGAGGAAAGGCTAGAGAGACTGGAAAAACAATGACTGGGGGTAGGGTTGCCAACTCTGGGATGGGGAATTCCTGGAGACTTGGGGTGATGCCTGGGAAGGAGAGGGCCCTCAGGCAGATATAATGTCATAGTTATTGTCATAGCAGTGATTTTCTCCAGAGGAATGTCTGGAGATCAGTTGTAATTCTGTCAATTATCCAGGGAGCCCTAGCAGGGCATGTGAAAGAATTATAATACTATTCATGATATGGAAAAGGTGCATAGAAAGATTTTTTTTCTTCCTCCCCCATAATATTAGAATTTGGGAGCACCTAATTAAATTAATGGATGGTAAATTCAGGACAGACAAAAGATAGCAATTCTTCATGCAACACATATTCACTTATGGAATTCTCTACTACAAGATATGATTGCCTCCAGTTCAAAAGACCTGAGAAACTGGCTACATAAATCCAATGATTATTAGACTTGATGGTTAGATAAACCCTCAGCATATGGAAACAATATGTCTTTGAACACCAGTTGCTGGAGGCCAACAGAAGGGGGAGCTTGTGGGGTTCCCAGAGGCATTTATTAGTTGCTCTGAGGAAGCAGGTTGATGGAGTACATGGATCTTTGCTCTGATTCAGTAGGGTACTTCTTCTGGCAGATTTCTGGGGGAAAATAAGCCAGTATTCCTAATGCATATGCTGTCACCCATCATTGAATTTAGCTCAAATGCATTTTGGAATGTTACACAAATAGAATGCCTGCAGGACTTTGCTAAAGGGCTGCCATGGGCTGAAGCAGATATTTGATGAAGCTTGGTTTAAAAAAGGTCTTGTGATGACTTTTGAATTAAAAACAGGATATTGATATTGTTCAAAAACAAAACTGCTATAGAGGAATCATTAGGAAAATATGCACTAGAACCCTACCATAGTATACCTGCAGCAAAGAAAGCATCTTCTCACAAATCTGTGCCACTTGCATTTTCTAACTGAAATCCCTGAATGTTCTGTGAGTCCTTTCTAAGGACAGAGAGTAACTCTTTTAGTGTCTTTTTAAAACGAAGCCCCCTCCGTTTTCTATGGATTGGGAGTCAGAGGTTGTCTACCTTAGAGGAAGGGGGATAGAAGAAATGACTTTTCCATCTGTTGAAGGCTGGGAGCTCATAGAGCCACCATCACCACAAACAGTCACATAGTTTTCCAGATGGCCTGTCAGCACTACACAGAAAATATGCTGATTAGTCTTTGGAACCAATAGTTCGGTCATAGGAGCTAGAACTGGTTGTGCAGCACAGAGGAGGTACCATCCTCATACATTCAGCATAATATAAAATAGAATGTTCACCACTCTAGACCATGTTTTGGGGGCAAAATTTGTTTTTTTCCCTAACAGTCCAGATTTTTAGGACTTAACAGTTCTAAACAGAACCAATGTCTTCTAAGCAGTGTAACTCCATTTAGGATTGCACAGTAACTTGCTTAATGAGAACAGAAATGGCAAATGTTTTGTTTCAACTTGTTTTTAAAGTGTAACTAATATGATTCTTACCACAACATTTTGAGAGATCATAGGCCTCTGTGTAAGAGGCTTTGAAAAAGGACTGTCTGGTATATGGTGTGTACCAACAAGGGTGAAAAAGCGGACTTTGGAGTCTATGTAAAGATGTTAATCATAATGGAGATCCTCAGATTGCTAAACTTTGAGAAATGACAGTGTATGCGATTTGTACACTTCTTCTCTCACTATCAGAACCAGTTTGGTGTAGTGGTGAAGTGTGCGGACTCTTATCTGGGAGAACCGGGTTTGATTCCCCGCTCCTCCACTTGCAGCTCTGGAATGGCCTTGGGTCAGCCATAGCTCTGGCAGAGGTTGTCCTTGAAAGGGCAGCTGCTGTGAGAGCTCTCTCAGCCCCATCCACCTCACAGGGTGTCTGTTGTGGGGGAGGAAGGTAAAGGAGATTGTGAGCCACTCTGAGACTCTTCGGAGTGGAGGGCGGGATATAAATCCAATATCATCTTCTTCTTCTTCTTCTTCTTCTTCTTCTTCTTCTTCTTCTTCTATCATTATCATCTAATTAAATTTTTGGCCACCCTTCCTGATGGTCATTCTTCGTAATGTATAAACTAATTAAGCTAGTTGCCATGTGTGTGTGTGTGTGTGTGGGGGGGGAATTCATCTCCCAAATTCCTAATCCTGAGTTCTGAATTTTGCTTCTAGAAATCTCTAATAATATTCTTCAGCTAGTCTTGCCAGACAAAGTAAAATGTCTTGCTAACAAAAGCCATACAAATACTTTCCTACATAATTTGGGGATAGCAACTTAGAGACCAACAATATTTTCAGAGCATAAGCTTCAAGCGTTAAAGCTTCCTCCATCAGATATAGTTTGTCAAACACTCCAGATTATATGATGTGTGTGTACGTGTACCTCTTGAAAATCCCTTGTAAATATATAAATAACGGTGGGGCAATATAGGAAGTGTGTCTGTCAGAGCTTTTGGAAAAATCAGTCTTTAGTATTTGGTTTTGATGTTCACTACATTATCTTCATTTTAGGAACCTTTAGATCTATATACATCATTGAATAACGCACCATACCAATAATTTGAAACTGGATTTTGTTGACAAGACAATCCAGTTGTGAATGTTTGCCACAGCACAACAATAACATTAAATTCTTCCATGTTTTGATGTAGCCCTAGACAACTATTTTGGTACAATGTTTCAGAAAACTTGCCAAAAGTGTTCAAAAGGAAATGTTAAGTGCTGCAGTATTTTGATGGTTTCTAAAGAAGAGCATGGTGTTATCTTCAGACTCTTTACTCAATATAGTACAACATACGTAATTCTACTGGTAATCTACTGTAATTTGGGGACCGTAGAAAATACTTCTTAAATTGACTCTGCCAGACTTCTAACAGCAGAATTTTGCAAAGAAATCAGTTAGTGAAAGCACTATCAGTTACAGCAGGCTTTAGTGGCATATTATTTCATACCCTGTGGAAAAAAAATTCTAGCATCACTTTGGAGACATTTTTCTGTGGATTGATGAGAGGGGGCTCAAGTGTGCGATGAAGGTGTCACACTTAGGACTCAAGGGGGAAGAGGAGGTGGAAGCTGATTGCATTCGTGGGCAGAAGGCCCTGTCACTCAGCTGATGGAGCAGGACTGATGACAGCTCTAGAGGGACTTCCTAGTTGGAGGTGAGATACCAAGAGGATGGCTGATGACAGGAATGGGAAGAGGAAGGATATTTCTGGGAAGTGAGACCTATGGCAAGGACTGCTCTTGTTATCGTGGGATCTCGCATTTGCAGAGCTCATTGCTAAGCCATTCCCAGCACAGATGGCAAAAACAAGGATTGAAATTGCATGGTGAAATGAGGAGCAGGAAAAGATAGTAATTAAAATGTTCATTTGAGCCTTTCTTTAAAACCACTTAAGGCCAACTAACCTGAATCTCATTTCATGTTTTTCTTCTCTTTCTTGATTGTACATCGGTGTGGCCCTCTTTTTTCTCCAGTCACACTGAACAATATATCTAATTCGCAATGTCGCCCCATCTATAGGCACTTAAATCCAGAGACTGGGACCATAGACAGACAAGACAGGTCTTTCTACAAACCTGAGAAAAGCTGCAGATTTCAAGAAAAACCTGAATTAAAAAAAAATGCATGGAGGTTAACTCCCCAAAATGATAAAGGAAAGCCTGTAGCTTTATGAATAGATTTGCCAGTACCCAGGTATGGGTGGGGGATCCCCCAGCTTTGCAGGCTCCTCTCAGCCACCAGCCAGCTGGCCAGTGGGGGAAGCCCTGCCCCAAAACCACTTTGTGCCTTTAGATCTCAGACAGCTTTAGAAGCTAGCAAACTGCTTGTGTTTTGGAAGGGGTGTGTGTATGCCTTTAAATCTCAGTGAGACTGAAACTCATGGGAGCAGGCAAGCAGGCAGAGCCACGTGTGTGAGAGAGGAAGAGAGCGAGCACAGTCCCTCTGTTCATTTTCAGAAGGTGTTTGTATAGTAAAAGGGATAGTGAAGAGTTAACTAGAACCTGATCAAGGGATAGAGGAAAACTCCACCCACTAGACCTCTCTCTCCTTAAGTTGGTTGAAATACAGCAGATTGTTACATTCAGCAACTCTGGTGAGAGTATCTATACAATTGTCCCAGGGAAATCACAAAAGTGTGGGCATACAACCATTTATTTTGGCTGCTTTGTTTGTGTGTTCACTTTCATTCAGTGGAAGCGCAGCTGCTGGGAAACAAAAAAAAGGCAAAAGAGAGGATGAGGAATTGAGACTATATTCAGGGGAACTGCACTGCTGTATTTTTATTTATTTGGAATGGGAAAGTTTCCCAGTTCCACCCCCAAATTTTCCTTGCTCCATCCTCCATATTTCCTAAATTGGATCTGGTAACCCTATTTATGAAACAGTTGTCCTCAGTGGCCATTGCTAGGCAACCACTTCAGTATTCAAGTCTTGGTGTCTGGCAGGAAAAGACAGAGGGTGAGAAAAGCCATTTCAGGGTTGTTTTGGAATTGAGGGAAAACTCCTTAGGGACAGGCCTGACAGCAGCCACTGTCCAACTTGTTACCATGCAACTTGAATGCCTCCAGCAGGCCTGGCTGCTTGCTAACTTACAATGCTAGTCCCCCACAAAAGCCATTATAGTGGTTAGAAGGGGTCATTTGATAGAAAAAGAGGTGTTGAGCTCATTAGCATATCTCATTTGCATATGCTATGCCCCATGACATCACTAAAAGTGCATCAGAAGGAGTGAAAGAGAAAAAAATGAAAGGAAGGAAGGAAGATAGAATGAAAGAAAAAGGCAGAAAGAAAAAGAGAAAGAGAAAAAATGAGACGAAGGAAGGGACAGTTAGAAAAAGATGGAAAGCAAGGAGTGAAAGAAAGAAAAATGAAAGGAGAAAAGATAGACAAAATGAAAGAAAAAGACAGAGGGAGACAGAGAAAGAAAGAAAGAAAGAAAGAAAGAAAGAAAGAAAGAAAGAAAGAAAGAAAGAAAGAAAGAAAGAAAGAAAGAAAGAAAGAAAGAAAGAAAGGGTGAGAGAAAAGTTGGGGAGAAAGGAGTGAGAGAAAGAAAAATGAAAGGAAGGAAGGCAGTCAATAAGAGAGACAAAAAAGATGATAGGCAGGAAGGCAGACAGACAGAAAGACTGGCAGGAAGGTAGGCACTTGCAGGTGGGAGGAAGCGAAAAGGAGCCTTGCAATTGCTTCCTGCCTATTAAAGTGAGCAGCCAAGCATGTCCACCTGTCAGTTGCTTGTTTTAAGGAGCGGGCAGCCATTAGAAGCCTCCTTTTTACTCCCTCCCACTTGCGGCCAGGGGGAAGTGAAAGGGAACCTTGCAAAAATACACTTTCACTTTTAACAGGGGGGTGGGGGCCCTCCAAGAGCCTCAGGTGCTTCCAGAGAGCCACTCTGGTAAACTCCATCCCCAACTGAGGCCTGGTGGTTAGAGTTTCAAACTAGGATCTTGAAGACCCAGGTTAGAATCATCATTCTGCTGTGAAAGCTCACTGAGTGATCTTGGGTCAGTCACACGTTCTCAGCCTAGTCTTACTTCTCAGGATTGTTGTGAGAATTAAATGAAGAAACTCTTTAAGCTGCTTTTGACCCCACCCCCACCCCTGTGAAGAAAAGAGGGAAATAAATGAACTAAATAAAAATAAATATAGCTGAAGATGGGGAGGTAGATAAAAGGTTGATTGGTGGATGGCTGGAAAGGTGAAGAGAAAGCAGAGAAGGATCAGGATGTGGGAGCTGTCAAGAGAAGGGGAATAGGAAAGCTCCAAGGAAATGAAAGCCTCAGAGCTCCAAGGCGGACATCACTAAGGCCAATTCTGCATTAGACATTTGATCCTGGTTCAGCCCTGTCCCCAGACTGATTTTCTACACTATAATAGTTGTTGTGTGCTTCCCGACCTGGCCACACCCTTCCAATGGCCATCGCTCTCCCCTCTCATAGGCCCTCCTTCTTCCCAGAGCCAGAGGTCTCAGATGGGTGGTGAGGCCAGGTTCCTTCACCCAGCCTCCTCACTAGGCTGCTCCAAAGAGGGCCCTCTCTCTCAGTCACACCAGCCTCTGACTCTGCCTCCACCGGTATCCTCATCAACTTCTCCTGGGGCCGCTTCCCTCCTTTTATCCCCCCTGACCTCCCTCAGTCCCCTTCCCTTCCTGCCTCCCTCTTAGTCCCACCTCCACTATAAAGCCAGATGCCTGGGTGGCCCCCAGTGCTGGTAATGTCAGTCAACCTCCCGCCTGGGAGCTCCTCTGTTCTTTGAGATCATCAGCACAAGCTGCACCAGGATTACAGCTGTCTTCTGGGGGCCAGGGAGGCTTCTCTGGGGGCTGCGGCACTCCTGTTTCTTCAGATGGTAGCCACATGCCCCCGAGCTCATGGGTCACCCAGACCTGTGGTCTTGCTCAACTACTCCCCGCCTCTCCTGCTGCTCCTGTTGATGCTTTGGGCCACACAGTAGGGCTTTCCTGCTTATGGGCCCTGCCAGCATTGGGTGGCGTTGAGGCGGGAGGGGGGCATTGGGCAAGTCCCAGCCCAGAGTGGGCAGGACAATCATAGAATCATAATCTCGTAGAGTTGGTTTCTTTGATTCCATGATTCAAATGTACAATGTCAGTTTGGGGACAGGGCTGAACCAGGATTAAAAGTCCAGTGTGGAATTGCTTAAGAGAACACAACAGGGGAATCTAGTTCCACGGGGTGAGCAAGAAGACAATTGTTTATTTTTTTTTACTTTCCTGTTTACCTACCAGTTGAAATGCTTTTATCTTCTATTATATATTCCATTATGAATTTAAAAATTCAAGGTTAATATTATGATTTTTCTCTGACCCTGTCTTATTTCCATTCATTTATACTTAATGACATGCTTGTGTGAAGTGACTTGCTGATCAAACACAGAAAATATAAGATTACAAAGCTAACACATGTAAAGATGCCTCCCTGAATGATATCCAGCACTGGATTATGACTCCCTGGAGTCCAAAGGAATTACTCCGAAATAAGACTAGCCCCCTCCTGCATAGAAATAAAAAATCTCTCCCTCAAGTTCCATTTTGGTTAGAATTTGATAATAAGCCTAAGAATTGCTTGAATCACATGTACATATCATTTTCGGGAAAGTACAACCATCAGAGACATGTCAGACAGATGCAAGACCAGTCACCATAGGGGAAAAACTAATCTAAATGGGCAACATTATTATGTTAACTTCCATGTCAAAATAGTCATGGAAATTTATCCTACAATAGCATGCTAATTACCGTGAAGCACAAACAGCATTGCCTAAGAGGAAGCTGTTTATGGCTTCACATAAAATATCTGAGTGTTCCTATTGATTTCCTACCATCATCATTTCTGCCTGATGATGTCCTTTTGGCTTCTTTTGAGTCCCCCCCCCCCAGTCTGAATTAATTCTATTGGAACATCTCTCACTGGTAATTAAGATGTAAATCTGGAATTGTGTGACTTGGGGCAAGGCAGTTAAAATAAGTTTTACTGCAATGCATTTAAAGCATTAAATAGATTCTTCAAAAAGATTAACTACCAATTTCCCTTTTGTCAGAATGAAACATGGAACATTTCTGTTATGATAACAAGCATGGGGAAATTTCACAGAGGGAGAGGTGCTGACATTCAAATTCACAGTACTTATACTTGTAAAATTTTGTCAGCATGCCTAAAATATTTCTCATTATCAACAACACTTTTGTGCCCTTTAGCCTTCACAGGAATAGCAACTTATCTTTAATGCTTTAATTCACTTTTTCTTTCCTTGCTTCATTTCTTCCCTGGCTTATATTTGTCATCTCTTAATTGTTCCTTATGTCTGCCCCTTCACAAATGATATTTTCTATTGCAGTGGCAAGGAGCTTCAGACCAGGCCAGATCCAGCCCCCAAAGCACTTTTATCTAGATGGATGGACCTGATGGACCTACAAAATGTTATTCAAAGCATGGAGAAAAGTTTGCTCCAAGTTTCACTGTAAGAAAAAGAAATGTCAAAGACTGAAAAATATAGGCACTCCATAAGGATGCACATTAAAATATTAAACCCCCAACACCATGTTTATTAATAAAGTTATTTTTAAAAAGGATCCATGAAGATTCACAGAGGGGTCCTGCTGGTCACTTCTAACATATTTGTTCCCCCACCCCTGGCTTTAGTTTGCTTTACCTGCTTTGCCTCATTCTTCAGTTGGTCATTACATACTGCTGCCCCCAGTCCTCTTCCTTCTGGTTCTGATTTCCACTGCAAATGGTCACACACTATTTTGGATTGCTGTGCCACCTGAACATTTGCAATTTGCTTTATGTGGAATCTGGACATGTGCAGACATAGCAGGAGATGTTTTGGAAGGTGTCACATCCAGTTTAGTGTTTTTTTTGTTTTTTTTAAAAAAACCCACAACTTGGGGGAATTTGGAAAAAAAATCAGTGGGTTCTCATTTTGGGTTTACATGTCCTTGTGAGGAACCAATCAGGGTCAGCTTGGGAGGGTGACCACTATAAATTTTTCCCCAGTCACCTTCCCTCAGGCACACAGACTGAAAAATTCTGTCAGAACTCAAATAAACTAGGCACGAGATGTGTTAAAGTTCAAAGCCACAAAGGAATATTTATTGGTTCACAAAAGGTAAGAGAGAAGGATAAAAATAATGCGAAGAAAAAGACTAAGAAGAATTGCAAATTTATATCCCGCCTTTCTCTCTGAATCAGAGACTCAGAGCGGCTTACAATCTCCTATATTTTCTCCTCCCACAACAGACACCCTGTGAGGTGGGTGGGGCTGAGAGGGCTCTCCCAGCAGCTGCCCTTTTAAGGACAACCTCTGCCAGAGCTATGGCTGACCTAAGGTCATTCAAGCAGGTGCAAGTGGAGGAGTGGGGTATCAAACCCAGTTCTCCTAGATAAGAGTCCGTGCATTTAACCACTACACCAAACTGGCTCTCTCTTAATTAGTTGATATTAATAAATCAGTTGGCAGGCAGGTGGTTAACCAACTAATCAATCACTAAACACTAGAAATTTGCTGGCTGAACTAATATAAATATAAACAGGCAGGTTTTTTGAATTTACAGGAACTTTGGACAGGTAGGCAGTGCCTACGTGGCACTAGGAACACTTTGCAGTCACTATAGTATAGCCTTCTCAAATCATAAAAATAATAAACTGTTATTCACTCTTTGCCACTCACACTGATGACTCCTGACTTGTGCTAGATCAATTCTCCCTCACAGACATACACAGTAGCATACAGGATCCTCACCTTCTGAGTACTATTTCCAGCCCCTCACTCCTGTGTGACCCACCCAGCTAGATTCCTAGTCTGAATCTTATTTCCTTCTAGCCACCAAAATCCAGTCCTCCTTTCTGAGTGTTTGAGTGTTCTCAGTTTACTATAAGTCTGCCCTGTTGTGTTGGCAGATCCTCTGAGAGAGTTCCTGCTCACAGAAGGTGCTTGGTTTTGACCCCTTTCTGATTACAAAGTTTCCCACAGACAGAAGCTTGTTTCAGTTCTGTTTCCCAAGGAACTCAGCCCCACTGGCTGTTCTCAGCTCCTTCCAGTTACTTCACAACAACTGTTCAGCTTAAGTTCTCAGTCTTCACCTCACTGTTCAGTACTCAAGCTCCAACTGAACTCAATCTAAAACCCTGAGGTGTTACTTCTCCTCCAAGCATCTCTCAATTCACTACATTTCCATTACCATAGCTGCAGCCCAGCCAATCATTGCAAGGCTGTTTCCAGCTTCCAGACTAACCTGCCTGAGTCTCTCCTAGTCCTCAATTGATAGTTTGCACTGGCTCTGTTGCACTGATGTGACTATCTACATTAAGGCCAGTCTTTGTCTAATAGACATCATCATGATCAATCCAAACTAGAAAAATAATGGCAGTTGGTAATACTTGAAAATTTCTGGAAGTGGCCATAATTTATTATTCCAATTTATTATGGTCAATTTACCAGCAATAACAATATATAATAATTTATTATTTATTAATTAATGTTTATTAATTCAATTTCTATCCCTCCCTCCCCGCCAAAGTGGCTCAGGGCAGGTCACAATGTAAGGGTTTAGACAACCATGTCTAAAACTCTAATTTACAACAATTAAAAACACAATAACAACATTAAGATGGCATTGTAAAATCATGTTGCCCTGGGTTTGTTTCCGCTGTTTATAGATATGGTCTGATCAGTGAGTTCTCAAATATCAGAGCCGACAACATTATCATGGCAATTTGGCTGACCATAATAGACATCTGCTGCCTTTACTCAAAGCCTGGTGGAATAGTTCTGTTTTACAGACCCTGTGGAACTGTAGCAAGCCCCACTGAGCACTGATCTCTATGAGGAACTCATTCCACCAGGTTGGGGGCACAGCTGCCTTTGGGTGGACAGGCATTCCACCTGGTTGAGGCTAGATGGATGTCTTTTGGGCCAGGGATCACCAGTAGGTGACATTCGGCCAATCTTAAGGCCTTTCAGGGTACATAAGGGGAATGTTCTGGTTCAGAATTAATAAAGGTCAGAGAGGCAAGGAGAGAAGGAACCAGCAGTTAACTAAATAACAGAAATGTTTTCCAACTAGAAGAGTTAAAAAGATCTTGCTACTAAAGAGGATAGTGCTGATAGGTCTTCTTTAGGCAGGGCTTTGATGCTGGGTTGTTGCTTTTGTTTTTGCTATTCTGTGGCTGGAATTGCCTTTGATAGATACCAGGGCAAATGTTTAGATACCAGGGCAAATGCACCTTGTCATATAAGCAGCACATCAGATTGGAGAGGAATAGCAATGAATGTTAGAATTGCCCTACTCCAACTATAGGCACAGCTGTCTTTGAGTGGACAGTCAAAGGAACATGTTTTGCTTGCAAGGTCTATAGAGGATGAAGTAAATGCTACATTGTCCTGCTCCAGGCAGAATTACCATCTTCAGGGCTTTTTTTTTTTTGTATTTTCTTTACATAAGAACATAAGAGAAGCCATGTTGGATCAGGCCAATGGCCCATCGAGTCCAACACTCTGTGTCATGCAGTGGCAAAAAAACCCAACAACAACAACCCAAGTGCCATCAGAAGGTTCACAAGTGGGTCTAGAAGCCTTCCACTGCCCCCCCCCCCCAAACACCAAGAATATAGAGCATCACTGCCCCAGACAGTTCCAATAATATACTGGCTAATAAACACTGATGGACCTCTGCTCCATATTTTTATCCAAGCCCCTCTTGAAGCTGTCTATGCTTGTAGCCACCACCACCACCTCCTGTGGCAGTGAATTCCACATGTTAATCACCCTTTGGGTGAAGTACTTCCTTTTATCCATTCTAACCCGACTGCTCAGCAATTTCATTGAATGCCCACGAGTTCTTGTATTGTGAGAAAGGGAGAAAAGTACTTCTTTCTCTACTTTCTCCATCCCATGCATAATCTTGTAAACTTCTATCATGTCACCCCACAGTCGATATTTCTCCAAGATAATGAGCCCCAAGCGTTTTAACCTTTATTCATAGGGGAAGTGTTCCAAACCTTTAATCATTCTAGTTGCCTTTTTCTGGACTTTTTCCAGTGCTATAATATCCTTTTTGAGGTGTGGTGACCAAAATGGTACACAGTATTTCAAATGAGACCACAGCATCAATTTATACAGGGGCATTATGATACTGGCTGATTTGTTTTCAATTCCCTTCCTAATAATTCCCAGCATGGTGTTGACCTTTTTTATTGCAACGACACACTGTCTTGACATTTTCAGTGAGTTATCTACCATGACCCCAAGATTTCTCTCTTGGTCAGTCTCTGCCAGTTCACACCCCATCAACTTGTATTTGTAGCTGGGATTCTTGACCCCAATTTGCATTACTTTGCACTTGGCCACATTGAACCTCATCTGCCATGCTGACGCCCACTCACCCAGCCTCAACAGATCCCTTTGGAGTGCCTCACAATCCTCTCTGGTTCTCAGCACCCTGAACAATTTAGTGTCATCTGCAAACTTGGCCACTTCACTGCTTACTCCCAACTCCATATCATTAATGAACAAGTTAAAGAGCATGGGACCCAGTACTGAGCCCTGTGGCACCCCACTGCTTACCATCCTCCACTGCAAAGACTGCCCATTTATACTCACTTTCTGCTTCCTATTAATTAGCCAGTTTTTGATCCACAAGAGGACCTGTCCTTTCACTTCATGACTCTCGAGCTTACTAAGGAGCCTTTGATGAGGAACTTTATCAAAAGCTTTCTGGAAGTCAAGGTAAACAACATCTATTGGGTCTCCTTTGTTCACATGTTTGTTCACCCCCTCAAAGGACTCTTAACAGGTTAGTGAGGGAAGATCTTCCCTTACAGAACCCATGCTGAGTCTTCCTCAATAATGTGTTCATCAGTGTGCCTACTCATTCTGTCCTTGATAATGGTTTCTACCAACGTTCCCGGTATTGAAGTCAGACTGACTGGCCTGTAGTTTCCCGGATCTCCTCTGGAACCCTTTTTAAAGATGGGAGTGACATTTGCTACCTTCCAGTTCTCAGGAATGGAGGCAGATTTCAATGAAAGATTACATATTTTTGTCAGGAGATCTATAAGTTCACCTTTGAGTTCTTTCAGAACCCTTGGATGTATGCCATCTGGACCTAGTGACTTATTAGTTTTTAATTCATCAATCATGTGTAGGACCTCCTCTCTTGTCACCTCAATCTGACTCAGGTCTTTAAACACCCCTTCCAAAATTAGTGGTTCTGGAGTGGGCAAACACTTCTCATCTTCCACAGTGAAGATGGAGGCAAAAAATGCATTCAGCTTCTCAGCCATTTCCCTATCTTCCTTCAGTAATCCTTTTACCCCTTGGTCATCCAAGGGCCCCATTGCGTCCTTGGCTGGTTTCCTGCTTCTAATATATTTGAAGACATTTTTATTCTTGGTCTTTATGGTTTTTGCAATATGCTCCTCATAATCCCTTTTTGCCTGCCTGATCACAGTCTTGCATTTGATTTGCCACAGCCTGTGTTCCCTTTTATTAATCTTTATTAAAGGAAGAATTTAAAAATTAACAACTCTAACAAAATCTTTTATACTGTACAAACTTAATATCACTTAAACATTGTATCTTCATGTTTTCTTCATCTTATTCCTTCATTCTTCTCTCAAAGATTAAATAGCAATATTTATAAAATTCACAAGTTAATCTTATCTCATTATATTAGCTTTACATTATATATTTCAAATCAAATTATAGCTAAGTTATGCTACAAATAATATAATATATAGTTCAGTCCTTGGAGACCTTAAAAGTTAAGGACTGGAGGAGAACAAGAATCCACCTTCCATGGGCTGATTTTACCTTGGGGGAACATACCCAGACATTTACAACAGTCCCACCGCTTAGCAATCTCTCTCTTTAGTCGGTGAAGGCCATTCGGAAAAGAATGGTCTTGCAGGCCCTGCGGAACTGTTCAAAGTCCCGCAGGGCCCGCATTTCTTCTGGAAGCTGGTTCCATAGCTGTGGAGCCATAACAGAGAAGGCCCGAGTGTGGGTACTCTGTAGTTTTACCCCTTTTGGCCCAGGAATAGTCAGCAGGTTCTTCCCTGCTGACCTCAGTGCTCTCTGGGGTTCGTACGGGGAGAGACGGTCCCTAAGGTAGGCAGGTCCTTGGCCATATAGGGCTTTAAAGGTAATAACCAGAACTTTGTAATGAATCCAGTACGTAACTGGCAGCCAGTGCAGTTCACGCAGCCCTGGCTGTATGTGCTCCCACTTTGGGAGCCCCAACAACAGTCTGGCAGCCGCGTTCTGCACCAGCTGCAGCTTCCGGGTTCGGCACAGAGGCAGCCCCATGTAGAGGGCATTACAGTAATCCAGTCTCGAAGTGACCATTGCATGGATCACTGTTGCCAGGTCCCGGCACTCTAGGAAGGGAGCCAACTGCCTTGCCCACCTCAGATGAAAAAAGGCTGACTTGGCAGTGGCTACTATCTGGGCCTCCATTGATAATGAAGGCTCCAGTAGAACTCCCAGGCTCCTGACCCAGCACGCCGCTTTTAAAGGCGGTTACTCTCTCAATCTAATTGCACAAAGTTATTGGAAGGATTAAATGGAGAAGAGGAAAATAATCAGGACTTTTTTTGTAGAAAAAGCCCAGCAGGAACTCACTTGCATATTAGGCCACACCCCCTGATGCCAAGGAAGCTGGAACTGTATTCCTGTGTGTCCCTGCTTTAAAAAAGCCCTGAAAATAATGTAAGCTGCTTTGGGCCCCATTGGGGGAAAGTGTGGTATAAATATACCAAATAAACTATAAATAAAGTTAAAGATGGGGAGGGGGACTGATAAAAGAAAGGTTGGTAGGTGAGTGGAAAGAAGAAAAGGAAACAGGAGAATATATGGTGAGCGGGAAGAGAGAAGATATAATCTGAGGAAAGGGATACAGGGGGAAATGAAGCAACCCCTACAAGTTCTAGCAGGTTTCCTATTTGTAGTTTTATAAAATGGAACCCTGCTCCATGCACTGCACAAATGCAATGTTTGGAACTTTGAAGATTTCACGGTGCTATATTGTGAATGTTATACTGAACTTCCTTATTAACATTGTTAGCCCTGCCTTTGACAGCTTGTTGTCCCTAAACCAACAATTCTATTGATTTTTTTTCTTCATTGTGTTCCACTACACATTTATCTACAGTAAGTGTAGCATATTCACTGTCTGAGAATTCTGTATTTGCCTAGTAAAGGATTAAGACATGAGACTAAATATATTAAGAAGTAAACAGAAATGTTAATAGGTTACCAAAGTAACATGATAGAACTAGAACACTGGCAATGTGCTCGTAGTGAGAAAATGTGTATAATCGCCTGAGCTCATCAATTCTCCCTTTTTCCATTGGAAACACAAATGGAAGATGGCTTTTATAGGATCACCATCCCATTGTACAGATAATTCAGAAGTATAACCACAAAAAGAACTATTCCCTGACTCATTGATCCTCATGACACTTATTCCATTAAGTTTTTAAAAAGAAAAATGCATCAACTTCATGAATGCAGGTTTTGTTGTAATGAAAAATAATTTACTGTCACTGCTGCATTATCTTGTACCATATTGTACACTTCTCCAAAACTAGAGAGGACTTGGTTGCTGCTCTTATGCTTCTTGTAGAAGTTTGCCTCCAATCATCTCTAGCACAAAATAAATAGGGCATGACAGTCTGAATCCTACAAGATGCATTGCACTTGGGAAATCCTTGAGCACAGCTCTCTGAAGGAGACAGTGGGCTAAAGCAAAGTATTAACACTTGAGAAAGTTTGTGCAGAGGTTTGAGCAGGAAAGAGGTTAAGGAGAAGAACCAAGCATGTAATTAATCAACCCCTCTTTTTAAAAAATGTCTTTCTTTCATTTCTTCAACTGCCCATAAACATATATATTCTTTGTAGTGGCCTCAACCTTGTGGAAAGCCTACCTGAGGACGTCAGGAAGGTGCCAGTGTTCCTTACATTTTGCAAACTATGTAAAACAGAATTTTTCAGCAGTGCATTTTTAGGAATGTGTGTCAAGAAGGTATTTCAATAAAGGTAATGGGTTTGTAGACATCATTGCTGTGTATAGCATGTTATATGTTGCTGAATGCATTATCTTGCTCTCACTGCAGTATTTCTACTTATATAATACCGTTTTATGCTCTCGTCTTTAATATTTATGCTTTGCTTTAGATTTCTGAAATTCCAGTCCTATTATGTTACTTATTAAATGTCTTATCCTACTGACTGCATTGACTTACATGGTATAATCTGCCTTGAGCCTCTGTGAGAGGGGTGGACCATAAATAATGTAAATAAATACATAAATATTTTACCAGCAGTTTAATTCTGAATTGCTCGGAGATATTAAATGTCAAACTACTAAACAACTTGTTCTAAATTAGTTGTCTTTCTATCCTCTCCCCACAAAAAAAAGAGACGCATGAGAACCTCAGTAATCCCTACTTTGTACTCTGACTTCTGATACCTGTTCCCAGCCACCTTTCTCCACCCTTTCCTCCCACTGCCACCTTCCCTCCCATCTTTTCTTTTCACACATTGCCTCTTCTCTCTTCTTACCCCTAACATTGGTTCCCATCTCCCTCTTGCTCTCCCTCTGTCCCCTCTTTCCTTATTCTGACCTCCCCATCAACTCCTCTTCCTCCTCCTCACCTGCATTTTCACCTATGCCTGTTGCCTTTTGGCCACCCACCCAATAAAGTTTAGTTATAATAAAATGAGAAAGATGCTAGTGAGAGAACAGTCGACAAAGAAAAAGGAAGCTTGAGTAGTAAAGATTCTATTGTATTTAAGCACTACTTTCGTTTTTTAAAAGCTTTTTTACATTTGTTATTATGAAAATGTTTCAAAACAGCATCAGGAGATTCCTTGTATGTTTGTTTAGACATGTAAGAGTTTTATAGAGCTAAACTTTGCATTTTCTCAAAATATTCCAGAAAGTGGCCACTAGAAAACAACTTCACTATACAGGAAAAAGCAACTATATAGGATAAAGAATAATCTGAGACTACATCTGGCAAGGGGAAAGAAAGAGACAAAGACTGGACAGAGAATTACAGGAACAGGGCACTGAAGCAGCTAACAGACATGACACCAGAATAATAATTGAGGCGATGCAAAGCCAGAAATGCCACAGTACCATAATAATTTATTAACATTTGAGAGAGAATTTGTCCGTGCTATTAAGTTCCAGTAGCAGTAAATTCCAAGGACAGCAAATTCTTGATTAGTTTTCCCATCATGGTCTAGGAAATTGCCCCCCCCCCCCAGTTAGAATAATGAGGCAAACACGTGTATTGGGTACAAAACAGGGCCACTTTATTATAATAGTTTAAACGGCATGGGGCAACCTAAACAACAGGACAAGCACCGAATATAATCATACCCTGCCTTGTCCTGAGTAGGGCGAGCCACCCTATCCCTGGCTTGAGCCGTGCATATTAGCCACAGTGTGTGTGTGTGTGCATATAATTTTTTTTGGGCCACTGTGTGACACAGAGTGTTGGACTGGATGGGCCATTGGCCTGATCCAACATGGCTTCTCTTATGTTCTTATGTTCTTAAGATGGCTAACACCAGGTGACTGAGCCTGGGTTGCCCTGCCCTGACGAGGTCTTGCTTACCCAGAAGGAGCCTATGAAGGTCAGGCACCATGTGGTCAGCCCCCCATGACAGAGAGCCATACAAACCAGCTGCTGATCCAGCCTGCCACATACACCCAAAGCAGGTATGACCCTGGGTGCTCACCAAAACTGTAATATGTGCCCCACCTACCTCCAGCCAGTGACCAACTTTAAAACTCCACCCTTCAAAATGCTCCAAACCACAAACCAGCAGTGCAAGGTAGATGAAAAAACACCCCAATCCAGGCCAATTTGCTGAGGTGAAAAAATTCCTACCCAGCCCCAATCAACTGCCGACCAGCTAACCCTGCACTTCTGTTGGGTGGGAGGGTGGGCTGAGAAAACAAAGAGCAACTGTGTGCTCTTGGGCAGGGTTGGGCTTATAAAGCCCCAGCAGCCCGCCATCTCCCAGTCCCTGGATGGCCGGGAAGGCATGTTAGCCTCATTTCCTTCCAGGGAGGCAAACGCGGCCCCTGGCCTTAGCTGCAATAGCAGCGAGGCCGGGAAGGGGCCAAATTCTCAGGACTTGTCCAGATTATTTGGATTTTTTTATAGGTCATGGTATAAGAGAGCATGAAAGAGATAATTTTCCAAGTAACCCAAGAAAAACTCAGTGCCAGAAAGAAATATTAAATGTTCAAGAAAATCCATCCTTAGCTCAGGAAAAGTCTCATAGTGGTAAACATTTCATGAACACATTGTTTTCCCCTAATCATTGTGGGAAATACACTCAAATCAGGTATTTGCTAAGAGTGAATACAGATGCAGGTAAGAACTGGCTGCAAAATCATAATACATATAAATGACATCATGGGTAACACTGAATAAGATCAAAGGGGCCCTACAAGAATGACAGGAAAGATAGTATTAACTAGGAATGGGCACAAACTGAACCATGAAGCAAAATTTGACATGGATTTTGTCCTGTTTGTAGTTCATGAACAGAAATTTATGATGAGTCTACCATCATGAGCTTCCATGACCTTTTAAAATAGTTTGTTGTGATTTGTGGATGGAGCAGAAAGCAGGGATTTAGACGGACTCTGAGTCCCTTTAAACCCCTGCTCAGCTGTTTCAGGCTGGTTTGTTCAGACCCTTTAAATTTTAAAGAGACTATAGAAGACAGCCTGAAAAACAGTTGCAGTCCCTTTGAATTGTAAAGGAATTACACAAAGCAGCCTGAAACAGCTCAGCCGTGGGGAGCAAGTTACTCCCTATCATTCTGCTGTTTTTCAGGATTTCTACAAATCTCATTTAAAGGGACTTTGTTTCCTTTCAATGGGGTTTGCCAGGCCATGAACCACAGACTGAACCAAACCACATTTCCCTGGTTCATGCCCATACATGGTGACAACAGGCTGCGATGGATCAAAACGGAATCAAGGAGCAGTCTTACTATTTGCCCCAAAATTGCCTTATTCTGTTTCAAAAGTGAAGTTACTTGTACTGGGGCTATGCAGAGACTACAAACTAAGAATCCAGTCTTTTTCTAGACATGCCTGATATTCTGCCTGGCAACTCTGCCTGACAAATTTCTGCTCATGCTGCCCCATCTCTGCTGGTGCTCAAATAACTGACAGTTGAGGGCAATGTCAGCCAAGGGTTTTGATCAATGCTGTAATGTAATTTTCTGGATTTAACACTCTAGGAACTCTTCAGAACTCTATGATATAATCATAGAATTTCAGGGACTTCCTAGAGCACTGTGAAATCACTTCAGGGTGAAACCTGGAAGTGTAGTTGCAACACTGATCAATGCTCCCCCTCCCCTGCTCCATCCCTACACCTCAGAAGAACATCAGGCATGCCTAGAAAAAAAATTGGATTCTAAGTTTAGCCTGTAGTCTCTGTGTAGTTCTAGTACAAGAGACTTCACTTTTGAAACAGAATAAGGCTTTTTTTTTGTCCCATCATCATCAGAACTAAGGCACTTTTGATTGTTTAAGCAAAGCCACAACTGACTCCTCATTTAGTGGCTATTGATTTTTCATAGTGACAAAATATGACTGAAAGTGGTATAAAAAGAAGGAAAGCTAAGGGATTACAGTTTGCTTGGCAGATGACTCAGTGTTAAATCTGTATATGTGCAGAAGTTTCCATACAAAAGTGAAAAAAATTGCATATTCACTTGAAATAATGGAAACAACCTTAACTCCTAGAATTTCCCATGTGACTACAAAGATTACATTTTAAAAACCCACACTCTGACAACCACTTAGAACAAGCTGGGTTTTGTCGATATTTATGACATAATATTTTTCCTAAATGTTCATGAAAACAGAAAGGAAAGGACCCTGCAGTATGAAAAGAACATAAAACATAGTCTTAGGTTAATGGGAACATTCTCTGTATTTCTTCTCCTGTTTCTCTTCCCAGCTTCACTGCCTGTGCTTAGGCACTGTGAATTGTAAAAGGAAACAGTCTCCATTTTTTGTGTCCCCACAAGCATTTGTAAAAGTACAAAGACATCCAAATACAACTGGTTCATGCCCAACTTTTTTTTTTTTTTTAGAGGAGCATATATGCACCTCCACAGCTATACAGAAGATGTTAAGTATTTGGGAAGGGGCTAGGACTTAGTATAGAATGTCTACTTTACATACAACATCCAAGCTTTAATCCCTGGCAACTCTAGTTAAAGAATATCAAGTAAAATGCATTTGACAGTTGAGCTTGCCATGTTCAAAAATGGTGATCAGATGTGAACTAATCACTTGGTCTACGCATTTTGTCCTGAGCAGCCATGAATGCCTGCCAAAAAAGTTTGCGTCAGGGTTTTGTGGAACTGCATGTGCTCAAAGATCCTGTTGATTCAAATTAATTGGCATCTATTACCTTCACTAGGCACTACTTAGACAAGCTACCTAAGCCAAAAATATACATGGAGATATACAGAAAAATCACTGTTCTAGGTTGTTACTCTGATTTTCCAAAATAGTTGCCCAAATCCAGGAAAAGACCATCCTCCCAATGAGGTTGTTTTGTGTGTCTCTGTGTTTGGGTGCTTACCAATCTGGCAGCAGCATGGGCTCATTGTGAGGGGAAGGAAGCAGACCAAAGGCTATACTTTCTTGCAGTGTTTATTCCGAACCCAGAGTTACAAGCCATGTGCTATCTTCGTGAAGACGCCAACCTTCTCCCAGCTTCCAAACTTCATCTCTCAGGTTCATCTCCTCCTCCCCAGATCACCAGTCAGTCACGTTTAAAACCCTTGGCCCCGCACCTGGAGACACCAGCCCTGTTAAAGGGGCAGGGTCTTTTTCAGTCCCTTCACACTCTTCATGTAGTTCTTTGATGCTGCTTGTTTTCTTCAGCAATGGCAAGCATCCATCCTACAAGGTAAGGGAGGAACACAGTCTACACTCTTAGCCAATCACCTTTACAGACAAGCATAGTGTTGAAATGCAGCATGTGTTCATGTTGTACTTTGATTCCATTGGCTTTTGATGTAACATTTCCCCTTCAAATTGGATCCTTGCATGGGAGGAGCACAGAATACTTCCATAGCATTCTTCAGAGAGTTCTCTCTGTGTGTATGAACTTACCTACTTAGCGGTCCAATAAAATAGAGCCCATTTGTTGCATGTGATTGAAATTCAGGGTGGAAGAGGGAGACAGGGGGGTGTTCCATGCATTTTGGTGCTGTTATCATTCATGATTGCTGATGCTGACCCTTGAATTGGTGTCCCCAGAATATGGAATTGGAAAACACCATTCAGATTTCTAACCTAAACCAATAATGCCTACCCAAAATGAAGCTATCACGGTAAAATCCCCCCCTCCAAGCCTGTCTCCAAAGCTGTAATGAATTTTTTCTTGGCACACAACCCCACTGATTAGTAGTCTGATTCCCTGCCCTGGGTTTGGCTTCACTAATAGACTGAAAGGACTTTAATAGACTGTACAGACTTCACTTTAATGAGTATGGAGAAGGGGTGTCATCCCAGTAATTTTCCTGGCTCTCTTACCTATATTGTGGTAATAGGCCAAAACTTATGTATCAGCTCAGATGAAGACAGCAACTAGTCTTAGCCTCTAAAAGGGTGGTTTATGACAAGAAGATGTTCTGCCACCAACAGGGTTGTAATGGGAAGGCAGTTAACTCAGTTTTCCATCACTCATCCTTTCTATGCCTTTAGCCTTTGCATTAAATTTACAGAAACAGAAAAAAAGAAAGTTTGCTTAGATCTTGTTGATGAAAACAACTGTGTTTAGTAGCTTTATTCTAATTCATGCAACAAAAAGGGGCTAAATCATTTTCACCATTGATGGAGGAAGACCTGGATGAATATTGCTTTTTAAAAGACTTTTATGAATAAAAACCAACACAAATGGTCTTATCTTACTAATTTATTGTAGTAATTTTCAAGTTATTAGTATATTTACAGTGGCTCCCAACCTTTTTGGCACCAGGGACTGGTTTTGTGGAAGACAATTTTTCCACAGATCAGTCGGGTGGTGGTGCTGGGGTTTTTGCTGCCCCAGGCTGCCCCCTGCCCACACCCATACCTACCCCTCATGGTGGTCTTTAAATGAGGGGTAGACAAGGTCACTGCTACGCTGCCCCTTCCTCTTGTGGATCAGAAACTGGCTAATTAATAGGAAACAGAGAGTGAGTATAAATGGGCAATTTTCGCAGTGGAGGGTGGTAAGAGGTGGTGTACAGCAAGTCTCAGTACTGGGTCCAATGATTTCTAACTTCTTTGTTAATGATTTGGAGTTGGGAGTAAGCAGTGAAGAGGCTAAGTTTACAGATGGCACTCAGTTGTTCAGGGTGGTAAGAACCACAGAGGATTGCATGGCACTCCAAAGAGATCTCTCAAGGCTGGGCAAGTGGGTGTCAACATAGCAAATGAGGTTCAATGTGGCCAAGTGCAAAGTAATGCACATTGGGGCCAAAAATCCTAACTATAAATACAAGTTGATGAGATCCAAACTGGCAGAGACTGACCAAGTGAGAGATCTTGGGGTTGTGGTAGATAACTCATTGAAAATGTCAAGACAGTGTGCAACTGCAATAAAAAAGGCCAACACTATGCTGGGGATTTTTAGGGCGGGATTGAAAACAAATCAGTCAGTAGCATCACGCCCTTGTATAAATCAATGGTGCAGTCGGGTTAGATCGGATAAAAGGAAGTACTTCTTCACCCAAAGGGTGATTAACACATGGAATTCACTGCCACAGGAGGTGGTGGCAGCTACAAATACAGACAACTTCAAGAGGGGATTGGATAAACATATGGAGCAGAGGTCCATCAGTGGCTATTAGCCACAGCATATTGATGGAACTCTCTGTCTGGGGCAGTGGTGCTCTGTATTCTTGGTGCTTGGGGAGGCACAGTGGGAGGGTTCTAGTGTCCTGGTCCCACTGGTGGCCCTCCTGATGGCACCTGGGGTTTTTTGGCCACAGTGTGACACAGAGTTTTGGAGTAGATGGGCCATTGGCCTGATCCAACATGGCTTCTCTTATGTACTTATCATAAATGTCTTCTGTAACTTGTAATGCTTTTCAAGAAACACAGGCCCTCTTAAGGCAAGGAGAGAAAGGTTCACTCACTGATGTATGTGTGTAGAGTGCTGTGCAATCAAGAACTTTGATTGCCTATAAAGTGAGAGAGCCCTGACATGTATGGCTTGTTATAGTCCGATCTCGTCAGATCTTAGAAGAAAAGCAGGGCTGGCCTGGTCAGTATTTGAAAGGAAGACCACAAAGGAATACCAAAGTCATGATGTGGAGTGCAGGCTATGGCAAACCAGCTCTGAATGTCTCTTGATTTGCATGAGGTTACCATAAGTTAGCTTTGACCAGGGCTTTTTTCTTTGAACAGGAACACACAGGAACGCAGTTCCAGCTGGCTTGGCATCAGAGGGTGTAGTTTAATATGCAAATGAGTTCCTGCTGGTTTTTTTCCTACAAAAAACCCTGTGTCAAACTACGGTGACATCAGGAGGTGTGGCCTAACATGCAAATAAGTTCCTGCTGGGCTTTTTCTGAAAAAAAGCCCTGGCTGTAACATTATGACAAAATGAAGAAACATAAAGAAAGAATATTTTGTTCTAGATCAGGGGTGTCAAACATGCAGTTCGGGGGCCGAATCAGACCTCCAGAGGGCTCCTATCAGGCCCCCGAGCAACTGGCTGTCATCTGCTTCTTTCTTCCTCTCTCTTGCTTCATTCTGCATCACAGCTGGCTTTGCAAGGCTTGCTCAATTGCACAGGAGCTACAGAGCTAAACCTCTATTTTCCCCATTGGCTGAGGCTTTGGGGAGGAAAGGGAAAGGAATAGCTTGCTTTGCCAGCCTTTCTCAATTGCACAGTGGAGTTACTGAGCCAAGCCTCTCTTCCTTCTATTGGCTGAGGTTCCTTCCTCTCCCTAGTCCCCTGGGGAAGGAAGGAAAGAGCCAGAGCTTCTTTGTCTAGTTCCCTGGATCCTATGGGAGAAATACAAAGGAAGCATCTTTAAGACCAATGAGTGCTAATGTTTTAAGCATTTTTTTTTTTAAAAATATGTTTGCACTTGTCTGTGCTCTTTATAAACTTTGTATCTCTGCTACCTAATCTTAAATGGGTACACACATGGTCCGGCCTGACATGGCTCGGCCCAACCCGACATGGTCCATCCCGAGAAGGTCTCATTTATGTCAGATCTGGCCCTCATGACAAATGAGTTCCACACTCCTGTTCTAGATGTCATTAGGTAAGAATCATATTTGGTTGAGAGGCATAGCCCCTGAAAACTATTTTGGTTCCCACCCTCATGTTGCACAGGGATCATTTTTTGCCCCCATCACCCTTCAGAAGGAATTTTGGTTCACTCATAATGGGTCCAAGGATTCTGAATAGGGATGGGGTAATTTCTAAAACACTCATTCTGAAATTTCTTGCTTGACTTTCACTCCCTTCTCTTAAACTATACCTTATTTGTTGTCAATGCCACATCTACCCAGTCAAGCTGATGTGAAATCTTTGCATTATTGTGAAAGCGCCATCTCCTTGACTCATAGCTGACCTTAGAAAAATAGGCTGGAGGAGCAAAATGGCAGTGAAGACAATTATTAGAGCAGTAAGGATTTGCTATTCAAAATAAACATGCTGGGTTGGATCCTATGAACCACACAAAAAGTTTGTAGGCTTGATCATAGAATAGAAGTAAATAATGTTAATACTTTATTCACTTAATACACAAACATTGTGAAAATGATAAAATCTTTATATAGCTTCACAGTTAGAGATTCTGAACAGCATCCCATGACAGAGATTATTATCCCCTGTTGTTCATCATTTGACAAAGACTCTGTCTTTCTGCTCATGAGTATGTTTCATGAGACACAGAACGTTAAGCACAGATGACTCTCACAGAAAAGGAAATTCGGCCCCGATCAAGCCGCGCCGCAAAGCGGCTGCATGCCGCGGGGCTGCTCTTTGCTTCCCTGGAAGGATGGGAGGCTGGCGAAAGAGCTTCCCGCCCATCCGGGTGTTGCGGGCGGAGTGTCGGGGCTATTTGTAGCCTCGACCCCGCCCTCCCAGCACAGTTGAGATTCTGCTCTTGGCCCACCCACCCACCCTGTGTAGTACAGGTTTGACCAGTCATCTTATTAGAGGCCAGGTAGGAATTTTTTCATCTCACCTGATTGGCCTGAGATGGAATGTTTTTTGCCTACCTTGTACTGCTGACAGTGGTGTGGAAGTTAGGTAGGGGGGTTTAGTTTGGTCACTTGGCAGAAGGAGCAAGGGGTTTATACCTTGCAGGTGAGCACCCAGGCATCTGCACCTGTTAGCGCAGTCAATACGCAGGAGCGGAAGATGGGCTTTACGGCTCAATGCTGTATAATGCGGATCATAGTCATGCCTCCTCCTAAATTCGCCTCCTTCTGGGTATCGGGGCGGAAGTTTAGGGGAGGGTTTTTTGGCCTAGCCAGCCCGGCATTAACCATAGTCTTATAGCTCATGCTGGGGGCAGGGTGACTCGCCCTTTGTGGGACTTCGCACGGTCTGTGGTAGACCCCAGGGCTTGTCCTACTGCAGGTTGCCCTTGCCGTGTTAGTAGTGTTAATTAAATAAAGTGGCCCGTTTCCCAATATTATGTGTCAGCCTCTTTATTCTGACTGGGGGGGCGAAAGATAAAATTAATATACTCAAGCCCCTCAAAGTTTACGGAATCCTGGAGAACAAAATATGGAGTTGGGGAATTTTCTGTTTTTTCCCCACATCTTTGATTCTTGACAGAAGAGTCATGCATAGCATTATAGTCATGGATCAGTTTGCCCTGGCTCCTGTTCAGATATGGTACAAGGTGAATGTGAACAAAGGAGACCCGATAGATGTTGTTTACCTTGACTTCCAGAAAGCTTTTGATAAAGTTCCTCATCAAAGGCTCCTTAGAAAGCTTGAGAGTCATGGAGTAAAAGGACAGGTCCTCTTGTGGATCAAAAACTGGCTGAGTAATAGGAAGCAGAGAGGGAGTATAAATGGGCAGTCTTCACAGTGGAGGACGGTAAGCAGTGGGGTGCCGCAGGGCTCGGTACTGGGTCCCATGCTCTTTAACTTGTTCATAAATGATTTAGAGTTGGGAGTGAGCAGTGAAGTGGCCAAATTTGCGGATGACACTAAATTGTTCAGGGTGGTAAGAACCAGGTGGTGAGAACCTCCTGTGGCAGTGAATTCCACGTTAATCACCCTTTGGGTGAAGAAGTACTTCCTTTTATCCATTTCCCCTGATTTCCCATGGGGATTGCCTTTTTTGCCTGCTTCATAAAGTTGAGAGTATTAGATAAAATAGACCTGGTTTTTGACTGTTCAGGCCAGAGCTAGTTTGGCAGGGACAGAGTGGGTTGCTCATGATAAGAAGGGATGTCTAGCAAGCAGCCTGAGACATCAGGAGTGATGGAAGGGTGCATCCAGAACAGCCCATCATCTGTCTTACAGTGTGGTGGGCTTGATAAGTACTCTTGGTGCTGAATATCATCATACCAAACCTGGTAGTAGAATTAGTGGACAGGGGATAGCCACCCCTTGGCACATTATGTGCCGGTGAGGAAAAACAAAACTAGTAAAAGCAACTACCTGCACTGGGAGTCAAGGTGGATTGCCAAAAGCAGCCATTGGTTTAAAGGTTATGCTGCCCTTTAAATGTATAGCATATTTAAATATGATGCACATCAGCTATTTAAATAAACTAGTTAAACTATACAGTGGTCTTGTGTCTTTATCTGGCAAATAATGGTGCTGTTACATCTCAATTTAAACAAATTACCAAATGTTTTTCTGAGTCACCTAAATATCAGGCCAACCACAATCCTCTGCTTCTATCCTCCAGCTGACAATTTTCTAGAAGCATAATTGATCTGCTGCTTTAGTCTCTATCCCAGAATGTTCAAGTGCTCCAATCAGATTTATCCACCTGGTACATTAAGCAGCATCCCTTCACCCCCAGAAGTTGTTGTGCTGCTCACTGGGTTAGCCTGTATCACAATGTAGCATTTCATTAAAGATATCACAGTAGTATTGGATCTCATTGTGGAAACACGCAATGAGAACAGTCTCTTAGATTCACCACCTGCCCATGGATATGATAGATCTCTCATAAGAGAACAGACTATGTAGCCATTTTAGCCAAGCAAATAGGCAGAAGAGTGGGGAAAGACATACTGAACAAGGCAGCACATACAACCACGCAATGAAAGGCAAAAGAGATATGAATGGGATATAAATTTTACTTTGAGGGGCTGGTTCAACTGACTTTCCATCAAAGTTTAAGAAGGAATAAAAACTGAGCACAAGTTTAATTTGGCAGACATTCTAACTGGGGAGGACTTTTATATGTTTAATGTTCTTCAGTAACACCCAGTGATGAAGCTTATGAACAGTTATTTTACAAATCCATAGTGTTCTTTTCTTTCATACTTTAAGTAAGTTTGATTTCCAAACTGAAAAATACAAACAGGAAAAGAATTAAACATGATCACACATGCTAAATAATGCAGTTTTAATCAACTTTCAATGCACTTTCAAACTGGATTTTGCCAGTTTCTTGCAATAAAATCCAGTTGGAAAGTGCATTGAAAGTGGATTGAAACTGCATTATTTAGCATGTGTGATCACAGCCAAAGATCTGCTTTTTAATAAATTATGAATCAACTCACATGCCCAGAAATGCTTTCTCTCACAACACAAATGCACAAACACAAAATATACACACTACATGAAGAATTATGAAAGACTAAGCCTTTGATCTCCCAAGAATTGAGGATTACTTGTGTCACTTTTGCAAAGGCTTTGTTTTGTTGCAGAAAAAAAACCTCTTGAAGACATTTATTTCAATGCTTATTGTAATATAGCTGAGACACTAGAAATCTCCATTATACCACCTGCTCCATTTATAGATCATTTTGATTGTTTTGCCATGGACCCTAGGATCAGTGAAGGCCACTACCTGTACTCTGGATGCTTCTTCATCTTGGTTACTGAATCATGTAAGGATCACATCAATGAGTCTTTGATGTTAATTATAAATCAATAACCGACTCATTGCAACTTTTCTTGGTCTCTGAAGCAGAGGGTTTTTCACCCACTGCTTAAAAAGCTTTTGCTAGACAAGAATAATGTGGCCAATTATAGAAGTATGTATTATGAAATGTCTGAGTCAAAAATATGCATGAAAATTGCCTTTTCAGGTTAATACCATGATTTTCTATAATGGTGACATAAATCCAGGATTCTTAGGCATTAAAACCACCTTCCCCCTAAAAAAAAAATCCATGTTGTTTTTATGTTTGTGTGTTTACCATTCTGTCTAGATTGAAGTAAATATTAACATTTCCACTGGGTTGATTTAGGCCTATGATTTAATATAAAGCCAAGCATAAACATTTTGTTACCTCTTTATTTTCTGACTTTTCTGGGGAGGAGGAGCTCAAAACAATAATAGGCCAAGGTGAACCAGTCAGTTATGTACAAACTTCTCCTTTAGAAAATCTGGTATTGAATTTTTTAGATTTTTTAGACTGTGTTAGTGCCAACCATGAAAACTGTGTGGCAGAAACTTCCACCACACCACCACAATCTGGCCTCACCTTGCTGAGCAGCCTAGCAGACAGCTAAGGCCAGGGGCCATTTTTTCCACCCCAAAAGAATGGGAAGGCCAACATGCCTTCCTGGGCATACAGGGCTTTGATTGGGGGCTTCAAGAGCTTCACCCCCAACTGTGCAGTTGCCTTTTGGCTCTCAGCCCACCCTCTCACCCTGTTTCGGTGCAAGCTTTGGCTGATTGCTGTGTTTTGGGGGTTGGGTAGGAATTTTGGGGGTTGGGTGTGTGCCTACCCAGCACTGTTCGAGCAGTGGTTGTGGTAATCAGCTTGGTGGTGCTGTTTACATAGGTTGGTCACTTTGCAGTTGGGCACTAGTTAGAACAGAAAAGTGAGCACCTATGGCACAACCCCATTGGAGCTGCAAGTGGTCTGTCAGGATCAATTAGCGGGCTGTACAGCTCACAACTGTGAATACAGATTGCCTGGGGATTCACCCTGAATGTCTCCTTCTCTCAAGCTGTACAGTTTAGGGTGGCTGGAGCTTCAGAAAGGGATGGTTATTGTTTATTGCCTGGCCGGCTGGGTATGAGCCATACATCGTTGACTTATACTTGGGGCAGGATGCTCACCCAAGACAGGGCAAGGAAGGGTCCAGGGATGAGCCTTGGCTTAACCTGTTCTGTCACATTTTCCCATGCCACTTTTGCTGTTGTTTAAATAAAGTGGCCCTTTAGTATCTAAATATTGTATCTGCCTTGTTATTCCGACTGGGGGTGGGGGCAATGTAACCAAGTACTCTCTATGCGACAGACCTTTCCAAGTGCATATTCTACTAGTGCACATGTATGATAAATTCAGTCTTCTCCTCCAGTGTTAGACACAACTGATTTAAAGCCATAAGCTCAAAACTATCATATACACATTTCTGATAAAGTAAATGCATACTATATCTGCTGGATTCTCTTTTCTACTAAGCCATTATTGTGTCAAAGAATGAGATAAGATTAGTTTAGGATTCATTGTTAGAAAATCTATTGCCAGCAATCAATCCATTTTCTTCTGTGTAACTGATCTACCATTAGGTGTAATAATTTCCCAGGTACAATGTACTGTACTAAATTGGTGCCCAGTTTAACAACTGACATACACTTAAATGAGGTAAGAATTAAAATTAATTTCCCAAGATAATGGCAAGGGATGTTCATTCATTCAGATTTCAAAAATAGTGAAAACAAGTTGTTTACTCATTTCTAAGCCCCCCCTCCTAATATTATATTAAGTATATGTGCAGGGATTTTTTTGTAGAAAAAGCCCAGCAGGAACTCATTTGTATATTAGGCCACACCCCCTGATGCCAAGCCAGCCAGAACTGTGTTCCTATGCATTCCTGCTTAAAAAAAAAGGTCCTCTATGAATGTACCTATGTATTTTCTGGACTTCCAACTGACCTTGCCAAGGTGGCATACATCATTATGTAAAATAAAGTCAAAACAACTAAATAAATTCATATAGCATAATATAGCAGACTGCAGCATAATTGTAATAGATTGGGTGAGTTTTTAAAAATTATATGTATATTTTGCCTTTCTTACATCATGGAAATCAAGAGGGAAGTCATGGGATTCCTGAGAGGGGGAATCTTCTCATTCAGGCGCTGACCAGATCCAGACTTTGTTTGATGGGCTCATGAAAAATCTGGGCATTTGGGTGCCAAGGCTACCAGGGAATGGGCATTGCAGCAAGGTATTCCTTGTTCAGTAAATGCAGCTAATACAGCAACTGCTGGGTGTGAACTGTGTTCTTCTTTGAAGCAGGTTCCTCTTTCCAAGGTTCCTATAGGTCAGCTTCATAGAGGCAAAGCACCAGGGCAGATATGGCAAGAAGACTACGTTGGCCTTCTATCACAGCATGGTAGATGGCAATACCTGCTGACAGTGATTGATACCTGCTTAGGCTACCTGTTGACTTACCCATGTGCCAGAGCCACCCAACAGAGTACCATCAAAGGTTTAGATCTTCTTATCAGAAGGTATGGAGTACATCTAGCAATTCAAACAGATAATGCTAGTCACTTCCGAGGAACACAGGTACAGGACTGGGCTCGTGAACGGGACATTCAATGGGTATTTCACATTCCCCACCACCCTAAGGTGGCGGGATTAATAGAAAGGATGAATGGATTCCCAGTTGATATGTGAAAAGATACATATGCCTGATATACAAGAGGTAACAGACCCAGGGCAGCCTACTATAAAAGATAGAGGGTTTGGATCCACAGATATAGACCTTACCCCAGGGCAGAAGGTTTGAGTTATGTATCCAAACAAACCCAACCAGGCAGGAGAAGTTATCAGCAAAGGCCCAGGAGCCACATATTGGGTTCTAGTGACTAATGCTGCTTCTCCAATATGCTTAGATGTGGCGAAATTAAGGAAGAGAGAATGAAATAGTACTAATACTTGGGGTTTTTTTCTCTCTCAGAGAATGAAGTGCCTTCAAGACCCTTCTTGAATGACTGCAGACTGTGGATGAGACAATGAGAAGAGGCATGGTCGAAGGTTCTATGGTCACCAAGGGGTGGATTGTAGTGGATATTACATGAGGAGATAAGTGGTGAGCCATACAGCCCTTCTGTATGCAAATGGAAGTCCCAGGACAGCGGGGAGTTAAATCCTACACAGCACTGTAAATGAGGAATACCTGGGATGAGAGAGCTATGTAGATAAGAAGCAGGCAACTTTGGAGAGAGGGTGGCAGCAGCTTCAGCGGTAGCTTCACGGGTAACTTCAGAAAATGGTGGCTTCAGATGGCAGAGAGAGAACAGTTTCAAGCACTGAAGACAGCGTGGGAGTGAAGAGGCCTCAGCAAGAGAGGACAAACTTCTAAGCTGTGAGCAAGCTGTAGAAAAACCCTGCATTCCGGCCTAGTTTCCTGGACAGACTGCTAGTCTTGTGAAGTAGACTTTTCTTTCTCCTTATAAAGCTCACTGGGTGGGTGAGGGATATTTTCACTGTTATTGTTAAAGCTGAATAAAACTGCATTTCTTTGGACACAATGTATTGCTTATAGGAATCACTGGAACCATGGGTAATACAAGGAGAAATAAATGCTTCAGTTTATATGTGCTCAGTGAAAGTGACAGTGATGGTGGCAGTTCAGTGAGTGCATTAATCTCTGTTTCTGCCACCAGCATCCTCTCTTACCCCTCCACACTGTTCTATGAGGCAGCCAGCACACCCTTTACCCTTCCTCCTTCCCCCTTCTAGTCCATTCTTTCTGCCCAGCCCAATGAAACCTGACACAGCGGCAGGGCCTGGGGTGGGAAAGGAAGTGTAATGCACCAAACAAAGGCAATGAAAGCATTTGCGTTTTGTCATCTTGTCTCGACCACAAACTGGTGATGGTCAGCTTCAATGTCAGAAGGCATGTAGGTTTAACCAGAAGTGAATGGCATTTATGTATACCTGTTAGTGTACATGTGGAAAAAGTGACATCCAGCTAGAAGGGGGGTGGGGGTGGAGAGTGCAAGTCAATCCCCATTGGCTTCCTACATACAGTTTACATTGGCAAACTTTAACCAAGGACATCCTTCTAGACATCCTGCATCTTTGTCAAGTCAAGTCAAGTTTATTATGATCCAAGATCAGAATTTGCAGTCAAAGTAAAATCTTTGTGAAGGAGTCTGAAAGTCCTGTTATATCTGCTCATGAAAGTCTGTTCCATAGATGTTTTCTTTTTTGGAGGCAACAAAAAGTGCATCCAGTAGTGCCACAGCAGATGCATGCAAGCCAAAGCCCATCCCTTTACATTTCTATCACTCTCAATGTATCTTCATCATACCTAGGAAGGGTGTGTAACCTGAGATCTAAACTTTAATGAAGCAAAAGTGCCTCTATTGCACTTGGAGGTATTCCAGGTACTGTAGTCATTGTCACTGAGCATAGGGCCTGCTGTTCTAACATTTAGGTACCTTAATTTTACTGCCTGTGCCCTAGCTGCACCAGCCTCCTCATCCTTATCTGCTCTCTTTTCATTTTGTCTCTTGCATCCTGGTACTATCAGGGTGCTGACAAATCATCTACCCAGCATGTGACTAGGACTGACCACAGCCCTGAACCAGTGTTTTCTTTTACACTCATATGCAACATCAGGGAATTAACATTCCCAAGTATGCTGGAGCCCAATTCATTTCAGGGGCATGGCAAATGGGAAGAGAAGGTTCAGCCTTCCCTTCCACACTGTTATTCTGAACCAAAATAGCCGTTGAGAGCTTTTTTTGCCCTACTGTGGGACTGTATGTGCTGCAGTCAGTCATTGCATAGTCTTAGTGGATCAAACAGACCCCCCCATAACCATTTTGGCTCAGAAAAATGGCACAAAAGATAAACCTAAAGCCCCTTCTTCCTTCACACTACACTCCTGAGCCAAATTGGATCCCCAGACACTTGTGAACATGTGTTGTTCCTTCTACAGTCAGACGTGTCATAGATAACTTCTATTTTGGATCTTACTAGAGAATTTGGTTTGCTGTCATGTGGGAATCAACCCTTTGTAATATAATAATTGTAGACATTGATCCTTCCAATAAACAAATAAGACTTTATATTTTAAAAACTCTAATCCTGTGCTAAATTTTCCTGCTGCCATCATGTTTCAGTCATGCACAGCTTGAACCTATGGACTGAATCCACAAAAGCAGGTAAATGGAAATAAACACATCAAGCCATCTTTGAACTAGATGCCACTTTGTGTATGTCAATAAATGAAGAATATTTATTATAATTTTGTGCTAAGCCTCTAAATATCACAACACTGTGAATAAAAGTCACTGAAGAATGATACAGATTAACTGTACGTTGCAGGCAGAAAAATAAATGTTGTAGCAAAATTAATAATAGTATCTCAGGAGCTTTGCAGGTGGAACCATTTAGCCACAAGGGTATGAAAGCATATTTGAAGTGATTTTGCAGTGCTGGCTGCAACAAATATATCTTTCCCCTTTTCTGGGAGCATATCTTCTTAAAATAAATCCTAAGCATATCTATCTAGCTCTACAGACACTTTTGTCATTTATTTTATGCAGGAAGAGCCAGCATACCTGGTATACATTTTAATGCTTAGAAGGTGCTGAACAGTGGGAAGATAGAAAATGGGATTTAGCCTGCAGAGGGAAGGGGTGCAGCATGATTGTTAAGTGAGTAGTTGGAATTTTATTTTGGGTGATGGAGCGTTTATAGAACACCAACAAATATGCATATGCTGAAGGACCCTGGTGGATGTCTGAATAGAGAATAAGTGGATCCAGTTCTGATTGCCCTTCTAAGGAAAACAGCAATGTCTCTAGTAGAAAGGTTAGGCTGATCAAATGCAACAGAGGACAGATCTCTTTTGCTGGTTTCTTGTTGGAGTAGGTGTAGCTAGTTATATCACAGTATAGCTTGGAAAAGAAAGAAAAAAACAAGTGCTCAGGATTCATTTTGTGCAAGTTTAGAACTTTGTCCTCCTTTTGATCTCTGGTCACATAATGTAGGATGCTTTAAAAAGCAAAGGTCTCCAAGCCAGGTTGAATAAAAAATATGCATGTCATGATCTAAATATCTAAGGACACATTTCAGAATAGGCTCATTTTTAAAAGTTTTGTTAGTGGAAGGATGATGGCCTCTCATTCTCCTGCAGTTTCCCTAGATCCCTGCAATGCCTACATTTTCTGTGATTTATGATATACAGTAAGCATAAAACAGAACTTGACAAGTCAGTGGTGATTCCACCTTGCTGTAAGTATGCTGTTGGAAAAATAAGGAGGAGTTGTGTTGAAAATATTCTGTTAAATCTTGGTTTTTTAAAAATATGCCGTTGCTTGGAGTACCTTGCGTTTGTTGCTAGGTTCAGTATATGGATGCTCTTTACTACATTTTTTTTTTTGCTCAGATCTTGCAATATTGGCAGTGTAAAAAGACTGAATAGGAGCTCATCCAGTAGGTAGCAATCTATATGTATTTATCATGCAGTGGCAGTTTATCATGTGGTAACACAGTACCAGCTCATTTTTACATACTCAGTCCCATGACTATTTACTTTCTCAAGGCTTTTTTTGTAGAAAAAGCCCAGCAAGAACTCATTTGCATACTGGGCCACACCCCCTGATGTCACCATTGTTTCACACATTGCTTTTTTGCAGAAAAACCGACCAGGGACTCATTTGCATGTTAGGCCACACCCCCTGACACCAAGCCAGCTGGAACTGCGTTCCTGCTAAAAAAAAAAAAGCCCTAGACTTTCTTGAAAGTTTATGTTTCTAGTCATACATATTGGGTCTAAAACCCCGATGCCTAACAATGGCAACTTTGAAACATAAATAAATAAAAAATAGCCATAACCCAAGGTGTCAACATGGTAAGAAGTCTCTGACACCTGCTATATCTGCTCATGAAGTTCTTGGAAGTGCAGGAGTGTATGCTGTCTCCTGCCTCAGACTTCAGAGATGGCACCTTAGATTTAGAGGCAGATAGAGAGGTCAAGACACAGAAAAAACCATCCTTTCCTTCCTGGTACTTGATAGTACCCCTTTGAAATCAAATGCTGTTCTTAGGGACAAGACTTCCTTTCTTCCGTCTCTCTCCTCCTCCCACACACACCGAGAATGCTCTCCATCTTTGGCACCATTGATGCAGGACATACATTCTGCATCTGCAACTATAGAGCTAGTTAGATTCTTTCCCTATATAATAATAAGCTTTTATTTATATCCCGCCCTCCCCGCCTCAATCTATACTATCTAGAATGGAGTTTGTAAAATAAAGGACTCTTATTAGTTTGAAACTGACAATTGGCTCAGTGTAACTTTGTATCTTTTGCTAGCACACAGTACCAAGAAGCTGCTGCTGTGTGTATGCCTCCTGCACTCTGCTGCCTAATAGAGATTCCTGGCTGTACCATACCAGTGAATCTAACAGGAATATTCTCTTCCTGGCCCTTCTCAGCATCACCACATGCCAATCAACCCATTTTGTTTGTGCACTCTACATATACCAATGCCTTGCTTCTGCAAGGAGAAACTGAGCACAGTCAGATAATAAACAGGTCAGCAGTCTGCGGCACTGTGAATTACCTTATGGAAGCTGAGTTTAGGTTCCCTGTGTTGTGCGAGAATCTGTTGTGGAAAGGCAGTACAGTCTCACATTAATTAACATAAAGTAAATATTCAAAGAACATTTGGCCCCATGCAGACCAGTGCACAATGACTTCAGTGCAATTATTCTAAGTCACAGTTCATTCATATTGTAGAATGAAACCATTACATTGCTAAAGAGCTACATGCTCCAAACAACTGTCTTCCAAGTGTCCATGTCAGACAACTCTTCTGTGAATGATCTTGCTATCCTATGAAAAAGATAAGGTAGCTAAAGCTTATTAGTTCTTAGATGAGCATTGCATATGCTGTATTACTATATCAAGGACATTTGCAGTCACTGTTCTATAACTATGCAACTTCTTCCTCTTGGACAGTTGTCAAAAACCATATCCTGCAGTAAAACAGGACCTTTCCATTGGTGCTGGCTTTTGAAGACTAGAGCTATGCCAATAGAAGATTGCAGGATTTAACAGCAGTTATGCTTTTAGCTGGTTAATTGGATTTAAAATAAATTTCAAAGGGATATTTTACATTTGCTTTTAGATTCATTTCCCCTTTCTTTCATTTTGGGAGCAAATAATGTATTCATCTGAACAGCTGGAAAACTTCTATTCAACCCATAAGCAAATCTGTTTAAAAAGGTTAAAAGTAGCAAAGTTGGAAAGGAGACCTACAGTCACTGAAATTGCAGATCTGATGCAAATCTCTCATTGTTCAGAAAATTTTGCTCATTTTTCTTTATTTTTAGAACATTAAAAAGAAGCATGTTCTTTTGCTTTATTTTAAGTGTAGGAGTTTCTTTAAATCTCATTCAGATGGGAGCAGAGAACATGCAGTGAACCAGCAGGACAAAGTTCGTTTTAGATATTTGACAATATCTTACAAATGATAAAATAAAGGCGATCTGCTTTTTGAAGGTTTCTGTTCAAAAGAGTCTTAAGGAGTCTCTTTTCTGTATGTCATTCTGCCTTCCCTACTGATTGTGGACTTAGCCATCTCCTACTATTCCTACTTCTGCTTCCATCTCAATTTCCATAATTTCTTTGGTTACAAAATGTAAATGGTGACATTTACAAAACAATTTCAGAGGCTAACGTGTAGTCAGTGCTCTTACTAGGACAGTACCCTACATTTTGAACTAATAATGTGGCTAAAGGTTAAAAGCAATTACAAAAATAATATCATTAAGAAGACCGATGAAGGGGGCTTACAATGATGTTTCTCTTCTTCGACCACCCCTCCCACCACTGTGATATATTAAAATTAGTAGTTTACAGGAGCATAAGCTTGAGAGTCAATGAGATACCTCATACAGTAGAATCAGTCAGAGCAGCAACTTTTGAAGGCTATTTAGTCTTCTCATTCCCCTGCACCACGTTTTTGCCAGTGAAGCTTGCCCTACTCTTGCTCCCTTCTGGAAACAAGGTGGGACTAGTTGTTCACTTTCTGGCCAAACATGAATCTGAAGGGTTTCTTCCAAATCGACTCTCTGCATACTGTTCAGAAATGTGGGGTGGGGGGTAGTGGGTTGCTTTAGAAATAGGCTTGGTCTTTTTATGACTTGTTAGGCCCTAGTTAATGGTTGGTAGAATCAATGTGGTGTGAGGCCCCACTTGCTCACCCTGGGGGAGCCTGCTCTCTGTCATCATGCTTGGCATCTGGAGGAAAATCTCCTTCAGAATGGGAGGAAAGGGGGTTGCATCACCTGGTTTCTTCTCCTCTTGGCTGGATATTACTCCCTCATAGCCTGGAGTCTCCAGCCACCATTTCCTCCTCAGATAGTTCCCTGGAAACGCTTTTTATTTCCCTCTGAGTGCTGCCTCTTCCTATACCACCTATCTCCAGTGTTGCCTTCACTTGACCTCTAATGGATATTGGGTAGCCCATATGCCATTCCATGCGGCTGCTTTCTCATTGGCCCCCAGGAGTCTGCCTTCTCACAGCCAACCACCCTTCCCTTGTATGACCCTCACCTGTCCAACTCCACCCCAGGCAACCTGTTGCTCCCTAGAGGGGTGGGGGGTTGATGCTACCACCACCAAACATCCTTCCTGGTTGAGGAGTGCAATGCCTTTCCCTACAGTCATCTCTGCAGGGAGCCTGGGCTCTGGGAGAGGGGGGGGGGGGCTCCAGTTGGCAGAGTGGCACTGTGATGCTAGAGGCACTGCATTTCCAGCCTGGCCACTTGCTTCCTGGCTGGCATCTCCTGCACACTGATCAGAATTGGTCCAAAGTGCTTCCCCTGACCCTTGGCACTGACAGGTGTATCCTGGGCATTGCTGCCAGTGTGGTGGGTGCTTCTGATGCTTTTCAGGGGGTCCAGGTCTATCATGGTGGGTTTCTGGAGGATGGGACTCACCCCAGATCCCAGACACGTGGGAGCAGTGCCTGGAGTTAATTTAGATTTGGAATCATCCTGAGGTATCATCCTGAGGATGGGGGACAAAACCAGCACCTCAGGATTACTGGCCTGTGGATCTGAGAAAGGTATTCTTGGTATTCAGCATCCTTGGTATCATTTGTAATTAGCATGAATGTTTGAACCTTTGTTCTGACCAGAGTAGGGAATGGTGTTGATGAGCAGCAACTCTTGGCACAGTTTTGGCTGGAAACCAAGGAGAAGTGAGTAGCACCAGACTTACCAATCAGCACACAGAGACAGGATAAGGCTTTTAGGGAACCCACAATAAGGGACTGGGAAGAATTAATAAATGGAATCTCAATAAACTTTAGGTTAATTCATATCTTGTGTCTTCCTTACTGTAGCATGGGGTACATGATATTGCATTACCCAGAAAAAAACATAAATATCTGCTAACCAGACTGTTACTTGGGAAATGGAGGGGGAGAGCAGTGGTTTTGTTTCAGACATCTCCATATTGTCTATGATGACTATTTCTGTTTTTGATTTTTTTTTTTAAAAAAGAAACATTGTTAAGGTCTCTTGTACCCATTTCAAGTTTATTGTTCTGTGGAAGGTCTTATTCTACAAACTAAAGTTGCATTAGCCACTAGCTTCACAATGAGACTGACACAAAGTCTATGGAATTAAGCTATACTATGTCACAGGGTTATTGATCTAATTTTTTTTTATCCTCCCTGTGGTGAAGTGTATTCAAAGGAGCCCAGAGATATTATTTCTACCATCCCATTCCCAGCTATTTCACCCAAAGACATCTTGCATCACTGAACTCAGTCTACAATTGACTCCAGTTTTTAGAGTGTACCTCTACCCCCCTCAAGCAACTGCTTAAGGCCAAATAAAATGTTTTGCAAGTGCAGCTGAATGCAAGTGGTCTTCTAACTCGAATTATCTGCTGTCAAATGACAATTCAAGTATGAGTGAAATGGCAAATGGGAGTCAATTAAAGTTTCACATTTCTCTGCCGGAATACAGTGGATTCTAGAGCATCTCACACTCTGATTGCAGGATGGAACGAATCACCTTTCTCTTATGGTAATAGCATTCATTGTCACCAGTCATAGAAATGTCCCATCTCTTTGTAATCAAGTCAGTAGCAGTGTAACTGCACCTTGCTGAATGACTGATGGCAATGAATTTCTAACAGGCTGATAACTTCATTTCAGAACAACCAGCTTGGAACTGAAATGAGAATCTCAAGGGTTTGCCATGTGACTCATTTCTTTAAAATGATGTGAAGAATATTATTCCATAATATTAACCTAATCTGATATTAACTTTCTCTAGAGAGTCCTAATTGGGGCATCAGATTTTCCCTTTTTCAATCTTGCATATGAATATTTTTGGAGATAATATGCTCTTAACATAAATATGTTATGAATATATATGTGTATAAAGTATGAACAAGAGAATGAAAGACATTAGGCCCCTTGAAGAAGGATGTCTAGTCCTCCAAATGCTGATGTAGAGATAATAAACAGAAGAGAAGAGAAGAGAAGAGAAGAGAAGAGAAGAGAAGAGAAGAGAAGAGAAGAGAAGAGAAGAGAAGAGAAGAGAAGAGAAGAGAAGAGAAGAGAAGAGAAGAGAAGAGAATTTCAGCTTTGACAATGGAATTGTCAGCCAGGCTGTTTGCTCAATACCTTCACTTCTTTCTCAAAACAATCTTCCAGCAAAACACATTGTTCACAATGGCTGCAAAGTGAGGCAGTTTATCAAATCACATTTCAAATGTGTGATCTTTGTGGGTGATCCTCTTTTAGCATTGATGACATAATAATTTTAAATATATAGGTTTTGACTTAATTTTCATGTTTTAAAAGTATACCTCATTTTTTTATTTTAGTCATTTTGGAAAACATTTGTAACATTTTGGGAAACATTTAGTTTGTTAGCTTGTGATGTCATCACACTGAATTGGTCTCTGACAACCTTTTCACTCAATCTTGCCCAACTGTCCTCCAGCTCTCACCCTGTATGGCTTTTTCCATTGGAGGTTCCATCATCCTCAGCATAGCCTTTTTGGCCAAAGTCCTCTTCCATTTTTTCACCTGTGAACAAGCTGATTGGATCCATTACATTATATCAACATTACAGGTGTCTACCAGAATGCTCACTGGTATATTGGTGAGTAAGCACTTATGATTTTATTTGTTAATCCTAAGGGAAGTCTCTACATTTTTGCAGAATTTAATGCCATTTCTATATGATACAAGATGGGGTTGTAAACTCTTGCTATGAGAAAAGAGCAAACAACACATGACGACCTCACCAGCAGGCTCTGCCCCTCTCCAGTACTCAAATTTGCACTTTGTTGTCATGATTATTCAAGTAGAAATACCAATGCCCTGGTCAGAGGCAGCCACCTTGCACCACATTTACATTTACAATCTAGTGACATAAACATTTGCTTAATATGCAATTTTAAAATAGCCTTTTTTGAAGACCAATATTATATAGGGGATGCTGTGATGAATCCTCTTCCTGCTGTCCTTACCTGTCTGGGCAATAGCTTTCACCATGGCCTAAAACCCCCAGCCCACTAGATTCCTCATGCCAATCCCTTCCTCATCTACAGTTACAAATGGAAACCGGATATTCTTGTTGGGAGACATTTGGAAAAAATACATTCTTAGCAGTCAACTTGAAGCCTGTGAGGGAGGGGGAATTCGACACTATCAAACAAAAATAAGCAGTGAGAGGTACTAGGAGTTTAATAAAAATTAACATTATACTTTAGTTACCTGGGATCTGTTGCATTTAATGCTTATATGTTACCACAAGCCCTTCCTGGCTGATTTTGCTGGCTGATTCGGTTCTCATAAATGGAGTGTTTGGGTCCAACTGAAGAAAATCTGTACGTGCATGTTCTCTCACTGATTTTATCATAGCTGTCACTACCAAATATAAATTGTTGTTAATGATGCAACATGAGTGTGTGGTGGGGAAGCTGCATAATTTGTCTTTGTATCCTAGCCTTGTCCATTTTGTTTGGCAGAATTAGAATTTGTTTATGGGAATGTTCAGGTCTGCCTTCAAATAACTGTCACATGTTACAGGCCTCTTCCCCTGACTCATTGGTCTACTCAAAGCACTCAGCAGAAAAAAAACAATTTAACTTACAAAAGAGCAAATTTTTTTTGGTTGTCTCAGTCAACCTTTTTTGTTGTTGTTGTCTCAGAGAAAGCTACATGACTGATCTTTCTAGTGTTCCTGCCTTACCCATTTTCCTTCTATTCCTGGTTCCCAAAGCCAAGTGTGCATTAATTGGATCACATTAACATGTTTTTGCACTGCTGTCTAGGACAACAGTTTGTTCCGTCTGCCAGTAAAGGGATGCTGTTGACTGATGAACATCATCTATTGCTATAGCACAAAGGTAGCATATATATTCTAAAATAGCTGATTTTATGTGTAGTATTCAGTATGGCACAGAGATGAACTATTCTTTGTTGCTTTATCACAGTAAGATTTTTTTCATAGCATGTTTACTGGTAATTAACTGAATAATGCTTACGTTAATATTTGCTGGAATTTGCTGACATATTAGAATCTTTGGTTTTGTTTTTAGCTATGCACATAAAAGTCCCATGTTTGTTTACTGAGTAAAATGGCAGAATGAAAAGCAGACATTGACCAGACAACCAGGTTTTGTAACCAAATGAAACATTTTGAAATATCATCCTGACTGCCTGACACACTGATAAGTTCATGTCATACAGTGTCAAATTGTAATCCATCAGAATACTAATGAAAATAAATCAGATAAATCTAAGCAGAGATGTTCTCAAAGGGGCCCCAAGAAGGAAGGCCAAGATTTGTCCAATGCATGAAAAATATTACTATTATTCACAAACTGAAAGCCTCTATTTTTCCAACTCTTTTAAATATATAATTTTCTGTTAGCATTTCTGGTATGCAATAGAGAAGTAATACAAAGATCTGTCATCAGTAATGAATAACGTGCTGGAGTGACACTTTTTATTTAGAAAAATAATAAAATGCCTCATTTGTCTAGAGTTTGGAAGGCGTATGAATACAGTTGCTGTCAATGATGACAACTAACATATTCTCCCTCCTTGTATATGGGCATAATTATATGATCCAATTCTGCCTGGTGGTTTCTTTCCTTTTAAAAATCTGTGCTCTGTAGCAAGAGCAACAATGGTTTAAAAATTGAATGGCCTTTCTTTTTATATGTAGTGGTACCTAATCTGTATAAAAACCTTCTATTTTTAATAAAATATGAATGGCATGAAGTTACTTTCCCAACATTTGCATCTTAAACAGTTGTGGGTTACTCTGTAGACAAATTAAATTACCAAAGTGTCTAAGCTTGGTCTTTTAATGTCTTAAGAAATTATTGGCAGCAAGCAGAAGACAAACAACAGAAAATACTTCTTTATGCAGGATATAATCATTAGAATTCATTGCCACAATCACATAACTTTATAAGATTAGATACACATGAAGAACAGGTCAACCAATGGTGTTTAGCCATGATAGTCAAGAATGGCACCTACATAACTCAGAACAAATACACCTTTGATTATCAGATGCTGGATACAAAAATATTTTGAAGGACATTTGGCAGGCTACTTGTTCAAGGAAGCAGCAGCAGCTGGATCTTTGATCTGAGTCAGCAAGGTGATTTTTCCACACTTATGGATACGGAAATACTAAAATTCGACTCTGAAAAGTAAAATTGCAGTTGATATGCTAGGTGACTTCATAAGGAGAAAGGGACAGTTTGGAGAAAGAGGCTAAGTTATATGGAAGGCGTTGGTCTGAGGATGCTGAAAGATACAGTAAGAGATTTAGGAGAACATGCAATATGAAAGAATCAGTTTGCACTTAATGATATTCATATTTACTACCAAAAGAAAGAGCTAAAAGCTGCCCATTTTACATTGAATTGCTTAATATTTCGTATACAATAGAGGAGGCAAACTTTTTTCAGATAGAAATTCTGCTTCGGCCATAAATGAAATATTGTCCACAAATCCCCAAAAGAAAATACTAGACACCAGGGAAAGGGTTAAACTTGATTACTTAAACCTATTTATAGATTGTACAGAAGGAGGAGAAGGGGGTGCACGTATTCTTTCCCTTTTCCACTCAGGCAGTTGGTCAGCTGGCGTTGAGTTGTTGTTGTTGTTTTTTAAGACTTACTCACAAGCAGCCTTGGCTGCTCTGTGTGCTTATTCTCCACTGGATTAAAGTAACTCTATTTTGCTTATCATTTTTAAAATTTTATTTTGTTCTGTTTATCTTAAGAAGAAAAATCAGAGTAAATGGCACTGATGTATTGGCACTCTCAAATCATTTGATATAGGCACTCAATAAAATTGCAATTAGAGATTAATTGACATTTGTTAACAAACATATGGACTCCTTAGTTCTTTGCTATGCTATTGTTAGTTTTAGTATATAAAAATGCAGAACAAATTCAACTGGCAAAGCGAATGGAATGAATGGTTGTTCTTGGTAGGCAAATCAATGACTGAGCCACCTTGGCTTCTGTATCTTATACTTTGTTTCCTGTATTCTGATGAATAGGCATTCAAGGTAACAGCATCAAGTCTGAAATTCACACTGTTATTTTTCTCAGGATGTCATTGTAATCTGGCATACAATACATTCTGCACTGACACAAAACATAAAGTTTACATCATGTGTGGGCCAGATCATATGGTATATGTCAGCATCAACATTGCCAATAGAGAACACACTATTATAGCAGGTATCCTTATGACTTAGCAGCTACCTGATTCTAGCAGGTGAGAAATGGAAGCCAGCCAACAGAGAAGAAACTTGGTGGCAACCATACAAGCAATGTAACATATGAGTTAGCCCATATCAATACCTTCTTGGACTTGCAAACTCATCTTTGGCTATTACAGTTAAACGGACCATCAGTGTTCAGAGGCAGTATACCTTTGACAACCAGATTAATAATAGGAGTTTTATTACAAGGTTCAGAATATTAACAAGGTTCAAGATATTACATTTTATTACAAGGTTCAGGAATTGGAAAAATGCAAAGTTTTTAAAAGATCATTTTAAAAGTTTCTCTTTGGAAAGCAAGCAGGAAGGTGGAAATCAGTTTCTCTCAAGTTTCACTCATCCTGTCAAGGGTTCTGACAAGCAATCAAAGCTTTATAAATGGGATAGATGTTCAGAAGAAATAAATTCCCTGGACATGAGGATGGCAGGGTTCACTTTGCAGGATACATTTTGGCCAATTCCTGGAAGAAGGAGCTATCACACAGAGCTCCATCGTGATGACTGCCATTGGTGTATGGAGCTGACAAAGGGCTGGCAGAAAAAGTTCCCATGGTATAAAAAAAACTTCTAGTTTTTAAGTTTAAGAGCCTGCCTCAGATTAAAACCAGCTAGGGCATGTATAAAGTCAAGGGACTGAGGACTCCATATTTGAATTCTTTCTTTGTATTCCTTGTGCTGCTTGACCTGCTACAAACTTGGCTTTGAAAAGGACAAACCACCCAAATTCATCATCTACTTTAGTTTGTGAGCCGGTTCATGCCCATACCTACAGGTACCTGGTGGGGATCTATAGCATTGCCATGCTGATGGCTGGCTACAGCAAAGCAACAGAGTGCACATCAGTGTATCTTCAAATATGCCATGATTGCCAGCCTGTCTCTGTGACTCCTTGAGCAACCCTCTTTTCCAGATTGTGCTGTCTTTGACTCAGCACCCAAAGTGAGGAGTCAGTCAGCTGCTTTGTGTTATCTCATGAAATCGTATATATATGTTAGAGTTCTTTTAGGGGGTGAGCAAACATGTGGGCAAGGGGGACCCAATAGATGTTGTTTACCTTGACTTCCAGTAAGCTTTTGATAAAGTTCCTTATCAAAGGCTGCTAAGTAAGCTCAATAGTTATGGGGTAGAAGGATAAGTCCTCTTGTGGATCAAAAACTAATTAATAGGAAACAGAGAGTGAGTATATCTGGGCAATTTTCAGAGTGGAGGGTGGTAAGCAGTGGGGTACTGCAGGGCCCAGTTCTGGGCCTGATGATTTTTAATTTGTTCATTAATGATTTGGAGTTGGGAATAAACAGCAAAGTGGCTAAGTTTGGGGATGACGCTAAATTGTTCTGGGTGGTGAGAACCAGAGAGGATTGTGAGGCACTCCAAAGGGATCTGTCAAGGATGGGCAAGTGGGTGTCAACTAGGCAAATGAAGTTCAACATGACCAAGTGCAAAGTAATGCAAATTGGGGCCAAAAATCCTAACTGATACATGCTGATGGGTCCGAACTGGCAGAGACTGACCAAGAGAGAGATATTGGAGTTGTAGTAGATAACTCACTGAAAATGTCAAGACAGTGTGCGACTGCAATAAAAAGACCAGTGATATGCTAGGGATTATTAGGAAGGGAATTGAAAACAAATCAGCCAGTATCATAATGCCCTTGTATAAATCAATGGTGCGGCCTCATTTGGAGTACTGTGTATGATTCTGGTGACCACATCTCAAAAAGGATATTATAGCATTGGAAAAAGTGCAGAAAAGGGCAACTAGAATGATTAAAGGTTTGGAACACTTTCCCTATGAAGAAAGGTTAAAGCACTTGGGGTTCTTTAGCTTGGAGAAATGACAACTGAGGGGTGACATGATAGAGGTTTACAAGATTATGCATGGAATAGGGAAGATAGAGAATGAAGTACTTTTCTCCCTTTCTCACAACACAAGAACTCAATTAAATGGCTAAGCTATCGGAATAGAACTGATAAAAGGAAGTACTTCTTCACCCAAAGGGTGATTAACAAATGAAATTCACTGCCACAGGAGATGGTGGCAGCTACATGCATAGAAGGCTTCAAGAAGGGATTGGATAAACATATGGAGCAGAGGTCTATCACTGGCTATTAGCTACAGGATATAGATGGATCTCTTTGTCTGGGGCAGTGATGCTCTGTATTCTTGATGCTTTGGAGGGGTAGCAGTGGGAGGGCTTCTAGTGTCCTGGCCCCACTTGTGGACCTCCTGGTGTCACCTGGGTTTTTTTTGGGGGGGTCACTGTGTGACAAAGTGTTGGACTGGATGGACCATTGGCTTGACCCAACGTGGCTTTTCTTATGTTCTTCCTTGCTGAGCTGCCAGCTGCAACACTGGTACTAAAGTACAATAGACTGAGTAGCTAGCAGACCCCACTCTCCTGTCAAATTTGACCAGGTGCATTACAGAGTAAAACATCATCTTGCCCTGGCTATTGGAATCCCTGATATAAGACCTTAGCAGCTTAAATAAGCTAATTACAAATAAGCAATATTATACAAAACTCTTTATACAGCTCTGTACACATATATGAAGCAGCATGAAGTCCAGAATGGGTTGGATATACATCTCCATGTATACATCTAGCCAGTTCAGCACACCTGCCATCTTAACCTGAAATACACATAAACTGATCAATTATATAAAATGGGAACCAACACAAGATGTCATGGCTGGTCTGATATCACTGTACTTTTGACAATTCAGTTCTGCTAAGTTGCCTAGTTGCTAGATGGGACAGATGGAAAATTCCAGGCTGACTGAAAATCAATCAAAGTTTGATTCCACTGACACCTTTAAGACCAACAGAGAATTTTATTCAAGGTATAAGCTTTTGTGTGCATGCCCTCAGTAAAACTCTGTTGGTCTTAAAGGTGCCACTGGAATCAAACTTTGTTTGGCTGCTTCAGATCAATATGGCTACCCAGCTGAATCTACCTGCAAATCAATCGGTAATCTTTTACTCCAAATATTATATATTATTATTATTACTATTATTATTTTATATATATTACTCCAAATGTTATATATATTAACACGTGGAATTCACTGTCACAGGAGGTGGCAGCAACTACAAGCATAGACAGCTCCAAGAGGGTATTGGATAAGCATATGGAGCAGAGGTCCAGTTCAGTTCAGTTTGCTTTATTATGGTCCATGACCAAATACACAGCACAATGCAAGCCAACAACAACCACATAAAGATTGTAAAAATCAAGATGGACCTAAATAGGTAAAACGTAAGATATTTAAAAAATAAATGTAAAAATAAAATATAGGACATTGGTATGAATAATGAGATATGACAAATAATACAGTAGTGGTCAAACATCTTCTAGCTTAATAAATATAGTACATATAGTAAAAGGTTTTAAAATTATACAGCTCCAGAAAAAATATTAGCTAGAATACACTGGTTAAAATTACAATCTGTTACCTCGACATTAACTTGTAAGAACCATAAAATGCAATTTGATTGCATGGGAACAAAATTTGGCAACTTCATGCAAGGTCTCTGTATTCATATCAGTTTCAGTAGCATTTGTGATGGTATACAGAGTATTCAGGCATTTAAGAAAAGATAAAATACAAGCTTGGAAATATTCAAAAAACAGTCAGTTCAGGACCCCTTCTTTACATAGTCCTCACGAATTCTCCTAGCTGCAGCCATAAATTTGGCACAATTAATTGTGAATTGGGGGTTAAAATCTGATAACAGCATATTTCTGATTTTGAAATCAGAAAACCCAAGACATCCCTCCAACAAAGAATAAATGTACCTGGCTCATATGCCGGGGTATAGGCCACACCCAAACAAAACATGGTCAATCGTTTCAACTTTATCTGCACCACAAGGACAAACCCTCTCAGCCATAGGCACCTTTCTAAAGCGGCCCTCAACGACTGCTGAAGGAAAGATATTGCAACGGGCCATAGAAAAGGCCCTTCTGTGGGATGGTATTGTTAGAGTTGAGAGATAGGGGGCTGGAACTAACACATATTTCCTTTGAGGGGGAGCTAGATAATCCGGGACCTTGGCAATATCATTCTGTCTCTCAATGTCTTGTAGTCTCTGTTTGACTATGGCCCTGGCTTGATCCAGGGCCAATATCTGGAGAGATTCAGGTGAAAAGCCAAGCTTAGACAATTTCTGATGGATGGCTCTAACCCAAGGGGAACAATAACTATCCTTTAAAATCAACGATGTGATATTCATGGGGCAATGGCTGAGATTAAGCCAAGTGGTGATTGAAAGTAGGCTCACCCTAGCCTCTATCCTTAGCAAGCCAGTTTCCAAGCGTAGTACTGCATTGGAAACGCAAGTTGGAAAGTGGAAAATGGCTCTCAAGAATTTGGACTGAATTTTCTCAAGGGGATCAAAACTTGATAAGGATGGACCCAACATAGTTCCATAAGTGAGTTGGGGTATTGTTTTGGCCAAGTAGAGTTTTAATGCAACTGGTATAAAATGCCCCCCTTTCGTGAGAAAAAAACCTAATGGTGGCCTGGGTCGATTTGTGACCAGAATTGGCAGCATATTTGTGGTGAGCCTTCTTTGACCCTGAGGACTGAATCATGACCCCCAAATATTTGTAAATTGTTACCTGTTGTAGACTATGGCCATTTATATTCCATCTCCGTAGCCTGGGTTTTGGGCCAAAAGCCATTACTTTTGTTTTCTGATAATTAATCTCTAAGAGGTTATGATCACAATAAAGACCAAATTGAGCTAATGCCCTTCTAAGGCCTACTGGTGTTCTAGACAGCAAGATTGTGTCATCTGCAAAGAGTAAGGCTACCAGTTGCCTATCTGCCAGGGAGGGGGGATGAGTATCGACTAGATGGAGGTTGCTGATCATATCATTAATAAAGATGGCAAAAAGGGAAAGGGCCAGCACGCAGCCTTGCTTGACTCCTTTTAAAGTTGGAATAGGGTCAGTAAGGAGACCTGAGCAGAGGTCCATAAGTGGCTATTAGCCACAGCATATTCTTGGAACTCTCTGTCTGGGGCAGTGATGCTCTGTATTCTTGGTGCTTGGGGTGGGGCACAGTAGGAGGGCTTCTAGCCCCACTGATGGACCTCCTGATGGCACTTGGGTTTTTTGGCCATTGTGTGACACAGAGTGTTGGACTGGATGGGCCATTGGCCTGATCCAACATGGCTTTTCTTATGTTTTTATATATCAATAACATACTGAATGTAGAACCAATAAAACTATTGACAACTGAAATGTTATTATGGTCTCATTTATAATCTTTAACTGTTATGAAGTTTCTATTATAAAAATCTTAACAGTCAATATTGGTCACCTCAAGAATAGATCACTGTAACGCTCTCTACATGGGGCTACCCTTGGCGCTGACCTGGAAACTACAGCTAGTGCAGAACGCTGCAGAGCGGCTGCTAATGGGGCTCCTCCGGTGGGAGCACATTCGGCCAGTGCTGAGAGAGCTGCACTGGCTACCTATTGTGTTCCGAGTCCATTTCAAGGTGTTGGTATTGACCTTTAAAGCCCTCTATGGTCAGGGGCCTGTCTATCTGCGGGACCGCCTTTCCCCACATGTTCCCCGGAGAGCACTGTGTTCAGGGACAAAAAAATCTGTTGTCCACCCCTGGACCAAGGGAGGCTAGGTTGCAGCAGACGCGAGCTAGGGCCTTCTCGGTGGCAGCGCCAGAATTGTGGAATACTCTCCCAGAGGCCATAAGGACCCTGCGGGATCTTTCCACTTTCCGCAGGGCCTGTAAGACCAAATTGTTTCGACAGGCCTTTGAGATCTAACCTAATTTGGGAGAGAGCTGCAACTCTATACCATTACAGAGTACCATGATCACCATTTACATTTATATTTATGTTAAATTATATCATAGTGATACAGCACCAAAAATGCAATGGAATGTTTTAACGTTTAAGTGTTTTAAATAATTTTAAATTGTAGTTTTATTGGTTAAATTGTAAAAATGTATGTTGTTAGCCACCCTGAGTCCGGTTGTGGACAGGGCGGGATAGAAATTTAAAGTAATAAATAAATAAATAAATAAATATAACACAGGCATTGATAGGTTACATATACCTGCATACAAACCTTGGAGAGGGTTGAAGAGTTCCTGGGTTTGCAGCAGCATGGAACTTCAACTTTGATTACATGACTGAATGGTCAATGGTCCATGAGTTTATGTGACTGAGCAGGTGCCAGTCCGAGATACCGACTTATCAATTTGCTATGCAGATTACTGTTTAGTTCAGAACTCCAATGAGGGCTGATTTGATTTCTATGTATGTAATGAGAATACAGTTCCTTTCTAAATAAATGTTTACAGGAGCCACTGTTGCAATGGAGAAGCAAATCAAGATTGTGGCAGAAGTGGTTCACCTGCAGTAGAGGAAGGTGCTTGGAGCTAGAACAGAGCTGCTAGTAAACTGTTCAAGAGTGAGGAGAGCTTGTTTGCCTGGGGGTAGTTGCTGGTCCCACCCTCTGCTGTTGCTCTGTCTGTTGAATCAGAGGTGGGTGGGGGCTTGAGCTTTCAATTTGCAAGGCTCATCCTTGCCAAAGGCAGAAGTGGCTCAGCTGCAGTAGAGGAAGGTGCTTGGAGCTAGCTGCTGGTAAGGTGAGTGAGTGTTGATTTGCTTTTCTAAAATTGCTGGGGAGTATTGTCTAGGATTGCTGTGGGAAGGAACTGTGTAAGTGCTTGGTGCCTGCCGGAGAGGGGTTTCTGATTGCTTTTGTGTGTCTTTTGTGCAGCTGTTGCTGAGTGAGGAGAGTTTGTTTGCCTGGGGGTAATTGCTGGCCCCACTCTTTGCTGTTGCTCTGGCTGTTGAGTCAGAGGTGGGTGGAGGCTTGAATCTTTAATTTGCAAGGCTCATCCTTGCCAGAGGCATGAGTAGAAGGGCTCTTGGCCTGTGGCTCTTAGTCTGGGGGTCTAGCCTGGGGGTTCTGTAGAAAGGTGGGTAGTTACTCACAAGTAGTTTCAAGTGGTAGTTGGTTGTGGGATTTAAAGAGAAGTCAAGATAAAGAAAATTTTGAAATGGATTGCAGCAGTTTGGCTAGTGAGGGAGCAGAGGCAGTGACATGTAAAGTCTCTGGGAAGTTTGTAGTTCTACCTGAGAGTAGCAGCAATTACACTTGCAGCAAGTGTAAGTTAGTGGCTCTGCTGTAGGAGAAGATACAGGGACTGGAGGCATGATTGTCCACACTGCAGTGTATAAAGGAAGGTGAGGATTTTCTTGACAAAAGGCATGAGGTGCTCTTAAAAGGACATAACAAGAGAGAGGATCACTATCTCAGCAATTAGAAGAGAACCCCACATAGGAAGAGAGTTCCTGGGAAAAAAATGTAACCCGAAGGAGAAAGAAAGTCAGAAGATGTTCTGAGCCTCTGCTGCTCAGCAATAGGTTCCAGGATCTCCCCATAGTAACTAATTTTGAACCATTGGAACAAGGGCTACTTCCTCAGCCTCCACAAACCTTGAACAAAGTTTCTCAGGATCTTCTGCTCCTCAATACAGGAAGAGGAAGGTGGTGATGATTGGAGACTCCTTGCTCAGAGGCGTGGAGCCCAAAGTGTGCCAACCAGATTTGCACCTTACGGCAGTAGGGAAAAGGGTGTTTGGTAACAGCCTTGCTAACCTAAAAAGTAGGGCTTTAAACTAAATTGTATGGGGGAGCAAGACAATAATTCAAAGTCTCGTATGATTCCAGAAACTGGGGTTAAGAACATTAAAGATTTGCAGAGAGTGGTGCATATGCTAGGTAATGTTAACTTGCAGGTTTGTACGAAAACTAAACCCTCAGGATGCATAAAACATGGATTCCAATGTCTCTTCACTAATGCACAGCGTATGGGAAACAAACAGGAGGAACTGGAAGTCCTAATACAGGAAGGAGACTATGACATAATAGGCCTTACTGAAACTTGGTGGGATGACACTCACAACTGAAATATTAGGATTCAGGGTTACAACATTTAAAAGGGACAGGCAAATGGGCAGAGGCGTAGCAGTATATGTGAAGGAGGTATATACTTGTGAGGGAATATGTGAATCTGAGCATGGCAGCTCAGTTGAGAATCTCTGGGTAAAAACAAAAGGAGTAAGAAATAACAGTGATATTATGGTGGGGGTCTAGTATAGACCACCAAGCCAGGCAGAGAACTTGGATGAGATATTCCTACAACAGATTGCAAAGTTCTCCAAGAGAAGGGATACGGTGATCATGGCAGATTTCAATTACTCGGACATCTGCTGGAAGTCCAACTCTGCTAAAAATGAAACATCAAATAGATTCCTGACTTGTCATGCTGACAACTTCCTTTTCCAGAAAATGAAGAAGGAAACAAGGGGATCTGCTATCTTGGATTTGATTCTCACCAACAAGAAAGAATTGATTGATGAAGTGGAAATAGTGGGCACCCTGGGCAGTAGTGACCATGTGATTTTGGAATTTATAGTCTTAGGGAAGGGAAAAGCTATACATAGTCAGGCTTATAAGTTGGGCTTCAGAAAGGCAAACTTCGATAAATTTAGAACTATGCTGGGTAAAATCCCATGGTCAGAAATACTTAGGAAGAAGGGGGTTCAGGAGGGGTGGGAGTTTCTTAAAAGTGAAATACTGAAAGCGTAATCCCAGACGATTCCTATGAGAAGAAAAAAATGAAAAAAGCCCAAAGAAGCCAAGTTGGCCCCATAAACAGCTCTCCAAAGATTTGAGAAATAAAAAAGACTCCTTTAGGAATTGGAAGGAGGGCCTTATAACCAAGGATGAATATATATTGTTTCTCAAGAACAAGTCATGTCAAACTAACCTGATCTCTTTTTTTTTTGAGAAAGTAATTGCCCCCCCAGGCGGAATAACGAGGCAGACACAAAAGTTGGGTTAAAGGGCCACTTTATTAACTTAACGGCAAGGGCAAAACATGGGGACAGGTCAAGCCAGGGGTCAACCGCGACCACCTCCTTGACCCGAAACTGGGCGAGCCCCCTAAGCCCCGGGTGTGAGCCAACCAAAACGGCTCAGACCCGGCCGGCCCGGCAACTCGATCACCGCTCACCTGAGCTCCGCCATCCCCACAGACAGCAGCCTGGGATGCGGACACTCAGCACTTGCCGGGATCCAACAGACTCCCTGGAGCCAACCTTGGGCCGTACAGCTTGCGGTTCCCCAGGAGAGTCATGCACCAAATGTCGCGATGCTATGGGAGCTCACCGATCCCCAAAACATAATGCCAACCACAAACTGCCAGTGACCAACCTAAATAACGGCACCGCCATTACAAATGCCAACACCAACATCAGCAGTACAGGGTAGGCAAAAACACCCCCGAACCAGGCCAATCATCCGAGGGCGAAAAATTCCTACCCGGCCCCATAAACGGGCGACCAGCCTCTGCCTGTACTGCTTGAAGGGCGGACGGGCGGGCCGAGAGCGAATTCTGACTGCGCAGTAGAGGGCGGGGGCAGCCTTAAAAGGATATCCCATTGCCTCTCATCTGCGCAGGGAGGCAATGGGCGGCCCCCGGCCTCAGCAGTCAATGGACTGCTCGGCCGGGAAGGGGCTGAATTGCCCCCCCAGGCGGAATAACGAGGCAGACACAAAAGTTGGGTTAAAGGGCCACTTTATTAACTTAACGGCTAGGGCAAAACATGGGGACAGGTCAAGCCAGGGGTGAACCGCGACCACCTCCTTGACCCGAAACTGGGCGAGCCCCCTAAGCCCCGGGTGTGAGCCAACCAAAACAGCTCAGACCCGGCCGGCCCGGCAACTCGATCACCGCTCACCTGAGCTCCGCCATCCCCACAGACAGCAGCCTGGGATGCAGACACTCAGCACTTGCCGGGATCCAACAGACTCCCTGGAGCCAACCTTGGGCCGTACAGCTTGCGGTTCCCCAGGAGAGTCATGCACCAAATGGCGCGATGCTACGGGAGCTCACCGATCCCCAAAACATAATGCCAACCACAAACTGAAAAGGACAGTGCCAAGCCTCTGCTTAGGCCGCTGTACCCCCAAACTATAAGACTCGAACCAGCCCTTGCCGCAAGTCAGTCAAGAACAACTGGTTGCCCTTTTCTGATAGGTGTACCCCGTCCGCCCGGTACAATTCGGGCAAACTAGATAGAATCAAAGGATGGGGCACATAATCACCAAGCCCGCCATACAGGGCCTTACGCAAGGCCCGGTTGGCCTTTATTCTAGCCCGCTCCAAACCTTCAGGGTCCCATGCAGACCGCCAAACACGGCGCGGCAACATGGCCGACCACAAAATAAGGACACCAGGCCAACGTTTTTTGATCAAAGCCAGATCCGACTGGGCCTGAATTGAAAGGGCCTTGCCCTTGACCAAACCCAAGTCGTTCTCTCCCAGATGAATTACAAGAATCTGTGGAGGAGGGCCAACCAGCTCCCTGAACAACAGAGGCAGGAGCCCAGGCCACCTCATTCCACGGCGGCCTTGCCAGGTGATCACCGCTCTGTCGCTCAGGCCCAGTTGAGAACCGATCGGCGTCCGACGGGCCTGGTGTGCCGCCCAAAAGACAATGCTGTGGCCGCATATAAGGATCCTCCTCCTTGAATCGCCAGCCACAGCCCCTAGAAGAAAAAACTATTAGAACTGGAAACAAGAAATAACACTTAACATCACAGTTCCTCGAACTAAGTAAGTAGCCAAGACCAGCCTTACGACCTGAAAGGTCTAATATAAGTACGATAGGCCCCTGACCTCCACCGCCCGACTCGACGGATATCATCACCCCCGTATCCCAGCGCTGCAGCTGTAGAAGCGGCGCCGATTCTAAAGGAATGAGTACCAAATTTTTGATCACCAAGGCCCAGATGCTGCAAGGCCCGGCTGGTGACGGCCCAAAATTGGTACTTCGTCAAGGGGGCCTCATCGGCATGGCGGAAAAGTGGGCCGTCAGATGCGCCCCGCCATTCAATGTAATGTTTAAGCGCCGTGACTGGACATAATTCACCTTCAGCGCAGGTTCCAATCTTGACAGTGCAGCCATGCTGCTTCTGATCCGTCTTTGAACGGCGGACATTAAATTCTACCCGGTCGCTGAACAAAGTGACATCCCTAAACTGCAGGGCCCTTGCGGAAACATCATTACGGGAGAGTGTAACCAGCTCGGATACCCTAAAGGCTCCAAAAAAAGGCCGTCAATGAGGCACCGTGGAACAGAGCCTCCTCATACGCTGACCCACAAACGAGGGCCCAGGAAGCACGAAGCCCCCGCAAGATAGAAGGCGAAATAGGCTGCCTCCCATCGACCCGAGGCCCAGCCTCCCGAGACCAACCCTCAAACATTTTTTGGATGCAAAAATCCTTAGTGGCGTCGCAGAAACCCCCGGCCTTACTCATAAAAGCCAGGGCCGCCATCTGGCCTTTAATAGACCTAACAGACAAACCACGCTGTTTCTGGTAGACGCAGAATTGCAACAACTGTTCAACAGTAACGGGCCACACATCCGGTAAACCTGCACCCTTCCTGAATGACAAAAACTGGCTAGCCGCCCGGTCATACGACCTCTTTGTGCTGGGCGCTATGGCCAGGTGTATCGCCCGGCTCACTTCTTTTCTCCAATCAGCCATAACTCCTCCGGGATGCGCTGGGGCAACAGGTCGGCCTCCGGGGCTAACTGACGGAACCGGTCCATCTGTTGGCGAGACAGAGCGTCCGCCACCCCGTTACAAATGCCAGGAACGTGCTTAGCCAAAAACAAAATGTTCAGTTTTAAACAACGTAAAGTAAATGCCCTAACTAGCCGCATAACCGCAGGGGACTTAGAGGTTAACCTGTTGACAACATGAACGACGACCATGTTGTCACACCAGAAATGAACCGTGCAATTGGCCAGGGCTTCGCCCCAAAGAAATACGGCGACAACAATCGGAAAAAACTCCAGGAACGTTAAGTTCTGACACAACTCGGTGCCCAACCACTCCTGCGGCCATTGCTCAGCACACCAGTGCCCCCTAAAAAATACCCCGAAACCAATAGAACCGGCGGCATCCGAAACTATCTGCAACTCGGCTTCAAGCTGCATATCCCTCCGCCAGAAGGAAATGCCGTTGAAATCCTGTAAAAAAGTTACCCAAACCTGCAGGTCTTCCCGCATATCCCTAGTGACACGGGTAAGATGATACGGCAAGCGCAGGTTAACCATGCCGTCACAGAATTGCCTCAAAAAGGCCCTACCCGGGGCCACCACTTTACAGGCAAAGTTCAGGTGGCCAACGAGCTGCTGTAGCTCCAATAAGGTGACCTTGCGCTTAACCAAAACCGCTCGGATCCGTGCTAAAAGGCTCGCTCGCTTGTCTTTGGGTAGCCTAGAAAACTGGCGGACCGTATCGATCTCAATGCCCAGAAAAGTGAGCACCGTGGCGGGACCCTCGGTCTTTTCAGGAGCCAACGGTACCCCTAATTCCTTAGCCAAATCCACAAAAGCCGTTAACAAAAACAAACACTGCCCAGAACCCGCGGGGCCCACAAAGAGAAAATCGTCCAAATAATGAACGGTATCCTGGATTCCCGTCTTGAACCGTAAGGCCCATTCCAAAAAGGAACTAAAACGTTCGAACGCAGAACAAGAAACTGAGCACCCCATAGGAAGAGCCCTGTCAACATAATAACTTCCATCAAACGCAAAACCTAATAATTCAAAGTCACTCGGGTGTACTGGGAGGAGGCGAAAGGCTGATTTTATATCGCACTTTGCCAGCTCAGCACCCCGCCCGCAACGCCAAACAATCTGAACCGCTCGGTCAAAGGAAGTATATTTTACCGAACACAGCTCAGATGGGATAGCATCGTTCACAGATCGACCCCTAGGGTAAGAAAGATGGTGAATCAACCGGTATTCGCCTACTGCTTTCTTAGGTACCACTCCCAAGGGGGACACCCTCAAGTTCAGCAGGGGGGGAGACTTGAACGGACCTAACACACGGCCTTCGGCACACTCTTTACTAATCTTCTGCCTAACAATGCTTTCCAAACCCTTAACTGAACGCAAATTGGAAGAGAAAAATGGAATCCGAGGGCCTTCATATGGAATTCTAAAGCCAACTAAGAACCCTTCCGCCAGGTAACGCGCATCCTCCCTATGAGGGTACAATTCCAACCACTGCCTAAGAACCCTCAGACGAATGGGGCTGGGGCCCTTTTGGAGGGTGTTGCCCGGTACCACCGCCGGTCCGCCTATTAGGCCATCTCTGTTTTGATCTGGTGCATGCCGTGGAGGCGTGGGGGCCTGCGCAAATCGGGCACTCATGTCTATATTTGCAGGCCTTCCTGGAGCAGGAACCTTGGGAGATGAACTCCCAGCAAAGCAGCCGTGGCTGAACCGACTGCCCCGCGGCTGCGCGGGCCCCAGAAAAGGTTGTTCCTGTTGACTTCTGCACCAAATGACCGCTGTCGGATCGCTCCCCAACATTCGGTTTTGCGGGTGCCATGAGCTGCAGCCAAAGCTGCTGGTTGATTTGATTCCACTGAAGGAAAGGGTTAACCGCCGCACGCATGCGGAACTGCTCATCATATTGAAGCCAAGCCCCACCAGCAAAGTCATTATATGCCCGATATATAATGTCACAATAATGAAAAAGTGGAGCGGCTCTCCACGGCTGGGCCCTGGCAATAACGCCAGCATAAATGAGAAAACCGGGCAACCAATTTGCCCACGTTCTATCTACCTTACGACGCTTGAGCTTCTCTTTATCTTTCTCGTCAAGCTCGTCTTTTGATTTCTTCTCCAACTCTCTATATAACAGGCTGAATACATCTACGTATTTGCCTTTAAGGATTTTTTCCTTGGTCGCCGCAGTAAGATGGTCACCGAGAGGCATGGCGGGATCCCCGAAGGGCAAAGCATGGAAATCCAAAGAACCGTAGGGAACAGGTGGGTGAGACGGGAACCCCCAAATAGCACCGTGCTGTCCGGCCCACGGTGAAGACACAACCGGGGCTTGCTGCCATCCCCATGGCGGCACACTCAAAGCCGGGCCCTGACTACCGGTCCCAAGACCGCCCCCGTAAGCATCGTTCCCTGGCGCTAGCCCCCAAGGAAAACAGGAACCATGAGAGGCCGAAACTGCAGAAGAAGTACCAACCTGCGGCATTAAACTGGGAGTAACCTGTTGCCCAACAAGTGGCACCGCCCCCAGGTAATTGGCACCTACAGCCTGGGGTCCCCCCTCCTGCTTAGATGTTGAAGCTACCTTGGGCACCCACGGGCCCCATGGCCATGCCATTCCCAACTGAGGCACGGGTGACTTACCTTCACCCACAGGAGGCACCACCACCACAGCATCGGGCTCCTCGCTCTGCAGCTCCTCTTGCGGCGCCCCATCCTTCGGCTCACCACTGCTTCCTTCAGCTCCCTGCAACACAGAAAGCCGAGCCAGCACCTCCTTCTGAAAGGAGATGGTAGCCGCTCTACCTGATCCCAACAGGCCAGTGACCCTCCTAGAAGGGCCAGCCAAACCCCGCGCCTCCTCCAATGCCGCCAATTGCGCCATAATGGCCTGCCTCGTCTGAGCCTCCTCCCCCTCGTCTTGTGGGGGTGCTTCTGGAAGCGGCCTCTTAGCAGGTTTTTTGGCCGGCTGTTTCCCTTTCTTGTTGCCCTGTCCCTTCTTAGGACCCATTTTTTTTTTATCCTACACGAGCCGCTGGCTAAATGGCACAGGGGTGGAAGAAGGGGAGGAAGCTAGGCCCACTCAGAGAACACCAATAAAACTATCCCTTCTAAAAAAAAGGGAAGGGGGGGGACCTGAACAGCCCCAATGGCTTCCCAACGCACCACCACCCACCTCACAACAACACCTCCACACTATCTGGCCTGCTAAGGCCTGCAATCCAAACGCTGTGTGTGTGCGTGGGGGGGGAGGGGGAGTAGGCTATCTGATAGCGGACCCTTAGGACCGCGCCGCCTCCCAGATGCTACCGCGCCGCCGCAACCTACTAAATGGCCCCCAAAGGAGCCCGACGGCCCTCAAAGCGGCCTGCTCAGGCCTAGGAAAAAACAACTGACAGAGGAGATTGGGGGGGCGCTCTAAGGGACCGCGTGAACCCCGAGACGTTACCACGCTGCACCCGAAAGGCCCGCCGGCCTTCAATCCGGCCAGCCGCTGGTCAGCTGGGGAGAAAAAGGGGGGAGGAGGGTGTAAGGCGGCCGCGCGGCCTCCGGGACGCTGCCGCCGCCTCCTCAAGGACCTCCTGTTCAGCCCCGTGCAGCCGAACCGCTCCGCAAAGGACGCCGCCGACGTCCAAGCTCCCGACGCTCAAGCCGACAGCGCAGCAACCAACGCCTCCCGCTGAAGGCCAGCCAACGACGCCTCGCTCACGACGGTCTGCAGTCAGCCTGCAAGGTGACTGACCCGTCCGAGAGCGAATTCTGACTGCACAGTAGAGGGCGGGGGCAGCCTTTTAAGGCTGCCCCAGCCCCCTCCCTCCAGGGATATCCCATTACCTCTCATCCGCGCGGGGAGACAATGGGCGGCCCCCGGCCTCAGCAGTCAATGGACTGCTCAGCCGGGAAGGGGCCGAACTACCTTGCTGGATCAGGGAAATGCTGTAGTCGTTTATCTTGATTTCATTAAGGCTTTTGATAAGGTTCCACATACTACCCTTGTTGACAAGTTGGTAAAATGTGGTTTGGATCCTGTTACCATTATATGGATCTGTAACTGGTTGACAGATGGCACCCAAAAAGTGCTTGTGAATGGTTCCTCATCCTCTTGGAGAGGAGTGACAAGTGGAATGCCTCAAGGATCTGTCCTGGAACCTGTTTTGTTCAACATCTTTATAAATGATTTGTATGAAGGAATAGAGGGAATGCTTATTAAATTTGCCAATGATACTAAATTGGGAGGGGTTGCAAAAACAGCAGAAGACAGAAACAGGATACAGGATGACTGGGCTAAAACCAATAAAATGAATTTTAACAGGGATAAATGTAAAGTTCTGCATTTCAGTAGGAAAAAATCCCATGCATAGTTATTGTCAGCCAAGGAAAAGACAAGTAGAGTTCAAGATCTTTATTCCAGATTCATGGGCATACACACGCATTGTCGAAACTGACTTCCCCACCAGTCCCTCCAACTTATAAACCTTTGCCCTGACTGTTATAATTCAAGCCAAAGAGCGCCAAGCTAAAGTGGGGGTTTTGCACAGGGTTTCTAATAAGGTCTCATCACCACAGGTGTCGTTATCAGTTCCTGGGTCACATCTCCTCCAGTCCCTGGCCTTGGTTACGTAGCAACTAACCAACTCCCAGACATACCATCCTCCCTCTAGATAAGCAGCAAGCAACAGGCTAAATCAAAGCAGCATAGCTAGCACAAGCATAGCATTGTATAATTGAATACATATGGCAAGAGGAACAAAATGGAGTGACATTCTGCCTCCTCCTACAGCCCCCTTCCCCCAGGCTTATTGGGATGTTTGTTGTAAAAGTCTTTGATTAAAGCCTTACAGTTTGTATCTTTGGAGCTGACCCATTCAGCTTGACTTAGTGGAAAATTAGTCCATTTAATAAGATAAAACAGTTCACCAAGTTTGATCTTGGCATCGAGAATTTCCTGCACCATGATGAATCTGACCATGAACAAGAGTCGGGGGTGGTGGTTCCATCTGGGGGTGCCAAGGCAAGGGTCCAGGGTCCTTCTTCAAATAGCTGGCATGGAAACAACGGTGGAGATGTTTAAGGTTTTTTGGCAGTTCCAGTTCAACAGTTACCTTATTTATAATCCTTTTGATTGGGAAAGGCCCCAAGTACTTCATCCCTAACTTTTTACAGTTCTGTGCATTAGGTGAGTGCTTGGTTGAAATGTACACCTTGTCTCCCACCACTAAGTCCCAAAGTTCAGAGTGTTTTTTTTATTGTACTGGGTCTTATAGGCTTCTTGCCCTCTGTAGTTGCTTGCTGATAACTGCCCAACCCCCTGCTATCCCTTGCCATCATACCGTAAAGTCTGTGGGGGCTGACAAAGGGGGGGGGCAAGTTCAGGAAACGGTTTGCTCTCATATCCATATACCGCTTGGAAGGGGCTCACTTTGGTGGCACTGTGTACATTGTTGTTGTAAGCATACTCTGCAAAAGGGCAGCAGGGCTACCGAGTTGTCCTGTTGGAAGGACATATAGCAGAGTAAGAACTGCTCAAGCACCGCACTGGTGCACTCCATTTGTCCGTCCATCTGCGGGTGGTAGGCAGAACTGAGCCCTTGCTCCATCCCTGTCAGTTCACACTAATGTGACCAAAATTTGGCAATGAATTGTGGGCCGCAGTCAGAGATCACCTTCGCAGAAAGGCATGTAGCCAAAAGATGTGTTGGATAAACAAATGGGCCAGTTGCTTGGCCATGGGGAGTTGTTTGCAAGTTATGAAGTGAGCCTGTTTGGAAAAAGCATCCACATGAACCCAGATCACAGTTTTCCCCATCAAGGGAGGCAAATCAGTTATAAAATCCATGGATATGCATTCCCAAGGGCGTGACACAGGGGGGAGAGGTTGTAAGTGTCCCGGCAGTATGCCCCCCCCCTCTTTTTTGCCATTGTACAGGTGGGGCATCCTGCTGTATACTCTCCTACATCCTTCCATAGCCCCAGCCACCAAAATTGTCTTTGAATCAAATGTACGGTCTTTACAAACCCGAAATGCCCCCCAACTTGGAATTGTGTGCTCTTTGGATCACTTGTTTACACAAGGGGGAGGGCACATAAAGTTTCTCCCCTCAACACCAAAGCCCATCTCCCACCTTCACCAATTGTAAGTCCTCCTCTGGGGGATTGTTGAGAAAAGCTTGTTTCAGTTTCCCTAGAAAACCGTCAGGGGGTTTCCTCTCCTTCCGGCTTTGCACATGCGTGGTCACCAACGTGCTGTCATGTTGAGGGAGGCAGGATAGCGCAACCGCCAAAAAGTTGAGTTTTCCAGGGATGTGCCCTAGATTGATATTGAACCGCCGGAACAGTCCCGCCCACCGTACTTATTTATTGTTGAAGTAGCAAATGGCAATAAGGGTGGCTAAATTTTTGTGATCTGTCCCTAGTACAAATGGTTCTCACGCCCCCTTTAGGTAGTGCCTCCATTTTTCTAGGGCCAGTTTGATAGCGGAGATGCGGTACCCCAAAAAATTGAGCTCTGTTTTGCGGAACTTGCACTTGGACAGTTGGTGAACAGTTTGTGCTCATACAGAGTTTGTAGTACCTACCTCACCAGCTGGATATGTGACTAAAAAGGCAAATGCAATTTTGGGCTGCATCAACAGAAGTATAGTGTCCAGATCACGTGATGTGATGGTATCGCTTTACTCTGCTCTGGTAAGACCTCACATGGAGTATTGTGTATTGGGCACCACATTTTAAGAAGGATATAGACAAGCTGGAATGGGTCCAGAGGTGGGCGACGAAGATGGTGAGGGGTCTGGAGACCAAGTCCTATGAGGAAAGGTTGAAGGAGCTGGGGATGTTTAGCCTGGAGAGGAAGCGGCTGAGAGGTGATATGATCACCACCTTCAAGTACTTGAAGAGCTGTCATATAGATGATGGTGTAGAATTGTTTTCTGTGGCCCCAAAAGGTAGGACCAGAACCAATGGTTTGAAATTTAAATCAAAAGAGTTTCTGGCCCAACATTAGGAAGAACTTCCTGACCGTTAGAGCGATTCCTCAGTGAAACAGGCTTCCTCGGGAGGTGGTGAGCTCTCCTTCCTTGGAGGTTTTTAAACAGAAGCTAGATGGCCATCTGACAGCAATGAAAATCCTGTGAATTTAGGGGGAGGTGTTTGTGAGTTTCCTGTATTGTGCTGAGGGTTGGACTAGATGACCCTGGAGGTCCCTTCCAACTCTATGATTCTATGATTGTGCAAGTGCAATCTTTATTGCATATGTAACCTATTAGTGCCTGTGTCAGGTTTGCTGTCAGACGGCCATCCAGCCTCTGTTTTAAAACCTCCAAAGAAGGAGAGCCCATCACTTCCCAAGGAAGCCTGTTCTACTGAGAAACCATTCTAACTGTCAGGAAGTTCTTCCTAATGTATAGCTGAAAAGTCTTGTGATTTAATTTCAAACCATTGGTTGTGGCCCAACCTTCTGGGGCAACAAAAAACAACTCCTCACCAACCTCTATATGTCAGCCCTTCAAGTACTTGAAGACGGTGATCATATCATCTCCCAGTCGTCTCCTTTCCAGGCTGAACATACCCAGTTCCTTCAACTTTTCCTCATAGGATTTCATCTCCAGATCCCTCAGATTCCTTCAGACCCTTGTAAATTTGGTGTCTCTAGCTGATGGTATCCATTCTATACACTCCTGAACCTACGGAACACTGACCTCTCAAAAGGACATTCATTTTTGAGAGGCACAGGTTAAAGGTTGAGGAGTGTATAGAATAGTTCCTGTGTAACCTAGAGATATCAAATTTACAGAGGACCTCCCCCAGATGCTCCTCTTTATATAATGCAAGTTTGGTGTCTCCAGCTTTTACAGGATTCATTCGATAAACTCCTGAACCTATAACTGTAGTGGTCATTTTGAGCAACATAGGTTTAGGAGGTTCAGTGTATATAGAACAGATCCTGTACAAGCTAGAGATGCTAAACTCACAAGAGATCTCCAGCTAATGGTCATTTCCCCAGAAAGCACTTTTCTTGGGTCACCTTCTTTGGGGGGCATAACTCAGACCCCATAAATCCAATCCTCACCAAACATGAAGGGCATGTAGAGGAGAGTTAGCCAGAGATCCCCTGTAAATTTGGTGTCTCCAGCACACCAGGGAACTGTTCTGTCACTTTATGGCCCTCACAAACCAAATTGGTTCATGAGGAAGCTAAAAGTTTACAATTGTCTGTGGTTCATAAATGGGGCACACCGCAAACTGAACCACATTTTCCTGGTTCATGCCCATCCCCGGGCACCACCAGTGCAACCCTCTGTGCTGATGGAGGAAGGGGTGGGTCCAGAGGCAGGATTTAGTTGGCTCGTTAAGCCATCCCAGCCTCAGGATTGGGCTGTTCTTGGACTACTAATCCTGTTCTTTTGTTCTTGGACTGCTAATCTTGCTTTTCTGATTGCCAGCTTGCCTATACCAGCCCTAACAGTTTCTCTTATTACTCCTTTTCCTGTGTGACTTTTACATATAATTTTTAAGTGGAACTCTACCATTCTAATTCAACATAAACATCAAAAAATTGAGGTACAATTATGATTTTTAAAAGAATTGAAATATTAGGACACCTAGCTATGGGAATTGGGGGATTCCTTTCTGTTCCATTCATCGCTACAAACTAATACTATTTATGATTATTAATATTCAATATTTTTATTGCAGCAGATTTCAGCTATCACAAGGAGGATCACATTGCAATGTCTATTGAATAACCAGATTTTTCTCAATGGAGAATATGAAATTTCTTTTCTTTTTTTCAATCCAAGTATGTATTATGATTTCAGTGTAACAGGAGGTCTAACAATAATAATATCTGATTTTTCAGATATGTTATGCTGGAATTTTTCCAGTGTGTTTGTCCTCCTTCAATAACCTACATTTATTTTAATTTTTAATTCTCGCCCCCCCCCCCCATTTTTGGTGCTGTGCTGCAGTAAAATGTTTCTGCTGACACAGTAGATTCCTTTGCAGGGTCCATATGTAAACATTGAGGTTATTGTGACTCCTCTCTTATTTTTGCAATACCTCATGCACATTTTTTCTTTTTAAAAAATAAGGAACAGTATTTAGATACAAGCAAGCCCATGATATTATGTTGGCTTACACAAAAGAAGACAATAATGTATTTTACATTCCAGTCAACATTCCTTTTTCTTGTATATTGTGTTGCTTAGACCACATTATTTTTGGATCTGTTTGTGTATTAATATGTTACCTAAAGCTTCATTTTTTAATCTTTCTTTAGCTTGAATTAAATGAAGCTTTAGGTAACATATTATCTTTCTTTAACTTTTAACAATGCCCTCCCTGACCTCCCATAACCCAGTTATATCTAGGAATGATTCTGAATTTCTCACCACCACTGTTTCAACTTCCAAGTCTCTATTTCAACTTCACTTCCCCCTGGTGCAAATTGAATCTATAACTCTTTATAGTTGCACCAAAACAGCTAATGTTTTCTGGAACTGAATTTTATCCATAAAATACATGCATTTTTCAAACTTATGATCACTAATAAATCAGCATTATGTGTTTATGTATATTATACATATAAATGATGTACATTGCATATATGTTGTATAAAATTCATATAAAACCCTACAACTTGTGTACACAATGCAAATGAATATATATGAAAGCAACTGTGGAGGCTAAGATTCAGAACTATTGACAAAACTGTAGCATCATATCAAAAGGAAGGAAATAGGAAACTTCTGGTCATCCCTTACAATTTCTCCTGAAATTGCCAAAGGCTAAACACTACATAAATGCTTTAAAAAGTCAGGCAAAGTGTTGAATCCAGCCTCAGTTTTAAACTCATAAGGTACCATTTACAAATCATCAGTGCTTTTTTTGTGTGTGTGTGTGTGTAGCAGAAACTCCTTTGCATATTAGGCCACACACCCCTGATGTAGCCAATCCTCCTGGAGTTTACAGTAAACCCTGTACTAAGAGCCCTGTAATCTCTTGGAGGATTTGCTACATCAGGTGTGTGTGGTCTAATATACAAAGGAGTTCCTGCTACAAAAAAGCCCTGCAAATCATCTTTTACATTATAATGTTTACAAATGAGGGACACACGAGAACTTGCAAAGCACATCTCATTTTCACCTGTATCCATCTGCTTCAGTATTTCTTCTTTCCCCTCCTTGGCATTCCCATGGCCTCTTCCATTTTCCTGTATTCCTTCACTCATGATTTATCTGCTCCTCTGTCTTCCATTTGCCTCCTCCCCATCTTCTGGCAGGCTCTCAATGAGAAAAGTCTGAGTAAGCGGCATGGTGATAGGTGCTGATGGGCCATGACAAGTTGCATGGCTTCCAAGCCAAGATGGGCCCAATTGTGTGGTTACCACTGTAGGGACCAGGCCAGATCCAGTTGCACAGATGCCATTGGTGGCATCTGTTAGAAGAACAGACTGGTGTTGGCCCTTGCTCAGTCTTCCAAAACTACAAACACCATAAAGAAAGCTAGATAGGTTTATACCAGTCTCCTTCCTGTTTGTTCTGCTATCACTCACCCTCGCTAACCAATAGAATGTAAACTCGGGGAACGTCTGTTTGTTCACCTCCTTTTCCTTTCTTTTTCTCCCCTGCATGCATCAGAAGGAACAGCATGGTGTCTCTCCTCCTGCTCTGAACTAAGCAGTTGGCCTACTACAATCCAAAGCCATCTAGTTAGTTAAAACAGCTTGTCACTCATCTCTCCACAATATTTATGTAATGTTTACTTTAAAATAAATCCTCCAGTACTGGTTTCTTAACTAAAAGCCAAGGCTCTCTGTGCAGTTTGTGAGATAATGTGGTAACCATTAGACTAGGCCACATTGCTGTGCTGAAGCTCAGATCAGTCCAACCATCCTAAACCAAACCCAACAGCATCAAGCCAGTTATATGATGCTGAGACATAACATGCTACTGTTCTTGGTAGGGGTGTGCATTCTGGTCTACCTGAACTGAAAATATACACACAAAAACCTTCTTGTATGGCGACTACCGCTGGTAAGCCCAGGTTGGATCCAACTGCACAGTGGCTGCCACTGACCCAGACCTAAATACATGTTGGTTGCAGTCAGGGCCCACCAGGTCCAGTTGTGTGGCGGCCACTGGACTGGGTTCAATTGCATGATGTCCACTGCTGCCAGGCTAGGCTAAATACTGTAGGTGGTCAGTCTCCAGTGATCACCAGTGAATTTGTTCCTAGAGAGTAGTCTTTTAATTGGCATGACACTGGAGGGAGTGAAACCCTTTCCAGGATAGTTTTGGCATCCAAGTCCACCCCACTCTCTACCATGACTTTGTGTTACAGAAACCAAGTCTTAGAAGGCTCCATAATATTGTTGTGGTTGCCTAGCAACCTCTGCAATCACCACTGAGACCTTATTAGGAATTCATTTTTAAATTTATGCATAAGCATAAGGCTAAGAGTTGTTCCTCCCTAAAGTAAAACACCACACAAATTCTTTACAGAGTCAGAATCAAAGTACTGAGCCCAACCCAATTGGGAATTCCTTGTAGGTTTGTAGAGAACCCTCTTCCTTTGTCTGTTTTGTAGATCTATTGAACCCCACTCTGTGGCCTCATTTAGAATCAGATATATGATGAATTGCACCCACAATAGACCTGTACCCAAATGATCCACTTGCTCTCAGTCCCTATACTTTTAGAAAGTGTACCTCAGCAATAATTTCTACAATGCTTTGAAAAAATATAGATGCACAAAAAGCCTCTGATTTATTAAACCCTTCCCTGAAGCCCTACACAGACAATGGAACAGTTTTCAATATTAGTTTATAGTGGAATTTTGCCCAGTGAGAGCTTTTCAGCTATTTAAGGATATGCTTAGCTGGCTGTAGTCCATTTTACCCTTTAGATCTCAGTGAAATACTAATTTGAAGAAATGCCAGAAGCATTCTTCTCTTTTTGGGCAGTAATTATTAAAGCAGTTTTTGAAGAAGTGTTCTTCTGGTTTCATAAAGAGTGGCACATACAGGACAGTTGCTGCTGTCTTAACCTGAGATTGGTAATATCTGTTCTCCATGTCAGGGCTCTTTTTCTAGTAGGAGCTCCTCTGCATATTAGTTTTAAACATTTTTATTAATAACATATGGTAATAAATTTCAATTTCTTACTTCATTAATAATTACCTTTTTTTTAAATCTATCCCATATATTATTTTCTACCCACCCCTCCACCCGTTACTTGACCCCCGTCGGTGTTATATACTTAAAATCTTAATATTAAAGGTACCCTTGATTAATAAGAACCAAAATTAATATCCTCCTCCCTCTTGTACTTAGTCATTATCAAAAATTGTCCAATGTCCTTTTATTTTCCACTCTTTTTCTATGTATCTTCTGAACTTTTTCCACTCCATCTTAAATATTTCTAAATCACAGTCTCTTAAGGTTCTTGTTAACTTGTCCATTTCACTCCATGTCATAACTTTTACAATCCAATCCCATTTCTCTGGTATTTTTTCTTGCTCCCACAACTGTGCATACAATGTCCTAGCAGCTGAGAGCAAGTACCAGATTAAAGTTCTATCTTCTTTTGGAAATTTTTCCATTTGTAATCCCAACAGAAAAATCTCTGCAACTTTGTTAAATTCGTATCCCAAGATCTTAGAAATCTCTTGTTGAATCATCTGCCAGTACTTTTTCGCTCTTTCACAAGTCCACCACATATGGTAGAAAGAACCTTCATGTTTTTTACATTTCCAACATCTATCTGGCATCTTATTGTTCATCTTTGCCAACTTTTTAGGAGTCACATACCATCTATACATCATCTTAAAACAGTTTTATTTAATACTCTGACATGTTGAGAGTTTCATAGAGTTCTTCCACAAATATTCCCATGTGTCCATCTGTATTTTTTTAATTTATATTAATTGCCCACTTAATCATTTGAGACTTCACTACTTCATCTGTAGACCATTTTAAAATTAATTTATAGATTTTCGAAATTAATTTTTCATTATCTCCAAGCAGAACTTTTTCCATTTCTGTTTGTTCTCATCTTATTCCTTCAGTTTTAACATCGCTTTCCATCAAACTTTATTTGTTGCATTTGAAACCAATCATATTTATTATTCAACTCTTCAGCAGTTTTCAATTCTATTTTACCGCTTTGTATTTTTAGTAATTGATTATATGACATCCCTTTTTCCTCTCCTGTCTCAGCCGTTATTCTTATTACTTCCGCTGGCACTATCCATAGTGGTTTTCTCTCATCGCCATATTTCTTGTACTTCATCCAAATATTTAGTAGATTATTTCTTATATAATGGTGAGAAAAAAAACCATCTGACTTTTTCTTTCCATAGTACATATAAGCATGCCAGCCGAATTTATTTCCATGACCTTCCAACATTAAAAGTTTTTTATTCAACAGCTTCACCCAATCTTTTATCCACATTAGACAAACTGCTTCATGATATAATCTTAAATCTGGTAGTTGAAATCCTCCTCTTTCTTTAGCATCTATTAAAACTTTCATTTTAATCCTTGGTTTTTTCCCGGCCCATACAAATTCTGAAATCCTTCTTTGCCATTTATTAAATTGTTTACTGTCTTTCACAATCGGAATAGTTTGAAACAAATACATTATTCTCAGCAAAATGTTCATCTTAATTGCAGCTATTCTACCAAGCAGTGACAGATTAAGCTTGTTCCATTTTATCATATCTTCATCCATTTTACGCCGCTAAAGGCGGCACAGCGGGTAAAGAGCTTGGGTGTTCTACTGGAGCCTTCATTATCAATGGAGGCCCAGATAATAGCCACTGCCAAGTCAGCATTTTTCCATCTGAGGCGGGCGAGGCAGTTGGCCCCTTTCCTAGAGCGCCGGGACCTAGCAACAGTGATCCATGCGATGGTCACCTCAAGATTGGACTACTGTAACACCCTCTACATGGGGCTGCCTTTGTGCCGGACCCGGAAGTTACAGCTAGTGCAGAATGCGGCGGCCAGGCTGTTGCTTGGTCTCCCAAGATGGGAACATATACGGCCGGGGCTACGCAAACTGCACTGGCTACCGATTGTATACCGGGTCCAGTACAAAGTGCTGGTTATTACCTTTAAAGCCCTATATGGCCGAGGACCGACCTACCTGAGGGACCGTCTCTCCCCGTATGAGCCCCAGAGAGCACTGAGGTCGATAGGAAAAAACAGATTGACTACCCCTGGGCCAAAAGAAATTAAACTTCAGAATACCCGCACAAGGGGCCTTTTCTTCCGCAGCCCCGTATCTTTGGAATCAGCTCCCAGAGGAGGTGCGGGCCCTGCGGAACCTTGATCAGTTCCGCAGGGCCTGCAAGACCGCCCTCTTTAAACTGGCATTCATGAACAGCTGAACTAAAGTGCATAATAAGAAACATTCGCCGTCAATACCAATTGTTAGACTTAGCGTAATGTTATTAAATTAGTAATTGTTTTAACTAATGTATTAAGTGGTTTTAAATGTAATGTTTTATTAATGTACTGTTATCCCTTTGTTGTTAGCCGCCCTGAGCCTGCTTTGGCGGGGGAGGGCGGAATATAAATAAAATTTAAAAAAAAACAAAAAAAACAAAATCAATATCCTTCATTGTTATTTCCACAGCCAAATATTTTACTTTAGTGGTAACTTCACATCCCGTTAATCTCTGCAATTCCTTTTGTTTACTTACTTGCATATTTTTACACAAAATTTTTGACTTTTCTTTATTAGCATAAAGTCCCGCCAGTTCTCCAAAATCTTGTATTTGGCTAACAACAAAGGTGTTACTTGCGTAGGATTTTCATTTATAAACATTATATCATCTGCAAATGCTCTATATTTATAGGAAAATACTTTAATTCTCGTTCCTTCAATTTCTTCATCATCTTGTATTTGCAGCAATAAGATTTCAAGAGTCATTATAAACAACAATGGTGAAAGCGGACAAACTTGCCTTGTACATTTGCTGATTGTCATTTCTTCTGTAAGATCTGCATTTATACATAACATTGCACGTTGTTCAGTATAAATTGCTTTTATCATTCTTATAAAAATTTCCCCCCAATTTTATTTTTTCCATTACTGCAAACATAAAGTCCCAATTCAAATTATCAAAAGCTTTCTCTGCATCCGCAAAGAATAATGCAACTTCCTTCTCTGGATGTCTTTCATAGTATTCTACAATATTTACAACAGTTCTAATATTGTCTCTTATTTGCCTTTTAGGGAGAAAACCCGCTTGGTCTTCCTTTATAAAGTTTATTAGATATTGTTTAAGCTGTTCTGCTAAGATTCTTGTGTATATCTTAGATAGATAGATAAATTTATTGTCATTGTTCTCAACAAAAGAGAGCAACGAAATGAGGTGCTCTTCCACAAACATACCAACACATCAAACACACATATTCATAAACTATTTAAATACATCTAAAACCATTTAAACCATTTAAACCATTAAAACCATTTAAATCCATCTAAAACAGATAATCATTCATAAAACCATTAAAACCATATAAACCATTTAAATACATCTAAAACAGTAGTAATTCATAACCCTGCATTTAACCAAACCACAGCACTTGGATAGAAACTGTCCTTAAATCTGTTTGTCCTAGCCTTCAACACTCTATATCGTCTACCTGACGGTAAGATCTCAAATAGCAAATGGCCCAGATGTGAAGGGTCCCTCAGGATCATTTGTATCTTCCTTTTACATCCCATATTATACAGATCCACCAATGAGGGGAGAGAACATCCACAAATCTTTTGTGCTCTTCTCGTCACTCTTTGGAGCACCCTTCTCTCTGCTTCCGTGCAGCTCCCAAACCACACGCAGAGACAATAAGATAAAATGCTCTCAATGGAACTACGATAAAAGGCAACCAGCAGACTCCCTGACAGTTGTAGTGATCTTAAGAGTCTTAAGTAGTATAGTCATTGCTGGGCCTTTTTCTCTAGAGCTAAAGTATTTGCTCCCCATGTTAGATCCTGTTTCATGGTAATTCCCAGAAACTTCCATTCTGTCACCTGTTCTACCATAACACCATCAATAAACAACGGCTGGATGTCCAAACTACTCTTCCTGTAATCCACTATCATTTCCTTCGTCTTATTTATATTAAAAATAAGATTATTTGCTTTACACCAAAGGGACAGCTGTTGAACTTCCCTCCTATACGCAGACTCATCATTCTCAGAGATGAGCCCTACCAACGTTGTATCATCTGCATATTTAATGATTTTGTTACTCAGACTGCTAGAAACACAATCAGAGGTGTAAATAGTGAAAAGAAGTGGACTCAAAACACATCCCTGAGGGGTGCCAGTATTTAAGATCTTCACGGAGGAAATATATCCGTCCATTTTAACCCTTTGTGAACGACCTGATAAAAAGTTCAAAATCCACTCACATATAGAGTCCGACAGCTTCAAATCTTTAAGCTTAAACAACAATCTATGGGGTGATATTGTATTAAAAGCAGAACTAAAATCTACAAACAGCATTCTAACATACGTCCCCTTTTTATCCAAATGCGATAAAGCCGTATAAATGACCGCACTAAATATATAATGACCGCACTAAATTCCCGTGGCAAATAAAAAGGTCTAATCTTTACAGTCATATATTCTACTTCAGCAGAACAATGGCTTGTTATGATCTTTGAGTCCGTACTCCAGTTCTCTCTCACATACATACATCTTATAATCATTGTTTAATAATGAGATTGGTTTATAGTTCTTTACATTAGTGACATCTCTATCTTCAAAGATTTCAGGTTTTCACGGCTGGTAACATCATTAGGGTTTGTAGAATCTTCCGGGCTCAAGTGCCGTGTTCTACTGGAGAAAGTTTTCCTTCCAGACGTTTCGTTCTCAGCTGCGGAGAACATCCTCAGTGGCGTTGCAGCCGGAGCAGGCGCTCTGACCTTCTTGGCTGCTGTGCATTGAGTGGGCTACTCAATGCACAGCAGCCAAGAAGGTCAGAGCACCTGCTCCGGCTGCAACGCCACTGAGGATGTTCTCCGCAGCTGAGAATGAAACGTCTGGAAGGAAAACTTTCTCCAGTAGAGCACGGCACTTGAGCCCAAAAGATTCTACAAACCCTAATCTCTATCTTCCTTTGGAATCAACGAAATTACTGCTTCTTTCCATGTATTTGGTATTTTCCCATTTATTCTTATCACATTCATTAATTTTTGAAGTTTTGGTATTAATTCTTCTTTAAACGTTTTAAGTTTTTTTTTGCCATAAATCCATCTGGTCCAGGTGCCTTTCCAATTTTCATTGCATTAACTGCTACTTCAATTTCTATTTTTTCAATTGGATCATTCAAAACTTTTTCCATATAATCAGTTAAGGGTGCTATTTTAATCTTCTGCAAATACGCTTCTATCTTTTCCTTCTTTACTTTAACACCTTTAAATAGTTTAGAATAATATTTTAAAAATTCTCTCTTTATTCCTTCTTGATCTACCATCTCTCTTCCATCAACCACAATTTTATTAATAATTTTGCTTTCTCTCTTTTTCTTCAATTGCCAGGGCAAATATTTTCCAGGTTTATTCGCTCCCTCGAAAGATTTCTGTTTTAATTTCTTCAAATTCCATTCCAATCCTTTATTTAACAGATGTCTCATTTGTGCTTGCAATATTGTAATCTCCCTTATAATTTTCTATTTTCCTGGCCTTTTCCTTAATTCACCTTCTTTTTTCTTAATTTCATTTTGAATGTCCAACATCTGTTTATCTTTTGCTCTCTTGTCTTTATTATTCAATGTTATTAGTAATCCTCTCATTACTGCCTTGAAGGCATCCCATGACAGAGTGTAGTGGAAACGTCCCTCAGGGCCACTCTGGGCAGACCAGTTTCAGCTGTAGTTCAAATGAAGATACTAACACAGACAGCCAGTTCAATAGGGTTGTATTGGGGTTTAGGCATATATCATAGTCAATTCACAGTCCAGAGGTCATACACTTACAGTCAGTCCAGCCAGGCAACAGTACAAGTAAACACAGTCCAAAAAGAATAGTCAAAGCACAGTCCATCAATATCAATCCTTCCAACAATCCGACAGCACGCCACTCTATCTCCGTCCGTACTCCTCCACACCCAGATAGACATTGGGCTACTGCTCATATACCCCCATCAACCAATCATCTTGCTTATTAGTTAATAGTTTGCACATGTTACTCACATGCTTCTAGCTTAACACCTGTATTGCAAGAGTTGCACAATCATGCTGGCAGTTCCTATAACCCTTAAAGCTGTAGGATACTGTCATCCCATACCATCTGAAATTTTATAGCCTCTCTGTCATTTACTTGGAAGTATGCTTTAGTTTCATTTTCTAGAAATGTCACTATTTCTTTATTTTGTAGTAAATCTTCATTTAATCTCCATCTCCTTGACTTTTTCGACAGTTTTGTAATCCACATTATTGGGTTATGATCAGCTCCTATTTTAGGTAATATCTCTATTTTCTTTGTTATAAGTCCCAAATCTTTAGTACCCCACAACATGTCAATTCTAGAAAAAAGAGCTATGTCTGGCTGAAAAAAAGGTATAGTCCCGTACTTCAGCATTAAACTTCCTCCATATATCTTCCAAACTCTCCTGTTTAACCAATTCAAAAAAAGACTTTGGCAATTTCCCTTTATCATTTTTTTTCTTCCCAGATCTATCTATCATATTCTGAATTGTTCCATTAAAGTCCCCCATCAATAAAATTTGCTCTTAAGTCACTTCATCAAGATGTTGTGTAATATTTTTAAAGGAAATGTCTTTAGCACCATTTGGAACATAAAGTCGCAATAACAACTTTTTTTGGCATTCAAAGTAATTTCTACCACTATATATCTTCCATATTTATCTTTAAATACCAATTTCAGGTCTAATTCTTGTTTAATATAAAAGACTACTCCTCTCTTCTTCTGTTCAGCCAATGTAAAAAATTCTAGTCCCCATTGTTTATTCCATAAAAAATTATAATCCTTTGTCTAATATGCACTTCTTGCAAACATACTATATTACAATTTATGAGCTCCTCTGCATATTAGACCACGCCCCCCTGATGTAGCCAATCCTCCTGGAGCTTACACTAGGCCCTGTACTAAGAGTCCTCTAAGCTCTTGGAGGATTGGCTACATCAGGGAGGCGTGGCTTAATATGCGGAGGAGCTCCTGCTAGAAAAAGAGCCCTGCTCCATGTGGCAGCATCTCAGGTTACCTAAATCTGGAGATTAATGTCATAGACAGATAAGACAGATCTTTCTATAAATGAGAAAAGTCACAGATCTGCAGGGAAAAAAAATCTGAAATCTGAGAGCAAATAAAATCCCTCACACAATTTTTTTGGGGGGATGTTACAAACATTCAGCGCCTAGAAATGAATAATCTCAGTGGCTTGCTACCATATGATTTGCATGACTCACTCAGGCCCAGCTGCTTGCTACTATTCAACAACAGCCATCTCATGAAAGCCAGCATGGTGCAGTGGTTGGAGTGTCAGAAACTGGGAGACCTAGATTCAAATTCCAATATGGGGAATGGCATTCTGGATTTGCTTCAAGGATATAAATAAGAATCATAAACACACATAAAGGGTTTCAGTCCGGACCACCAATAAATAAAAAGAAATCAGTCAAACGCATCCCTAAATACAATGCATTCCTAAATAAATGTCATCCTAATAAAACTGTCTTCAAATACCTTCTGAAGATTGACAGAGAGGGGGCCAGGCACATCTCTCTAGGGAGGTTGTTCCATGATTGTGGGGCTGCCACCAAAAATGCCCTCTCTTGTGTGCCCACCAAACAAGCTTCTTTGATTGGTGGGGGAGTCAGGAGGACCTCTCCCTGCAATCTTGATTCCCAGGCAGAATCATATGGGAGAGGACAGTCCTTCAGAAACTTTAGTTACAAGCCATGACAGGCTTTAAAGGAAAAAAAAAAAACCTTTACTTTGGGTGAATTACAAATTCTTAACAAAACTTACCTCAAAAGGGTGTTGTGAGGATAAAATGGATGAAAGGAGAATGCTGTAAGTTGCTTTGCATTCCCATTGTGGAGAAAGATGGGGTATAAATTAAGTAAAAAAATATAACTGAAAATGGGAGCAGATAAAAAATTGGATGGCTGGTGGATGGGATGGAGAAAAAGAAACTTGGAAAGATGAGGAAAGAATAGTGTAGGAAGGGGCATACAAGGGAAAGTGAAGTAATCTAGGGGTGTGCATTTGGTTCGGCCAAACCAAATAAACCTCCGAATACCCCCTGATTCGGAAATATATGGCGTCGTATACTTCTGAATCCAATTCACAGGCATTATATGGTAGCCATATATGACTCCCGTATACTTCCAAATCAATATTCGGAAGTATTTGGAACTCCATAGAAAAAGTGGGAAAGGAGATTCTGCAGTCTCAGGGGAGCTGCTTGCCTCCTTTCCTGCCTTTGGAAGCCTTTTCCTGCCTTTCCCATAGCCTCCCTGGGATCAGGGAGGGAGGGGGAGAGGAGCCCCAGCAGTCAATCCAAAGCATGTATTTGCAAAACGCACTGCAAATGCATGCTGATGTTTAGGGCATTGATGGCTGGGCTAAACCCCCAGCCATCAGCAACATTGTTGTTCTTTTGTTTACTTGGGTATCCAAGTAAACACTGCTCTCTGGCCAATCACAGAGCAGTGGTATTTTTTGAAACTGCTCTGTGTAGGGCCAGAGAACCTTTTTAAGGAGTCTGCCTGGCTGGACTCCATTCCATTGTTGCTTTGTTGGTGATGGTGAGAGAGAGAGATTGTGCTGGCCTCAGCTGCTGATGTTCTCTCTCAGCCTTGCCTGACCTGCCTGGAGAAAAGAAGACATCTAAGATAAGACAGTCTTGGGGTTCTTGTTTTTATTTTAGTTAGGATAAAAGTAGAAGGACTTTTTAAGACTCAGAGTCCCTTTACTTATCCAGATATGGGTGGGTGGGTAGCTTATTTGGGGTTAGATTTAGGGGGTTCTGCTGGGGGTGGGGGCCTGGGGTGGGGGTGGGTTGCCAATTTGCTGTATCTTACTTTAGTGAGAGGACTTTTAAAAGTGCTGTGTCCTTTTACTTTTCCTGATTTGGGTGGCTTAGATTTCTTGGAGTTAGGGTGAAGGGGTTTTTTGGGGAAAGGGTTTGTAAAGTTCCTGTATTGTTAAAAGTCAAGTTTTTTACTATTTTAAAAGGATTCTGTGTTTGATTTGTTGCTGCTGTGTTGTGCTGCTGTTGTTCCTTTTCTCTTCTGGTTCTGGTTCTGGGGGGGGGGGGGGCTGTTTGGCCTAATTTTAATTGTTAAAAAATTCAGTTTTTTAACAGTTGAGTTTCTTGGCCTTTTCTCAGTGATTTGTTTGTATCTGTTTTTGTTGGTTTTGCATCCTGTCCTGTTGCCCCTTTTCCTGGTTTTTTTTTGGGGGGGGGAGGCTGTTGACTGATTTGGCCAGAGGTTTCTTATTGTTAAAAGGTCAGTTTTTTAACAATTGAGTATGTTGGCCTTTTTTCAGTTGGATTTGTTTGGATCTGTTGTTGTTGGTTTTGCATCCTGTCCTGCTGTCCCTTTTCCTGGTTCTGGTTTTTTTTTTTTGGGGGGGGGGGTGACTGATTTGGCCTGAGGTTTTTTATTGTTAAAAAGGTCAGTTTTTTAACTGTTGAATTTGTTGGCCTTTTCTCAGTTGGATTTGTTTGGATCTGTTGTTGTTGGTTTTGCATCCTGTCCTGTTGTCCCTTTTCCTGGTTCTGGTTGGGGTTTTTTTTTTTGGGGGGGGGGTTAAAAGTTAAGTTTCTGTCATGTTTTGTTTTTTTTTAAATTACCTCTGGTTGGTGTGAGGGGGTTGGTGTGTGGGCTTTGTGCGGTGGGTCACTTTCATGTTTTTATAGAGCTATTTTTGGAGTCCGAGGGTGCTTTCGGTTTGGCTAGGGCCACTAAATAGGCTGCCCCACTAATAAGGGTGTTTTTTGGGATTGTGTTTTTTGAATTTTTTTAAAAAAATTAATCCAGTTTAGGGCATTATCGTCTTTAAAAATTCAACTAGGCCAAATAGGGGCAATTTAAAAAGATTTTAGGTTTCTCATAAAAGGCAGCGTGACTACTCAGGCTCCCTTTTAAAGAGACTAGGGTTGCAGTGCATCTTGCTTTCAGCCACTGAAAGCCGGTGCATCCTTAGATTTCCATACATAGGGTAAACCACAGCTTCTCTCTCATTGTAGGGGACACTTGATTTCTAGTTTGCAAGGAAATCCGGTTTGTCCCAGGATCTAGTTAGGAGAAATTTAACTAGAAAGGATTGCCTTCATCTCAAGGTAGCCTTTTAAAAACTGTAGCCAGATAGAGGCAGGATCACCTAAACTTTACCAGACTACTACCCCAACCCAAAGAAGGACAATTTAGGGACCAAAAAAACAAACAAACAAGTTTTGGTGGGAGGATTTTTAAAAATAAGTCAGGACACCTGTTGGTTCAGGGTACAGTGTAGTGAGTTAAGTTTGTAAAAAACCCCACTCTCAGTTCAGGTTGTGTGAGACTGGCCAAGGGTGACATGAGTGACAGGCAGCAGAAGAGGGGCTCTGGGGGCAAGGCCAAGGAGAAGACTAGAGGGGTGGAGGGGAGGGAGAGGACCCAGTTCCCCCACACACACCTGTGCGTAGGGCCACTCCACAGCCACCTTCCAGTATTCCAGCCTCTGGCTGGAGTGTGATGAAGAAGGTCCGCCTTTGGCCCTTCATCAAGGCTGCTGCTGGGGTGCTCCCAGCAGAGGTGCCATTAGGTGCTGGCACTGAGCAGAGGTCTGCTGCTCGGGCAGTCTCTCCTCCAGCTGATGTCTCTCGGCCTCAGCTGTCGGAGGAGGGGCTGTAAGAGCAGCTCTCCTTGGAGATGAGCTTTGGGGACAGTTTTCTGTCCAAAATGATCACCCCAAGGAGGGTGCAGAGTGTCGTGCAGGAGCTGGAGGAGAAGCTGGTTGAGGAGGACCAGCCACCTTCTTTGGTTCCTTCAAGCACCAGCAGTCCTTCAGGGGATGGCCAGGAGGGGAGGCCACATGGGGTGGAGGGGGAAGAAACAGAGACACATGAGGTGCCTCCATCTCTGCCTACTTCCACCCAGCGGCCAGCCCCTCCTGACATCCTGAGACACAATGTGTCTGCCCCGAGCACCTCATAGGAGGTGGCTCTGGACACCCAAGCTGCCGGTCAGCTTGGGCATCCATACACCTCCGAAGTCTGGAACTATTTCCGACTTATGGAGGATCCATGCTATGTGCAGTGCCAGCTGTGCATGGCCCGGATCAGTCATGGGCGGGACTCTACCCACCTGACTCGGGGGGGGGGGGATGCAAAACCACCTGCGGAAGCACCACCAGGCGGTGCTTCTTAAGGGGTTGAAGCAGGCTGGTGCTGGGGTGCCCAAGCGGCCAACAACACCCAGCCAGGAGGTCAGTCCCACCGCAACTACCTCAAGAGCTCTCCAGGAGAATTCCGCGACAGGGCAGGGACACCAGGCATCTCTGCCTGAGATGTTTGTTGGGGGTGGCACCTGTGTGCCATGAGGGGGAATCAGGTACAGCAGGAGGGTGATTGCCTGGAAGCTTGCCAGGTTGGTTGCCCATGGGCTTCCATTTTCAGTGGTCAAGAATCCTGGGGTGCTAGGGTTGTTCGAGTACCTGGTGCCCTGGTACAAAGTTCTTGCTAGAACCACTATTAGCAGGACCATTGTGCCATATGTTTTCAGGGTGACCAGATCTGTGGTCAAGGAACATTTGTCCCGTGCTGTCGGAGGGACTGTTCACTTCACCTCAGATATCTGGAGCTCCCAACAAGCATTCGAGGGGTATCTCTCCCTAACTGTGCATTGGTGGCTACCCAGTGAGCTAAAGGTGGGGGTGGCAGTAGCGGCAGGCAGGGTCAGGGCCGCCAGGCCAGCTATTGCTTGGCTTTGCTGCATGCCGAAGCAGTCAACGCTGCACACAGTGGACACTCTTGGAGTAGGCCCCTGAGAGTGGAGACAGGTGCTGCAATGGTGAGGAACTACCTTTCAGAGTCCAATGAGTCTCAGGAAACATCTCCTTTGGACTACTTGGTCACGAAGAAGGGGGTCTGGCAGGCCCTCTTCTCATAAGAACATAAGACAAGCCATGTTGGATCAGGCCAATGACCCATCCAGTCCAACACTCTGTGCCACACAGTGGCTAATATATGTCCGTGTGTACACGCACACACACACATACAAACATATATATACTGTGGCTAATAGCCACTGATGGACCTCCACTCCATATTTTTATCCAATCCCCTCTTAAAAGTGGCTATGCTTGTAGCCCCCACCACCTCCTGTGGCAGTGAATTCCACATGTTAATCACCCTTTGGGTGAAGAAATACTTCCTTTTATCCTTTTTAACCTGACTGCTCAGCAATTTCAATGAATGCCCACGAGTTCTTGTATTGTGAGATAGGGAGAAAAGTACTTCTTTCTTTACTTTCTTCATCCCATGCATAATCTTGTAAACCTCTATCATGTCACCCCGCAGTCAACGTTTCTCCAAGCTAAAGAGCCCCAAGCGTTTTAGCCTTTCTTTGTAGGGAAAGCGTTCCAAACCTTTAATCATTCTAGTTGCCCTTTTCTGCACTTTTTCCAATGCTATAATATCCTTTTGAAGTGCGGTGACCAGTATTCCGAATGAGACCGCACCATCGATTTATACAGGGGCATTATGATACTGGCTGATTTGTTTTCAGTTCCCTTCCTAATAATTCCCAGCATGGCATTGGCCTTTCTCCATGGCCAAGGCGTTCCCCTCATGCCCACCGATGAGCATGCAGAGTGACATTGTCTGCCCACATTGCAATCACCTCCAACCCTTGACAGTTGAGCAGTTGGTCTTCCTGAAGGTCAACTTGCCTCTGTTCGGCTCACCGAACGAAGACTTTGAGCGCGAATGAAGTGAGCACCTACTTGTGCCTGCATCCTCTCTTGGTCTGCACTTGGAAGTTGGTTGTAAAACGCTCTCCCACTAAACATAGACTAGAGTCCAAAGACAGCCCAAAAACTCACTCACAAATTGATTGGCAGTGCACCCTCCCCAACCCTCAGCCACCCCCAAACCAAAAATGAATGCTGATTTAAATCTGCAAAGCAATCCAAATTTCCCCAGTCCCCATCCACACAGGCCTAATAATACTGAAAGGGCTATTGCAGCCCCCAGCTGTACCCAACAGCACTCACAGGCCCAGCCAGGAAAACCCAGGGTTTTTTTTTCAGGGGCAGGAGGAAGAAAGAGGGAGGTGCCATTGATGATGACAGGCAGCCAGCAGCCATACCAATGCTGAGGTCCCTCTAAGGAGACAGCGATAGCTGGTGTGTTGCTGCTGAGCTGAGAGAGAAGGAATGGTTCCCTTCCTCTCACACAATCTGAGGCCCTCCCAGTGATCTTCCTCATTTGGGGTGCAACTCTGGCTTGCCTCCTCGTGGTGCACCCTGGGTAACGCAAAAGAGCCTGGACCAACCAACCATCCATCACTCAAGGTAAGTCTAAATGCTTCTTGCTTTGTGTCAGATACAGAATGATGTGGAACTAGGTGTGGTCCACCGCTTCTCTTGTTTGAGAGTTATTTGGGGCAGGGCTGCTGAAGAGAGAGGTACAGGGGAAAATGTGGTGCTCTCTACAAGCCATTTCATGTTCATTAACATACCACTGGGCTCAGCTCAGTTGATGGCAGCACACAACTGGGCCATAATTTTCCTTGGCTGACAGCAGGGAAGGAGGGAAAGGCATGTTGGATGAGAAGGAATGAAGGGAAATGAGAGAGGCTATGGGTGTTTACAGGAAAGGGAATGAGAAAATATTGGGAATGGAAAATGAGTTTCTCCCTACAACACCTTGTGAGTCCCCCACATGTATATCTGTATTCTTAAATTGGTTATATATATTTTAATTATTTGCCACACTTGAGGCCTTCAGTTGGATGGAAAAGCAGCATAAAAATATTTTAAATCAATATAGATATATTACTGGAAATCAAAATGTTCAGATATTTGTATTATTATATTTGTGCTTTTACAATGGTTGTATATGCTGGCAATATATTTGTTTTCCCAAAAAGTGAGTTACATTTTAATTTACTTAAAAAAAAAAAAACCCTTCCTTGGAAATACTTTCATTGCTACAACAACAACACATCACTGGAATCAATAAGGGTGGGGCTCCAAGTCATTAATTTCTTCATTGCCATAATTGAATTCCTAAGTAGGATCACATCCTTAATATCATAAAGGAAATATTTATTGGTTGCTGGTTCTGAATATTCTGAAGCCCACAGAATCATAACCTGAATACTTTTCAGTATCTCAGGAGTTCAAAGATGAAATTTTGATACTCATTTTAAGTGAATATTAGAATCATAGAATCATAGAGTTGGAAGGTACCTCTAGGGTAATCTGGTCCAACCCCCCTGCACAATGCAGAAAACTCACAAACACTTTCCCCTAAATGCATAGGATCTTCATTGCTGTCAGATGGCTATCTCGCCTCTGTTTAAAAACCTCCAAGGAAGGTTTATGTAAATAAAATATATTCTCTTAATATATATCATTTTAACAGGCTTTAATTTGTTCAGTCAAGTCCCAAGGAAGTTTTATTCATCACTGGCTTTTCCCATGAGAATAATTTCTGAACTGTTTGAATATCTTGTTTTTTATTTTTATAAATAGCACCCTAAAGTGCAAAGATGCATTGGTGTTAATGAAGTAGAACACCTTGGCATCTCAGATGATTAACCCCCGAATCTATAAAGCTGTATAACTGGAGCAACAAATACCTGCTTTGGCACAGCCATAAGGGAGCAAATAGGAGGTTCATTCGTAATAGTATATATTTATTTTAATTCAGTAATTGGTTAGTTTTGTTTTTCTGGTATATAATGCTGAAATTTCCATCAAAAACTATCAAAATACTCCTCTGAACTTTTTAATAGTGATTATTTCAGAAGTGTGTACTTATCCAGCAAATATTTAACAAGTGTTGTAGCATTTGTATTTGGAAATTGGCTGTGAGACTTTTGCAGATTTTTTTCACAGATAAGGTCTTGTCACTCCACTGCGACTTCCCCGCCAATCTTGATACAGTAGGTGAACTCAAGGCCCCAAGTGCATCTTCTGGTTCAATCCTGGATCATTTCACTCCACTCAGCCTGGGGGAAGTCGACAAAGTCCTCTGTTCGGTGCATCCCACGACCTGCAACCTGGACCCGTGTCCATCTTGGCTGATATGTGCTTGCTGGACGGAACTGTGAGTCCCACTGCAGGAGATTATCAACGGGTCGTTGATTGAAGAAACCTTTCCCATGCCCCCTAAGGTAGCAGTGGTTTATCCTCCCCTCAAAAAACCATCTCTGGACAGGGCCAAATTGGCAAACTACTGACTGGTGTTGAACTTGCCCTTCTTGGGTAAAGTTATTGAGAGGACAGTGGCAATACCGTTACAGGGGTTTTTGGATGATGCTTCCATGTTAGACCCATTTCAGTCTGGCTTCCACCTGGGTCATGGGATGGAGACAGCACTGGTCACCCTCATGGATGATCTCTTGAGACATCTGGATTGGGGTGGTTCAGCAGTGCTGTTGCTATTAGATCTCTCAGCTGCATTTGATACAGTTGATCACCAACTACTGTCTCACCGCCTCACCAATGTGGAGATTCAGGGGTCTGACCTTCAGTGGCTTACCTCCTTTCTCGAAGGCCAGGGACAAAGGTTGGCTATAGGGGATCAATCATCCCAGAGGCACCCACTTGTATATGGTGTGCCCCAGGGGGTGGTTCTCTCCTCAATATTTTTCAAGATCTACATGTTCCCCCTTTTCCAGATTGTCCAGTGATATAGGCTGGGATGTCATTAGTATGCAGATGACACCCAGCTGTATCTATTGATGGGAGGCCAGTCCAGCTGTGCTCTAGAAGATCTGGACCTGGCATTGCAAGCCATGGTGTAATGGCTCAGGCAGAGTCAACTTAAATTGAATCCAGTGAAAACAGAGGTCCTGTGCCTAAGTCGTGGTAGTCTGGGAAGAGAGATCCCACTGCCAGCCTTTGATGAGGCACCTTTAGCACCAGCTTCTAGGATCAAGAGCTTAGGGGTGCTCCAGGAGCCTTTGTTGACAAAGGAGGCCCAGGCAGCGGCCACTGCCAAAACCACATTTTATCATCTTAGGCAGATAAGGCAGCTGGTCCCATACCTGGAGCTCAGCGACTTGGCAACAGTGATCCATGTGACAGTCATCTCGAGAATGGACTACTGTAACACCCTGTACATGGGGCTGCCCTTGACTCAAATTCGGAAGCTGCAACTGGTGCAAAATGCAGCAGCCAAGTTGTTATTGGAGCTACCTTTATGGTAGCACATTCAACCTGCTCTGGAAATACTGCACTGGTTGCCTGTGGCATTCCAGATTCACTTCAAAGTGCTGGTCATGACCTTTAAAGCCCTATATGGCCTGGGACCTATCTACTTTTGGGATTGCCTTTCCTCATATGTGCCCCAGAAAGCACTATGTTCAAGTTCCCAAAACCTCCTCATGATCCCAGACTAAAAGACGCTGGGCTGTCTACCACCAGAGCTAGAGCTTTTTCAATAGCAGCCCCCGCCTTGTGGAATGCCCTTTCCAAAAACATCAGGGCCCTGCGGGACCTGCCACAATTCCACAGGGCCTGTAAGACTGAATTGTTTAGACTGGCTTTTAACATCTAAGGGGAGATGACTACCATTCTACAGCACTGACAATCTTACCAACTCCAATATAAATATATTTGCAGAGTGCTAAATAACATCCAGTAACATATAGCGTTAAAAAATAATTAGTAACATCAATGCCCATCTTGGATTTTTAGACATTGTAAATTCGTATAACTTGGTTTTAATGTATATTTTGTCTTTTAACTTTTATATTGCTTTTAACTGTTGTTAGCTGCCCTGAGCTCATTAGGAAAGGGTGAGATAAATATGATTAAATAAATAGACATCCAAAGACGTCATGCAGAAACAATTCAAAAAAATGCATAGCAAAATCCACAACTTTGCCTAATTTTGAAATGTGAAATGTTCAGCAGTAAGGTAAATAGATTCAAAATGGCAAACCACAACTGATGATCACCAGGGCTTTTTTGTAGGAAAAAGCCCAGCAGGAGCTCATTTGCATATTAGGCCATACCCCCTGACATCACCATTGTTTCATGTGGGGATTTTTTGTAGAAAAAGCCCAGCAGGTATTCATTGCATATTAGGCCACATCCCCTGCTCAAAAAAGTTCTGATGAGCACTCTTTATTTTCATCGAGGGGTTGGGGTGAAACTCTGAACTTTGGCAATTGTTGGTGGCCTCAGCTGCTATTGTTAGTCATAGGAATATACTAAGAAAACAAGGACAATCTGTGCAAAGCTATTTTTTGCCATCCTGTTCATTTCAAGATTTGAAAGTACTATGTTAAAAATTTACTTTTGATCTCCCAAAAGAACTGGGAGAAGATTTCAGCATGAATATAATACTATAAATTATTCCATCATTTTTCATCTACCGATACTGAAAAGTGATGGAAACACTCTTCATTTAGAAACAATAGTCTTAAAATATTACAAAACATATTGACAATCCTAACGTGTAAATATGCATTGCTATAAGACCCCTCCTTAGGCTCTTGTATTGATTCTCATTTCTCCTATAGCGTGTTGCCCATTTGAGCGCATTATCAGATACTTAAAGAATAATTTATAAAGCCTTGAAGAGCATTTACTTTGTGCAGAGAGGCTAATAACATCATTAAGATGGTAGAACGTGTCAGAATTTAATAAATGCAAGTGCACAATGCAAGACTTAATGCCTATTAGAGTGAAAGCCAAACAGATTTCTATAACAATTTGATTTTTTCCCTAAGTATAAAGCTCAACCAATGCTTAATGAGCATTCCCAATTGCAGCTATGGTGAATCAATTAGGTAATTAAGCTTGGAGCTATTGCTAATATCATTCACATTTAGATTAATAATAAAATCCTATGTGTTGATGGTAGAAGACAGAAAGAAATGGCTAACTGACTAATAATAAATGAAAGGGAGCAAAATACATGTTAAAATAAATGTGTGATAATTAACTGTCTTCAGGTGCCAATGTCTTCATTATTTATGGAACGTCGCGGCATGGCTGCTGGGGAGATTTTGCCCCCCCCCCACCGGAGGGAGAGCAGACGTTTTGGCGTGCTTTTAGGCACGTCTTTAGGGGGCGGGGCTTCAATGTGCTTCAGGTACTTCGGGGAGTCCTTCAACTTTGAGCTTAGGACAGCAGAATTATTGGATGTGGCCGCAGGGTCAGTTTGGTCCATTTGGTAATTGGCCTGGGGCGGGGCAGCAGGGGGCAGCGGCGGCTTTGTCGGGTGGATGGGGTTTCCCATCTCCTTATGGGGCGGTCCCCTTTGGCGCTATGCCTTTTGGCAAGGTTGCCTTACCTTTGGGCGATCACCTGCTGCCTGCCACGAGAGACAAAATCCTAAAAGGGGAATATGTTGACATATTCTCCCTTTTATTTAGAGAATTAGAAAAGAAGGACAAGGAGGAACTGGATGATGAAGAGAAGGAGAAGCTTAAGAAGAGGAAGGTTGATCGGACCTGGGCCAATTGGCTTCCAGGGTTTTTTATATATGCGGGAGTGATAGCGCATGTGCAGCCCTGGTGAGCTGCTGCGTTGATTCAATACATGGACATCATATACAAAGGGTATATGATGTTCAGCGGCCCAGCCTGGATTCAATATGATCAGGAGTTTAGGATGAGGGCTGCTTTGTACCCTTCACTCCCTTGGGATCGGATTCATCAGCAGTCGTGGCTGCAGGTGATGTCACCTGCTTGGCCCAATCTGGGGGACCGATCTGACAGTGGTCACCTAGTATCTAAGGGTCCCTCTTCTCCTTCCAGTTCATCATCATCCTCCTGCAGTTCTGCAGGGCAGGCGGTTCAACCCCGCTTGCTTTGCTGGGAGTTTGGGTCGCAGGGGGCGTGCAGTCGTAAAGCTTGCCAGTTCAAGCATGAATGCCCCCTGTGTGCTGGTTCACACTCGTTTAACAACTGTCCAAGAATTCAGCCATGCAAGGGTCAGGAAAAACCAGGTGGGGGTCCTTCCCAAACTGGAAAAGGGCCCCAGCCCGATAAAGTTGGTTCCTCTTGAGCAATGGCTTTGTAGGTACCCACGTAGGGGGGACAGTTTATATTTGTTGAATGGTTTTACATTAGGTTTTAGAATTCCTTTTCAGGGTTCTTGGATACCAACTTGGTCTCGGAACCTCAGTTCAGTTAAGGGTTTAGAGCATGTAGTTGAGGCTAAGATTGCCAAGGAGCTGGCAGAGGGCAGAATTTTGGGCCCATTTGCTAGTCCTCCAGGGGTTAATCTTAGGGTTTCCCTGTTAGGGGTGCTGCCAAAGAAGGCGCCTGGTGAATTTCCTTTGATTCACCACCTTTCTTACCCCCGGGGGTTCCTCTGTTAATGATGGCATACCTGAGGAGCTATGCTCCGTTAGGTACACCACATTTGATCAGGCCATGGGCGTCGTTAGATGCTGTGGTCAGGGGGCTGAGTTGGCTAAATGCGATATCAAATCTGCATTTCGCCTTCTCCCTGTCCACTCGGATGATTTTGAGCTTTTGGGTTTCTCTTTTGCAGGACAATTTTACATGGACAGGGCGTTGCCTATGGGCTGCTCTATATCATGTGCTGCTTTCGAGTGTTTCAGCACTTTTCTTGAATGGGCTGTGCGCAAGAAAGTGGGTTTACAGGATGTCATTTATTATTTGGATGACTACCTGTTTGTGGGCCCTGCGGGTTCTGGACGCTGCGCTCAGTTGTTGTCCAGCTTTATTGAGTTGGCCGCTGAGTTGGGTGTGCCATTGGCTGAGGAAAAAACCGAGGGCTTGGCCCATTGCCTTGTGTTTTGGGGGATCAAGCTGGATACTTTAGTGCAGTCGGCCAGGATTCCTTGCCAGAAGCTGGAGGATTTGAAGGAAAGGATTAGTTCTTTCCTCCTCAAAAAGAAGGTTACGCTTCTTGAGCTGCAGCAGTTGGTTGGGCATCTTAACTTTGCATGCAAAGTGGTTGCCCCAGGTAGGGCTTTTCTTCGCAGGTTCTGTGATGCTATGGTGGGCCTTCGCTTGCCCCAGCACAGGACCAGGGTTACTAGCAGCATGAGGGGGGACCTGCGGGTATGGCAGGAATGTTTGGAATCCTTTAATGGGATTTCTTTTTGGAGAGAGGACATGAGGCTTGAGGCGGAGCTTCAGGTCATGCCCGATGCTGCTGGGTCATTAGGTTTTGGGGTCTACTTCCATGGACACTGGTGCATGGAGGTGTGGCCAGAGTCATTGGTGCAGGCCGGTTTGAGCCAGGATCTCACGTTTTTGGAATTTTTTCCCATTTTGGTTGCGGTTTGGCTGTGGGGGAGCGATATGGTCAATCGCACTGTTCATTTTTGGTGCGACAACATTGCTGTTGTTCATGTTATTAATTCCCTTTCATCCAAATCTCAGCATGTTATGAGGTTGGTGAGGGCCTTCACTCTGCGTTGCCTGCGGCTTAACATTTTGTTTTTGGCCAAGCATGTTCCTGGGGTGAATAACGGGGTGGCTGACGCTCTCTCTCATAAACAGATGGAGAGGTTTCGTCAGCTGAGCTTGGACGCCGATCTGGAAGTGGTGCCAATGCCCCAGGAGCTATGGCTGATTGGAGAGTCGAGGCCTGCAGAGCGATAGGCCTAGCCATTGCGCCTAGCACCAGGAAGTCTTACAAACGTGCTGTACGGCAGTTTGAAGACTTTAGGGCTGAGGTAGGGTATCGCATTGTTTGGCCCCTCCCGGTGGAGCAGTTGCTCCGTTTTTGTGTTTCCTTAAGAGGTAAGGGATTGGCCGTGCGATCAGTTAGGGGGTGCATGTCTGCGCTGGCCTTCGCTAGCAAGGCATTAGGGTATAAGGAGGAAACAGAAGATTTTCGTATTTGAAAGATGCTGGAAGGGTTGTCCAGAGAGGTTGGGCCTAAGCCCGATACTTGGACCCCTATGTCTCCTGAGATTCTTAGGGGTTTGAAGGGGGCGTGGAGTGCTGTCTGTGCGTCTCATTTTGAGGCTGTTTTGTTTCACGTAGCCTCTTTGGTGGCCTTCTTTGGGGCACTTAGGATTAGTGAATTGGTGGCAAGCTCCAGGAATGATGTTTCTGGCAGGGCCTTGTCCCTAGGGGATGTTAGCTTAAAGGGGGGTAAGGCGGCTCTTACCATCCGTTGATCTAAAACGGATCAACAGGGCTTTGGGACCGTGGTGGAGTTGGGTCCGTGTTCGGTGGCGGAGCTTTGCACAGTTTCCGCATTGGCCGATTATTTGGCCATGCGGGGAGGCTGCGAAGGGTTGCTGTTTTGTAATTTTGGAGGTAGCCTTCTGCCAAAACACCAGTTTTGGGCCGTGATGTCTAGGGCCTTAGCTTTATTGGGGTTGTCTGGAGTGAGGTTTGGTACTCGCTTCTTTAGAATTGGAGCGGCCTCTACAGCCGCGACTTTGGGTTATTGTGCTTCGTCCATCCAGCGCCTTGGCCATTGGCGGTCTCAGGCTTTCTTTATCAAACAATTTTATTAGTAACATATGGCAATATATTCAATTTCTTATATCATTAATAACTACTTTTTTTCTCTATCCCATATATTACTTTTTACATACCCCTCCCCCCATTACTTGACCCCTGCCGGTGTACTATATTCAAAACATTATTATAAAAGGTACCCCTAATTAATAAGAACCAAAGTTCATATGTTTCTTCTGTTTCCTTGCTGAAATCTTCCATATCTTTTTTAATCTCTTCAATAATTTCTTTTTTTGATCCATCTGGCCCAGGTGCTTTTCCATTTTTTATTGCATTGATTGCCGCTTCAATTTCTATCTTTTCAATTGGATCATTCAAAACTTTTCGCATATTTTCAGTTAAGGGCTCTATTTTTATCTTTTGTAGATAAAATCATCCATCTTCTCTTTCTTTATTTTGTAGATAAAATCATCCATCTTCTCTTTCTTTATTTTAACACCTTTAAACAATTTAAAAATTCTCTTTTTATTCCCTCTCTTCCATCTACCACAATTTTGTTAATAATTTTATTTTCCCTCTTTTTCTTCAATTGCCAAGCCAAATACTTTCCCAGTTTATTAGCTCCCTCAAAGGTTTTCTGCTGCAGTCTTTTCAAACTCCATTCCAATTCTTTATTTAACAAATGTCTCATTTGAGTTTGTAATATTGTAATTTCCATTATAATTTTTTTCCCTGGCCTTTTTCTCAACTCCCCTTCTTTTTTCTTTATTTCATTTTGAATGTCCAACATCTGGGGTTTTTTTACTCTCTTATCCTTATTATTCAAAGTAATCAACATTCCTCTCATTACTGCTTTATAAGCATCCCAGACCGTCTGAAAATCTATATCCTCTGTGTCATTCATTTGGAAAAAAGCTTTAGTTTCATTTTCTAGGTATGTCACTGTTTCTTTATTCTGTAGCAAATCTTCATTTAATCTCCATCTTCTCAACTTCTTGGACAATTTTGTAATCCACATTACAAAATTTTGTAATCCACAAATCAGCCCCAATTTTAGGTAAAATCACTATTTTCCTTGTTATAAGACCTAAATCTTTAGTTCCCCACAATATGTCAATTCTAGAAAAAGTTTTGTGTCTTGCTGAAAAAAAAAGTATAGTCCTGAACTTCAGGGTTAAATTTCCTCCATATATCTTCCAAATTTTCTTGTTTGACCAATTAAAAAAAGACTTTGGCAATAGCAAAGGCTATTTTTTTCCCTCCAGACCTGTCCAATGAGTTCTTAACTGTTCCATTAAAATCTCCCATTATCAAAATTTGGTCATAAGTCAGTTTATCAAGCTGTTGTATAATGTCTTTTTTAAAAAAGCATCCTTTGCACCATTAGGCGCATACAATCCCAATAACAACGTTTTTTTCCTATTTAATATTGTTTCCACTGATACAAATCTTCCATCTTTATCTTTAAACACTAATTTTGGCTCCCTTTTCTTCTGTTCAGCCAATGAAAAAAATTCTACTCCCAATTGTTTCTTCCATAAAAATTTATAATCCTTTTGTTTAATATGCACTTCTTATAAACAAATTATGTTAGTTTTGTTTCTTAATCCAATGAAATGTTGCCCTACTTTTTTGTGGTGAATTTAGTCCATTTACATTCCAAGACAATAATTTGTAATCCATCATGGTGCAAATTCTTTATTTTCTTCATAAAATCTACGCATTTACTGTGCATTTGTAATTGTGATTCTTTTCCCCTGAAGTTCAAAGCTCAAACCTTCAGGTATTATCCATCTAAACCGCATTCCATTGTCCCTTAATTTTTCTGTCAATTTTTTATATGTTCTTCTGTCATTTATCACTTGCCTTGGCAACTCCTTCATGATTCTTACTCTGCTGCCACCCACTATCAATGTCTTGTCAAAGTATTTATTCATGATCCTTCCCACCATTTCCTTTGTCATATATCTTATGACAACATCTCTTGGAAAATTATTTTTCTTGGCATAAAGTGAGTTCACTCTATACATATAGTCATACGTGTTTTTAGTCTCTTCAGGATCTTCATCTAAAAATTCTGCAATTATTTTTATTACATATTCTTTTAAATCACCACCTTCCTTTTCAGGTACTCCTCTCTCAGACGTATCTGAGTCTACATCAATTTGCAATCATGGATTGTCACTTTTTCTTGCATTTTCAACAAGGTGGAATCATATACTTTCATTCTCCCTTCTACCTCCTGCACTTTCTTAGATGTTTCTTCTGTTTCCTTTCCAAAATCTTCCATATCTTTTTTAATCTCTTCAATAATTTCTTTTTTTGATTCAGTAATCATCTCTCTCATGCCTTTCATCATTCTGGCCTCCATTGCCTCTAATTGGTCCTGCATTTTTTCCAATGAAGTAGCCCTTGTATGGGGTTGCTTATGTTCTGACATTTAAAAACAGCAAAAATTTGGACCTCACAAATCTCAAATTCAACTGTCAGATTCAAAAGAGTAGGATTTGCCTTTTATGACAAGCCTAATTTTGCCATCCTCAGAGCTCCCAAAGTCAAGATATTAATTTTAAAAGTTTTTAAATCTTTCAGAATGGCGGTCGCGACTTTTTGCTGCTCTTTACAATTTTTTCCCCTTTTAAAAACCTCTGAAGTTCACTCAAATAAAATGTCCAATAGTATTTATCTTCTTATCCTCTTCTCAATTAATTCCAACAATTTCTAATGTCCCAAATACTTTAAAAACAATTTTTTAATTTTGACCTCCATGCAATGGCCGCCGATGTTTCTCAATGGTATTATATTCCTAGAGTAGGTTTTCCATCTGCTACTTCCTGCTCTACTTGCCACCAAATCTTATTCTCGCTGGTAAGGAGATCTCATGATACTTGATGTACTTCCTGTATTGCTTGAATGTGCTGCAGGCCTGTGATGATGGTGCTCTTTTTTCAAAACCGCAAGTAGACTGAACAATAAATTCCTTTCCACTTTTTAGCACTGTCCTTTATAATTACAGAGTCCAAATTTCACCTCTTCCTCCCTTCTTCTTCCAAACTTTCTAGATTTTCATTTTCCACTTCTTAAATTTATTCCATTCAGCTGTAAATAGTCCCAGAATGAAAGATAGTAATCTGTACCTTCTCTTCCAGTTATCCAAGATCCCACCGGTCTTGCGTAGCTTTCGATGTTTAGAGATGTTCAAGAAGGTTAGGATTCTGTCAAGCTTATGTTTTAGCCAAGGTAAATCTCCTCAAAGTTTCCTGTGCATATCTTGGACTAATCTCTGACTGAGAAAAGTAGGCAATAGGCATTAACTTGCCTTCCACTACCCCGAACAGAAGTTCCAGCCTGCTCCCGTTATGAGAAGCAGCTCAGCTCGACATTTTCCTCCCCCGGAAGTCCGGCAGTCTCAGGCTTTTAAAGGTTATATTCACCCTTTGCTCCAATCTTAGTTTTGTTATAGGGAGCTGGGGTAGGTTAAGGTTTGGGTTTCATAACTTGTCTGTTTCTTTTTTTAGATGCTGTTGTTCCTGGCCAGAGGAGCCGAGTTCTCATCTGCGGGCACAGTTATGTGTTTTGGACGGCATACCAAGCTCAGAGAACTGGTGTTGGCACTCAGCTAGGGCTCAGGAAATATGTTATGGTCGAATGGCGGGGGCGCCGGTGTCTTCAGTGGCTCGGCTTGCTCCCGCTTTTGTTTCATGGGTGTGCGGGCCCTCCTCCTCAGGTTTTAATTATTCAACTGGGGGGGGGGGATGATCTCGGGCTGATTAAAGGCAAGGCTTTGATCTTGCAAGCTCAAGATGATTTCAAGTACATTAGGAAGAGATGGCCTGGTACCATTATAGTTTGGTCGGCCATGATTCCGTGCTTGGTGTGGTGCTGTGCTTGGAATCCAGCTGGGATTGAGAAGACTCATTACAGAGCAAATAAGGAGATTCACAAGGCGTTGGAGGGTGGTTTGGGCCACTATTTGCCCCATCCAGATATTTCTACGGATTATCCTGACCTCTACTGAGGGGATGGGGTGCATCTCTTGGAAAAGGGTAATATGCTTTTCCTGAGGGATCTTCGGCAAGGGCTTGTGTTGGCTTTGGGCCTTTTGGTGGGTGCTAAGCCCTAAGTAGAGACTTGGCCTTAGTTGTGGCAGGTTTTACGGGGTTTATGGCACCATGTGGCCTGGGGAGGACCGGTTAGCCTCTCCCTTTTGGGGAGTTAGGGGTCTGGCAGGATCAACCTTTGGGTATTGGTGACCTGAGGTGTGTGAATGCAGACTGTCCTGGAGACTCGATTGGATGGGTGCCTTTCGCTGAGACTCGCATCTGGTGTTTGGGCCCTCTGGTGCGAGCCTCCCTGCTGGGCCTGCCTGACGGGAGCTGTGACACACAGCTCCGGCTTGGGGGCAAGGTCTCTTACCCGCTGAAAAAGGCAGGGGAGCGGTCTGAGGAGACCCCTGGCCCTGACCTGGCTGCAGTTCAGTTGCCCTTGCCGTTGCTGTGTTATTTAATAAAGTGGCCCATAGTTTTACTAAGCTAATTGTGTCTGCCTCTTTATTCCGACTTGGAGGGCAATTATCCAGAATGCCTTAGATTTTTCTCACGTAGTACTTGTTACATTTTCTTTTCTGAACTCTCTACAAAATTCCCCTATTTACATATTTTAAATAGCTTTAGAATGGACCCCACTGCTTCTGTCTGTGATAGTCCAAATTTACCAGCTTTTCCTCCACCAACAGTACTATGTGGAATTCGCTGCCAGATGATATAGTGATGGCTACAGAAACAGACAGCTTTAAACGGGGATTAGATAAAGTGATGGAGGATAGCAGGGTTTTTTCTGTAGAAAAAAACCAGCAGAAACTCATTTGCATATTAGACCACACCCTCTAATGTCACCATTGCTTTGCACAGGGCTTTTTGTAGAAAAAGCCCAGCAGGAACTCATTTGCATATTAGGCCATACACCCTGATGCCAAGCCAGCAGGAACTCTGTCCCTGTGCGTTCCTGATAAAAAAAAAGCACTGGAGGATAGGTCTATCAGGAGCTACTAGCCATAGTGACTGAGGGGAACTTTATTTTAGCATGTATTTGGCTCCCTTTCATTCATTATTAATTAGTTAGCCATTTGGGGAGGGATGGTGGCTCAGTGGTAGAGCATCTACTTGGTAAGCAGAAGGTACCAGGTTCAATCCCTGGCATCTCCAACTAAAAAGGGTCCAGGCAAGTAGGCATGGAAAAACCTCAGCTTGAGACCCTGGAGAGCCGCTGCCAGTCTGAGTAGACAATACTGACTTTGATGGACCAAGAGTCTGATTCAGTATAACATAAGAACATAAGAACATAAGAGAAGCCATGTTAGATCAGGCCAATGGCCCATCCAGTCCAACATTCTGTGTCACACAGCGGCCAAATATATATATATATATATATATATATATATATATATATATATATATATATATATATATATATATATATATATATATATATATATATATATATATATACACACACACACACACACACACACTGTGGCTAATAGCCACTGATGGACCTCTGCTCCATATTTTTATCTAACCCCTTCTTGAAGGTGGCTATGCTTGTGGACGCCACCACCTCCTGTGGCAGTGAATTCCACACGTTAATCACCCTTTGGGTGAAGAAGTACTTCCTTTTATCCGTTTTAACCTGTCTGCTCAGCAATTTCATCGAATGCCCACGAGTTCTTGTATTGTGAGAAAGGGAGAAAAGTACTTCTTTCTCTACTTTCTCCATCCCATGCATTATCTTGTAAACTTCTATCATGTCACCCCTCAGTCGACGTTTCTCCAAGCTAAAGAGCCCTAAGCGTTTCAACCTTTCTTCATAGGGAAGGTGTTCCAGCCCTTTAATCATTTTAGTTGCCCTTCTCTGAACCTTCTCCAATGCTATAACATCCTTTTTGAGGTGCGGCGACCAGAACTGCACACAGTACTCCAAATGAGACCGCACCATCGATTTATACAGAGGCATTATGATACTGGCTGATTTGTTTTCAATTCCCTTCCTAATAATTCCCAGCATGGCGTTGGCCTTTTTTATTGCAAACGCACACTGTCTTGACATTTTCAGTGAATTATCTACCATGACCCCAAGATCTCTCTCTTGGTCTGTCTCTGCCAGTTCACACCCCATCAACTTGTATTTGTAGCTGGGATTCTTGGCCCCAATGTGCATTACTTTGCACTTGGCCACATTGAACCGCATCTGCCACGTTGACGCCCACTCACCCAGCCTCAACAGATCCCTTTGGAGTTCCTCACAATCCTCTCTGGTTCTCACCACCCTGAACAATTTAGTGTCATCCGCAAATTTGGCCACTTCACTGCTCACTCCCAACTCTAAATCATTTATGAACAAGTTAAAGAGGATGGGACCCAGTACAGTTTCATACGTTCATATGTAACCTCCATGTTCAGAGGCAGTCAACCTCCATTTCCCAGAGCCAGTCAACCTCCATTTCCCAGAGCCAGGAGGCAAGATTAGGGGAAGGTCCCAGCCTCCATGCCCTGTTTTTGGCCCTCCTGAGGAACTAACTGGCCACTGTGTAAGACAGGATGCTAGATTAGATGGACCACTGACCTGATCTGGCAGGGCTGTTCTTATGTTCTTAACTTGTTTTGCCAGATACCATCAACTGTTTTCAGGTACCCCAACACATAATGAAAGTCACTTTGTAGGAGTGTGCAGAACTCATTCTATATACATAAATGCCATCAAATTGCATTCAACTTATGGCAACCCCAGCAAGTGGCTTCTAAGGCAACTGAGAAATTGAAGAAGCTTGCCATTGCCTTCCTCTGCAAAATCTTAGAACTAGTCCTATACCTTTCAAAATTCACCTTGAAAATTTGATGCAGGTGAAAGTCAGTGAAAATTTCAGAGGCCAGTCATTAGTCATAAACATTCACAACAAGCCAGCAAATTAATGATAGCTGAGAACTCTTAGAAAAATATGCAAAAATCCAAACCATTTCCCCAAAAGCCCTAAGCTCCCTTTTTGCTGATCCTCAGGTATATGTTTGCCTGCTTCTGGCTGCTATGCATGTACTCACTCACTCACTCACTCTCAGCAGCTTCATGCCATTGTTGTTCATAGTATAGCAAGGAAGGCAGAAGGCAAGATCAGAAGGAAATTTTTATCTCTCCAACATCCCCTGCCCCTCCCCTGCTTTTCTCTTTCACCTTCCCTTTTTCTTCCTCCCCATTCCTGATGCTCTGGATACTGCTATGTCTGGGAAATACTATGGGTGCCTAAAATCAGTCTCCTTCCCATTCTCTGTCTGCTGTCACTACTAATGTGGCTCCAGGGAGTGAAACAGAGGACAGATGCGCACAACGAGAGACAGAGCGAATGATCCTGTAACCAGAACTGCAGTACAAAAGTGAGCATTATAAACCACTGAACTTCCTTTTCTACCGACTGTGAGAACAATACTAGCCAGGAAAGGCTGAATACAGAATTAATGAGCAGTGGTGAGGGGAAAATCTTCCTTTTTAATTAAAGGTTTAGATTAGACACTGTACATATATAAAATATGTGTTCAATTTAAATAATTTTTGTAGAAGCCCTGGACATTAATAACTGTTTAAAAGGTTTAGGCAAACATCTGGAAAGATTCTATTTAAGGCTATACGGAAATATGGAGCAGAAGCCAGGGAAACTCCATAGTCTTAAGGCAAATTATTTGGCCAAATTCTGGGAAATTCCTAACATCCATAGCGTGTATTTTTGCCAAAAGCTTGTTCTTCACTATCCCCACCCAACAACACATATTTCCTCAACCTTTTAAACTGTGTTAAATGCATTTCAATAATAAACAGATTCAATGAATGGCATTTGATTTATAACTGAGCATTATGAGCTAGGCAGATTTGTAATTTGAACCCAGTACTTTCAATAACATCACTAGCTAAAAGTATATATTAAAAAGAAGCAGTTTAATATACTCCATCAGCCAAATGCCTTGTGGAATAAGTAAGTATTCCATCCTGTATAAAAAGCAGTGAGGGAAGGGCCACCCCAAAGTCTTCCAAGGAAGTTATTTTACAGTCTCAGGGTTGTGTCCCTTCTTTTAGCAGATGTTTAACATCATATAGCATTACCTAACTAGCAAAATGTAACTGAAGAACCTAAAATTACAATCTTTTAGAATTAGTCTCAAAATGTGTAAGCCCCAGGCCATAATGGTCAGTAAAGGAAAGTATTGTGGCCTGGAAATTATATTGTGGCCTAAGTACCTTACATTGCAAACCATGGATAAGCATATCACATTAATTAGGGATTCCATGAACATCTCAGCAAACCTGTTCAACTGAAGAATTTACCTTGTTTGACACTCATTACCATACTGTAATTTGATTAGGAATATGTACAGATTGCGTCAAGAAACTCAGCTGCTCAACACTTTTCAGTGGTCTGTTTGTCAGATGCTGTCTCAAAGCCCATCAGGAGATTAGCTGGGATGGGTTCTAAAACTCCTTATCCATCCTGTCCCCACAACAAAACAGCTAAACAGTGCTGTTGCAAAAGAGAGTTGCTCTCCTTTCTAAGCTGGGTAGAGACAGAAGCAGTACTTTTAATGTTTGTATTGGAATAGGGCAGGTAGAAAAAGCTAATTTCTCCACCCTCTCACTAGGCGGGGACATTTGCAGTGCTTTAAATCTCTGCATTGAAAAGGAGAAAGAGCTCCTTTTGCTCATTTTATCTGGGAGCTTGGAGTTAGGAGAAGATAAATCACCTGAGCTTTTGATCATTCCTTCCCTTAAATTTGTTGCATTTCAGCAAGTCTGGGAAACAGAAAAGCTTCCATGGTGGGAGATCCAAAGAAACTTTCTCATCAGATGGGAGTCACCTTCTGATGGCTTCAAGTAATCTGTTTTTGTAAATGTGCACAAACTAGTTGTGAAAAGTTGAACAGCCTATTCATTAATCGGTTACTTGGTTACTACTGCCACATTAGCAGTATGTCACAATTGCTGGTGTTTAAGTATCTTGAGACACAATGTGGAGATTAAATTAATTTGGGATTTCTTACAAATATGCTGTTGTTGAAGGGAGGATATGTAAAAGATGGTGGGAAAAAAAAATACTGCCTTGTACTTCAGCACTAAGCTTTTCAGTGGTGTTAGATTTCATTGGCTGTAAAGCCTTCGTCCAACAACTGAGAAAACATTTATCCTGTATCATTATAATCAGTGGGACAAGATTCGTTTTATGACTGAAAGAATTAAAGGTACATTAATTCTATAATATGATGCAGAAATAAAGTCCTTAAGAGATAAAGAAATGTGCCTAAGGTGATGCATCAGAGAAGAAGACTGGAATGGTTTGTGATTTACTTAAAACTCTGCAGTTTTATGGATAATAAAGTCATAAGTACTTAGAGTATATTTCATATTAAATCTCTGCTCTTCCAATGCTGGCAAGTTTCCTTCACCATAACTGATTTTCCCATGTTAACAATTAGCTATTGAACATGCTATCTTTCTGACTGTTCCATTAATCAATGAAAGTGAGTAAAGGAAACCAATGAATCAAGGTTTGCATTGATTAAGTACTTTGGTTCTAAAAATTAGTACAGTCACAGGGAGTAAACCAATAGATTGCAGTACTTTACAACAGAAAAAAAAAATCTGGGAAATACTAGTTACCTTCAGATACAAATCTCCCCCCACCCCCAGTTTTGTGGTTCCCAACATGCATACCATCACATGTTCAAGAGGGCCATTTTTAGTATCATGTTTAAGATTAACTAATTATGAAAAAGTAGATTACATTTGTGAGGTATGGAATGCTGCACACACAGCAAAACAGATAAAGTAAACAAAAAGGGACAAATCTTGGAAGAAGATTCATCAATGATTGTATGTACAGATGTCTGCTTTCAGGGCATTGGGACTAAGATCTAGTCATTCAGCAAAAAAAAAAAACCATGAAAGAAAAAAAAGATTGCTAATAAAAGCCAACTGGAGAAAAAACAGGCAGTAAAAGCAGTAGTAGGCATTATGTTCAAAGGCACTCTTGTTTCAATAACCAGTGTGAATGTTGTCAGAACATAAACAACCATGTAAGATATTGCTTTTATAAGAAAGTAACTCATTGGTGAATGAACCAAAGTTGGTTCAGGGGAACTATGTGTCTCCGATGAAATTTGAATTCCCATATTTAGCTGAATAAATAAATAATCTATCAGTACCCCATGCAAGTTTAGCTTTCAAGAACTGCACTCTAAGAGTAGTTGTCAATGGCATTACATCTGAATTGAGGAAGGTGTCCAGTGGGGTGCCACAGGACTCAGTTTTGGGCCCTGTACTTTTCAATATTTTTATCAATGATCTGGATGAGGGTGTGGAAGGGCTACTCATTAAATTTGCAGATGATACAAAATTGGGAGGAGCAGTGAATACACCAGAAGATAGAGTTAGAATCTAATGAGATCTGAACATGCTGGAAAAGTGGGCAGACATGAACAAGATGTAATTTAACAAAGATAAGTGCCGGATCCTACATCTCAGTAACAAACATGAGAAACACACATACTGGATGGGGGATACACTTCTGCATAGTGGTGTGTGATCTTAGGGTATGGGTGGACCATAAATTCAATATTAGCAACCAGTGTGATGCAGCGACAAAAAAGGCAAATGCCATCTTGGGGTGTATCAACAGAGGCATTACTTTCAGATCACAAGATGATAAAGAAGAAGACATTGGATTTATATCCCACCCTCCACTCCAAATCTCAGAGTGGTTCGCAATCTCCTTTATCTTCCTCCCCCACAACAGACACCCTGTGAGGTGGGTGGGGCTGAGAGGACTCTCACAGCAGCTGCCTTTTCAAGGACAACCTCTGCCCGAGCTATGGCTGACCAAAGGCCATTCCAGCCAGTGGAAGTGGAAGAATGGGGAATCAGATCTGGTTCTTCCAGATAAGAGTCCGCACACTTAACCACTACACCAAACCAGCTCTCAGATGTCATAGTTCTCCTATACACTGCATTAATCAAGCCACACCTGGAATATTGTGTGCAGTTCTGGAGGCCTCAATTCAAGAACAATGTGAACAGAATGGAAAGGCTGCGGAGGAGAGCAATGAGGATGATCAGGGACCTGGACACCAAGTCCTATGAGGAAAAGCTGAGGGACTTGGGAATGTTCAGTCTGGACAAGAGGAGGTTGAGGGGGAACATGATCGCTCTCTTGAAGTATTTGAAGGGCTGTCACTTAGAAGAGGGCAGGGAGCTATTCCTGTTGGCAGCAGAGGAGAGGACTCATAATAATGAGTTTAAATTAAGGGTGGGAAGGTATCGACTGGATATTAGAAAAAACTTTTTTACAGTAAGAGTTGTTCGACAATGGAATCAGCTACCAAGGGAGGTGGTGAGCTCCTCTTCACTGGCAATCTTTAAGCAGCAGCTGAACGAACATTGGTCAGGGATATTCTAGGCTGCTCCTGCATTGAGGAGGGGGATGGACTAGATGGCCTGCATGGCCCCTTCCAACTCTATGATTATATGATTCTAAGGCTGCAACTCCATTCCTAAGTCTGACTTTACAATTCCTGGTTAGTACCATTATTAAAGAACAGCACTGCATTTTTTTTCCAGATTGAGATTCAGATTATTGGCTCTTATCCAGCCCACTGCCAGCTACAAACACTTGTTCAGAACATCTTTTGCTTCACTTGATGCTGTTGAGAAAGGAGAGAGTTGTGTCATCATGAATCTCTTCTAGTGGTTTCACATAAATGTTAAACAGCACATGAGACAAGGTGGAACCCCACTGGATGTCAAAAGACAAATTCCACAGAATTGATAAGCAAGTCCTTGGACAGCCTTCTGAAACCACAAGGCATCCCTGATACCAGTCTCTGTCCAGAATGATAGCATGGTCAATATACTGAAAGCCAGTGATCTAAGATAAACAATGTTATAATCTCCCTTTCTGTCTTCTGTCAAACGTCATCCATCAAGTACCATATTTAGGTTGGGAATCTGATTAAAATGGGTCTAGATTTTTTTTGAGGAAGAATGGAATTGCATATTTATCAGTCATAGAAGCACCTTCTACAAAAAAAAAAAGAGATGTTAGTGGCTAGCTGACTGTTGTTAACGTCATCACTGTCCAAGGAGGATTTTTCAGGAAAATTTTATGGCTGGCTCTGTCGAGGCATTGAAGCAATTCATTGAAGCAACTATGTCTAGGGAATGCTCTGATAACATTCTTTAAAGACAACTATAAAGATGTAAAGGCATAGAGGGCTAAACATAATCTGAGAAAAAAGCAATTTTATTTTTCATTTTCCTGAAGTCTTAAGGGACTTGGTCATCTCAAAATTCCACAGATTTTCCAGAACATTGTCAGAGGAAAACCCACAAGAGTCTTCTGGAAGCTATCTGGGTTAGGTAGTGTTCAGAGATAGACCCCTCCAGAAGTTTCTAATACTTACAAATGTAAACCTCACCATATAAAGGCATGTTTATGACAAAGGAAATATAACCACATCCTCCACTAACATCACCAAACCAACATCACCTTGATCAGAACAGAAAATAAGTGTGTGTGTGCAAGGGGGTGTCCTGTGATGTTCCGGGATAGCTCCATAGTTGTCCTGATAACCATTAAGTTGGACCACTTCTGATATGGAATATGGACACTGAAGTGCCCAAGAATAAATAATTTTTTGAAGACCTCAACTCCAACTTTGAAACTCCCTGTAGCAGATCAGGTAGAAAAGGTGTCAGACAACAGCATGGATGGTTTTCATCCCCAGTCTCCCTGTATTTTCATCACCATGAGATACCCTCAAAACTGTAGCTCTGCTTATACAAAGGACAGTACAGCTCTGATAGATTACAGCAGTTGCCCAAATATAAAGACTTCACTGCTCTCATTGAGAACCCACTCAAGATACAGATGAGGAGTTAAGCCATTTATACTTTGTAGGTCAGAAAGCAGACATCAAATATTGCACCAACAGAATTTGGTGAGTAATAATCAAGACATTGCAAAGGCACTTGTTATGCTTGCTAAAAGAAAAGGCTACAGCCTTCTTACTGCTGGAGTTTTTATAAAGCACAACCCAGAATTAGAAGCACCCCAAAGCTGCAAGTCTAAGAGGTCTGAGAAAGATGAATCCCATCACTGACAAGATACCTTAAATCCTTCTCTTGTCCCAGGTTGTAGGTCGTGGCAGTACCTTGCCTTTCAAGATTTATCTTCAGCTGTATGACTCACATACAGATATTTAGGCAGCACCAAGCAGAGGTTGGGATGACAGGTTATTGTATATCAACCTCCACAGCATCTAAAGTTACCGCCTAATTTTGCTGAAGAGAAATTTCAAGTGAGCATGAAGGGAGAGCCAGTTTAGTGTAGTGGTTAAGTGTGCGGACTCTTATCTGGGAGAACCAGGTTTGATTCCCCACTCCTCCACTTGCACCTGCTAGCATGGCTTTGGGTCAGCCATAGCTCTGGCAGAGGTTGTCCTTGAAAGGGCAGCTGCTGTGAGAGCCCTCTCAGCCCCATCCACCTCACAGGGTGTCTGTTGTGGGGGAGGAAGGTAAAGGAGTTTGTGAGCCGCTCTGAGACTCTTCAGAGTGGAGGGCGGGATATAAATCCAATATCATCATATCATCATCATCATCCTGCTCATCAAAATTGTGTGTTGGACTTTTGAAGGAACATGCAATGTTTTATAAGATTAGCGATATTTCTCTGTGGAGTTTTATATCTGTCTACACTTTTTGCATAATCTCCTCCTCACACACACAATACATGGGATAAGGGATAACATAGAATGCTACAGGACTCTAAAGACAAATAAAAGTATGTACTTCTTCAAGGAATGATTCATTAGTCTAGGGATTTTATTGTCACAGAGAAATTTTCCGATTACCTAATTGCGGTGATTAACAAAATGAGATAGATACTGACATTATGGGTGCATCTGGTTACTGTTGGTAAACAGGATGTTGATCATAGAGCACATCTAAAGCAAAATTCCTCAGCTTTTATATCTGTAGCTGTACTTCAATTCTATTATGCCAACTCCATCCACAGCAATCTGTTACTCTTTAAAGCACTTGATAATGCTCATCACCCCTACCAATATCTTTGACATACCATAGGAAGTTATATGATCAGTGCTTTGGATGTTCCTCACGTTCATTTTTGAGAATGCTAATCACTCCATACTGATTAAAATCAGAGAAGTCTCCCACTCTGCAAAACAGAATATATCCTGAGCAGCTTGAAATAAGCAATTGAAACAGTCAATTGCAGATGAGGCAGTGTTAATTTGAGCCTCATTGCTCAAGTTATGTCATCATTGTCTGCCGTTTTTAAACTATTTGATGAGCCTTCTGTTTAATCAATAACTGATGGAAAACTACATTAAGAGACTGTTAAGATTTTTCAACTGACTCCCATAAATCAGGGTAAGTTAACTGGTATTGATTATGTACATGAGATTCATAAATGCCTTCACAGATATAAAATTTCATTGCCTTATCATATGCTGTTTCATATAATTTCTAAAAACATTTTAAACTGCAGATGTTTGCTTATTGCAATGGTCCCAGGCAATTTTATCTCCTGCTGGTCCTACCAAGTTTGAAAAGGTGTGGTAAAAACTGACTTAATCGCAAAATTGAGGCAAGGGAGTAAGGAGACCCCAAACACATTTCACATACCTTTTATTGCATTAGTTTCTCATGGCTAAGGATCACTCTGGTGACTCTTCAGTTAGGATATTTGTTCCTTATAATTTTTTCCACCAGTCAGTGGCCTTACTTTTATTTTTATTTTATTTATTTATTTTATTTGATTTATATCCCGCCCTACCCCACTGAGGTGGGCTCAGGGTGGCTCACAACACAAAAGCTAACAAGAATCAATTTAAAAATACATTAATAATTATACAATCTCTCTCTCTCGGCTTGGCTTCGCGAACGAAGATTTAAGAAGGGTGCAATAGTCCACGTCTGCTGTAGGCTCGCTGGTGGCTGACAAGACCAATGCGGGACAGGTAGGTCCGGCCACAGCGGCTGCAGGGAAAAGTCTGATTTGGGGTTGGTGCTGTAGCAGTGCGATTCTTCCTCAATCTCCTTTTGTCCTCAAGACCAGCTATGCATGCGTTCTCAAAAGAAGAGACAGCCTGGTGGATGGTGTGCCTCCATGCTTTGCGATCTGAGGCTAGGTCAGACCACTGGTGATGGTTGATGCGACAGGTGCCAAGGGATTTCTTCAAGGAGTCCTTGTACCTCTTCTTTGGTGCCCCTCTATTTCGATAGCCGGTGGAGAGTTCGCCATACAGGGCAATCTTGGGAAGGCGGTGGTTTTCCATCCTAGAAATATGCCCTGCCCAGCGCAGCTGCATCTTCAACAGCAGTGCCTTGATGCTGGTAACCTCCGCCCGCTTGAGAACTTCAGTGTTGGTCACAAAGTCACTCCAGTGGATGTTGAGGATGGTGCGAAGGCAGCGCTGATGAAAGCGCTCAAGGAGTTGCAGGTGATGACGGTATAAAACCCACGATTCGGAGCCGTAGATGAGGGTTGTCATCACAACTGCTTTGTAAACATTGATCTTTGTGCCTTTTTTCAGATGCTTGTTGCTCCACACTCTTTTGTGCAGTCGGCCAAATGCACGGTTTGCCTTTGCCAGCCTGTTGTCAATCTCCTTGTCGATCTTAGCATCTGAGGAGATGATGCACCCCAGGTAGCTGAACTGCTGGACTGTCTTCAGTACTGATTCACCCACTGTGATGCAGGGAGGGTGATAATCTTCCTGGGGTGCAGGCTGGTGGAGAACTTCTGTCTTCTTCAGACTAACTTCTAGGCCGAATAGCTTGGCAGCCTCTGCAAAGCAGGACGTTATATGCTGCAGAGCTGATACCGAGTGGGAGACGAGTGCAGCATCATCAGCAAACAGTAGCTCTCGGATGAGTTTTCCATTGTCTTGGAGTGGGCCTTTAGTCGCCTCAGGTTGAACAGGCTGCCATCGGTACGATAGCGGATGTAGACACCATCATCATCATCTAGATCTACTGTGGCTCTTTGAAGCATCATGCTAAAGAAGATCGTAAAGAGAGTTGGCGCGAGAACGCAGCCTTGCTTTACACCTGTGCCTATTGGGAAGGTCTCCGAGAGGTCGTTGCAGTGTCTGACTTGGCCTCGCTGGTCTTCGTGTAGCTGGATGATCATGCTGAGGAACCTTGGGGGACATCCTAAACATTCCAAGATTTGCCACAGGCCTTTCCTGCTAACGGTATCGAAAGCTTTGGTAAGGTCGACAAAAGTCACATACAGAGCCTTGTTCTGTTCCCTGCATTTCTCTTGGAGCTGCCTGAGAACAAATACCATGTCGGTGGTGCTCCTGTTAGCTCTGAAGCCGCACTGGCTCTCTAAATACATAAAAACACATAAAACTCACATCAATATGCACTATGCACATCAATATGCACAATAAAATACATAAAAACACATAAAACTCACATCAATATGCACTATGCTACCTTTCCTTAAATCAATTCTTCAAATATTCCAGTATTCAATCATCTGATGTTTGAGATTTAATGTTCAGGCATTCCGATATCAATTAATTATATGCCAACTGGAAGAGGGCTCTTTTGCAGGCCCTGCGGAACTGTTCAAGGTTCTGCAGGGCCCTCACCTCCTCCAGGAGCTGGTTCCACCAACAGGGAGCTGCAATCGAAAAGGCCCTGTCTCTGGTCGCTTTCAGACGGGCCTCCTTTGGCCCAGGGATTATAAGGAGGTTCTGAGACCCCGATCTCAGCACTCTCTGGGGAACATGTGGGCAGAGACGGTCCCTTATGTCATCTGAATGCATGTTTTGTGGTTATGGACTGACGTACCTAGCTAATGGCAATTCATTAGGGGTTCAAATTATTCTATGACCTAGACTACTGTCTTGGGAACAGAGCAGTCCCTGAGAATACAGAAGTTAATTATGTGCAAACAAGCTTTAGAATAGAACAAGATGCTGTTTCCTCTATGGTATTTCTGGTCTGAGGACCACTTCTTCAGCTGTTATAAAGAAGATAGAAGAGCACAAATGATACTTCAATTAAATTTTCCAGCTTTTTACATCATTAAAGCAAAAGAAAACAGACAAAAATATTACCACAATATTCATCTTACAGTTTATCCTAAAAGAGGTTGGTTGTGAAACAAACTATAATTTTTAAATAATTATCTTAATTAAAATCATAAAAAGAAATTAGAACATTACTTTTCATCACTAATATAACATAATTTTCTAAACTCACCAATTTACTTTTTTTTTTAACCAACTATAAAATTTTTCCCATTTTTTTTCAGGATCCATTTTCGACATCCCTTTCATTAGATTGGATAAAATATCCATTTCTGCGGCTTGCAGGATCTTTCCCACCACCTCATCCTGCTCCGGACATCTCATTTGTCTCCAATATTTCGCAAATACAATTCTTGCTGCCATGAGAATATACACCGTTAAATATTCATCTTCCTGTGGAATTTCATTTCTGACTAGTGATAACAACATTGTCTCGGGTTTAAGTTGTAAGTCTATATTTAAAATCACCTTTAGCATTCCATGTATTTTTATCCAAAATCTTTTTGATATTTTACACGTCCACCATAGGTGGAAGAAGGAGCCTAACACTGTTCCACATTTCCAACACTTGGGTGATATTGCTGTATTGATTTTATTCAGTTGCACCAGATTGATATACCATCTATTGAAAAGTTTAAAAAAAATTCTCTAAAATTAACAGGTTTGATAATCTTATAATTAATTTTCCAAAAGAGGGACCATTGTTCTAAATTAACATTCTTCTCCAGATTTTTTGACCATTTAACCATCACTTCTTTCAGTGTTTCGTCTTCTAATTTTATTTGGGTAAGATAGTTATAAACCTTTTTAATTACTTTATCTTCATTTGTAGATATTATTTTATCAAAATCAAAACTGGGTCCTCATTTTACTGACCTCAGAAGGATGGAAGGCTGAGTCAACCTGGAGCCAGCTACCTGAACCCAGCTTCCACTGGGATTGAACTCAGGTCAAGAGCAGGAAACTCAGACTGCAGTACTGCAGCTTTACCACTCTGTGCCCCGGGACCCTTCTTTATTTTCACATACTTTCCCATAATTTTGTATCTGTTCTTCCTATGAATTCTATGCCATGAAAAACAGGAAGACCTACACCTGAATTCTTCCTAAGAAAATTTTAGATGTCATCTGGGATTCCCAGATATTGCCAGTTTTGACAATACATCCATGTTGGTCACAATTATATTAGAGACGAATGCAGGAAGCATCATTCATTTTTGCTTCTGTTACTTTGCCTCTCCTGAAGCCTTCTTTTTTTCCAGGATATGGGACAACTTGTCACCATATCAACTATGTAAAGCAGTGAGGAGCCATACTTTTTTTTAAAAAAAATGTTCAAATGCGCAAGGAAGAGGATCCAGTGTGCACTACAGTCAGGGCTGGCCCTAGACTGTCTGGCACCTTAGGCAAAGCTAACTTCTGGTGCCCCTTGCTCTAATAATGTCACCAAATCACATGGTGGCACCCAATTCAGTGCCCTCAGAAGCTGGCACCTTAGACAATTGTCTAGTTTGCCTAGTGGCAGGGCCGGTACATTTGTGTGAGTCTGCCAGTCTCTTCAGCTGGTAAGAAGGCATCAGAATAGCACAAAAGAGGAAGGCAGGGGTGTGAACAGTGGTACTATTCCATAACCCCTGTTATGTTCCTGAACATAAGAATCTGCACAGAATCCTAACTGCTGCATCTCACTGGATTGTCCTGCCTCTTTTTTTCATGATTCTGTGTATTTTCAGCCCATTATGTGATTCCTCTGGGATCCTGCATGTTAAACAGTGATACCTACTTTTTAACTGGTCCTCTAACTATCCCTTTAATATCTGTTTGTTCTACAAGCAATTACCAGGTGATATTATTTAGTTCCGTGCCTGAAAAGCATCCACTTCTATTCATTTTGTTGTTGTTACCATCAAGTCACAACCAGCTTATGACAATCCATAGCGTTTTCAAGGCAAGAGATAACCAGAGATGGCTTACCATTGTCTGCCTCTGCATAGCAATGTTATACTTCCTTGTTCTTTTATCCAAGTACTAACCATGACTGCTTAGCTTCTGAGATCTAATGTTATTGCATTAGCCTGGGCTATCCAGGTGAGGAAATTTCTACCTCATTAACCTTCTATTAAATGAACAGAACATTTTTTGTTGTCCAGTTGGAATGCATTGAGCAAGTAAGAAGGAAGAAGCAGATGCCAGGACCAAGGGAGGAACAGGTAGTGAGGAGACATGACCAACTAGTTGACACCCAAATTGGTGTAATGTCTAGAAATGAGCAGTAATGACTAGAGCAGGGGTGTTAAACATGCGGTCCGGAGGGGTCGAATCAGGCCCCTTGAGGGCTCCTATCAGGCCTACAAGCAAGTCTGCTTCCTTTTCCCTCTCTCTTAATTCCTTCAGTTATCAGAGAGTGTTAAATAAAATATTGCAAGAGTGCTAATCTTTTAAGCAAGTTTTATTTAAAGCTTTTTAAAAAAAATGTATTTGTGTCCTTTGTAAAGTTTATGTCTCCACTACCTGACCTTACATTTTATGACACACATGACCTGGCCCTGCAAGATCTCATTCACGTCAGATCTGACCCGCATAACAAATGAATTCAACATCCCTGGACTAGAGGTTTTCTCCTGCCCACACAGACCAGACTTGTGCACTTTTGGGCACTTAAACACTTGTGATCATATTGCCTATGTATATGGAGCTGCAGCTTCAGATCAGTACTCAGAGAAATGTGAGATGGAGAAAATAATCCTTAACAAAAAGATCTTTAATTTACTAACAGAAGAATACAGAATAATAATTGCAATATGGGAAAGCAGTAATGGGTGAAAAATACAAAAATGCAGTATAGTGAAACAACAACAAAACTTTCAGTAAAATGGCTGCCTATCTATGGAAACAGACCCATAAGAAATGAGCCTGGTCCAACAAGAGTAAAGGTGAGGTGTTTGCAGTGGCAAAATAGTTAATGTCAAGCATCGATATTTCTCAATAAGCAGTCTTTTGTTTTAAATCAAAGCTGTTGTATTTAAGAAAATCAGAAGCTGTATCAAGGACAAAAGTCTTGGGAGTAATGGCATATACAGAGTTACACAGTTGCTATATAGGATATCTTCAAAGGTTACATTACAGGCCCACTGCTCAATTTAAAGCACTTAATATGGGGACAAAGAAATGGCCACCTCACTCGTCGCTGGGAGTGCCCTCCCGCAATAATGCCTCGCTGCGCTCCAGAAAATGGCCGCCGTAACGATGCCTTAAAATGGCCGCCGTGAGCGCCAAGCACTGGGGGCTGAGCTTTACTTGCCGCCCAATGTGCAAAGCACGGGGCCTCCCTCTTGCCAGGGAACGACGGCTCACTAAAACAGGGATCCCGGCTTGAAAATCCCCGCCGCAAGCGCCTCGATCAAAGTACAGGGCAGCCCTCTCCCTGAGGACACCCGCCCCGTGAAGTGGCCGCCTATAGCGCAGCTGGCCGCGCCCGGCCGCTGCTGGCCGCGGACTACCCCCTGCAGGGGCAGAAGAGCCCGCCGAAAATCAGCCGCCGCCCGCGCTAAATGATCCCCACGCCTGCCGCCAAACCGCTTTGAAGGATGAACAGCGCCCACGAAGTGCACCGGCTGCACGCGCCACCGCCAATGCCTGCGCCGATCCGCCCGGGCACCGACTTCGCAAGCGCGCCGCTCCAAGGCCCAAACCGGCCCAGCCGAGGCTGCTCCCGCACGAGGCTCTCCTTCAGAGAGCCAAGAAGACAGCCACACGAGTACTGGGCGGGGCCAGGGCTTATATAGCCCTGACGTCACGCCCAGCACAAGCCCCGGATGGGCTGAGGCTGTCAATTATTGCTCCCATTCTTCCACGGGGGCAAAGACGGCCCCCAGCCTGAACGCCAGCGATGCCGGCTTGGCTGGGAAGGGCCGAGCCTTCTCACACTTCTTTAGCAGAAAATAAGGGTTGTCTGTGTGAACCTATGGGAGAGGCAACTTGAAAGTGGTACCAGCCAGGCTGTAGCATAAACATCCTTGGGTTAGATGGATTTATTGCTTGCCCCATGGTCGTAAAGAAGGGGGGAGCAGTAAAGAGTGGGAGATCTGCTCTATGTCTAAGAACCCATTACATCACAGAAATAAGCATGCTTGACATACTGTCCCCCCTAAGCCCCTCTCTGGGTTTTGAAGGATATTTAGCATAGAATTGTTTAATCAGCACTGGCACTCTCACATTAGAGCTAATTACCCACTCATCGTCTGCTGTTGAGAAATGTTTCCATCTAATTAGAAAATATAATACACCCCGCTTCAGTTTAGCATCTAAGATTTCTTTTACTTCATGGTGATTCTGACCCCCCACTGGTATAGGTTCGGGAGCTTGGGGTCGGGGGTGCCAAGACGTGGCAACAGGATTCCTCCGAAGTAAACTGCAATGAAAGATTGGATGTATCTTACTAAACAGTTTGGGTAATTCAAGTTCTACAGTCACTTTACTGATTACTCGTTTAATACGGAACGGTCCCAAAAACTTGTATGCCAATTTTTTAGAAGTTTGTGGTAAAAGCAAGTTCTTGGTAGAGAGGAACACTGTATCTCCCACTTTAAAACACCAAGCGGGAGAATGGTGCTTATTGTAATGTTTTTTATAGTTCTCTTTAGCCAATTCCAGATTTTCCTGGATGTTGTTCCAAGCCTTCCCCAACTTTCCCCACCATTGCTGAAAAGTTGAAGGTGTTGCAGGCATCATTCCCCCCGGGAGTAGTGGAAAAGGTTTCCCTTCATACCCATTCACTACCAAAATGGAGGAAGACTTGGTGGAGCTGTGTATCCTGTTATTGTATCCATGTTCCACAAATGGGAGTAGTTCTGCCCAGTTCGATTGCTGATAGTTTACAAAGCATCCTAAGTATTGCTCCAGCAGCGCATTTATCTGTTCCGTCTGGCCATTCGTTTCGGGATGGTACATGGAACTCAAGCCCTGCTCAATCTTGGTTAGTTTACAAAACTCCCACCAGAAGCTGGCAACAAACTGGACTCCTTGGTCACTAATTAGCTTATTCGGGAATGAGTGTAGTTTCACCATGTGTTGGAAGAATAGTTGAGCTAGTCTTTTAGCCGTGGGTATTTGAGAGCAAGGAATGAAGTGGGCTTGTTTAGAAAAAGTGTCCACTACTACAAGAATTACGGTCTTTCCCTGAGAAGGGGGAAGTTCCACAATATAATCCAACGAGACTATCGACCATGGTCTGGTGGCCGTTTCCAGTGGCTGTAATAATCCTGGGGGCTTCCCCCCTCCCCTTCTCTTAGCCATCAAGCATATTGGACAAGAAGCCACATAATTGGAGATGTCTTTTTTCGTAAAGGGCCACCAAAATTGTCTATTCACTAGATGCAGGGCTTTTACATGCCCGAAGTGCTCCGATAGCTTGCTGTCATGACACATTTGGAGCACCTCTTTCCAGAGGCTCTCTGTCACGTAGAGTTTACTGTCTTTGTGCCAGAAACCACCCTCTCCTTTCTTTACCCCTTCGGGTATTGCATCTGCTTCCTTTTCTACTTCAGGAATTAGTCTTTCTCCTTCCAGTTTTTCTCACTTTGCTTGGGCGTGGGTAGTTACCACACCCCCTAACTGGCTGGGAGAGATGATCAAGAGAGAGATCTTGGGGTCATGATAGATAACTCACTGAAAGTGTCAAGACAGTGTGCGTTTGCAATAAAAAAGGCCAATGCCATGCTGGGAATTATTAGGAAGGGAATTGAAAACAAATCAGCCAGTATCATAATGCCCCTGTATAAATCGATGGTGCGGTCTCATTTGGAGTACTGTGTGCAGTTCTGGTCGCCGCACCTCAAAAAGGATATTATAGCTTTAGAGAAGGTGCAGAGAAGGGCAACTAGAATGATTAAAGGGCTGGAGCACTTTCCCTATGAAGAAAGGTTGAAACGCTTGGGACTCTTTAGCTTGGAGAAACGTCGACTGCGGGGTGACATGATAGAGGTGGTGGCGGCCACAAGTATAGCCACCTTCAAGAGGGGTTTAGATAAAAATATGGAGCACAGGTCCATCAGTGGCTATTAGCCACAGTGTATGTGTGTATATAACATTTTTTGCCACTGTGTGACACAGAGTGTTGGACTTGATGGGCCGTTGGCCTGATCCAACATGGCTTCTCTTATGTTCTTATGTTCTTATGAGTGAGTCTATCACTTCCTCCCTTTGGCTGTTATGCTGAGAGAGTCTAGATAGTGCATCAGCTAGAAAATTCTTAGATCCCAGGATATGTTTCAGTTTAAAATCAAATTTCACAAATAATCCTGCCCATCGGATCTGTTTCTCACTCAATTTTCTGCGGCCCGTAAGACCTTCCAGATTTTTATGATCTGTCCATCTTTCAAAAGGAACCCTCGCTCCTTCTAGCCAAGATTACTATGTTTTCAGGGCGAATGTTACCGCAAATGCTTCTTTGTCCCACACTGACCAATTCCTCTGATCTTGAGAGAATTTCTTAGAGATGTAAGCGCCTGGTTTTAAGGACCCCCCCCCCCTCATCTGGTTGCATGAGAATAGCATTGCTGGCGACATTGCTGGCGTCACACTGGACCACAAAAGGTTTTAGTTCATTGGGGTGAATGAAAATGGGTTCACTGGTGAATAACCTCTTCAATTTGTTAAAAGCTTCCTGACAGTTCTCTGTCCAATTTAATTTTGCTCTTGGACTTTTGGCATTGGGACCCTTCCCCTTCGTTTTAAGAAGGTCTGTCAAGGGGAGCATGGTGTGTGCAAATCCCTGTATAAAATTATGATAAAAATTTGCAAATCTGAGGAAGGATTGGAGCTATCTACATGTCCTTGGGGGTTCCCAATCCAATACCGCTTGTATTTTGGAGGGGTCCATTGCCAAGCCCTTCCCTGATACTCGATAACCTAAGTAATCCAATTCAGTCTTATGGAACTCACACTTGGATAATTTTGCATACAGTTGGTTCTCATAGAGGGTTGTCAGAACTTCCCTCACTAATTTCCCATGGATGGGGAGGTCTTTGGAATAAATAATTATATCATCCAGGTACACCACTACTCCTCATTACAAATATTTCCACAGAACTTCATTTATAAAGTTCATGAAAACTCCCATGGCCTCTTGTAATTCGAATGGCATTACTAAGTATTCAAATTGTCCCATCGGCGGGTTAAACGCTGTCTTCTTTCATCCCCCTCCTTTATGCGCACCTGGAAGTAAGCATCTCTTAGATCCAGCTTGGCGAAAATCTGACACGGTGCTTAACAAATCCTTTATTAGGGGGATGGGGCATGCATTCGAGGTTGAAATCACGTTGATCCCACGAAAATCTGTACATAGCCTGAGCCCTCCATCTTTCTTCTTCCTAAATAGCACAGGGACAGCGTGGGGGGGGGGCGTAGCCGGTCTGATAACCCCCCTTTTAAATTCTTGTCTAGAAACTTGTGGAGTTTCGCTTTTTCAGCCCATCCCATGGAGTAAAGTTTAGCTGGAAGGAGGCTCTGCCCTGAAATCAATTCTATCGCACAGTCCGTATTTCGGTGGGGGGGGATCTCATTCGCTTCTTCTTCACTAAACACTTGTTTTAAATCCCTGTACTCATGTGGGATTGATTTCACCTCTTCTATAGTGAGGCATAGTTTTAATTTAGGGGGGGGGGGATGGTTCTGGACCCCACTCCCCATTCCATTAGTAGAATTCACATCTCTCATCTCTAAAGTCTATGATTTGCCCCCCCCCCCCCATTTTATGTTGGGTTCATGTTTGGCTAACCATCCAACTCCCAGGACAATGTCAAATGATGAAGAGGGGGCTACAACAAAAATTTCTTTATCTCAGTGGTTCTCTTGAGTTTGCTCCATACACGGTTCCCCCTTCATTACTGTCCTATCCATTTGCTCGAGTTGTATGGGGCGGGGGAGAGGACTCGTAGAGAGTCTGCATGCTTCCACTAATTTGGGTGTGATAATGTCTCTGGTGCACCCAAAATCTAGTAGTGCCCGGGCATGTACAAAATGTTTGAGGCTAGAGTTTAATAAAGTCAGTGGGATGAAAAACAAGGTTCCTGTAATTATCACCCTCAGCGGTGCCATCAACTCCACAACCTGCTGCTCAGCACCTCTCAGTGCAGGTCGCCCTCATTTCCGATTGGCTCATCTTCCCAGGCGTCTTCTCCCAGCTCGTCAACAATGAAGATTTCTTCCTCCCATGGGGTTGTGGACGCCGAGCTGCCTTTGGCTGTTTCTTTTGCTCTCCCTTCCGCGTTTTTCGCCTTGGGTGCGCTGGTCTTCGGAAGGGGGGAGCCTTGAGGTCGTTCAGTGCAGTTGGCCACCATATGGTTTGGGTCACCGCACCAAAAGCAGCATCTAGGGGTGGCTGGTTTAGTTGCTCCTCCAGATTGGCTTGCTTTCCGCCCATCTGCTTTTGCCCCCAGCCGAGACTCACCTTATTCCCTTGCTGCTGTTGACACTGGAGAGCCACTCTCTTCATGTTGGTTTCCACCTCACCCACCAGTTGCACCCACCCTACTAGCGTGGTAGGGCGAGCCTGTTGGAGGGCTCGATCCAGGACGCTGGTGTTCAGGCCCCTCTAGAACTGCTCGATCTTCATTTGTTCGTTCCGCCCTTGTACTTTGGCCGCACTAGCTTGGAACTCTGTGGCATACTCTCGCACGGCTTTGGGCCCTTGTTGTAGGTCCCTCAGGGTGGTCAGAGCTCAGGTCTCTTGCAATGGGTCTTCATACTGCATCAGTAAGGCTTTTAGGAATGCCGCCACCATGTCTAATTTGGGACTTTTGGTCTCGTATATGCTTATGTAACATCTTTTGGCAGTCCCTTTCAGTTTAGAGCCCAAGTAATCCATTCTGCTAAGTTCGGGAAGGTGTGCCCCCAGTAGAAAATAAAGCTGTTGGCTTGTATTTTTCTCATTTTCAGGATCTCCATTGAAGGTGGCATCCAGCTCCTGGCCTCGCCCGTAATCTCGCACTAGTGGCTGTCCCAGTGGCTGAGGTTGCTGGGGCAGCGGTGGGGGGGTTGTGGTGGTTGCCCCTCTCTTGGTGCTGGTGGCTGCAATACTTGATCCATGAATGCATTGTTGACTGGCATTTCTTCTCTTAATCCCTTGGCCATCTCAAACATTTCTAACCTCATCGTTTGTAGGAAGGCCCTTGGTTCAGGGTTCCTCCTCATTATCTGGGAGCAGATCGGGGCATCGTTCTTCCCAACCATCTCCCCCACTCGCTTCCGAGGCATCCTGATCGCTGTCATCTCCCATCTTTGAGCATAAGCGGGGCAGTGCCAAGATCACCTCTCTCTGAGCGGGTGCTTTGTCTATTAAGCTAGTGGACCTCCTGAGGCCTCAATCCATCAGGGTAATGAACAGCCGCTGTATGTGCAGCAGAGACCCTCGCCTTGCCAGTCTCCTGGCTTCGAGTACGTACCATGGAGGCTGTCTCGGGGCTGTGTCAGGTCTTTGATCCTCGCCAATTGGTTGTTCTGGATTTTGGGGGGCTTCTCCGTTCTCTGGAGCTCTCTCCACCATTTGGGTAGAAAGTTTCCAATTCGGTTACATCCCCAAGTGGGATTACTCCCAAAATGTCAAGCGTCAATATTTCTCAATAAGCAGTCTTTTGTTTTAAATCAAAGCTGTTTTATTTAAGAAACTCAGAAGCTGTACCAAGGACACAAACCTTGGGAGTAATGGTGTATATAAAGTTACACAGTTGCTATATAGGATATCTTCAAAAGTTATATTACAGATGCATACTTGAGTCATGGGTTAAAAGGTTGCTAAACACTATCTCTTTTCTTACTAAGGAATTTAGGCTACTAAAAACATCTCCCATTCTCACACTTCTCTAGCAAAAGATTAGGACCGTCTGTGTGAACCTGTGGGAGAGGCGACTTGTAAGTGGTACCAGCCAGGCTGTAGCATAAACATCCTTGGGCCAGATAGATTTATTACTTGCCCCATGGTCATAAAGAAGGGGGGAGCAGTAAAGAGCGGGAGATCTGCTCTGTGTCTAAGAACCCATTATGTCACAGAAATAAGCATGCTTGACAGCTGTGTTGGGAGATTAAACTTACCAGGTGAAGGCAAAAAGCTCTGTGCCAGGTCAGTGGAGCAGAGGTTCAAGTTCCAAAAGAACTGACAGACCAACCATGGGGCTGGGGTAACAAGGTCTTTTCCAAGCCAGCTACAAATATTAGGTTTGCGAGGCAACTTTTTATACCCTTTTGTGGATGTGGATGGTAAGGGCTGTCTTGGCACTGTAATACAATAAAAAGAAAATCTTTTGAGGTGTGTAAGCATACAATACCTTTGTCTCTATCATGGGGAGGAGTTTCTCTTTTGCATTTAGAGTGTCCAAAAATGTTTCCTGTGGGGAGATCTGGGAGTTAACTATGTTTTTACCTATGGGCCAAGCATTTGCTATGAATGAGGGAAGGAATCTTCCTGTCCATTTGTTTAGATAGGAAAGAGATTGCTGGGCACATGCATTATTTTGGAAATGTATGTTGTTGGTTATGATCAGATTATCTGGGAGGAATCTTTGGGGTCCTTGGGGAAAATGGCCCTTGATTAATCCCTCTCAGGATGGGTATATTCATATGACTGACAGAGGAGTGGCTCTGTATTCCATTCCTCCTTGACATGACTTAATTATTCTTGATATTAATTTAACTCAGATTCCTTCTGTCTTTCATGGGCCCACACTAAGGCAATTGCATGTACAGAAGGAAAACAAGCAAAAGGGGGTCCTCTTGGCTGTGCACTTCATGGGCATCATTGTCCCTTAAAGTACAAAAGGAATTAACAACATGAGTCTACAGGCTGAGCCTGGTACCTGTCCTAAAAAACAATTAAACTAGAGTCAATCAGAATGCCCTCTTTGAAGAGAAGATCTAGCTAGGGATGGCAGAAGTTGGCTCACAAACTAAAGTTTGTGATGAATTTTGGCTGGTTCTTGCTTTGCAAAGTCAAGTTCATGGCAGATCATCTGGAACCTTCAAGCTGTTTGTGGAGATTCATGGAGGTTCATGAGGAGAGACATTTCCAATCAGACTATCTCTGCTCAATCAAAATGTTTACAGATCTTCAGAGCAACAACTTGGGGGCATGTAGAGGAGCATCTGGGGGAGGTCCCCTGCAACTTTGATGTCTCTAACTTGCACAGGATTTTTTCTACACACTCCTGAACTTCGGTCAGGCTCAGGTTCAGGTGGTCATTTCCCCAGAAAGCACTTTTCTGGGGCACCTTCTTTGGGGGCTGTAACATGGAACCTGTATATCCAATCACACCAAACTTGGAGGGCAGGTAGAGGAAAGTCAGCTAGACCCCTGTGAGTTTGGTGTCTTTAGCATGCTGTCTCTAGCATTCTACTGCCTCATTAACCTCACAAACTGAACAGGTTCATGAGATGGCTAAAATTTATGACAGTCCATTGTTTGCAAATGGGGCAGATCATGAACCATGAGCCACATTCTTCCAGTTCATACCAATCCTTAGACATAGCACAACACTTACATACTACATCCCCTTTCAAGAATCACAATGACATATAGTTGCTGGATCTCAGCTCTGCCCTTTTGCCTTCTCAGCAAGCTCATCCTGGGTAAATATTATGATCTCAGTAAATAAATACTGAAGCACAGCTGGCATTGGCAAAATATCACAGTTAGGTTGCCACAGGTCTCCTTTTGCCAGTGGGCATTGCTAATTATTCTCAAACTGACGGTACAGGCACATGCATGGAAGGAAATGGAGAGGGAAGTGATGGGGGATAGTTGCATTTTAAATATTTGTTTGCATTCACTGAGGGCATCCATAGCAAAAAGAAAGAAAGAAAAAAGCAGCAGCTCTTCACAGTTAAGGAATGGACTGTTGATTTAAGAAAAATGTCCTAGCAACAGAACCTAAATCTCTGATAGTAAGTCACACTGCTATTTTATTCAGGGGCCCATTTCCCCTAAGTCTTAAACAGCTGCTTCTATGACTAAATCCATTTCAGCCTATCCCTTCCTTATTTTTTCCTCTTGTTTTTGCTGATGGGGAAGTTAACCATCTACCTTTTCAAATAACAGCTCATCTTATTTGACTGCTGTGTCTTGCTAAAAGCAAACCATTTGTTGCGGTATTGTCAAGCCCAAGAGAAGGTGCATAGGAAGTGACACCACTCTGGCTGAAACCAGTTATTTTTTTAATTGCTAGCAGTAGGGTGGATTTGATAACCAAAGCAATCAGGGTCGCTGGCATTTGTGCTTGCTCATCACTTTGTGTGTGCCTGACTGTTTCTCCTGTTGCCATTTGCATTTCTGTTCATAGCTGCAGCAGTCCCATTCATTTAAACCTTCTTCCACTCATGTATAAAACAAAAAACAAAGGCCAGGTTTTAAGAACAAAAGGGGTGTACTGGCAAATAGGGCTTAATCCTCTCTGCTTCATATATTATGCCCTCAGACTCCGTCATCTGAACTACATCTTGTGCAAATGTGCACTACCTGTCACCCTGTGAGCTTTTCTCCTATCTGTATGAAATTTGACAGAGAGGATCCTTAGGTAAGGGAGACCAAATGCAGCATTAATTGCAATGTGGTAGAAACAAACAAAATATAGCCAGAAATGCTTCTTATTGGAAATAATGGAAACTAATTCCAAACATATTAACTAAATTAGTATCCTCACTAGTCACAGAAGTTCTCAATCGAGCTTCTATAAACTGAAATTCACCTTTAAGTGAAACCTGTACATTCCTTGCCATCAGGTGTAGTCTGAGCCCCAGATCACTAGGTTCATATATAACAGGGGTGGCCAATGGTAGCTCTCCAGATGTTTTTTGTCTACAGCTCCCATCAGCCCCAGCCATTGGCCATGCTGGCTGGGGCTGATGGGAGTTGTAGGCAAAAAACATCTGGAGAGCTACCATTGGCCACCCCTGATATATAATATGCAGCCTCTACAAACTAAGACTATGCCATAGAGCTGCTCATTGGTATTTCCCCCCAGGTATTGCATCCATCACCCTTTATAGATTGCTGTTATAGATCCAAAAGTAGGTGGGACAAATTAATACCAACTTGTAATACATATTCATACTCAATCTGAAATGGCAGCCCATTAATCTGAAATGGTATTTCCCCCCCCCCCTATATGTGATTTTGCTGCATAGTTGAGAATATTGATCCCAAACATCTGTTGGTTGAAACCCAGAGAATAGGGCCCAAGGTAAACAAGGCTACAAAATGCCATGTACTTCTTGGTACATGAGACCATGCCAAGCTCTGATCCAGATTTGTTAACTTTTATCAACAGTATTTGTTTACATTAATTAGGAATTCCAAAATGGTCTTAGACCTCTCTATTGTTAGCTCTTTCTTGAAATAAAGAAACGTGCTTGCAGAACCACTTCTCAACAATTTCTTTTACAAATGTGGACGTGAAACTTTACCTTATATTCTTTATCTACATACATTCTCAGAATAGTGTCCAATTATTAGATACGTATTTTTATTTATATATATTTTGCACATAGTAACGCTCAAATGCACAATTTAATATTAGTCTAGTTTTATCACTCATGGTATTTAGCAATTATACCTGGTAGTGTGTAAAATGGAACTGTTCAGGAGGGACTTCTTATGAAGTGAATATGGCTGGAAAAAAATTAAAATTGTTCAGGAGGATGCTTTTACAAAGGGACAAGAATATGGCACTGCAGTTTGACACTGTTCTTTTATGCATTATGTTGATTTCATGGCATGATTTTCTAAGTTATGTCATCAAGTTTTTGCATGTCTTATAGTGCTTTTATCACATTGTTTTCTAACTTTGTAGATATTCTTTTTTTTCCTTCCAGTTCTGCAGGTCTGCAAAATGGAGTTGTTCCACCATGTCTTTGGTTGAAGTCATGGGTGTCAAATTACATCAGCTTCCCCTGCCCTAATCTGCTTCAGCCTGCTTTGCATTGTGCACTTTATTAAGGGGCTCTACTTCACCCACCCCGCCATTGTACTGGCCATTGGATATATCTACAGATTATACCAGAGAGCCTTGTTTATTTTAGCTCACTATCATGTGTCATGCCTCTGGGCTTACAGATTTTGAATTGTCTGTATCGGGTATTAATTTTAACTGTTTTAACTGCCTGTTGTGACCCAGTCTTAGCCCTCCTGTGGGGAAGGGCAGGATAGAAATTCCATAAAATAAATAAATAAATCTGCCTTGAATCTCAGTGAGAAATGTGAACTGTAAATACATGAATAAGCAAAGAAACATCACAGTGGTTTTGAAAGTGTTTAGAAAAGACTTTTCATGTTGATTTGTCTCCCAAGGAGCCTCTGCATGCCCCCCCCCTGCCCCGGGTTCATATTACTTTAATGTAAGTATTTGGCATAATTTCCCATTGTGATAGTGCATCTTAGAACCTGAACCACTTGGCTGCACATTGCAAAGGAAGACAAAAGTAAGTGAGAAATTTGTGCTGGATACAGTAGTGAGCAGAAGGCAATATAAACCACTGTGGTTTCATTGTTAAAACATCAGCCTAGGACTTGGGAATCCCCATTGTGCTGTGGAAGACTGCTGGGTGGCCTTGGGTCAGTCACACATTCTCAGGCTCCCAACTCTTGTTGGGGCACAATTGTCACTGGCACCAAGGGTGAAAAGCCTGGGGGTGGCCTTGGATGCCTTGCTTTCCAAGGAGGCCCAGGTCACCACGGCTTCCAAATCAGCCTTATACCATCTCCAGCTGGTCAGACAGATGGTCCCTCATCTCTACAATGACCCATGCAGTGGTCATTTCCAGACTGGATTACTGTAACACATTCTATGTGGGGCTGCCCGTGGGCCTGATCTGGTAACTCCTGCTAGTACAAAATGTGGTGGTGCACCTGCTGACTGTGACACCCATGCAGACACACATTCAGCCGGTGCTATGCCAATTGCATGGGCTTCCTATTGAGTATCGGATCTAGGTCAAGGTTATGGTATTGATCTTCAAAGCCCCAGGTTGCCTGGGACCAACATATCTGTGGAACCACCTCTTCCCCTACATGCCCCAAAGAGCTCTGTGCTCTGCTGAATAACATCTGCTGGTAGTTGTTGCTGGGCCAAAATATGTCCACTTAGCCTCAACCATGGCCAGGCATTTTCCGCTCTGGCTGCAGCCTGGTGAAACTTGCTGCCACACAAGATCAGGGTCCTGTGGGATATACTGCAATTCTGCAAGGCCTGCAAGATGGAGTTGTTCTGCTGGGCCTTTGGTGAGGTGGTGGACATTTGAAGGCATTGGCCTCCCCTGTCTACACTGTCTGGATGAGTGGTCCTCAAGAACCATCTTGGCATCTGATGATTTGGGCATTGCTATAGATTTGTTATGCCCTGCCCACTGGGTGCCAGAGAAGGTTATGTGTTTAAATTTTAATCTGTTAAAAACAGATTAAAATTTACTCTGTTAAATTTTAATCTGCAAACTGTGACCTTCCGTGAGCCTGCTTGCAGGGAAGGCGGGATATAAATCCAAGGGTAAATAAACAAATAGACCCAAACCAATGTTCATGACTGATTTATAGAGTAAATGGCAATATTATCAATGAATATAGATGGGCAGAGAGATATTTTTCTTTAGAAGGCTGCTATATGAAGACACTATTGCATTTAAATGGAAATCTGTGTCTAAAAATAAGTCATTTTAAAAAATATCCTGCACAACTGATAGAACAAATCAACAGAACTGTACAGATCCTTCACATCAGTTCTTTCTTATCTCTTCCTATATCCCCTTATTCAAAGGAAAATATTCCAGTTTTTACACCTCTGTGATGGTTACAAATGAAGTGTTAACTAACAAAGTCTATGCTACTGAGCCTGGGAAAGGAATCCCTTGGGCTGTAAGTGTGCCTGGCATTGTTCATTAGTAGCTGTTTTTCACAGGTGAATCTCAAACTACAGTTTTGTTTCCTGTGTTTCTGAGCCATACTTAAATGAGGCATGTCGTGATGGGACTGAGCTTTTTGGAATTCCAGCTGGGACTAGGGCCATCATTATTTGCTAACAGACAGTCCCCTTGAACAAGGTCACAAACTGGCAGGGAAGTTTCTAAACAAATTGAATGCACATAATATACGACAGCATAAATACCTTAAATGAGGAACAATGACAAAAGGATCAACAAAGGCATAAAAGAGATGTTAATTAGAAGAAAAAATACTCCATGGAGGGAAATATTAGAATTGAGAAGAGTTGGTGCTGAAGATGACAAAACATACATTGTTCATTTTTGCTGGGAAGAAAATGAATTATTTAATGTCTCTTCAGCCTGCCCTTCCTCCAAGGAGCTCAGGGTGGCATACATTGTCCTCACTTCTCTTCCATTCTATTTTCACAGCAAGCCTGTGAGGTAGGTTTGGTTGAGAGAGAGTGACTGGCCCTAAGGACACCCAGGATGCACAGGAACACAGTTCTGGCTGGCTCGGCATCAGGAGGTGTGGCCTAATATGCAAATGAGTTTGTAATGGGCTTTTTCTACCAAAAAAGCCCTATGTGAAACAATGGTGACATCAGAGATGTGGCCTAATATGTAAATGAGTTCCTGCTGAGTTTTTTCTACCAAAAAAGCCCTGCTAACAATAAAGATATCTCTGAGGTTGCGCATCATCTCTGGAGTTCCCTTCCTGCAGCCACACACTTAGCCTGTCTAGTTTTAAGCACCAAACTAAAACGTGCTTTTACTCAGGCTTTTGACTGACATTTTTATATATTCTCTGTGTTATTTATCACTCATTAGCTATCGTGTTCTAAGGGTGCTAATGATTTCTATGTTCTTTTTAAAAAAACTATAATCTAAGTAGTATTTTCTGCTATTAATTTATTGACTATATTTTTAGCTGGTTGGATCCAAGCATGTGAGACCAAAAGAAGGCTGTTTAATTCGATATTCTCTTTCCCCCAGCAACCCCATCTTCACCCAAAAAAGTCCCTGCTGAGGAACAAGAAACCCTAGTGAACAAAGTGCTATGAAACATGGGAGGCTGTAGTGAAGAGGTGGAACTGGGCAGCATTGTCTACAGTCACTCTTACACTAGCTAAGAAAGCTCCATTTTGACACATGCTCTGCTAGCCCATGGCCAAGGAGTGGGAGATTCTGCCCAATTCCATCTCCTCAGTGCAGCCACTCAGGTCACATGGTACTTTGTCCAGAAGGGTCCTCCATCCCTTAGCATAGGCTTTTGAGTGTATAGAAGAGGCAGCTGGAGGAAGGTGAAGCTAGGGGGATTAATTTGTGTATATCATCTACACACACGTTAGCATCTAGTTTATATTGTTATGATTTGTTGATTGTATTTTCTTTCATGGAAGCTCCCTCATGTGCAGAGAGTTGTGTGATGTATATTGAATGAATGAATTAAAATTATGCTACTACAAGTGATGTAAATAAAAGGTGGAAGGGGCCAATTTAAGGAAGATAAAACCCAATGAAGGAAAAATATAACTTCATGCTCTGAATTTCAAAATTCAGTTCAGAATGGAGGAGTTCTTCTGGTTCCAATAAAGTGTTCAGACATCTTAAGTTTTTTTCAGAAGCTTCTGTGTGACAGTATGGGCTTATTATTTGACTATGGTCTAATTAGAATTACTGGATCTTGAAAAAGTGCTTTTAACAATGTGGGTAGTTGATTCCAAAGGAAAGAGAGCAAAAAAGTGGGGAGAAACCTCTGTAGGAAACCACAAAAGATACTGAGAACCAGAGGTCACACAAAAGGGGGGGAAAGGCAGGTATATGTGTATAAATCAAATATTAATATATACAGTGCAAACAGTACAATGCAATCA